>NC_073357.2:26292500-27040000 GCF_027580225.2 Misgurnus anguillicaudatus | reverse complement strand
CGTGTCAATGGACGTTGCAGGCAGAGGTCATGTTAACCAGACATTTGCATTTGTGTTTTTAATTTGTTTTGTTGTATTTATTACTTTGATTAATTTTTTGTATTTGCACTTTTCGGCCAAAGTTTAAACATGATAAACAAGTCTTCAATCAGTGGTTTATAAAATTATGTGATCATAATCAGGGTTGCCAGATCCGCAAAACAAAACCAGCCTGATGGAGATTCAAAAATAGTCCAAATAGGTTAAAATGAGTATTACATGTTGGGTTTCTTGAAGTAATGAAATTAATTAACGTGTTTATATCAATTTATTTTAGTAGTTGAAAGGAAATATAAAGTATTAAAGCAAACAAGCCTTTATAGTCGGGGTACCTTTTAAGGATAGTCCTAGATTAAGAAATTTGTTTGAGTTATCTCAACTGAAAATAACTTGCACATACAGATCTTAAAATATGCCAGTGTCATTGATTTGTCTCAAGATCAAACACCAGTAGCATCTTTTTCTAAGGCATGTTTATAAAAGATGTTTTAACAACTTAATTTAACTAAGGCCTAGTCCTGGCTTTAGTATAGCCTTGTCTAAAGAGTGTTAATTTAACAATGAGGGTTTTGCTGTGTACATACACATATCTGTGTGCTATATAAATAATGTACATTGATGCATTTTTTGATCCAAAAAGTTTGTTGCCTCTAATTCAGTGTTTTTGAATGGCTTGCTATCAACTTTCTGAAGTCAACATAAATCACGAGGCGCTCATGCATTTTGAACTCCTGCTGTCTTAACTCTCTTTTAAGAGCTGGGTGTTGACTTTTTTTAGCCTAAACTGTCAAATGTGACCACGTAACTAAGTAATAAACTTGAACTATTAATGGATTTTTTCAGTCTTACTAAGTCTTCTTTGTGTGATTGCAGTGATGTTTTTTAATATGTATAAAATACTGATAAAACTATAAAACTGCACACTTACACATTTTTTTTACTTATTACAGTTTTTCTCAGTCTCTTTGGAGCATTTCTCAGATTAGAAATGAATTTTCAAAACATTTAGTTTAACCTTGACATTATCATGTCAGCTGTGCACAACATAAAAGAAATTTCTCTTTGTTTTGGACAAATTGCAAATGCTTTAATACAATCATGCAGATTATTATACAATTGTCCAATATGCAATTTCGCCATTAAAAATGGTAAAAAGGTGAATTCATCACAGTTAACTTTCAGAAAGTACTGACACTTATAATTGTGTAGGTAGGCTACACTTGGTATATTGACAACATTTGACTAAACATTTTGACTTTCTTGTTCATGAACAATGACACACGCATTTGCTATTTTGATGGCACTAACATGTTCAGTAAAAATGTACTTTTGAGGGATGAACTAAGGATTTTGAACAAGTTACAGGCTATTGCAGGACATCCATAATGTTGTGCAGTACATATTGTTCTGAGAAATGCACGCATACATTTTAAGCTCCAAAGCAACTGAGAAAAACTGCAATTAATTCACCATGAACTAACATGAATAACTGTATTGACATTAACTAACATTAACAAGAATTAATATATGCTGAAAAACTATATATTGTTGATTGTTTGTTCATGTTAGTTAATGGATGTACTAATCTTAATGTTAAAGTGTTAACAAATATTCGATAAAAACTTTACTTTGACATTAAAGCGTGTGAATTACAATGTTTTTCCTTTGAAATGTAATAATTTTTACTGACCTTTTACAATAAAAGAGAAAAGTTGAGAGAGATGACAGTTTGGTGCTGCTCTGTGTTGACTGATGATGCGTCACGGTTGCCACGACAACTCAGCTCTCATCTAGAACTTAATGCAGAAACACTCAACATCAATATACAATATAAAAATACAACATAATTCACTATACCACTGGTTTCATTGTCAATAGGATGAAGTCTCTTTTTTAAATGGTTTTAAAAAATAAAAATTTTAAAACCTGAAATTTTCCTGAAATTTTATAACAGAATATTTTGATTATCCAATAGGACTTGAAAGGTGTGTCCCAAATCGCACACTTATGCACTATTCTAAGACATTTTCTAGTATAATAGTGTAAGTAGTAATCACACTAAAAATACCCAAAAATAAAGTGTACTTTAAGTATCTGGATGATGCACTAACAGTGCTGGAAATTAATACAATCAACAGTCGTGGCTTCCCATATGCCAAAAAAAAAAATATTTTAAATACATGCTAAATACATTTTGTAAAAAGCAAAGCTTAATTTAATATTTTTTTATTTGAAAAAATATTTAGTTTAAACCTCCTTCATATATTTACATTTTTTTAAATGTATTTCAGGGGCAATTTTACAACCTATACAGCAAAAAAAAAAAAAAAAAAAAAATCCTAGGCCAAAATATAAATGTTTTATAAAATGTATAAGTATGTTTAAAATACAACCCCAAAACAGAAAAAGTTGGGACACTGTAGAAATTGTGAGTAAAAAAGGAATGGAATAATTTACAAATCTCATAAACTTATATTTTATTCACAATAGAATATAGATAACATATCAAATGTTGAAAGTAAGATATTTTGAAATGTCATGCCAAATATTGGCTCATTTTGGATTTCATGAGAGCTACACATTCCAAAAAATGTTGGAACAGGTACTGTAGCAATAAGAGGCCAGAAAAGTTAAATGTACATATAAGGAACAGCTGGAGGAGGACTAATGTTTAGGAATAGGAATGTTGTACTATTCTTGTCTAATACAGACTTCTAGCTGCTCAACTGTCTTAGGTCTTCTTTGTCGCATCTTCCTCTTTATGATGCACCAAATGTTTTCTATGGATGAAAGATCTTGACTGCAGGCTGGCCATTTCAATACTCAGATCCTTCTTCTACGCAGTCTTGACTTTGTAATTGATGCAGTATGTGGTCTGGCATTGTCATGTTGGAAAATGCAAGGTCTTCCCTGAAAGAGACGTCGTCTGAATGGAATCAAATGTGTCTAGAACTTGGATAAACCTTTCAGCATTGATGGTGCCTTTCCAGATGTGTAAGCTGGCCATGCCACACATACTCATGCAACCCCAAACCATCAGAGATGCAGGCTTCTGAACTGAGCGCTAATAACAACTGGGTTTGTCATTGTCCTCTTTAGTCCGGATGAAATGGCGTCCTAGTTTTCCAAAAAGAACTTCAAATTTTGATTCTTTGGACCACAGAACAGTTTTTCACTTTGCCACAGTCCATTTTAAATGATCCTTTCCCAGGGAAAACACCTGTGCTTCTGGATCATGTTTAGATATGGCTTCTTTTTTGACCTATAGAGTTTTAGTTGGCAACAGCGAATGACACAGTGGATTGTGTTCACTGACAATTTGTTCTGGAAGTATTCCAGAGCCCATGTTATGATTTCCATTACAGTAGCATAGCATTCCTGTATGTGATGCAGTGCCGTCTGAGAGCCCGAAGATCACGGGCATCAAGTATGGTTTGTCGGTCTTGACCTTTACGCACAGAGATTGTTCAAGATTCTCTAAACCTTTGAATGATATTATGCACTGCAGATGATGATAACTTCAATCTCTTTGCAATTTTTCTCTGAGAAGCTCAGAAAACTATTTTTCGTCGCAGCATTGGGGGAATTGGTGATTCTCTGCCCATCTTGACTTCTGAGAAACACTGCCACTCTGAGGGGCTCTTTTTAGACCCAATTATGTTGCCAAATGACCTAATAAGTTGCAAATTAGTCCTTAAGCTTTTCCTTATGTGTACATTGAGGTTTTCTGGCCTCTTATTACTACCTGTCCCAACTTTTTTTGGAATGTGTAGCTCTCATGAAATGCAAAATTAGCCAATATTTGGCATGACATTTCAAAATATCTTACTTTCAACATTTGATATGTTATCTATATTCTACTGTTAATAAAATATAAGTTTATGAGATTTGTAAATTATTCCATTCCTTTTTTACTCACAATTACTACAGTGTCCCAACTTTTTCTGTTTTGGGGTTGTATAAAATTATAAGTATATTTTTGCAGTTAAAATATAATTAATTTTAACATTTTCAAAACCTTTCTCCCATGCCGTGTGAATATAAATGCTTTAAAAATACATTTATTTTTAAATTAATTTTCAAAATATAAAACACATACACATATATATATATATATGTGCATACTTACCTTTATAATAAAAGTCAAGCATGGCAGCAAAAAGGTCCCTGGTTCGAGCCCCGGCTAAGTCAGGTGGGCTTTCTGTGTAGGGTTTGCATGTTTTTCCAGTGTCAGCGTGGGTTTACTCCGGGTATACCGATCTCCTCCTACAGGTAAAAACATGCAGGTTAGATGAATTGGAGATGCCAAATTGCATTTGTCTTCATCACATGACTGTATATAACACATTTTTTATTTATTACAGTTTTTCTCAGTCTCTTTAGAGCATTTCTCAGATTAAAAATTAATTTTCAAAACATTTTGTTTAACCTCGACATTATCATGTCAGTTGTGCACAACATAAAAGAAATTTCTCATTGTTTTAGACAAATTGCAAATGCTTTAATACAATGATGGTAAAAAGGTGAATTCATCAAAGTACATCACTGACACTTAATTGTGTAGGTACACTTGGTATATTGACAACATTTGACTAAACATTTTGACTGTCTTGTTCTTGAACAATGACACACGGATTTGCTATTTTGATGGCACTAACATGTTCACTGACGTAAAAATTACTTTTGAGGGATGAAGGATTTTGAACAAGTTACAGGCTTTTGCAGGACATCCATAATGTTGTGCAGTACATATTGTTCTGAGAAATGCACGCATACATTTTAAGCTCCAAAGCAACTAAGAAAAACTGCAATTAATGCACCATGAACTAACATGAATAACTGTATTGACATTAACTAACATTAACAAGAATTAATAAATTCTAATAAACTATATTGTTCATTGTTTGTTCATGTTAGTTAATGGATTTACTAATCTTAATGTTAAAGTGTTAACAAATATTCGATAAAAACTTTACTTTGACATTAAAGCGTGTGAATTACAATGTTTTTTCTTTGAAATGTAATAATTTTTACTGACCTTTTACAATAAAAGAGAAAAGTTGAGAGAGTTGACAGTTTGGTGCTGCTCTGTGTTGACTGATGATGCGTCACGGTTGCCACGGCAACTCAGCTCTCATCTAGAACTTAATGCAGAAACACTCAACATCAATATACAATATAAAAATACAACATAATTCACTATATCAATGGTTTCATTGTCAATAGGATGAAGTCTCTCTTTTTAAATGGTTTTAAACATTTTTCCTGAAATTTTATAACACAATATTTTGATTATCCAATAGGACTTGAAAGGTGCGTCCCAAATCGCATACTTATGCACTATTCTAAGCCATTTTCTAGTATAATAGTGTAAGTAGTGATCACACTAAAAATACCCCAAAAAAAGTGTACTTTAAGTATCTCGATGATGCACTTCAAGAGTGCAACGCTGGAAATTAATACAATCAACAAGTCGTGGCTTCCAATATGGCAAAAAAAATTATCTGGCCAAAAATATGTTTTAAATACATGCTAAATACATTTTGTAAAAAAAAGCTTAATTTAATATTTTTTTATTTGAAAAAATATTTTGTTTAAACCTCCTTCATATATTTACATATTTTTCAAAATGTATTTCAGGGGCAATTTTATACAGCAAAAAAAAAACAAAAAAACAATTACTGGCCAAAATATAAATGTTTTATAAAATGTAAGTAATTAATTATACTGTAACATATTCAAAACTGTTCTCACATGCAATATGAATAGAAATGCTTTAAAAAGAAATGTATTTTTAAATTATATTTCAAAATATACAAAAATGTGGTTACTTGTTGTATACTTGTATTCAAAACAAATTTAATACAAAACAACTTTAATACAACTTTAATAAAAGATAATATGTTGTATGTAGAAATACGATCGACTACCAAAATTCGTAGCAATTATAGTCGGGTACTACCACCAGCTTCCTTATGAATTCCGTTTTTTGCTTCTCAGTGAGTGAATAAAATATTTTATGACATAACTGTACGAGATATTGTACAGCCAATATTACACCATGTCCTTATGCTGCCATCTAGTGGCATAAAAACAATTAGCAATTGGTGAAGTCTGGTTATGAAACTTCAGCATATATTTTATTTACAAGATTTATGACAAACATGTACCTAACCAGATGAAATTGAAAATAAAAATAACATTTTACATTTCTAAATAAAATTTCCCTGAGCCAAATCTCTCTTGATGAGAATCAAACCTCTATGGCAGGAATGGGGAACCCAGTTATTTTACTTGAATTTTGTCGACATTATTATTTATTTATAATAAAATCTTTGTAATGAGGCCCATGACTACAATAAAATAACAAAATAAGCTAAACGGGGATAAAATAATTTAGTCGATGCTGCTGCCATCTTGTGGCGCAAAACCAAACGACATGAAGGTTTGATTTTTTTTAACCAGATAGATGATAACAAATAGCCGTGACATTTGATCGTCGTAAAAAATCAACACGGCATTAAATCACCTGATGATTGTGTGTGGTGTTGTAACAGGTCGCTTTATCGATATGGGGTCAAAGCTCATTAGCAGGTGCAGATGCGTCGGCGCACTGATCATAGGAGGTAGGTTGTAATAATAGTGTTTTATACACTACATAGGCTGTGTAACAGCTCCTCTGCACCAGCCACAATAGTAAATTGTTTATCGGACACACACAGGTGGTCGTACTAGGCCTACTTTTCGCGAGGCATAATTGGGACGCACACATTACTGTAACTGCTCGCTGTCACAATGGCTTTGACGCTCGGAGAGCGCGTGGAATATTGGCTCGCTGTCCTTGTGCCTCGGTTGCTTTTGGCACTTTTTAGGTTGCTCTCACCCGGGAGATCAGGCGGATCTAAACGTCTCCCTCCCATCGAAAACCCACTTCTTACACTTTCCGCAATACAGCTGGCTCGGAAGATACGCAGAAGAGAGGTTTGTTGTTTTGGATTTGCATTGGCTCTGAAATGATATGGTTGTTCATTCCATATTCTTAAATCTATTTTGAAAACCAAACTTTAACTGCAAAATTAAAAACAAAAAAAAAAGAAAGCAAACAAAAATATAAAGCAATATGGAAAAATATACGAATTAATATGTCAGTAGCCTACATTAAACGTATACACATAAATAGTAAAACATGTCATTAAGATAAATTAGTCGCAAATTTTGTGAGTTTTGTGAAATGTCCCCTTTAAGTCCTTTTAACATTCTGTAGGTAACAAGTGTGGAGGTTGTCCAGGCTTACATTGACAGGATACAGGAAGTAAACCCACTGCTCAATGCTGTTGTCAAAGACAGGTGAGTTCTCCACTTTATTGTATTAACATTATTATGCATTTGGCAAATGGTTTCATTCAAGACTTTAAGAAAACGTAAGAAACATTATTTATGCACCAGCAAAGCAAAAGCACTGCTTTATACTGTTTCCTGTCTCTCGCTCAGGTTCTCATCAGCACTACTGGAGGCCGCTCAGGTAGATAAAAAAATAAAGGAGAACAATGAAGGAGAAGAAGTTCTGAAGGATCGATTTCCTCTGCTGGGTGTTCCACTATCTGTCAAAGAGTCTTTCTCTCTTGAGGGTATAGTACTCAAATGGCCTCTTTCTAATAAAAACAACAGCATTGAACACTAATGAGCTTTATAACTAGAGATATCTGCTTGTAGATCCGGTAGAAATAGAGATATGCAATAAAATGTTACATGCTAAACGTTAAGGTGTTATCTGTCTCATACTTATTCCTAGGTATGCCCAATGCTACCGGCTTGATATCCAGGGCTAAATTCATTTCCAGTGTGGATTCTCCTGTTGTGGGCTTGTTGAAGAGAGCCGGAGCTATTCCTTTAGGTGTCACCAACACAAGTGAGCTCTGCATGTGGCTGGAGTCCAACAACCACCTGTATGGGATCACTAACAACCCCTATGATCTAGAGAGGACATGTGGAGGAAGTTCAGGTTTGCATTAAAAAAATAGTTGATTAAAAAAAACGAATATAATGGCAGTACAAACTTTTGTTAATTTTGCTGAACACAACATGTTGTATTATACTAGATCTTCTCTTCTGTAGGTGGTGAGGGTAGTATCATAGGTGGCGGTGCAGCTGTTATAGGCATTGGCTCTGATATCGGAGGAAGTATCCGTATACCATGTTTTTTCAATGGGATTTTTGGCCACAAAACAACAAGAGGTGTGTCCAACATGTGTATGTTAATAGAAAAGTATGGATGGTATAGCATATATGTTAAAATGGAGTTTTAAACAATTTCAGGTGTGGTGTCAAATGACGGTCAGTTTCCCGAAACGTCCGGTCTTCAAGATGACTATGTGAGCACCGGTCCTATGTGCCGCTATGCTGAAGATCTTCTCCCCCTTTTGAAGATAATGGCTGGACCCAATACCGACAAGTAAATACCAAACACAAAGATATCATTCAGAGAAATCAAATCTCAGCTTCTTATATTGCAAATGATATTCATAATCTTCCAGACTCTCCCTCTCTGACAAGGTGGATCTGAAAAAGTTGCGTTTCTTCACAATTGTAGATGATGGTGGATCTCACGTGACTATGCCAGTAGATCATCAGCTCATTGAAGCTCAAAAGAGGGTGAGAGGTCTTTCAAAACCACTGCTACAGTGATCCTTATTCTGTCAGTAAATACGAGTATTCACGAGTTTGCATTAACATGTAATTAATAGGTTAATATGATAAGTAAGGAATAATTTACAGAATGCTCAACCCCATGGAACATTTCTCAACCAATCAGATTAAAGCATTCAATAGGCTTATGGTATAATTAAGCAAATTTGACGTGCTGTCCAAGGGGAGGGCTTCGAGCTTGGAATTTTAGCGCAAACCCAGAGCACTCCCCCTCTTTAACTGGGATAGAGGTAATAAGTGAGTGAAGCGATGGGGTGGATTAGGGATGTTACAAATCTGTCACGGGACAATAGTGAAGGATGGCTATAAATAGAGACTGCTTCACATTGGTTGGATTACATGACCATGTTCCTCCCGAACTTTGTTAAATAAACTTTATTTGTTTAAAACAATGTGCATATTCAAAATGTTTTACAGTTTTGTATAGGGAATATGTAAAACTGCAGTTTTATTGTTTGTTTTACAGGTGGTTGCACGTTTAGAGGCTGATCTGGGAGTTACGGTAAAAGAAGTTAGTTTTCCTCAGCTCAAGTACGCTTTTCAGATCTGGGATACATTTTTGGCTTTACCTGACAGAGAAGGCAAGGTGTGTAGTTTCTTTTCCTGTAAAAGCAAATTTACATAAAAATAGCAAAAACTTAAAACTTGACATGGTATGATATATCAACACGGAATCAGGAGCGGTTTCCCGGACAGGGATAAGCTTAAACCAGGGCTAGACCTTAGTTAAATTAGGATATTTAAGTAATTTTTAAAAGCATAATTTATAAACAAATATTACTGGTGTGCATCTTCAGACACAACACTCACACGGATATATTTTAAGATATGACAGAGCAAGTTGTTTTCGATTAAGACAACCCTAACATTTAAGTTAGTCTGGGACTAGGCTTAGGCACTGTCTCGGAAACCGCCCAGACAGTGTCTGAAATAAAAAAAAAATCTGAATTTTTTCCCCTTTTCAGGGCCCCAGACTAACTTTTTTCACTAGGAGCAAAATATTAGGGGCGCAACCAAAAAATTTAGGGGCACATACCGTAAATCAACATGCTAACCAAATATTAACATTTCTACTAAGTAATACACTATATTACTAATAAAAACTTGATGATAGATGCAGAAAGTACAATGTGCTGTTTTAAATTCAGTGTCACATCACAAAAAAAGGTCAAATTTACTGGTCGCACATGTGCGACTGGATGTAAAATTCAGACTTTTTTTTTTACAGAAAATATTATATGTTTATGGCCTTTAACATGACAATGAAACCATTTGAAAAAGCAGAGAAAAAAACTTCACACAGCAAGGGGTGGTTTTCCGGACAGTATTTATGCTAGTCCCAGACTAAAATGCATGTTTGAGCATCTTGCACTGACATATCTTAACATACATTAGTGCCATTGTTTTGTTTTAAAATGCACACCAGTAAAGTTTATTTCTAAGGTATGTTTGTAAAAACTACTTAAATGTCCAAAAATAACTAAGGACTAGTCTTGGATTAATCTGAACCCTGTCTGGGAAACTCATCTTTTTTCAAATGCAATCTGCAGTTATATAATCACCAGTATACATATAAATGAAAGCTGTCGCTTAGCCTTATTGTTTAAAACCTGAAAACAAACTCTTACACAATAAAAGCAGTTTTTTGTAAAAGCCACATTATTTATTTGATATCAACAGCCGATTCATCAACTAGTTTTGAAAGCAACAAGTTTGATTTTGTGTGTGTATTTCAGCCTCCTCGACCTTTTGTTGAGCTTATGGCAGATGGGGGCTCTGTTTGGCTCATATGGGAGGTGATAAAAAGCATATTTAGAAGATCTGAACACACAGTGGCTGCAATTGGTAATGCAACAATTCACAACACAGCATGTTTTGTTTAACATTAAGCTAGTGAGTGACAGATATATATTTTTGGCTTTTCTGGATTAAACAAGCAATGTACGCTGTTGTATATGTCATGTTGTTTCCTTGTGGCTTCCCAAGGTTTGGCTCTGTTTGAGAAGACTCAGAGCAGCGTACCGTCTCCGTTTATCCTGAAGCAGAAGGAAGAACTCCAGAGAGAGATGGATAAGCTACTGGGAACAGATGGAGTTTTGCTCTACCCCTCTCATCCTGTCCTCGCCCCTAAACACCATCACCCTCTATTCACTCCTGGAAACGTAGCTTACACAGGTAGCGATTGGTTCAATTTTTTACCATAACTGTTTATTAAAGGGACTAAAAGCGGTTGTGTAGGGTGCATCCCTTCAAGTCCCCTCCCTCCAGTATAAATCCATGATATAAAACAATCTTTAAATTTGAATTAAACAAAATATATAAAATGCTATGCTTATTTTTCTGAGGTTTAGTTACATAGAAATTATGATAAATTCCAGTATTTTATTAAATTTCTTAAACTTGCCCCCCCCCCCCAAGGGGTCCACTGCCCTATACCTTTTATCCACAATCCACTTTGATTTGTAATTTTTCACAATGAGTTTGAATAGAAATGTGTAATCCATTCCTAAAACTGTATGGCTATTATTAAGGAGTGTTTTTATTATCCTGAGGGGGAGGAACTGGGTGATAGTTCAGTGAGTGATTTAATGTACAACAAAACTGTGCAAGGTACAAAGTTAAATGTTTTTTAATGAAGCAAAGTAAACATTTTCAAAGAGCCTTTCAAAACCATTCAATTTTGTTACCCATTCATAGGAATTATGAACATCCTTGGCCTGCCAGTGACCCAGTGTCCATTGGGACTGAGTAAAGAGCGATTACCCTTAGGGGTGCAGGTGGTGGCAGGGAAGTTTCAAGACCACCTGACCCTAGCTGTGGCACAGCATCTAGAGATGACTTTCGGAGGCTGGAGAGATCCTGGAGTGGTGTGAGGAAATAATAAAACTGGAGGAATGGTTGGATGTTGCACACCTGGTGCCAGATTCACAAAACATTCTGAAGAAGAAAATTCTTCTTAACGGCCATTTTTATCTTAAATTCAAGCTTAAAGGGACACTTCACCCATTTGCATTAAGCTTTGTATAGGTAGAACCCATCATGTTTTTGAATGGCTGTGCATCATTTGCTCAGTTGCCACTAAGACAGGAGAAATACAGATTTCAGTGTTGCACTTCCTTCTTTCAATGATGTAAAATCATCATTTTGCGTCATTGAAAGCAGGAAGTCCAATATCTTTGTTGAGGGGGTGATACTACAAACACCCCTTTTCTTGGTCAAATAGGCACCAAATTTGAAATGTATGTTACGTTTCGACTACAAATATGACGCACTTTCAATAAAGATGAATGTCTCCACGGGTGAAATGCTCCTTTAAGAAAAAAAGTTAAGAATATTTTGTGTTCTCAAAAAATCTTCTTAAGAAAGTTCTCAAATGTTCTTAATGTTAGGATAACCTCACAGTAGTCTTAAATCTCAAAATGTAAGATGTTTTATAGGTTAATTTGATTGTTTTAAATGGCACATGTATTGTGTAGTCAGAAATAGATAATTGTAACTGTTAAAGGAATATTCAATTTTCTTGGAAAAAGGTCCAGATGGTTTGCTCACCGCCATGTCATCCAAAATGTTGATGTCTTTTTTTTTCAGTCCAGAAGAAATTATGTTTTTTGAGGAAAACATTGCAAGATTTTTCTCATTTTAATGGACTTTAATAGAGCCCAACATTTAATACTTAACTCAACACTTAACCGTTCTTTTCAACGGAGTTTCAAATGACTATAAACGATCCCAAACGAGGCGTAAGGGTCTTATCTAGCGAAACGATTGTCATTTTTGACAAGAAAAATAAAAAATATCCACTTTTAAACCACAACTTCTCGTCTAGATCCGGTCGTGATACGCCATCAACGTTTTGGATGACATGGTGGTGAGTAAATTATCTGGATTTTTCTTTTAGGTAAATGGAATATTCCTTTAACTTCACAAAGATTAATTTAATGAGGAATTTCATAATCATATAATATTAAAGTTTAATGGTTTACTTCAGTCACATATAAACACATAGATATTTATATTAGCTAACACTTTACTTCCTTTATAATACATTTATTGTGAAATTATTAACAGCTCTACTCAAGGACACTCTAAGTGGGAGTCGAACCGGCAATCGGTCCGTCATGCGAGCGCTCCGAAAGGATTGGGAATTTAGGGAATGAATGATATTTACTCACCGCACTATAGTATATAATAGATGAATTTACTGTATATCAGTGCCATTGTTTAGTCTCAAGATGCACACCAATATAGTTTTTTTGTAAGGTGTGTTTGTTAAAACAAATGTAAATGTCCTAAAATAACTAAGGCCTAGTCTTGGATTAATCTAAACCCTGTCCGGGAAACGTCCCTATAAGTATATCTTGTACTCAATAGTTATTCAATGTATATAGTCCATGTAATGATTCCCCCAATCCGCAGTATTTTTAAGTGTGATTTAGTTTTAGGATGGATTTTTACTTTCTTAAACCAATAAGCATTTGTAAACAGTTATTTGGGTCAATGTTGCCTGTAATGTATTCTTATATTAAAACAGAACAAGAAATTTGTGTCAAAACAACATTTTCAATTATTACAACCGTGGAAAGAAAATATAACATACATTTCAAAACGTACACATTCCTTACATGTGCACAACAAAAAGTTTTTTTTTTACTTAGATTAACCTTTTTATATTAAAGGTATGAACAAATCTCAAGGTCGTAAAGGATTAGTCCATTTTCTTAAAAAGAAAATCCTGATAGTTTACTCACCACCATGTCATCCAAAATGTTGATGTCTTTCCATGTTCAATCGAGAAGAAATGATGCCCTCTGATGAAAACATTCCAGGATTTTTCCTACTTCAATCGACTTTAATGGACCCCAACACGTAACAGTTTAAAATTGCAGTTTCAACAGAGTTTCAAAGGACTCTAAACGATCCCAAACGAGGCATAAGGGTCTTATCTAGTGAAACAATTGTCATTTTTGACAAGAAAAATAAAAATGTGCCTTTTATACTACAACTTCCTGTCTATCTCCGGTCCTATGACGCGCCAGCGCGACCTCACGTAATTGCGTACTGACGTGGAAAGGTCAC
This sequence comes from Misgurnus anguillicaudatus, assembly GCF_027580225.2. NCBI lineage: Eukaryota > Metazoa > Chordata > Actinopteri > Cypriniformes > Cobitidae > Misgurnus > Misgurnus anguillicaudatus. Next base: position 27,026,179 of record NC_073357.2, on the reverse strand, counting down.
GTGTTACATATATGAAGCGCACATTTGCGGACCATTTTAAACAATAAACTGACACAAAGACATTCATTAGTATTCCACATACAACGACGTCGAAACGGTCGTTACGTGTTGGGGTATATTAAAGTCTATTAAAATGAGAAAAATCCTGGAATGTTTTCCTCGAAACATCATTTTTCCTCGACTAAATAAAGACGACATCAACATTTTGGATGACATGCTGGTGTATAAATTATCTGGATTTTTTTTTAAGAAAATTGACAAATCCTTTAACACTCACTTTTGAGTAACATCACAACATTTGTAATGTACTACCACTTTTTAAACTTATTCCAATGTTAGAGCATAATAATGCATTCATCTTGATCTCAGACTTTGGCTACTACAGACTAAATGGAAAAATATATTTATTTCACGCCAGAACAACTGATTTTTTTAAGGCACAATAAAGCCAATGATTTAGTTTTGAAGTTAAAGGAACAGTATGTAGGATTGTGGCCAAAACTGGTATTGCAATCACACAACTAGTGGCCAAATGACAACATAAACATCAGTTGAGGGCTGCAACTCCACTTTTTAAATGACAATATCCTTGCCAGGCCACTATGATATAAATATTTGAAATGAAAATTAATTCTTAATGTCTAGTGACATATCAGGGCCATTTTATGATTAATAGATATACATTTCTTACATACTGTTCCTTTAAAGTGATTCTGTATTGCAACATAAGTGATCATAGCAGCGTCTCGAAATTGTGAGGTTTCAATTTATTTCCTCCTTTTAAAAGCAATATGCTTATGAGTTGAAAAGAAATTGACCCATTTCACGCTCTTCACTTTTTGTTTGTTTATTGTTTTTTCTTCTTTTTCTGTCCATTGGTCAACAAGGAACACATTTTCTTATTCTCACTGTGAAAACACATGGACAGATGCGTTTTTATTTGTGGGACACTAGAATATCATGTTTTTACCCTTTTACGGTCTTGTAATAACTTGTGTCAACGTAGATTAAGAGACAAACGAACGAGCCCTGCCTCAACTTTGCAACATTTCCCCCACAGTAGGAAATCTGAAATGGGCCTAAAAATGAGAGACAATACAAACGTTAACAAAAGATCAAGAAACAATTGTCTTATAAGAGGGTCCCTGTCTTTGGCAATGCAGGAACAGAAACAGAAGGTGAGGTCATCAAAACGGGAAGTCCTTCGCACCTGCCTGAAACCACTATCCAAACATTCTCCCACTACAATTCCCAATACCTCAGAATTTGGCCCGTAGATGTATGTACATTTCAGCACATGTACATGATACTTAAAGCAGCCCTCCTCAGACGACACTGAAGAGGAGTGTGTGAATGTATACATATGTGTCTATGTAAACACGCCGAGTGGTTGGGTTTGTTAACCCAGCCCTCCTCAGGAGACGTTGGTTATGGGTTTGTATTTCTTGAGGCGCGTCCATTGCCCGGTCGAGTAGTTCATCTCAAATACCGTGTCCACCAGCATGGTGGTGCTGCCGGTTCCATCTGCTTTCGGCAGCATCTCTGTGTGTTCGCTCAGTTTGATCTGAATGATGTCACCTTGCTCTGGACAGGGGTTCTCTGTTGGGCCAGGCAAAACATTTGGAAAGGCATTAAAAACAGAAACTGTAAGATGGTTAATCAACTAGATATACAAGATAAAGGTCAGAATACCTCGCGATCCTGCCATGAAGCCCAGGATAAGGGCCTTTTCTGGCCGTGTAACTTTATTTGCAGTCTTGAACATTTCCTGTGCGGCGTACATTTGTTCTCTCGTGGGAAATCAAACAATGCCAGAAAAATTCAAACTTCCTAAAAAACTGTATTTTATAACAAATGTGTAACAAGATAAAAGAAGTTCTCACCGTGAGCGACAGGTTTTTTTTGGGTTGGGTCTGCGGAGGCGCTGGCGTGGGTGCGGGTTGGGCTGCAGTGGTGGGCGGCTGCGTGGGCATGTCTGTCTGTGCGGCTGTGGCGGCAGGGGGCGGGCCATTATTGGTGGGTGTGCTGGTTGGCGTAGTGGGTGAAGTGGGGGCAGTGGGACTGGCCGTGCTGGCGTTATACATGGGCGGCCGCTGTTTAAACTGGCCTGGGAGCGAAGCAGAAGCGGCATTGGGAGCAGACGACTCTTCGGACTGCCGGTTTGTGGTTTCACGGCCCGAGCCTCCTGCATTTGCTAAGATTCACACAGAGGAGATAAAAACAGTGTATAAAATTTAGCTTGGGTTCTTGCTACACACTAAGAATAGTCATATGCCGCATTTACATTGAATGTTTAAAGTGACTCAATTCCAATTTTTTCCCTCATGTGGCACAGATCAGATATGACCCAAGAATGTGTAAGCAGGAAAAAAGCAAATAGATTCCAATATCGGTTTTAGGCCTCATTTATGTGTGGAAATAAACTGATATGAATTGGATACATGCATCCGCAATGCAAGTGAACAGATCGGATATTCCCATCTCAAGATGTGTCATTTGAAAATGCGACGTCAACTCAACACCCGTGATCACATGACGATGGCTCCACTTAGTGGAGTTATGTTGAAGTTTTATGTCTTACAGAAATAAAGCTCTATAATCTTGGATAATCATTGTGTCTGTGTCTATTGGATATCACAACATTTTACTTAAACATTTATGGTTTAAGCTTGAATTATTTAGTGTAAATGGAGATATCGAAGTTGCTTTTAAAATATGTATGGGTGTCCTCAAAAAATCGGATACAGGCAACAAATCAGAATTGGGCATCAAGATTTGCAGTGTAAATAAAGCCATAATATCTGTTCAGTCCAGTCGTTAGATATTCAAATGTGGATCATTTTCTTCCATTTGTAAATCTCTTACCTGGCTGTGTCTCCGAGCTGGGAATATAGGACGAGGAGGGAACCATGCTGGGTGTGGCGGGAAGGTAACTGGTTGACGGAAGGGCGCTCTCATTGTTTAGTGCCCCCAGTTTCTGTCAAGAGGAGAAATAAAAGTTTCATTCTGTCCTAAGCATTAAACAATCATTATGCATTATAATAACATGACTACCTGTGTGGACACCAAGCCAGCGGCATAGTCTGGTGTTGCGTTCTCCACCACTGCCTCTTCTTTGGCAGCTTTCTCTCCAGCTTCGGTTTCTGAATGACACAAAAAGATACATTAAAACTACAAATACCAAAGCAATTCTTGATCCAGCATAGAGGGAAAAAAATCAATGTCGGTTTCCCAAAACTTACCCACAGTCTTTCTCCTTCTCTTTGCTTCTCTGCCAGCTCCTACCATATCCAACTCTGATATATCCAACAGCTGCAAATAAACACACAATCACTAAACCTTTCAATGGAAACCAACATAAAGCCCCCGTCCCAGATGACTTGGATGCCCAAAATGCCATTCTAGGTTTCAACGTACACATTTGCAGGCTCCAAAGAAGACTACAAAACTGAACAAACAGACAATCATTTATACTTATTTTATTCATTTCAACTGATTTCTTTTATTACCACACATACACTAACCTAAAGGATTATTAGGAACACCATACTAATACCCTCTTTCGTCTTCAGAACTGCCTTAATTCTACGTGGCATTGATTCAACAAGGTGCTGAAAACATTCTTTAAAATTTTGGCCCCTTTTGATAGGATAGCATCTTGCAGTTGATGGAGATTTGTGGGATGCACATCCAGGGCACGAAGCTCCTGTTCCACCACATCCCAAAGATGCTTTATTGGGTTGAGATCTGGTGACCGTGGGGGCCATTTTAGAACAGGGAACTCATTGTCATGTTCAAGAAACCAATTTGAAATGATTCGAGCTTTGTAACATGGTGCATTAGCCTGCTGGAAGTAGCCATCAGAGGATGGGTACATGGTGGTCATAAAGGGATGGACATGGTCAGAAACAATGCTCAGGTAGGCCGTGGCATTTAAACAATGCCCAATTGGCACTAAGGGGCCTAAAGTGTGCCAAGAAAACATCTCCCACACCATTACACCACCACCAGCCTGCACATGATGGATCCATGTTCTCATTCTGTTTATGCCAAATTCTGACTCTACCATCTGAATGTCTCAACAGAAACCGAGACTCATCAGACCAGACAACATTTCTTCAACAGTCTTCAACTGTCCAATTTTGGTGAGCTCATGCAAATTGTAGCCTCTTTTCCTATTTGTAGTGAAGATGAGTGGTACCCGGTGGGGTCTTCTGCTGTTGTAGCCCATCCCCCTCAAGGTTGTGCGTGTTGTGGCTTCACAAATGCTTTGCTGCATACCTCGGTTGTAACGAGTGACTATTTCAGTCAAAGTTGCTCTTTTATCAGCTTGAATCAGTCTCCTCTGACCTCTAGCATCAACAAGGCATTTTTGCCCACAGGACTGCCGCATACTGGATGTTTTCCCTTTTCACACCATTCTTTGTATACCCTAGAAATGGTTGTCTGTGAAAATCCCAGTAACTAAGCAGATTGTGAAATACTCAGACCGGCCCGTCTGGCACCAACAACCATGCCACACTCAAAATTGCTTAAAACAAATTTCTTTCCCATTCTGACATTCAGTTTGAAGTTCAGGAGATTGTCTGGACCAGGACCACACCCCTAAATACATTGAAGCAACTGCCATGTGACTGGTTGATTAGATAATTGGATTAATGAGAAATTAGACAGGTGTTCCTAATAATCCTTTAGGTGAGTGTAAATACAGGAGCAGCATAGAGCGGACCCTCGCAGCTGTAGACGGTAATAGTTTCTCTTGGTTCATATGAAATAATTTTGACGTGTAAGTCGCACCTGAACTTAAGTTCCAGGACCTGACAAACTATGAAAAAAGTGTAACTTATAGTCCGGAAAATACTGTATTTGATCGCGTCAAAGACCTCATTATTCGATACAATTTATTCTGACTTTTCACTTGTTCAGCGAAACAAGAGATAATATTTTTTCCTTTTTCAGCAAAATGATTTCGGCATTCCTATTTTTTAGCCAATCAGAATGAAGCATTTAACAGGTATAATGAAATATAAAACAGTAACAGTGTCATTACTCAATCAAGATTATTCATTTTCAGTTACCTTGACTCCCCTCTCCTTGCGCAGGGGTGTGCGAACAGGGGCAATAGGAGTTCTGTTGCTTGGTGGGCTGAACATACTTGGGGTGGTAGGGCTGCGGAATGGTGCTTTGGGAATACCCTTTAGTGGTGTTGTGAGAGGAAATACAGCGATTATTAATAATCAATTCTGTGTTCAGAGAATAAGCAATAGAGTAAAAAAAATAATATGAATAGCTCATGTGCAAAACTCTCTTAAGTGCGCCTCTTGTAAACAAGCATTTTTTATCGGACCTGAGGCAAGGATTAAGTGAATTTGAAGTGAATGTATTTGATGAACAGTGTGTGCCGAGAGAATTTGGTTAATATCATCATCATCATCTCATTTTTGAATGAGGTGATGTTTAGAGTCCTTTGAATCTGAGCTCCTCGTATGATGTCTTACTTGTGGTGTCAATCTTCTTCACCAGACCTCTTCCTTTGGAGTGGAAGGGCACACCTGCCGTCTTCTTTAACTGCTGAGCTGTTTCTGTGGCTTTAGGGTAAATTATAAATACATAATAAACAAACATGACAATCACCACACAAACATTTACTTTAAATGACTTGAAAAGTACTTAAACACACATTTCTGTAGCAGTTCAGCTCTGAGCGTGGCACTCTTGGGTTTTCTTTTCAGCTGAAAGTGCTTAATGGGTGGAGTAAGCGGCCCCACCAGCGTAGTCAAAGCACTTTTATTCAGATACTGACACTCCAGAGGCAACATAGCTGATGCTTCACATTCATTTACTGAAATGAAGAAAGAGAAAATAGTGAAATTCATTGCCAGTAAAGAGGCAGTTTCTAATTAACATTAACACATTTTCCTTGCAAATAACACAATAATTAAATGTAATAAAAACAACTTGTTACTAATACTGGGTTTATGTTTAAGTAATAAATAATGGGCTTCATGTGTTGTCATCTCAAAGCAGCAGTAATTACGATAACGCATAAATTCTGCCTGCAATGATCTGACAGGCTTTCCAGATGAGCATAATATTAATAAAAAACATCATAATAATGGGTACATTATTTATAGCATGTGAAGTAAAGTGCATCAGTCTATCATTGGTTAAACATCCCAAATACGTGGTACCCAAGATTAATACAATGTAGGTTAAAGGGGGGGTGGGTTCAATGGTATTTCAAGCATTCTGACTTATTAACACAGTTATAGAGTTGTTTCCTCATGCTAAACGTAGGCAAAGTGTCAAAAAGCAGTTGGGCGTGTTTCAGAGTATTTGTGTGCCGAATGCACTTCGCCAGGGTTCGTACAAGTTTCGGAAAGTTTTTTTTCGATTACAGGTCCAACTGACGTTTCAGGGGTTCCTATACGTATCACCAGAAAACCCCGCCCACCCGTCAATCAGCGGGAGACGCTAGAACTTGGAAACATCTTATCGCGCGACACAGCTTTGTATAATTTCAAAACTCAACAATGGGACGAAAGAAGAAGTGTATTTTTGGATGTTAGGAGAAGAAAGCCAGCCTTATGGAAACAATGGATATAGTTTATTATCCGGTTTTGCATGTGTTTTTGATGCGCTGGATTTTCCCAACCGGGTCACGAGTTGCATGCAGTAAGACTTCTGTGTTATGTTTGAAATAGGCGTGTGCATATTATATAAATGACACGAACATGTAGTGAATCATAAGTTATAAGTGTTGTATAATGTTGCATGAGTCGTACTCGCTCCACCCGCGGTAGTAACTCCTCCATTTTTTCGTACGTTATCCGAAAGATTCGGTAAAGCTAATGTTTCTTTTATAAATCTGATTAAATTAAAGACTCTATTGAGATATAAAGGATGTCATACGACTTTATAGGTACTCCAGATTAACATCAGAAATGCAGAAAGAGCATGTGTTACGTGAGCTTTAAAAACACCCAAAAGAAAACAGAGATGTTTAAATGGCATGCTTAAAGTGCGTGTTGCAGGTTAACCACCACTGTCGATTAATGGGTACATATACACACTCAAGATATGTGTATAATTTTTAAAATGTCTCAAAAATGGTCTTAAAGACCACTTTTTTTACGTTTTTGGTATTAACGTTTTTTTAACGCAATCCTGTGATGACGTCACGTTGGGGAGAAGTAGAGAAAGACACAGCCAGAGCCATAGAGATAGATGAGACATTTATTGCTGTTTAATACTTACGTATATAATTTGGAAATCATATATACATCGTAGGAAATATATAATGTGTTATACTGCAAAGTTACCATGCTAATAATTATTTATGATATATGTGGAGATAAATAAAACTTCGCATATCTGCTGATTTGATCCATTCATGTCCTGACCACCAGGCTAGAGATTTTTAAACATCCTTAATCCACACTTACTAGTCTATCAAATAATATCTCAAATATATTGTTTTGTGAAATAAAATGATGCTTTGTTATATTGTTTATGCGATTATAACGAATCACACGATCATTTTATATGCAGCAGCAGTCAGCAGCTGCAGCATACTCGGATCCGACCACATACATACTGTAATAAACAGGCGTTCGGCGGCTTTTAACATCACGACAGGCTATGCCATTTGAGGAGGAACCGCTCATTGATCACCGTATTTTTATAAATCCTGTACATGTTTGGTCCTGCCGAACAGGTTGAGCACTTTTATATACTTTTTAGAGCAGAGAGGCTGCACAGTTTGACCAGCGGGCTGCTGGAACCAGATGCACATCACGACGCCAGACGGTGTTGCTAATATAACTCGCAATGTATAACTATTATCAGACAGTCCCACCGGGAAAGTCCCGACTCTCTCGATTGCCATTCCGCTACTGGCTGTAAGAAAGTGAGTGCGTTTGGGTCGCTGGTACCCACCCGCGAACAGACGTGACGTGCTTCACTCACCTTCAAGGATTAGAGACATGCTGCCAAAACCGTTTGTGCTGAAGATCGCATAAAGTTACACCCATTTCAGGCAGGATCATGGACCCCCTCAAGCCAGCATGCACGAGTATGTTAATTGTTTGTTTACTTTCTACACGAAGATATGCTAACGTTATGCTATCTGGCTGTCTGCCTATCTCTCTACACTAGCCTATCCATCTGCCTGTCTATCCGTCTGCCTGTCTGTCTGTCTGTCTGTCTGTCTGTCTGTCTGTCTGTGTCTGTCTGTCTGTCTGTCTGTCTGTCTGTCTGTCTGTCTGTCTGTCTGTTGTCTGTCTGTCTGTCTGTCTGTCATCTGCGCTATCAGAACTGTACTTTACTCGTCTTTCTAGTCATTCTCAATGCTCTCATGGCGGCTTTGGTAAATTCTCTCCCCAGCGTGACGTCATACAGTGCGTTGTGGGGGAAAGGAGAATCATTGCAAACCGCTGTACTTTTTCATACTTTTTCGGGTTTTGTGATACCCAACAACATAAAATACAATGGATAACAGTTTAAATGTTTATTATCAACAAGCAAATTGCACAAATTCGTTGAAAAATTTTACCTGCAAGATGCCCTTTAAATTTCAGTAGGTGACAACACAAGACCCTCTCTTAACAATCCAAACCAATGATGTCTCACCTTTCTCACGTAGCTCTCCAAGTATGTCCTGTACATTAGGGTTCTGCTCTTCCAGGTCCAGGTTTAGTGAGCCCGTCTCTGGAAAGGATTTCAGGATGTCAGCCACCATTAACACCCATGGCTCAGTGTCCACTGTGGCCAACTGAATGATCTCTGACAAAGCCTCCTTCATCTGAAAACACGAGAGAGAGAAGGCGAGTTATTGAACGAACTTCTTATACTCACATGCTCACGAACATTTATCAAAACAATAAATTTGACTTAACCATGTCAATAAACAATCTGTAGCTATTCTAGTGCATTTATAGTCTCTGAGCCTTGAATAACCTTTGATTTGTCTTCCATATCTCATGATGATGATTGGCTTGCTCTCTCTTTCAAATAATTCTTCTTGGCATTTTCCACAACAACAGTACTCATTCTGCTTTCTAGGTTGCAGTTTGTTTGACTAAAGTAGGGCTGCACGATAAATCGCATGCGATACCACGCGCATCACGTCAGTAATGCCGGTTCCTTGATTAGTATTAAATCGCCAACAGCTGCCCCCAGATGGCGCGACACCAACTGCACAGAGCCGTAGTTCCCTGACAAGCTGGGCCATATCGCATACATATCGCAGGCGATACGTCCGCGATAATTAATGCGAAAGTGCCCCGATTGTCAGTGAACTACGGCTCTGTGTAGTTAAAGCTGCTCCTTCTGAAAACAGCTGATGGCGATTTAATACTAATCAAGGAACCGGCATTACTGACGTGATGCGCGTGACAAACACATGCGATTTATCGTGCAGCCCTAGACTAAAGTAATCTCAATCACTGAAATTCTTGTTCTTTTGTCTTTAACAGACTTCTGTTTCTTCTATTAATCCTTCCTTCAGGTGTGTGGAGAATGTATGAACTTGGAAAATCATATTTCTTCAGAGCTGTTGTCCTTACTGTATCTTTGTCACCTGGTAATATGTCTGGCAATTGTTTGACGTTTTTGTCTTTTCTGCTTTAAAGCAACACCAAAGAGTTTTTTTTACCTTAAAATAAAGTTTCCAAAAAAGTTTCAGTGGTTCATCCACTCAAAACAGGGTGAATGGCACTTTCACATTCGCTTTGCAGCCCTCTATCGGCCAAAACCGCACTAAAGAAGTTTCGAACCGTCGGTAGTGGTCCTGTAGTTCGAGTGAAAACTACAAAAACTTGCTTTACAGCAGACCTACAATCCAATCAGAGCCAGCTATGCTGCATTATTTACGACAGTGGTAATGAACAATTACGCTTCTAACCTGTAGGGGGAGCAAAGGGCAAAAACTCTTTAGCAGTCTGTGTTTAAGTTTATCTTGAATTTGTCTACTTCCTTTTGGAGTCAACAGCATGGTGGAAGCTGGGAGTTTAAAGTTTAACCTTCTCCCATTTGTATGCTGTGCTGTCGACATTCAAACGCCCTCTACTGCAGTTTTCCAACAACTGAGAGTATGCACATGACGTCACCTTCGGCGAAAGTGCCTGCGGTTACGCCCACTGAGTGGCAAAAGAGCGCGGCAGAATTTGAGTACAGTGTGAAATCAGAGAAAACAAGGGGAAAATGCATCTAAGTGGGAAAAAGCTGTTGTGCGATAGACTGTACTAACAGATTAAACAAGAATTCTGAGCAATCATTTTGCAGACTGACAAAAAACACTGAAAGAAGTAAATAGATTGTTCATGCTAACGTCCACAGACAACAGGTGGGTTGAGAAGTTGCTAGGGTCACTATCAAGCAGAGGTTTTACTTTCAACTTAAAAGTATTTTGTCAAGTATTTGTATTTTATCTGTGTTTTTCTTTGGAAAACATACATTCCAAAGCATAACATCATAATTTTTACTCTATTACACTTCATAAATTCAAGTTTTTGTTTTACATTTAAAATTTAAGAACATTAACATACTTTTACTCAAGTAGAAGTAAACAATTTAAATGTAATTGGGTATAATATAATTTTAATATGCAATATTAAAGAATACACAGTATGATTATATGCTTTAGAATGTAGTGAAGTAACATTTTTCCCAATACAAACACCTTTATAAAGCACAGATGCTTGGAAAATGTAACTAATGAAACAAAGTATTCTCCACCTCTGCTATCAAGTACAACTAAACTAAATTAAAGCTAATAATTGTCAAGTTTTACTGGCATTTTCGCAGCAGCCCCTATAAAAACCAGCCATTTTGTTGAATGTTTGCCACTCGACGGGGCGAGCTGTCACGTGGTCAAGTGGAAAAGTGAAGTCAAGACATACCCTCTATTAGGGGTATAAATCAGACAGTTCATTACAAAGCAATACAACATCAATTTTCTCCACCATTGATGCAATACTTGCTGATACATCAAACGCTTCTTCAATGCAATTACGATTCGATTCAGTTTGATTAATTTATCAAAATGTTATATTACATGTCTAGTTAAGCAGTTACATTTTAATAACTAACAAATGCAAGTTATATTGTGCCCTGACTGATGGATTTGTTGCGTTTTTGAAACCTAAATATGGTCCGTAACACCACATTATTTGGGTTCAGAGCCACAATTTCCAAATGCAAATGCCATACTTAAATAATATCAACTCCAGACTTTTAAAGGAACAGTATGTAATAAATTTATATCAATTGATCATAAAATGGCCCTGATATGTCACTAGACATTAAGAAATCATGTTCATTTCAAATACTTATATCACTGACAACAGTGGTATGGCCAGGATATTTTCATTTAAAAAGTGGAGTTGCAGCCCACAACTGATGTTTATATTGTCATTTTGTGTATTGGCCACCAGTTGTGTGATTGCAGTACCAGTTTTAGCCACAAGTTTTGTGATTGCAATACCTGTTTTGGCCACAATCCTACATACTGTTCCTTTAACATCCAAACAACAGACAATACCTGTCAATAGCTTTTAAGTCAATTGTTCCATTTCTTTTTACCTCTTTAAAAAGCATGAGCTACATATTAAACAGCTGTTATTCCTAAACCCTTCATCCAATTTGGATGTGATGCGAATACCCTATTACCCTCAAAATAAAGCTGAGAGTGTGCCCTTTAAGACAATATTCATTATATGACTGTAACTATACATTTTGGTAAACTAATAAAATAACACAAAATGTCTCTCTGTCCCAATACTTGGAGGGCACTGTAACATTAAAGTTTAAATAAACTTCGAAAAGGGTCCCAATTGAAAAATTTACAACAACAAACTAACAAAAATAAAGATAAATGAATAATGATGGGGAAAATGTCATAAAATGAAGCTTATGATGGCAACAGTCAAAAAATTGTAGTATTTTGGGCCAAAATGTGCAATAGTGACAATCACTGAGGTAGTTAATAAATTAAATTGAAAAAAAACCCCAAAGCTGTTAAACTTGAGCATTTGATCTGTCACACAACTTCAGATGTAACAGTCAAACAAGTGCTGCAGTGGTCTCTTGAGTGACTTTTCTTTAAAAAAAAAATCAACTGATCAACATGTTCAGGAGAGAGGACACTGCGTTTTGCATGGACCATATCACCTGCAGTGCTAAAAACACGCTCGTCTTCGGTCTCTTTCACTTTGTTGCTGCATTGCATTCACTTGCTGACACTAGCAGATGAAAATGCACGCTTTGGTGGAAATGCATAGATGGACGTTACGTCAAGGAATTGTGAAGTTCTAATCTGACATTTCTTTTTGTTGTATTCTCTTCCCCTTTGCGGCAGTTTTGTTTTAGTCTGACGGTGTCATACTCTTGTACTGTTCCCACCCAAACCAGCAAGTCATCCAAAATGTTTATCACACCAACTAGATATTCTAACAGCTCTTAGGAACACCAGGGTTCCCCACAGCATATTTCAGTTAAGGCGGCCCACCTAAGCTTGGAAACCCTACCGCCTTAACTAGGTCGTCCAAAAAAATACAAATTTGCTGCACAAAAGGCCGTCAAGTGCAACTGGGAGAATAGCGCGTACGCGCATCAAACCGTGAGCGGGGAACGCGCGCCACACGGCCGAAATGAGAAAGAGGTGGTCCGGACCATCACTGTCTGGAGGATAACTAGCCAGTTGATAAAACATCTCGGATAATAGCGCAGACGAGCTTCACACCGCGAGCGTGCACGCGCACCACAAGGCCGAAATGAGATAAGGAGTGGTCCGTCATGTCTGGAGGATAGCAAGTTGATAAAACACGTGTCCGTGAGAACTAAGTGGACTTATGTTTTGGGATTTTTAAGCCTGTTATTGTATTAGTCTATATAAGTTAGCTGGTGATTTTTTTTGTTTGAGCAACCTGCTAGGGTTTCACGTGTCTGTTGATTAGATATAATTGTTGAGCGCTCTTGCTCACGGTATTTATGTGCATTATTTACATGCTACAGTAGTTACACTCCTTTAAGATAATGTAATTAATAGTGGGAAATAATCAGTTTTTACAGTTTCGTCGTTCGCCAGACATTCTACAACATCTGCTTCAGTTTGTGTTTATTAATCCTTTAGTTTCACTTCATCACACAGCTATTCCCATTAGAGGTAAAAACATTTAATCATTAATAATCTAGTATGTGTTCATTTTTTGTCATAGTTTCTTCAAAATTAAGTTTTATTTGAGTGTTTTAAAAATAAATATTTCATTTATTTATTTTATTAAAATATTTTATTTTTATCATTGTGCAATTCTTTAATTATTATTTATTTTAGTGCGACAGGCACTTTTTCGTGGAGCATGTACAACGGGCTTTACTAATTGATCAACTTGAATGTGATCCCAGACCAGCTAAAATATTTTCATACTCTTTCAGTATGTGATCAACGTCAACAGAAACTTCATGTATTCTTTTGATCATTTCTTATCCTCGACATGTGGATCTCCCTAATATTGCAGGAGCATCTCTTTCAACTATATGAAACTGTGTCTTCTTGTGTTTGACCTTTGTATTCACAAGTTGGCCGTTTCTGCCCCAATATCTGGTGTCCTGAATATATAAGTAACTTGAAAGTGGCTTTTTCAGCGTGTCCAACTTGAATTTCAACAGCTCCCCTTTTATCGAGCACTTCAGCCCCCACTTCTTTTTCTTTCTGGATCTTTGTAGTGACAGCATGTATGCTTTTTACTTCGTTAGAGATAACCTGTTTGTGAACGTTACCTGCATTTCATAGACAATTGCTTTACAAACAAGGCCCAGTTCAACGCGGGATTTGGCAATCGTTTACAACTGAGTGATAGAGTGGTCCCAATGTTAAAAACCCCAGTTCAGGAGTCAAAACCACAGATGGAAAGTAAATCAAAATCTAAACTTAATAGTTTTGTTTGCAATCAGCCCATAGGTGCATATAATAATGTAAACAACATATAGCTGTGCTGTACCCGTAACTCCTTATCTCCTCCCACTGTATGCTTCCAAGAGTTCTGCAGTTTTCGAAAAAATAAAAAAAGCGTTTTTGATTTAAGATTATGTAGCCACTAGCCTGGTTAAACCCAGACCATTCTCAGTAGTAACTGAGTTATGGTCTGGCAAAGCTTCACAGACATAATTTCCAAAGGGACGTCACCAACGGACGTCTCTCAAATGCCTCTGTGTCCAATTGGACAGACCTAAAACCAATAACAGCAATGAAGGAGATGACGTATGCAGAGCTATATCAGACTTTTACTGGATCCAGTCGGTAAGACAGCGACAACATCTTTTTTAGATATGAATGCTTCGAGTGTTGTTCTTTTGCTCTGGGTTTTAACGAAAAGGAAAAGTTTAAATTGATTAAAACAGACGCGATAGCTGAGTGGAGCGAGTGATGTTCCATGGCGGGATCCATCTTTGTAATGTACAAAATCTGCTTCACCGTCGCTGCGCTGTCGTCATCGTTTAAGGCCTGCCCCAACGTTTCTTATAGGTGCTGTGATTTCTTGCCATTAGAAATGGGCTTGAATGGCCTCTTTGCCAGACTACTTGTAGAGCAAATCTAAATTTGTCGGAAGTTGTCTGGGTTTTCCCAGGCTATGTAGCCACATGAATTTTTAAACAATAATGAAGCTTACAGATTATGTAAAAATACCACAATATTCCAAAACAATTTAATTTAATTTCGACTTTAATCCACGCACAGCGGGCTGTTGATTATCCATTACTTAATTTTAACTCTTATATACTTCATTTAGCATGCATTATTAAAGAAATATTGAGTTACAATATTACAAATGTGGGAGAAAATTTATTTCCCATAAATCTATTATATTCAATACAAGTTGTCCAATACATTTCTCGTTTTTAAAGCACTAATAATGGAATCCTATCTTATCATCCTATCAGTTACATTGGCAAAAAAGGGAAAATATAAAATTGATTTAAACGCACTATTTTACAACTGGAATGTGTACGGGCACGCGGAGTAACTTATTACAGCATGATAATACGTCAATCACGAGTGTCCGCCAAAATGCCCAGTTAAGTTATTTTTACACCTATACCTGAAATCATGAATTAAAATGATTAATAAAGAGTCTCTAAACTGCTTTAAGAATCTTGTATTATTCATTTTACGACACTAGTAGTATTTACCACAATTTTACAGGAGGATTACCAATGGTGTGAAAGGTTTGTAAAGGGGGCGTTTTGCTCCCATTACATTTACATACCTTAACTTGGTAGACGCTTATATTCAAATGCAAACTTTTACAATGCACTAAAAGTAAAATATTTTGTATCACACGAGAATGAACTCTCCCACAAAGTTGAATGCAAAACTACAAACAGCAACAGATAACAGGAAGCATAGCATGCTAGCGAGTTAGCTCAAGCTCAGAGACTGAATACAAGTTGTGTTGTAAACTGACATGATCCAGACAGCAGCTGCAGGGGTCTCATGGTGGAAGCCATGTTATTACACATGCAACATAAAAGTGTCAGCAACCCAATACAATGTTTTACTAATAAACAACATGGCAGTTCAAATAAAACATGCCATACTTGTGAGTGAACCCAGTTTGCGTGCGTGCGTGCGTGTGTGTGTGCAGCAGGTCAGAATGAGTCCTGCAGTCGCACCTCATCCACGGTCCTGCGCGGGAGGTGCAGCATCCCCAGCAAAAGTTTCAGCTTCACCGGAGGCGACAGAGAAGAGAAACACAGCCGAATGTTGTCGATGACTGACACGGTGAGTAGGGAGGCGATGCTCGAAGGTGTCCACAGCTCGTCTGTCGATCCCAGTTTGTTGTGGAGCCACAGGCCGGTGTCGCTCTCCCTCATCGACGCCATCTTGAAAAAAGACGAACAGTGAGATCGGGCATTTTAACAGGCTACCTAAGAAAACACACACACGCACAAGGACCCATGTTATCATAAGTTCAACACACCGCAACTTTTATAACACCTTATTTGAATTTAGTATGTTGTATTTGAGTGTTGATTTAACGTGTGAATATCATTCTAAAAATGTCATTTTCTTGCAAGAAATGTTGTTTAGTTTTGGTTCCATTTTATGAAACTTTCCTATTTTAGGACCCTCTCATCACTGGTATTTGCTGAAATAAAACAGTTATGCTAACTGTAATAAAATCAAAAAATAAAATGTCAAAATCACATTACAAAACAGCACTGTGAAAAAAGCACCAACGCAACCCCATGAACGTAACTGACTAGCCATTGGTCAAAGCGACCCATGTGGTCATCAAAAAATAAACTGTTCGACCTCACGAAGCGCCGCAATAACTGACAGGATGACGTCAAAGTACCGCGAGAGCAATTCGAAATTAGACTTCTCCCTGTAATTGTTTTAATCGCTCTCGCGGTACTTTGACGTCATCCGCGTGTTGGTTATTGTCGTGCCGTATGCCGTCCTACGGTGCTCCGCGAAGGACAAAACACTTTAAGCAAACGCAAATCAATGTGTTGACGCTTTGCAAAGAAACGCGCCCTGTGGTGGTTTGATTAACGGTACTCCCTGATTTTGTCTTACAGGTAACGCAAATATAAGCTATTCCGGTCTTTTATCTTTACAATATGTTTTACAGAAGTGCAATTTGAATATTTTGGTGATCGCTTTTTTTAAACTAACGTTATCGCATTTGTTTTTTTTTTATTAATGCAAGGGCAAAATTTAGTCAGTCTGGTAAATGCGCGTGTAATGTATTTGTCATTTATAAGTCGATTTGGACAATTGCGTGTAGCGATCAAATTTAAATGTATTATTTGTATATATTTTTTAAACCAATTAATTTGTGTTTGTGTAGGTATTGTCGTGATGCTACTTGACAGTATGAGGCCACGCGCGGCTGTAGCGACAGTGATGCTGGTGGTGCTGCTTCAGCTTGTCTGTTTCAAACCCACATATGCCGAGGAATCAGGAAGCGTCATCCCCGCAGAGAGTAAGACACTATAGATGTGTGGCCAACGAGGATGTATTATTTCATATTTACTTTTAGAGGCATGATAAGCATCAAGTTAATAATGGATGTGGTACCTGGACACAATGAGCTCTAGATATGCACCTGCTGCTTAGCCTTAGCGATGAGGGAAAAATGTCAGTGTGAAGTCATCATCACCTCTGAACAAGTTTCTGTTTTGTTTAATAGGCCGGCCATGTGTTGATTGTCATGCCTTTGAGTTTATGCAGAGAGCTTTGCAAGATCTGAAAAAAACAGCTTTCAACCTGGACTCAAGGGTAAGAATATGAATATGAAATGAGCGGAAACTACATGCCCTCCTGAGACATTAAATGTCTATTCTTTTACAGTCATGCATGAAATGATATGTTTTAGACATTTGGACTGATATACTCTGTGTGTCTTGACTTCTGCTTTGTATGTGGTGTGTTTTGCAGACAGAGGATTTGGTATTGAGGGCTGAGAGGAGGGCCCTGTGTGACTGCATGCCTGCCAGCAGCCTGCACTGAAAGGCCAACCATAAACACTCTATTTAGATACAAAGTCTTCATATACCTGTAGGATACTACCTGCTCTCATGGTCATACACACACTCTTTCAGTCCCCCCTCAAACACATACACCGGTGCATTCATGGATACATGCTTACACTTTTAGAAAAGTATGTGCAAACAACATTATAAATACACATTCCTGATTAAATAAGTCAACACATACTTTCACAGTTAAAAATAAAACGCAATATTTAACAGCAAAAAAGCAAGTGTTAAACATTTATATTAGGGAAGCAGCTCTAATACACTTGCATATTGTTGCACTTATTGCATAAGTCTGTTCCTGTCTAAGCACATTGCACTGCAAAATATACTGCAAACATTAAACACATTGTTTATTATATGATTATTATTTGCACAGTAGACTTGCATTTGTGTTCTAGAAATATATGATTAACAAAAGATGGTGTATTTCTTAAAACTATAGAAGATATTACAGCAATTAAGAAGTATATGAGAATGTGTAGTCTTTTAACATGTACATCTTCAGAAGTTGTCATTAGTGAGTTTGCTTACGATAGATTTAGGGTTAGAAAAGTCTCTGCATGTATAATGCTAGTCTAGCATTTTCATACACCGTAAACAATTCCTTGTTGCATTTAATAAAAATAAAATAAAGTTGAATTAGCTTAAGTTATTTACTAGTTAAGAAAGTTGAGGTGAACTGTAAATTTAAGTTGATTAAACTTAAAAATTTAAGTGCAACAAATAATTTTATGTATGTCTTTACAAAATATGATGGACATGCAACATTAAAGAATAGACTTGTGTAGATTTATTGGCTACTAAGATGTAGTCTAAGTTCACATGTGTAATGTCTTTTTGTGTGTAGAACAAATTGCATCAAACAAAGCATTTGTGATATTGTATTTGTACCAATTAAAGTGATAGCAAACATATCTAATGCCTTGTGTTTGTAATAACTTTATTAGATCATATTTTGTTACTTTCAAAAGAACAGCATAGACTTTGAGCTACTGGAACACATTTTGCATAAAGGGCAGCTGACAGAATTCCAGGCAAAAATATTTGTAATAATTGCATTGGTGTGAAATTTTTAAAATTGTTAAATTTTGCAACAAAAAAAAAATTATAGATTGCTAAAAAAATACAGTAAAAATATTAGCAAAGTTTTAATGTCCAGCATCCATAATTATTTTTTACTCTTTTTAGTAAGATACAAACAGACAATACAGGAAATTATTTAATTATATAATACTAAATTATATAATTTAAAGACTAAATGTCTTCTTCAGGCATCAGTCAGTATTTAGTGTGACCTCTCTTGGCATGAAACACATCTTGAGCTTTTTTGAGGAGACTGAAGTCCTGAAGTAATTCGATTAGAATTAGGATTTAATTTCATTTAGGTTTAAGAGATCATGCAGTTGCCCGCTATTGCTCAAGTGGAAGTTAAATTTACCCTATAAATACCTGACACTTTTAAACTATTTTATACAGTTTTTAATACTACATACACATTTCCTGTATTTTCTGGTTGTATTCTAATAAAGAGACTGAGAAATAATTATATATGATTACTATACAATTACATAAAAAACACATCTAGTGTAATTTTGCACTGTACTGTAAATAAAATACATACATCTTGTTTCACAAAAATTACACATTAAATCTCTTTCTCTCTATATTATAATACTATCTATTGGTTATAAAGAAATGCAGAGATGTTTGACAATTGCCTTCCAATTTCTTATACATTAAAGAGAGAACACTGTAATATTTCCCTATGCAGCTTTATATAAAACACAATTTAGTCCATTAAAGGGATAGTTCACCCAAAATGAAAATTCTGTCATCATTTAATCACTCTTATGTTGTTACAAACCCGTAAAAATGATCTGATGAACACAAAGGAAGATATTTTGAGAAATGTTTGTAACCAAACCGTACGTGGCGTGGACCCCATTTACTATGGAAGTAAATGGGTTTGGTTACAAAACATTTCTCAAAATATCTTCATTCGTGTTCATCAGAACAAAGAAATTTATACAGGTTTGTAACAACATGAGAGAGAATAAATGATAACAGAATTTTAATTTTTGGGTGAACTTTCCCTTTAATGACCAGACGGGGGTGCAAACATATAAAGATTTCATATAACTGTCGCAGCAATGCAGCACTTCCCTTAGGGGTGTGAAAACAGCTCTGCAGAGCTAGCAAGTTTTAGGAAATAAATAGACACAACCTCAGTAAACACAGAGTTCAGAGACCAGCGTGGTCTTCACTCTTAAAACTGCAGTGTCTTGTTGTAGCTAGGTTGGCTTAAAGCCATTAAACTACTTGCAATAGTGCAAAATCAAAACAGCATCTACTTTCTGTTCATTTCTCTGCATCTCTATTAGTAGTAGACAAAATAATACGATAACTTAAGATGAAAGGTTGCATGGCACTTGTTTTTATAGTAATGAATGGCCAGAAAAAGGAAAAAAATTAAGAAAACATGCATTAAAGGGTGATCATGCAGAATATACTGCGGTGAATAGATGCATTAGTAAACTGCAAAGTTTGTCTGCATGATAACTACCCAATGATATGAAAATGAAAGAACATACTATTGCATTTCAATGTATTATTTATTTAACGTTAGCAATTTGTTTTTGAGAAAAAGGTGTTTAATGAAAGGCCAAGAACTAAAAATCATCTATTGATCAATCAGGTCAAAACAGACCAGCAAAAAACTGATCTTGGGTCAAAGTTACTTAAACCAACTTGATCCATATTCATATTTTTAAGTAAAGTTCATTTTCTCAAACATAAAAAGCTTCTAATCTGAATCACCAATGACAAAACTGATTTTAGAGCAGCAGAAGAGGATTTTTAAATTCGATGACGAGGGCCTCATGAATATTTTAAGCTAATAATACATGAATTATGTATACATGTTTTTGCAGATGCCTCAAATGAATTACTCATTAGTAGGCTGAACTATGAATATGTCGAAGCATGGCCATGTCTGATATTAAAATATGGACTTTTCATATGCATGAAGGAGGAGAAAGATACACTACACCATTTCTGTGCAGGGGGTCTGCGGAGAAAACGAAGGCGCATTAAGTGTCTAAAAAGAAGGGATTGAACAGAAGACCGCCCCATTACGCACACTGTAAATGTCTGTGGGTGTTACTCGAGTGGCGATGTGGTACGCGGTAACGCCCTGTTGCATTATCCATCTGCTGACGGCTCCACATCTCCTGCTGATCTTCAAAAAATAACAGCAGAGTTGCTGTCTCGATTTTGTGGAGATCACAGACCCCCAATCCTCCAGACTCCCTCCCAGACCTTTCTGTCTGTCTGTCTCTTCCAGGATGGAGAATCCGGTTTGTTCCTGTTTCTCCCTCGCCCTCCTCCTCCCAACTCCCTCCCTCTCCGTCTCTCTTTTTTAGCTCATTTTCACTATCTTTCACTCTAGGTCTTCCTCTCTCTGCCCGTGTCCTGACAGTGACAGCAGTCTCTGGTTGGATTATGCTACATGAGTCCCAGAGAGAAATGGACACACGGGGTCTATGTGGGACACACCCACGTACAGATGGATTACTTTTAGGATCAGAAATTCATGGAATGAAAACTAGTGAAACTTGTGAATTTGAACATTAAGTTTAGACTGAACACATAACATAAGCACACGCACAGTATATTTTCCCCCGATCATGCATATAACATCCTGAACGGTGCTTGATTGTATTATTAACTTGCATTTTGTGATCAGTTTTCATGGTTCAGCTGTTAAGGTGTTTATGGAGCCCTAGGCAGGATGTTGCATTAGCGGTGCAAAAGATGAGACAAATACTGATGAAATGTATACCTTGAACTGCAATTTAAAGCATCTACCCAATGCATACATGCAAAAATATGCAAATGAATGAATGAATGAGTTCACCTGGTTCTGTGAACACCATTTATCATGGCGTGTGTGTTTCTCTGAAAGATCAGAGAGCACCGCATCCCATTCACCCCTATTGACAGATGTTCTCAAACAAGACCTGCTGGTTTCCTGCCACTTCCCCTCTTTGTTTTATGGGTTTACCAGTGAGGCAGTGTCCGGATACAACATCCAGCTGTATTTATCCCTGTAGGGGCTATTCTGCAGTACTTTACATTAATTGTGTAGAATATTTACTATAAAAAATATATTCAACTATATTTTGTAAGTTATAACAACTCATCTCTAGTCAAGAAATAATACTAAAAATCAAAAACAAAAAATTTAAAGCAGCAATGTATTTTATTTATTACGAAGTTCACTGAAAAAAAAAATTCATTCAATTTACTAAAATTTTTTTAAGGTTAGTGGTTGCAAT
Organism: Misgurnus anguillicaudatus; assembly: GCF_027580225.2. Taxonomy (NCBI): domain Eukaryota; kingdom Metazoa; phylum Chordata; class Actinopteri; order Cypriniformes; family Cobitidae; genus Misgurnus; species Misgurnus anguillicaudatus. The sequence goes on along the minus strand of NC_073357.2, from coordinate 27,004,295 downwards.
TAATTTATTTAAGCTACATTTAAACAAAAGTTTTTTGTTTTGTTTTTCAAATTTGTTTTGTTTAAATGTAGCTTAAATACATTGATTGTGACCACTTACCTTAAAAAAATTAAGTAGATTGAATGAATCATTTTTTTCAGTGTTCCTATTTGGTTAAGGACTGTCATTTCAACTATCTGGAGAAGTGACGAGTTGCTGTAACTTAATAAATCAAGTTGAATTTGCATTAGTTATGTCAACTTTATTATTTTATACGTTAAGTCGTCACTAGTCAATACAGATGAAATTACTTGTAGGGCGGTTTCCCGGACAGGGATTAGACTAGTCCTAGACTAAAACAAATGTAAGAGCTGTCCAAACTGAAAACAACTTGCACTGACATATCTTAAAATACATCCATGTCCTTTGTTTTGCCAGAAAATGCACAGAGTTAAAAATAGTTATATTTCCTATTAACACTAAGGCCTAGTCCTGGCTTAAACTAATCCATGTCCGGGAAACCACCCATGTTTTTAGTAAGGCATGTTTGTTAAAAATAGTTATATTTCCTATTAACACTAAGGCCTAGTCCTGACTTAAGCTAATCCCTGTCCGGGAAACCACCCCATAAAGTTGTTTACATTTTTTTTTTAATTTTAAAATTTTAATGCAAAAAACTGAATTGGTTAAGTTAAAGTAACATAAATATATATTTTGATTTGACATCATTTTTACAGTGTACATACTGTTACTCACTCTGTACCTTACGTCACGTCTTGCCTCACTTCATTTAAAGTCTCCACCCCTCCCGCTGCCCTCTGGGCCTCCTGTGCCTTCTGTTCCATTGCATATGGGTTGACGGTCAAATTAAGGACAATTAAGTCTTTGAACTTTCCCTTTTTAATAGTTTGTACTCATGTCCTTGGACTGCCTTTAATTGTTTTGAACTTTCCATCTCTCAAAGTCAACAGCTCATAGTCCAAAGTCACAGTCCTTTAAAGCACATTTAGACTTGGCATTGGCATTTTGGTCGATCAGATCACAAGTGGATGAGAGAGATGCATGTCTGCTCACAGCTGATGTTTTTTAAGCCGCCTTTGTCCAGTTTCGACCGCTTCTGTCCTGATTACATCTATGGGCGAGTCGTTAAAACATAAGTGGGAGAAATTACAGGTTTAAGTTAGTGATAGACAGATATATTGCAGAGGCCAATGTATTGGATGATATTTGGAGTCTTTTTTTTGGCCGATAAATTGTTTCAATCGGCCAGTATATTTTTTCTATTACTTAAATTTGTTGTTATAATGAAAAGTCAGTGTCACTCAATGTAAAGCCGTAGTCTGACAGACAGTAAAATGATCAAAAGTTATTCACTTTTTAACATGACTTTATGTTGTGTTACACATAACAACACGCTTATTCAAACAGTACAGTGAGATCCATATTAATTGTTATTATGTCAATTATTAATTATGAAAATATTTTTTAAGTACTTTAAAAAGGTATATTTATAAAGTTTATGCATAACAACTGTTTCACAAATTTTCTGTTTGCCTCTTACAGTGCCCTCCACAATTATTGGCACCCCTGTTTAATATGTGGTCGTGGAATTCTAAAAATGTTCTTTTTATTCCCTTTTATTTAAACAACACAGAACCCAAATGCCAAAAAAGACAAAAATCCAACCTTTGATTTAAGTAAATTTTTTGGTGGTAAATAACTTACACGTTTAGAAAAAAAAAACTTGAAATCATGCATTCCACAATTATTGGCACCTCTAATAATTCCTATGAAAAATAATTTAAAAAAAGTTTTAAATATATTTTTTTGTAGTTGCTAAAGTTGGTCAGGGTATCTAGGAAGTTTTAATTAGTAATTCATGACTTCCTGTTTCCCTGGAGTATAAATATGACGTGACAAAGAGGTCTAATTCTCTTACCCATTTGTCATCATGGCAAAGACAATAGAACACACCATTCAAGTAATGCAGATGTGTGTCGACCTTCATAAGTCAGACAATGGCTACAAGAAAATAGCCACTCGCCTTAACTTGCCCGTATTTACAGTCAGAGGAATCATTAAGAAGTTTAAAACAACTGGAACAGTGACAAACAAGGCTGGAAGAGGTCCCATGTTTATCTTGCCACAACGCACAGTGAGGAGTATGGTTAGAGAAGTAAAACATTTTCCTAAGCTTACTGTCACAGAATTGCATCAAAGAGTGTCATCTTGGGGTTACAAAGTCTCCATAACAATTATCAGAACCTCTATACATGCCAACAAGCTGTTTGGGAGGCATGCACGGAAAAAGCCTTTTCTCACAAACGTTAACATCTGGAGTTTGCTAAGCGGTACTGGAACTTCAACTGGGATCATATGCTTTGGTCAGATGAGACTAAGATTGAGCTTTTTAAGTGGGTCTGGCGTAAAACAAAAGATGAGTATCCGAAAAGCACCTCATGCCCACCGTGAAGTATGGTGGAGGATCTGTGATGCTGTGGGCCTGTTTCTCTTCCAAAGGCCCTCAGAACCTTTTTAGGGTGCATGGCATTATGAATGCTTTGAACTACCAGGACATTTTAAAGAAAAACCAGAGGGCCTCTGCCAGAAAGCTGAAGATGGGTCATAATTGGGGCTTTCAGCAGGATAATGATTCAAAATATGTGGCAAAATCTACACAAAAATGGTTTAGCAGTCACAAACTCAAGGTCCTCCCATGGCCATCTCAGTCCCTAGACCTCAACCCAATCGAAAACCTGTGGGGCGAGTTAAAGAAGAGAGGACCCAGGACACCGGATGATCTAGAAAGATTATGCAAAGAAGATTGGTCAAAGATCCCTCTCTCTGTGTTCTCCAATCTAGTGAAATGTTATAGGAGGAGATTAAGTGCTGCCGTGTTGGCAAAAGGGAGTTGTACAAAGTATTAATATCAGGGGTGCCAATAATTGTGGAACGCATGATTTCAAGTTTTTTTTTCTAAATGTGTAAATTCTTTACCACCAAAGTAATGTACTTAAATCAAAGGTTGGATTTTTGTCTTTTTTGTATTTGGGTTCTATGTTGTTTAAATAAAAAGCAGAATTTTTAGAAGTCCACGACCACATATTAAACAGGGGTGCCAATAATTGTGGAGGGCACTATATTTACTGTAATTACATTTGTGTTATATCCGCCAATCAACTTTCTTAATATTGGTATTGGCCATTAAAAAGCCCATATCGTCGACCACTAGTTTAATTTGGCATAGGTAGCTGGGTTAATTATGTTGTGTCCGTATGGTTCAATTATATGTAAAAGGGTAAAATTTCAAAATAAATTTGCAGATTATCTTTTTAAGGACCAAGTCTAAAATTTCTGGTTTTATTTCATTTTGAAAGAATATTTGGGGGATAATTGCAAAAATGTCAATGTGGTGTAATCGGTCTGTGTCAATTGGTGTAACTAATATTTCTTTTAAATGAAAATATATTTATAAAAAATGTGGAATAAAATATCACTCTTAGAAAGGATGTGTTAATTTTTTACACATCTTTAAGCTTTTAGCTTTTAACACATTATGTGTCATTTTGTGTTAAAAGTAACACAAAATGTGTTATTTCAATAATAACACAGAGATGGGTGGATTCTGGGACAATGCATTTAGTGTGTTGTCCCAGAATCAACACTAATGTGTTGTTTTTAACACAATCGTTCTAAGAGTATAGTTAAGTGTAATATGATTTTTTTACATTTTTACATCATTTGTCAAAGATTATTTAGAAAACAGAGCTGTTTTCGGCATATGTCAGGACAAATATTAAAAAAAGGCATGAAAATTTACATTTAGAAATAACTAATAAAATGATATTTTAAAATTATTTTTTATTATTATTATGCTTTCATGCCATCAAGGTGGATAAAATATTTAATATTTGCGGTTACACCATTTGACATTTTTCAGGTCCATTCAGTCTTAACATGATGCATGCTTTTAAAACAAGTTGATCAGGATGTTAGCATCCGAAAATGTTTTTCTCTAAGACAGCATGTAAATTTACTGCTGGTAATAAGCATGTAATCAAATCCTTTGAAGCATGTTACTTTTCCATCGATTTCACAGTATTCCAGAAATAAACGGCTGTTTTCCTAAACAATTTCTAAATGTGTGTATGACTACAGTGTATGACTACAATGTATGACTATGCAGTGTATGACTACAACCTGTATAATCTAAAAAATGAAACACTTGGAGCGTGATTTCCTTGAGCACAAGTTTCCATGTCAATCAACACTTGGAAAATTACATTTTACACAAATTCTTCGTTATGCAGGTTATACAATGCAGGGATTAAGAATACAAAGCTCTGTCACTTCTTCACATTAAAACTGTGATTTACAATACGAAGAGTTCTCTGTACTCACCCACTGCAACAAACCTATTCACAATGGTTTCCCAACTGGTGCACGTGCACAAATGCACGCACACGCATCCATTCATGGGGCCCCCGGTCTCCTTAACTTTCCATCCATCATTATCACTGGCACAATCACTGCCAGATTATTCCCATGCATTAGGAAAGCACTCTAATATTTGCGTTATAAAAATCCAGTTAGTACTACTAGCAATAAAACTACACCAATAAATACAACTACAAAGTGCACTACATTTTAATGTACATGCATGTAGTAATTTAAAGTGCAAAGTGTGGAGAGATTTGACCTCAGTTTAAGCCCTGTAATTAATTGCTTATGCAAAGTTATTATACTTTAATGAATCTCTTGGGATGATACATTCTTATTGTTAACAAATAGATTCTGTACTATTAGTACATAAAAGCAAAATATTATGACAGAAAATTATTTGCTATGATCAGTCATGGTAACCAAATCCACACAAGATTTTGGCTGATCACAACTTCAGGAGCTCTAAAAGCTGCCGGGTTACTTCACAAATAAAAAAAAAAACGACTGGGTTAATTCAATCGTGTGTGACATTTGAGGTCACCACTTCCCTCTGGATGGCTGAGGTCAAAGGTCAAGTTAGAAGAACAATGAAAAGAACTGAAAGGACAATTTCACTTAAACGTTTATTTAAAGGGAGCCAATGATTAAACAGCTTTATTGGTCACTCACGTGGGTTGGTTTGTATACTAGAAAAGATTTATCTAGCATTTCATTTCTTGTTCTTTACTATCTAATCAAAGCAGAATGATGTACAGACTGACACGGACGTTCATGGCCATTCACTATAATTTTCTTGAAGTCTCATTCATTAGATAATCAGTTTTTGACTGTCTGTTTGTATATCTGTTGCACTTAAAAATAAACACACACAACAACTGCACACGCATACTTAAAGTGTTTTTTTTAATAAACATCAACTAACTCACTGACTGAATATGGAGCAAGAAGTTCATTGGGGGTTTATACACAATTTTTACATTTAACAGTTTATCTAGATCGGTATCATTGCTTATTGATATGTGATTAAAATAAACATCTGCTGTTTAAAAAAAAAATGTAACTGAATTTTAAGAAAATTAAGAATTAACCCAAATAGTATTATTTTTAAGACGTCTTTTGTTATAAATATTGCATTATACACTGTAAAAAAATTCCGTAGAAATCGCAGCTGGGTTGCCGGTAACTTACCGTAGATTTAAATTTATGTTTTTTACTGGCAACATTTTGTTCAAAGTTAAATGAACATTAAACATTTAGAAGTATTTTTCTTTACAGAGTAAAACTAAAAAAACAACATCAAGCAAAACATTCTGGGAAACAAAATCTGAAGCAAAAACAGAAAAAGGTTGATGATGATTTCTGGTTCCCAGAATGCTTTGCATGAGGCTGTTATTGTATAGTTTTATTCTGTAAAGATAAAGACTTGTTAATATTTAAAATTTATTTAACTTTGAACAAACGCTTGCCAGTAAATAACATGAATTAAAATCTACGGTAAATTACCGGCAACCCAGCTGCAATAACATTGAAATTTCTTATAAGTTTTTATGTCTACTGTATCCTTTAGAAGTATTTTTTATTCATCTTATTTTCTCCCAAGCTTGTGATAATTACGCTATATTGTAAAATATTATAAAACATAATTTCAGTTAAGACAGAATTGATGAAGAAGAACTTCTGTGCATGCATGCCCTCGAACATTTTATCCTCATCAAATAAATTAAGCCTGCATGTTGTTTTGTCCAGAACTTTTTAATATAGCCCATCATACGCTTTAACGTCATAGACAGTAGCCTACATCTTCAAAGTCTAACCATCCCTAGTGTAGCGATGCATTTCGAGATGAGGAAATTGAACGGAATGCAGCTCAAGCCTCCAGCGACTCGGTAGTTTCTGCAAGGCACGCGCATGCCCGTTTGCATCACCGGTCTGGCCGCGTGCATCGCAGATGCTGATGCTGACAAAAAAGACCGCGTCTTTACAAGAGCAGTAGGCTATCACTCTTGCACCGAGTCTTCTGTGTGGAAACATCGCTTACGCATCTGTATCCATACAAAATACACATGAAGGCTACTTCCTTCAGTCATTCCGAAAAACGCGACTTCAAGTTCGAGAGGAGGGGCTGAGGGAGGGGGTGAGAACCGGTCTAAACTAGTTCTGTACAATAAGACTGGAATGCGATTCAAAACCAGGCGATTGCTTTATATCATCGCCCGTTACTTTATAGTGCACCAAGGCATCATAATACATCTACAGCTCGGGAATATCGCAATGCGAACAATTGACAAGTAGCAGGTGTGCATACAGTAAACGATGAGGAAAAATAACGTTAATCTCTTGTACAAGCTACACGAGAGCATCAAATGAGTGACAAAAATATCCCACAATTCGTGTTCCCCTGCATTAATATGCTAAACGACCTTTAAACAAAACTATAATAGGGAAAGAAACACAAATGTCATAAGAGGAAAAGGTTGTGCCAGTTAAAAAATGGAAATCTGCAGCATAACTTAGGTAGCCTACCACTCTTAATCTCTAAAAATAAGCAATCCGGTGGACACTGACAAAATGCAGACGGCAGAAAACAAACCCCTGTCATCCGTATGAGCATCATCTCTGCATTCGTATTGTGTAGACGGGTGTCATAGCCACTGATATGGCGCTCATACGATTAAAGACCGGGGTGTCTAATGACGTTGCTGATGTGCGGGGTTCATGGCGAGCCCTCGCGTGTTCCAAAGCGCGTGGGTCATACGAAGCCGTCCGCATCCCTCCCCCACAATACGCGTATGAGGAATTTCGCCGGTGTATTGACGGGAGAACGATACTTTGAAAAAAAAAATAGACACTTTAGGGTGTTTCTTTGGTATTCTCGCCTCCCACCGCTGTCATGTGGCACGGCGCTGTATCCAATCAGCGAGATGAGGAGAACGCCCCCACCCCAGAATATGAATGCGGATTATAAATGCCGCTTGTGATGCACCGGCAAGTCTTGGTCGTGAGGAAGCTCAGGGTTGCAGCAGCAAACCAGTCTTTTTCTTTCCATAACAAAGGAGACCATCATCCATTCTTTATTTCTTCCTCCCAATTCAAGTTCATTTCAGGCCAGTTGCATGCATTGTTCGTCTCCCAAAATGGTTTGCGAGACTAAAATTGTTGCCGACGAGCACGAGCCCATATCTGGGACCAAAAAAGATTCAATGATAATTTCCTCCTCGCAAATGTGGACGTCCGCGTCGCCTTCTCCCAGTGCGCACGAAAGAAAGGTTGAAAAACGGGACCGGGTTTTTATTCGCGATTTCCAACATTCGGACCACGAGGAAGTGCGCCGGATCTTCAACGAGGGAATCATGGAGCGGATACCAAATTCGGCATTTCGGGGTCTAAAACAGCAAACTCAAATCCAGTTTATCTATGCTCTCATCACAGGTAGGTGGCCAAACTAAGGGTGCACGATGAGCGTAAAGGTTTCTTTACTTTTCCATCTGCACCTCATATAAAGTCACTGCGCATTCAAGCTCAATCTGAACGGTTTGAGCAAACGTACAGCATTGAAAGTATCCATCAAATGAGCGTGCGGAAAACACCAATCCAACTGTTACATTTTACGCTCCACACCGATCATTTCATTTCTGCGTACGCTAACTGTTATCTTGAAACCCCTTGACGCATTTCGATGAAAAAAAAATCGCAGTATATATCATAAAAAGAAGGCACAAAGACAACCCAGCAGCAATTTAAAGCATGCAGCATGCGTGTTCATGCGCGCTGGCTGGCTGAATGAATGAATGAATCCCGCGCGCGAGCGCACCAATGGCACTGCGTTTCCCTTATACGCCTCATGTTAGTGCACGAAATCCTGTTTAATTCAGCTCGCATGTTGTGTTTGTTTGGACATATGTTTTAATATAACGATATCTATAAGATGTTTGTTTATTCTCATGTTTACTAATGGTGTTTTTAACTCCATGCAGTAGGCTATAACTGTTCTATGAACACCTTGGCGATCCTTCCAGACAGCAGCCCGTTAAAGTTACATTGAAAATGTATTTACTTAACAATTCACACGAATGAATGGTGTCACAGAGCACGCTGCATCACTGTTTACTACTAAGTACACAACGCTTGTTTGAAATCATATAGATGAGCCATACCACAAAGCATACTTTGACGTCTTTTGGCTCAAGTGTAGCGAAAAGTTTGGGAGCGCAGGTTTACTTATTGGAGTAAAGAAGAAGCACGCCTCTATGTTGACAGTAAGCAGTGGGCATCGTGGGGCAGGAGAATGGGTGGGCAATGCAAAGCGTGTGCATCAAGTAAGTGTGCTCACAAGGGCGCCCCCTAGTGACGATATTCACACTTAGATGTCACTGGGTTCAACTTCAACATCCAGGAGGTTTTAAATTGCATTATTTCTTTGTAAGTGTTATTTTACCGGATACACAGTTCAATGAATCAGTTTTCCATACTGCATCTCATTGCCCTGGTAGATCGGGGTCTTATTTCTCTGCACCCTGCTATTGTGAATACTTGTCTGTTTCTTTCTTCTCTGACAAAAATCAAACATTTGATTCTTTTTTCTGACAGGTGTCGTTTATTTTTCTTCCATTTCTCCATAGTAATGTGCTATGTTATGACCAAATCCTTCACACTTACCTTCTGCATGCCCTTTATTCTCATGGGCGCACGTTATTACTACAGCAGAAAAGTCATTCTCAACTACCTGGACTGCGCTCTGCACACTGACATGGCTGACATTGAGGAATATTACATGAAACCCACAGGTAAGGGGTTGGCAAAATTGCGCGCACACACACATGCTTTTAAGGGGTTAATCCGAAAAGTAAATTCTGTCATTTACTCGACATCATGTCATTCCAAACCTGTATGATTTTACAGAAAGAATTTAGGCAGAATGATAGGAACTGATGCTTTCGTTATTCACTTTCATTGCATCTTTATTATATAATACACTGAAAAAAATGATTTAAAATTTTTAAGGTTAGTGGTTGCAATCAATTTATTCAAGCTACATTTAAACAAAAAAGATTAGTAAAGTAAAATAAAGAACTTTTGTTTAAATGTACACTGTAAAAAAACTGTTAAATCAACTCAGATTTACAAGTCATGTCAGAGACGAGTTGTCACAACTTATAAAATTAAGTTGACTTTGCTCAACTATATTTTATAAGTTATAACAACTCACCTGTAGTTATAACAACTCATCTCTAGTCAAGATAAATAATAGTAAGTTGAAATGACTTGTAAATCCAAGTTGATTCAACAAAAAAATTTAAGGCAGCAAAGTATTTTTTTACAGTGTAGCTTAAATAAATTGATTGCAACCACTTACCTTAAACAATTGAGTAAATTGAATGAATAATTTTTTTTCAGTGTATAATAGTGACAGGTGACTGTTAGCTTCAGCCTAATATTTCCTTTTTTTCCCATATAAGAAAGTATTATGGGTAAGGAACAACATATGGGCAGGCGGGTGAGAATGGTCATTTTTGAGTGAACTGTCCTGTAAATGAAGAATTGGTGTTCAATGTTCAATAATATATGAAGAGTTTGGTTCCAAAACGCGATAAACGCCATTTTTGAAAAAAATGAGTTACTGCCAAAATCAGTATTATATCAGGTCAGTAGTTAAAAGTAAATAATAAATTTTACGCAAAATCCAATACCCGCCGTGATATTCTGTCATCTTTTCTCCCTTTTTTCCCAAAATGCGACAAACGCCACTCCTGCTTTTTTACAGAACGCAATAAATCCATTCCTGATATTACAGCCCACCAGTCACGCAATGTAAACAAACAATGGCGGCGCGCTGAGTACACGGAGTCCTAGTTTTCCTCATCTACTTTGTACTTTGTGATCAACAAACAAAACAAAATAATACTTTAATAGCATTGCCAAACCTGTGATGGTTTTCTGTGACGGGAAAGAAACGTAAGCCATCAACAGCCAATAATTTCCGCGAGAGGCACTCGGTTGCTTGTTCTCCCGAAAGCATCAAGCTTCTCATGCTAAAACATTGTGTTCTTACAAAGTAAGTGTTTTGGTTAATGCCATTAATGTTTATTTTTTAATCATTGCATACCACTAGTCAACTAAATAAATATAAAATGGTAAAGATGAATGCACATTTATACATTGATTTAATAGATTTATAGCATTTTGAAATAAAAAACTGTCATGGATCTATTGCATTTTGTGGAAAAAAGAATTAGTTTTTATAATAAATCTTTGAAAATCAAGTTATGGATTTGAATTTTTTATGTTTTTATAACCTAAAGATGCTATGTGAAAGTTTGTAACAGAAAATAGTGGTTTTCATCTCGTCACTTTCTTGGTATAGAAAACACGTTTTTACCGAAATTTGTCAAAATGGATTTATTGCGTTTTGGAACCAAACTCTTCATATATACTAAAGTATAGCATATAACATAAATATGTAGAAATACAAATATATATATAAATTTTGAATGAATTTGTCATCCAATGCCAAAAAACAGATTGAAGACGTGTATATAGAAACTATATGTAATCCTAAACATTTTTCGAGTCCAACAATACACTAGCCTCCATAGACATTATCCAACAAATGCAAGACTCCCAGGATCACTTAAATGCTGCACTTTCATAGTCCAGGATGAAGACTCATAAAATATGCAGAATGTCTTTCTCTAGGCTGCGCACGATAACTGTCCCAAGTCACATGGCCCTATTGATTTCATGCTATTAAAATGCTGACACAGCCTGTATTGCGGCAAACTCTGAATTACAACTATCATTTTTAACGCTTGTCACCTACACAACAATAAAAATAACTCTAAAAAAGAGCACATGCATTTCCAGTTTACTGATGACACAGCTTTGCTATTACACTGAGAAAAGTGAATTCAATCAAGTGCTTGCTAAAACAGGGTCTTTGATTGATTACTTTGGCCTGAGGCTCTTTGCCCCCTGATTAAAATATTTTATTGCCATCAAGACTTCCATTAGTCATGTCTGAATGGAAGACCATTAGAGCCACTTGATTGAAAGGATTTCAAGAAATGATTTCAGGCAGGTTAAACTAGTAAATAATGTTTGTATGCTTCTTTTAGTATATTTAAAAAAAAGTTATAATCACATGAGCATAGAGGAGCACAACAGAGCAATATGGGCATGTTTGCGCATTAGATATGGACACATAGCCACTGATATTACTGGAAAGTTATAGTGATATATACCAACACATACACACACAAATGTGTTTACCGTCTTGAACAGTCTAACTAATCAATACTTTAATCTACCCAGCTGTGTGTGTGTTTGATTGTGTGTCAGCATGTGTAAAAGAAATTCCCCCCTGTAATTACAGACCACTCGTGGTGCATCAAGCCTTTTATATATTACAATTTGTAAACCAAGTTATAGATCATAATGCAACCTGCAGAATCACAGTCACACACGCACACACACACACACACACACACGTTCGTGTGGCTGAAAATACAAATGAGGATGTCAGATTAATTGTATGATAAACTGATTAAAATCTGAACCAATGGTAACCCCGATTTACTTTTTTTTAAATAGACTTGGTTAAAAATATTCACAGCCTAAAATATGCGTGTTTATCAAAGGGTAATTTTAATCACAGCATTAGTCGTTCCTTTTAGTCATTAATAAACACTGGTTGTCAGAATCGCGCTGCACAGTTTCTGCATGTACAAGCTTCTTATTCAGTTAGGCTCCAAGTGAAAGAGAGGATTGAAGACTTGGGTAGGGGGAAATGGGGGAAGGTGTGAATCAAAGCCCTGCTGTGTGCATGTATGGTAGTTCTGTGTAGTGGCAGCATGCAGACAAAGGATTCCCCCAAGGGATTGCTATGCTAAAGCCTGAAGTATAGTTCAGTTTTAGGCACGGGGTGAGCATACAGTGCGCAAATTTTGTCATCAGAATAATTGCAATTTGTCGCATACGTAAAACGCCTGTGTCTGCATAAGAGTCAGATTAACTACGCATTGGAAGGCTGTGTGTTCGACTATGCACACTTTAAAAAAAATATAATCCAAGCTTAATGCAGCATCCAGCATCTCTAAGAAAAAAGTGGTAAATTAATGGGTTAGCGGTCAGGGTGAGTAGGATGCGTCTTTAAAGGATTTTATATATATATATATATATATATATATATATATATATATATATATATATATATATATATATATATATATATATATATATATATATATATATATATATATATATATACAGAGATCTGCCAAGCGAATAAATGTGAATTGAAATAAATTTGGGCATAAAGAAATTTATTTCAAATTTAAAACCATGTATAAGTAAAACAGCATTTGATTTTTTTTACAGTATAACATTTCTGAGTAATACCACATAGATTGAAAACAGCATGCCTGACACTTGGCTAATGTAGGGTTGAATTGAGATCAATCGGGAGCAGACTACAAAGAGAAAAATGTAAACAGTAACCCTTACTAATACAATATATGAACAGAAGTACTTATTAGACAGCAGAGGCTGGGGTTATGCAAATTTATGTGCACGCCTAATAGCAAATCTAATGGGTGTGAAGCGGAACATTCAGTCCAACAGTGATTTATAGTCCTCTTTAGCCAGTGAGGTCACGCAGTCATGACTTATTTTATTCACAAGTATAACAAAAATATTGTAACATTTAACAACAATATGTCTCTGTATATGTGAAATCAGCTAAAAATAAGTGCATTCATAGCATCTGATATAACAGTTTATGGCCTTATTTTATTTAATGTTTTTAATTTATATACACTTTACATTATAATAAATGCTATACATTTATAGTATTAAAATATATTTACAGAGATGTGAATTTGTACATTTTGCAAACAGGAAACCTTTGCCAAAGGTGGGAAAATGTGTCAGTTAAATTCAGGAAGTCATACCATATCACATAAATACATTTCAGTGCATCCATAATGGATTGAATAGGCTTTATGCCCAGCTGCACTACTTCCTGAACTTCAGCTAGCTCCTTGTTTCCTGTCTGCCATTATTGGACAAACTGATTAATCCAGGTGTGCCTGACCTCAGTAGTCACAACAATAATCAGACACACCTGGATTAATCAGTTTGTCCAAAAAAGGCAGACAGGAAACAAGGAGCAGGCTGAAGTTCAGGAAGTAGTGCAGCTGGGCATAAAGCCTATTGCTTAAAGTTCTAATGTTGAGAGGCTGAAATCTCTCCAGTTCATAATGTAACACTATACAAATTGCTAAATAAGCATCACATTGGAGAAAAGTTTTTTTTGCCCAATAGCCAAACTGAATCCTCTTTCTCTTTGATTCCTGCAGGTTCTTGTTTCTGGGTGGCAGTTCTGCAAGGCCAGGTGGTGGGCATCGTGGCAGCCCAAGGTCGAGAAGATGAGAACACCGTTGAACTGCGCCGCATGTCCGTGGACTCGCGCTTTCGTGGAAAAGGCATCGCCAAAGCTCTGGGTCGACGCGTTTTAGAATTTGCAATGTTAAACAACTACTCGGCCGTGGTTCTGGGAACGACCGCAGTCAAGATGGCCGCCCACAAGCTGTACGAGTCATTGGGTTTTCGTCGAGTGGGAGAAACAGATGACCACAAGCTGCCGGGGATGACCGGATCAACGCTGGAGAGGCTCTTCTTCCAGATTCGCTACAGCCGGTACCAATTACAGCTTCACGAAGAGTGAGGGACAGAAAGTAAACATAAACGTGAAAGAAAATAGAATACAGACAACGCCACCGGCAACAACCCTGAACCATCCACTGACCCGGTCCTCTTCTACCTATTTATTTATGTTTAGTTTTTTAAAGTCTGTTCCGACAATTCTCATTACATTCTTATTTTATGCTCATTTTTCGAGGTTTTAGAAGATGTTTATTTCGTTTCACTACACTAGAGATTTCCGCTTTTAGTTTTTCTTTGCAAGGTCATATTGACACCCTAAACCACCATAACCAAGTCATAAGCTCCAGTAATCTTGTTTGGATTGAAATTTAAATTTCTTCCCGTGAAAACCATAGAAGGTTATTTCTGCCTCTGACCCTTTTCCAAACCATCTTAGGAGCCGATCCATAAAGTAGCACAGACACTTCAAAACATTATAGTTAATAGAGTAGTAGATGATGTAGGGACTAAAGGGTTGGAGGTAGGAAAAATTTGATCTTTTTTATGATGTCACTGTCCTCTTTATGAAATACACAAGAACCTAAAAACAGCAGCAGTCTGGTGAAATCAAACAGTCCATCCAATTGTAACTTGTAGTCTGAAGCACAGCATTTCTAACCGTCTAACTGTGCTTTTATATTATTTGTGGAAAAGATTTTGTTCCTGTGTTGGTCGAGCACATTCGGGTGTTGAGCGACAGCATCAACATGAAAAAAATCAGAAACCACCAGAAAAATAAAACCTTCCAATAAAAAAAAATCTTCATTAGGTTGACGTTGAAGTTACATTTAGTGAAAGTTAAGTTTACAGATGCAAATGCGTTCGAAAATCGAAATTAATTCTTATAAATACGATTATAAGACCTATTTGTGAATTTAATGAAGCTTTAATAAGTACTTGACTAAACTTTGTTTCTTGTTTCAACATACAAATTACAATTTACGAAAAAATCTAATCTAAATTGTCGACATGCTTCCCAATTGATCTATCAACACAATATCTAAAATATGATCATCAAAAACTGAACACGGGTGGCATAATAGCAGCAATATGATGAAACATAAATTAAACTGAGCACAAATTTAAATTTGGATAAATATTAAATCGGTCTGTTTAAGAATACAATAATATAAAACTTTATATACTGCAACTATTTCATTATGTATATGTAAAATGTTTTAATACATAATCTCTCCATTCTCCCGTTATAGTACCAGCAGAGGGAGAGATACAAACAAAAACGAGCCTCATCTGTGACATACTGTTGTATAAAGTAAAAAAACGAAATGTGATAAAAAACACATAGAAGCAACATAGTAGTGCAAACCTCGCCAGTTTTCCTTGACTTGACTTTAACCCCACCTCCATTCAAAAATCTGACTGCAACCCTGGGCCTGACCCCCCTTACGTCCCCAAACCCCCATTTCTGCATGCCCCACTGAGCCTTTTTTCATTCTAGCTTGTCCTATCCCCTTACTTCCCTCGGTGATGTCACAGTAGCAGTGTGGAGATTATAGGGCGGGGTCAACCAAATAATAGGACTACCCACCAGCTTGCTGCTTCGATGACATCACAGCTGCCAATAAAGTAGAATGCAAGAGCAATGCAAGTGTGTGGCATGCCTTTGTACCTGGTTTGTGCGTACAGTGCCTGCCCTCAAAAAGAAGTAAACTATATTTAAAGACGTGTAAAACAAGCTTTTTTAACTGAACATATACCAAACGTGTGCGCTTAATCGTTCAAAGAAATTATAGTTGCATGAAATGTCTTTGAATGAAATATTTGCAAGAAACACCATTTTTACATGGCAAGTCTTAAAAGTGGAACCGTTTTGACTTTTATGTCATTTAAGTTCATTCTAAAATTTTTAGGGTGATCGTTATCTTATTTTACAATACTGTAAGATGTCATTTTTTATCGTAACTCCTTGGAAATGATCGAATGCACTGTTTTGATATCAGATTAGCTGAGGAAGGACATTCCTAATTTGAATAAGGCACCTAAACAGCAATTCTTATTTAAGACACAAATGTGCCAGCCAAATTAGACATAGCACTCACCAGTCTCCCTTAAAACAGACTATGTATTAAATGTCTAGTGAAACTGCATTGATAGCCTTGAGTGGAAAGGTTGGGATAATAAAATATGTAATGTGATAAAGCTGACGGGCTACAGATCCCACATATCTGGGATGTTTACTGAGTAAGGTGAAGGTTTTCTGAATCATTTGTGTGCTTATCTGTTCTAGATTTCCGATAAAACACTCTAAACTACATATATGGAGTATAGTATGAAAATATTAATACAGAAAATATTTTATACTGTATTGCCACTGCAGTGTCAGAAAAAAACAGTACACTTTAAAAATATTTGAATATGCATCTTAAAGGTACCAGTGTGCACGCTTTAGGTACAAAGGTGTGCTTTTCAAAAGGGTGACAACTTCTGTACATTTTTTCTGAGAGTGTTAAAGGGACACTTTTTTGAAAACAAGGCTCATTTTCCAGCTCCCCTGGAGTTGAACATTTGATTTTTGCCGTTTTGGAATCCATTCGGCTGATCTCTGGGTCTGGCGCTGGCACTTTTGGCATGGCTTGGCACGGTCCATTGAATCTGATTGGACCATTGGCATCGCACTCAGAAAATAACCAAAGAGTTTTAATATTTTTCTTGTTTAAAACTTGACTCTTCTGTGGTTACATCGTGTGCTAGGACCGATGGAGGATTGAAGGGTGTGATTTTCTGGGCAGATGTGGTTGGGAGCTGTGCTCTCATTCTGGCGTGGTGGTCGGGGACTTTGCTGCCGTGTCATGGCTGAGGGAGGCGCAGTGATGTTGCGCAGCAGCCGAAAATAGTCCCCTTAGTACCTTTCAATAGCAGGGGACTATTTTCGGGCACTGTGTGGTGTCTTTGCGCCTTCTGCAGCCATGTTGCGGCGGCGGGGTCCTTGATTGTTGCGCCGGAATGAGAGTATAGTTCCTGGCCATATCTGCTTGGAAAGTCACAGCTTTTATTTTTCTGTCGTCTTGGTGCACGATGTGGCTACAGAGGAGTCAAGTTTTAAATGGAAAAAATGTCTAACCTCTTTGGTTGTTTTTGGGCGCGATGCTGGTGGTCTAGTCGGATTCAATGGATTGTGCTAAGCTATGCTGGGAGTGGTAGCGCCGGACCCGGAGATCAGCTGGATGGATTGAGAGACGGTGAAGATGAAATGTTTGGCTCTGGGGGAGCTGGAAAATGAGCACATTTTCAAAAATAGTGGATTACAATATATTCTATCCGGCCTTTGGAATAAATTAATTCAAGATTCGTATTGACAGATAATCAACAGAAAAAACACACAAATGGTGTATCTCATTAATCTTAATGGTATAGATTACAGTCCTGGCAAATGTGAATGTACACGGCAATCAGTAATGTATTGCGTTTTTCCAGATTTGAACAGTGATGTATTTTTGGGGCCTTTTGCTATAAGTGTTATTCTTCTGTAGTGCAATCGCCTTGACTTTTAAGCGTATTACTCTGAATGCAGTTAGCATGGGATTGGGCATTTCAAGTATAAGGATGCATGTATTGTTGCCAGATGAAAAGAGCCTTACTGTAATGCTAAAAGTGCAAAGACACGAATCACAGCTCGTGTTAACGAATGCGTTAACCAGCCCCTGATCACGTCACTAGTTTTGCACATGCTAAAGGCTCGGTTAAATTGAAATACAGTATGTATACAGTTAGCATGATGTATGCTGGGTGAAGGGTTTACCCTACAGTCACATTAGCTACAAAAGTGAGCGACACGCACTCGTTTGATGGGCGTTCCTTGGCTAATATCTAAAAGCGGTATGAAAAGTCACTTCAGAGGTATTGTTAAGTTACAAAAACTATGTTTTTGGATTTTAAAGTATTTATTTCTCGATAAAAGTCACAAAATATATGAGATAAAATGCTTATTAGATATATACAGAAATATGCATTTTCCGCCATCTTGAATTATTTCTTCGACTCGGCCACAGATCTACGTCACGCTGCCTTTCACTCCGATTGGCAGTCGCTTTGTGGCATCGCTCAGCATTTGCATAAAATAGCCTTCTTGTCTACTTTGGCCCCACCTTGCTCGCGCAGCGGCGAGCTCGTCACTTGTCGATGGCAAACGGCCACTCCCATTGAAAATGAATGGTAGCCTGTCGCTCTGTCTCTTGTAGCTAATGTGACTGGGGGGGTTAGAGTTGTAACTCGGAAGCAGCTGAAACGGTCAAGGGTTACAATGGATAACAATTGGCTGATGAATGTTTCTGAAATAATTTTGGAAGTTATTAGGGAAGTATAATAATAAAACTGGGGTTTTACCCATGCAGAAATAAAGTGCATTTTTGTACATACATTTCAAGGGTTGAAAGTTATCGATGATGACATGGGGCATTCATTGACCTGGGACGGCTGCTACAAGAATGTTTCAATTTACAGAGGAGGGAGATGGAGAAAGGAATACACTTAACTATGTTTTGTTTTGTTATATCACAGTCCCTCTATATGTGATAAATGATATGTGTGTGTGGTGCATCTCTCTCCTCCCTCATGTTTTTGGTTGAAGGTGCCAAGGACATAAAGGCACTTACAAGCATATTTGTATGATTATTTTATTGGTTAATTTTGACTTAATCTATTTTCTTTTACTAAAATGTTTGTTTGTCATGCTTATGATCCACTATAATGTATTAATATTGTTTGAAAGGGTAAATTTGCCAAAGTTGAGATGTTTGCTGTATTTCATTCTTTTGCTGTTTGTCTTTGAAATGTACAGTTGTTGCAATGACTCCATATTTCTAAGATTGATTTTTTTTTAATCAAGCCCATGTGCCATTTAATTAAGCAATAATACAAAGTATCACAGTAAAAAACCTTAACATTATCCATGAGACACAGGACTTAGTGTTAAAATGCTGCAATGATGTTCAATCCCTCACACTTTACTGGTGACAGTCACTAAGATGTTATTAGTATTGGCACAGCAACATCAACACAGGCAAGCCAAGACCTGAACCTATGTGTGAATGTGAATTTCTTTTGTACTTTCCTATTATAATTTTTTTGTTTCTAATTACAACTAACATGTTTTCTTGTATCTTGAAGATGAATTTTTCAGTTTACTGTGACTTATTATTGTGTTGTACCCATAAAGTGAAACTTGAGCATGACCGAGTGAAAGTTCGGAAGCATGGGCCTCTGAAAGTTGCGTCAAGCTCAGACCCAATAAACGGTCAGTCCTGAATATCCACCAATTCACCGTCTCAAATAGTCTGCAACAGTGATCAAACCCAGAATCAACAACATCAATTTCACAAGTGACGAAACACGCACAGGTTCATATTAAGCAAAAACAGTTAACTTTTTTATTAACATTTTAATACGTGTAAAGTGTAATTTACTGTAAATAGCGTTTGACGACATTTTATGATCATTTTGTATCAGAAACTATATAAATATAATTATTTTAAGATGTTTACAAAAAACAAAAAAAACTACTTTTTGATTCCAATGTCAATAATCAGCTCACATTTGTGCCAATCGGAGCAAAAGCAACTTTCAGAGTCCCTGCAGTCCTTCTTTCAGCAATGAACTTGTAAAGGGGCTTTTCTTAAAAGCAAAACTATACCGGTAGTTATATCTTTGTTATGGGTAATCCCTGGGAAATGTATGGCACTTATGAGGTAATTTCACCAAAATGGCTCTTATACTTTTTTGTTTTAATACTCATGTTTACATTTTTTTGTGTAAGTTGGCATTATTTGTTCCAATCATGTCAGCATGCTGATATCAGTCATTGGCTGCCTGTAACTATTGAGTCAAGCTCACACAAAGCACAGCAGAGAAATGATATGCAGCCATACTAGGGGGCGGGGTCAGTTGTCACAAATGGGGAGTGCCCAACAAAGGGTCGGTGTGGTATTATAATAAGGGTTTAAGCCTGGTTGGTGGGAAGGAAGTATGGGGGAAAAGGGGTTTGAGGTTATGGCAAATCTGACCTTGCTTTACCTGTTTGGTTGCAGTGATCATCTGGTTCTTTGAGTTTGAAATCTTTGTACTACCTTGGTGTCTTAAATTTCAGTTTTTCTTTTTTTAAACTGCTGTTTACGCCGCCCCTTCTCTTTTATTTCTGTAATACACAGGAACTTTGTAAAGATGTAAAGAAAAGTTTTCCTGATTCATGGATGAAAAGGATGTTAATACTGTATCAATTAAAGCAACGATGCATAAAGCTTAGAAATATTTGTCTTGGTGGGTTTTGAGATACTACTGTAGATACAGACACATCACGTGTATAACTAAAAGTGGTTCACTGGCTTGTAATAAGGAAACCATTTTAAGTGCCATATAGCACCTGTGTAAAACCTTAAAGGAAAAAAAACTGTTTTTCAATATTTTATGTTCTTACCTCAACTGGGATGGGTTAGTGCATGCCTATCTTTTTTCGATGCGTGACTGTTGCTCTTTGTGCGGCGCTTCTTGAATGTGTTACCATTTGGCCTAGCCCCATTCATCCCTATGGATCCAAACAAAAGTTTTATTTTGTGCCATCACTTACTCGTGTAACTACTCATGTACTCATGTTCTTTAAATAGGGAAAACATGGAAGTGTTTGGTGGCTTCTAAATTCATCCCTGTTTGGAACCATAGGAATGAACGGGGCCAAGCCAAATGCCAACACACCCACGAGGCGCTACACAAAGATCAAAAGTGCACACATTGAAAAAAGATGGGTATGTGTTGGTTCATCTAAGTTGAGGTGGGAACATAGTAAAATATTGAAAAATGGTGGTGTATTCCATTAAGTTGTGCTACAGTGGTGCTATATCACAACTTCTGGTTCTTCATAGGTGCTATATAGCACTAAAATAGCTTTTTATATGATTACAAGCTTTTAGTGGTATTTAGCACCATTTTTTAGAGTATACATTAAAAAAACATTTACAAATTTTAGTTTGATGAGTGCAACATCATTTGCCTGCCATGATGTGATTCCCATTTATTACACGGCACACAGGAATACTTAAGTCTGATATAAACCGCCTAAACTGATAACCGCGCCTAATCTGGCTACTAAGTCATCGTGAAGGTAGAATTGATCATTTACAAATAAACAAAATATAAAGTTTACATCTACAAATGATTTAACCAAATTGCACACATCTCTTGTTTGAATTTCATGTCTTGGCTTAAATCTGTTATGAAACAGAAGGCAGAGGGTCTGCATTTCTTAGCAAATGTGACAAAGTCTGAAAACCCAGCTAAATCAGTTTTGTGATTTACTTGTTTTAACATAAAATCATCCTTCATAATGCAAAGAACATTCTGTAAAAATATTACAATGAGATCTCTGAAAATTGACTGAACAACCAAGTCAAAGTTTGAAATCAATGTAAATTCAATAAGTGAAATCAAACTTTGATGCTCCTAATATCATAATAATTACATTGAGACTTTAGTAGGGCTGCATAACAGCTAATCGCAACTTATCGTTTGCAGAATAAAAGTTTTTGTTTACATCATATATGTGTGTGTGTGAGTTTATTTTGTATAACAATTTTATATATGAAGAGATTTGTTGCAAAACAAGATAACTCCGTTTTTTGTAATTTTTCAGAAATCTCGTTTTTTAGTTGTGCATTACAATTAATATCAATTCAACTGCAGTCGGTTTTGTTTTGATTTAAACCTTCATAAGTTAAAAAATACAGCTCAGTAGCACCATAAAACAAAATAATAACATGATAACATAATAATAAACATGTTTTGACAAAAATGTTAAAAACGGAGTTATCTCGTTTTGCAACGAAACTCTTCATATATAAAATCGTTATACAAAATAAATAAATATATATATATATTTTTTTATTTTTTTTTTTAAGAAAAAAGTGTATATGAAGAGTTTGGTTCCAAAACGCAACAAACGCCATTTTTGAAAAAAATGAGTTACTGCCAAAATCAGTATTATATCAGGTCAGTAGTTAAAAGTAAATTCTTAATTTTACGCAAAATCCAATATCCGCCGTGTTATTCTGTCATCTTTTCTCCCTTTTTTCCCAAAATGCGACAAACGCCACTCCCACTTTTTTACAGAATGCAATAAATCCATTTCTGATATTACAGCCCACCGTTCACGCAATGTAAACAAACAATGGCGGACGCGCGTAGTACACGGAGTCCTGGTTTTCCTCATCTACTTTGTAGCCTACTACGTGATCAACAAACAAAACAAAATAATACTTTAATTGCAATGATAAACCTGTGATGGTTTTCTGTGATGGGAAAGAAACGTAAGCCATCAGCATCTAACAATTTCCCTGAGAGGCACTCGGGAGACGGGTGCTTGTTCTCCCGACAGCATCAAGCTTCTCATGCTAACACATTGACCCCAGAGGATCTTATGAAAAACTGTACATAATTTTACTCAAAGTCAACGAAAATCGAGCAGGACCAAAAACATTTTACAGTCGATCGCTGTGAAAGACGTTAAGCGAAGACGTCAAGTAACCGCAATGACAGTGATCTTAATATGACAAAGTAAGTGTTTTGATTAATAACATTAATGTTTATATTTTTAATTAGTGTGTACAACTAGTCAACTAAATGAATATAACATGGCAAAGATGAATGCACATTTATATAGGCTATTGATTCAATAGATTTATAGCATTTTGAATAAAAACTTGTCATGGATTTATTGCATTTTGTGGAAAAAATAATCCGTTTTTATAATAAATCTTTGAAAATCAACTTATGGATTTGAATTTTTTATGTTTTTATAACCTAAAGATGCTGTGTGAAAGTTTGTAACAGAAAATAGTTGTTTTCATCTTGTCACTTTCTTGGTATAGAAAACACGTTTTTACCAAAATTTGTCAAAATGGATTTATTGCGTTTTGGAACCAAACTCTTCATATATATTAAGTATTCATATTTATATATTAAATATAAAATTATGTGTGTGTGTGTGTGTGTGTATATATATATATATGTTAATATTTCTTTAATATACACATGCATGTTTTTTATTTATATATACACCTAATTATTATAGACAATATACACACACATTTGATGTAAACAAAAACTTTTATTCTGCAAACAATTAGTTGTTATGCAACCCTAGACTTTAGCCTAGATTTTACAGAGAGCCACATATATTAAATCAACGTTTTGTGTGCATATATTTGTTCATGTGGCAAGCAGCTGTGTAATAAGCGTGATAATGTAGATCCTGCCAGTTGTTACTGGAAATAACCCCTCCAGGGTGATACAAGTGATCACCCTGTCTGGGTTTATTCTGTGATAACAACCTGCTGGCTGTACATTATACCTTATGTAATATATAACAATTCTCTAATCATTCCCTCCGAACACATTCCAAATAATGCTCTTATAGGGATAGTTCATCCCTACTTCCATAGTAGGAAAAAAGAATACTATGGAAGTAAATGGGGCTCATGAACGATTTGTTACAAACATTTCTCAAAATATTTTCCTTTGTGTTCATCAAAACACATAAATTAATACAGGTTTGTAACAACATGAGAGTAATTAAATGATGAAAGAACTTTCATTTTTGGGTGAACGATTCTTTTAAACCAAATCTCAGTGATGGGATAATATCTCCACGCAAAGCATGAATTAATGAGTAAGTGAGAACAAACATCATAACCCAGCAGGGTACAATATGGCACGAGCCACATTTGTGCCAGACCTTTGAAAACAGCCTTGCAGGGTTATCATGACATTCAGAGGTGTTACAGCCACCCGTGGGGTAACAGCAAACAATATAATGTTTCTCAAGAGCGCCTGTATTGGTATTGATAATCGACATAATGAGTGGGCATAGATAACAAATCGTGTCTCTTTGTTTAGCACAGAGATGTGTGCTCGAAGGCAGTAAACTGCGGCTAAATGAGTAGTGGGTCTGCGAGGAATCAGAACAGATGAGATTAACGGTTTTAAAAATGCAGTGAGCGAGACTTACTAAATGAAGAGCGAGTTTATTAATATTCATCAAGACAAAGACGTTCCATCACAGTCCCTGAGAGACAGATAGCAGTGACACCGGCTCACAGTTCAGTAATACATCTGAAATTAAGCCCATCCCTTTAAAACACATCCCGAATCATAACTCATACTTATGGAAATAAATAGACATATAGACAAAATGTATATTGTATGGCAATATAAGGTCAATGAAGAGTGTAAAGAAAATCAATGTAGAGAAATTCTCAACAGAATCCAAAAACGCAACAGTAAAAGATAAAACGCAACAGTAAAAGATAAAAACAAATCAGTGAAAGATACAAAGCGCCCCCCATCCCAAAATGGAACTGGTACAAACCAGCCTGCTCCTACCGTTTCCCTCGGATACGTCATCGAGAAATAAGTAATAGGAGCTGCAGCTGCTCGGTTACCATAGTGATGGCGAGGAAAAATGAGAGACTCAGGGTGAAGACGCTGAGGTGGTGCATGAGGGGTTCATCTCACACATTGAGCCCCACGACTGTCCTGTAGACAGGGAGACTTTGAGGGGCACCTAAACGGAGAAAATAACTTGATCACCTACATCTATCATTCAGTCTTACAGTAACTTAAGGCAGGGCTACCAGGAAAGCCAATTAAGTTACCAGTAAAACATTGTGACAAATTGGCCTTTATGCACAATGGACAGTTTTGTTTGATAGCCTGTCTGATATGATTAGAGCTTGTATAAAGTGTGTATGAGGCAAGGCAGAATAGATACTGTATGCCAAGAAAGTAACTTGCTGAGATAAATGATCATGATTCAAATGAAGCTGTGTGGGTGCTCACTTACGGATAGACTCACTCCTAAACTTTCAATGTGCTGAAGAGATTCCATGGTCTTCTTCACCAATACTGTTCACAATATAATCTTACATAAGTGATATATATAGTAATTCAGTAGGTAACACTGAGAACATGTCTTTAATATTCACTCACCAGCAAACTCATGTACTTGTGAGCTCTCCACTTCAAATAGCAGTTCATCGTGGATTTGAGCCACCAGCCTGAAAACATAGACACCCAGGGGACTAGAACAGAACTATCAAATGCAGAAATAATAACCGGGTCATGACCGCCAATCCATGATGTGTTTAGTTTCTGTAGTGTGATGGCATTAGTGCATTAGATGTTTGACTAAAAAGCTCTCCATGCTTTACATCCCTGGAAGACAGATCTGGAAAACCATCAACTATAGAGATGTATCTCCTAATACTCACTGAAAGGAATAGAAGACGTGTAGCAAGGCCGAATGGGGAGGGGGCTTAGGGCTCTTAAGTAAGATGAATGAGTGTAATATAAACAGTTTAAGTGATTTACAGAGATGGGCTGAGGGAGATGAAGACAGAACAAAAGATGTCTGAACGCACCTGGCAGTGTGAGCAGTGAAAGACACTTGGGAGCAGATTTTGATCATGGCCATTTTGGCAAGGTCTGCAGCTGAGCCTTACGGTCACACAAATACAAAAACACAGGTTTATCATTATTATTACAGTCTATTTATGATTTTATTATAAATATTTAGCCCTCACAAATAAGTATTTGAACACCCTGGTATTTTGCAAGTTCTCCCACTTAGAAATCATGGAGGGGTCTGAAATTGTCATCATAGGTGCAGGTCCACTGTGAGAGACATAATAAAAAAAAATCCAGAAATGAATCACAATCCTCTCCTTAATACAGTGCAGTCGCCCTGTCCCATGTGCACAGAAACACCCCCAGAGCATGATGCTACCACCCCCATGCTTCACATTAGGGATGGTGTTCTTGGGATGGTACTCATCATTCTTCTTCCTCCAAACACGTTTAGTGGAATTATGACCAAAAGTTCTATTTTGGTCTCATCTGACCACATGTCTTTCTCCCATGACTCCTCTGGATCATCCAAATGGTCATTGACAAACTTAAGACAGGCCTGGACATGTGCTGGTTTAAGCAGGGGAACTTTCCGTGCCATGCATGATTTCAAACCATGACTTCTTAGTGTATTACCAGCAGTAACCTTGGAAACGGTGGTCCCAGCTCTTTTCAGGTCATTGACCAGTTCCTCCCGTGTAGTTCTGGGCTGATTTCTCACCTTTCTTGGGATCATTGAGACCCGACAAGGTGAGATCTTGCATGGAGCACCAGTCCAAGGGAGATTGACACTCATGTTTAGCTTTTTCCATTTTCTAATGATTGCTCCAACAGTGGACCTTTTTTCACCAAGGTACTTGGCAATTTCCCCGTAGCCCTTTCCAGCCTTGTGGAGGTGTACAATTTTGTCTCTAGTGTCTTTGGACAGCTCTTTGGTCTTGGCCATGTTAGTAGCTGAATTTTTACTGATTGTATGGGGTGGACAGGTGTCTTTATGCAGCTAACGACATCAAACAGGTGCATCTAATTTAGGATAATAAATGGAGTGGAGGTGGACATTTTAAAGGCAGATTAACAGGTCTTTAAGGGTCAAAATTTGAGCTGATAGACATGTGTTCAAATACTTATTTGCAGCTGTATCATAAAAATAAATAAATATATTGTGATTTCTGATTGTTTTTTAGATTATGTCTCTAACAGTGGACATGCACCTACGATGACAATTTCAGACCCCTCCATGATTTCTAAGTGGGAGAACTTGCAAAATAGCAGGATGTTCAAATACTTATTTTTCTCACTGTATATGCAGATCTTTCTTTTCTGTTATTCCCCTTATTGTGATGACTACAGATGCATCAAACATTACAAACAGAAGTAGACAGACACACAATACCCTGTAGCACAAAGTTGACAGCTTGTCTCTCTGCCTGATTTCGAAGGCTCCAGTCAGCAGAGCGAATGTGAGGGAGAGAACGCCGTCTTCCCATTATTGACTTCACAAAACCTAAGGCACCGACAAGAACAGATACACACTCAAATTACACTTAAAGACTTCATACTAATTTTGCTCAGTCACACATTTACACACAAACAAACGTATGAATCACCAATGCTAGTGCATTGCTGGGAAAGTCAGACAAAAGGATGAGCTTTGCACTTAAACCCCTTTTGCAAAAGAGTGAGGTCAGCTGTTGGTCACATCGAAAAATCTTTGTCCCAGAAGCACAGAGACACCAAGGCACAAAGAGAGACCACCGTTTGCACGTGTGTACCAGTGTTTAGGAATGTGTGTGGGCTTGTCATATGTGTGGATAATACTGATGGCATGCCATTGGAATGTGCTTCTGTGTGTTTTTCTGCTTTGTGACGGACCTGTGTGTGTTTATGTGCAGAAATGTGCTGTATCTGTATATTATCTTATGTAATCCTATGTGTTAGCAATAAAAATATCCCATAGTTATAACGTACCCTTACCAATTTCAATGCAAAACATAAAAAAGCTTGACCTTTTCTAGACCTGCTGTTTGTAATCAGTTTTGCTGGCCCCAAGGTGATTTTTAAAGGAATATTCCATTTTCTTAAAAGAAAAATTCAGATCATTTACTCACCACCATGTCATCCAAAATGTTGATGTCTTTCTTTGTTCAGTCGAGAAGAAATTATGTTTTTTTTTTTAGGAAAACATTGCAGGATTTTTCTCATTCAAATGGACTTTAATAGAGCCCAACATTTAATACATAACTCAACACTTAACAGTTTTTTTCAACGGAGTTTCAAAGGACTATAAACAATCCCAAACGAGGCATAAGGGTCTTATCTAGCAAAACGATTGTCATTTTTGACAAGAAAAATAACAAATATACACTTTCAAAGCACAACTTCTCGTCTTTTTTTCGCTGACGTCAGAGGTATTCAGGCCAATCAGGAAAATAATGTGTTTTTTGAACCATAAACCACACGAACACACTGTTGTTTTAGCAATGAAATAGCTGCCCTGTAATATCTGACTTTAAGTTGGCTTGGTGTATTAAAATGTTTGGAAGTACTGTAGTTGGTCACAGCATGGGCCAGCTGGAATGGTTGTTTTATCACCTCTGATAAAGATTTGATCAATATAACATTAGGCACAGCAAGTCTTGCTGAGAAAATCTCTCCACCATTGGGAAGGAGAAAATTGGACATTATCGAGGTACTGTTGGAACTCTCTGTTCTAGTACAATTACAGCTCAGCCTTACAGCTCTTCATTTCTTTTGCCTGAATTTCTGTCCTCTCTCAGATAACTTTCCCAGCAAAATGGCAGAAGACGTTTGTTGCTGGCAGCAATGGGGCCCTATCAATAGGTCCAGTATTGACTGAGTAATGAGCACACTGTCAGTAACTCTCCTGAATGGAACTTGTTTCAGATTCTGAGGCGCCTCTTTGATGAGCAACTCTCTGAACTTTTTTGCAAGTTTCACAGGATATGATTAGCTACTACTTTGTATAAACTATTTCTATTGCATCTAGTTGTGGATTCATCATTGGGCACCATTGCTATTTCTCACACAAATTTCACACATAATTTCAATCACACAAAGATAAATGTAGACAGAATATAGTGATTGACAGAAAGAGAAGTATATACAAATGAGTGTAAATAACTACTAAATTCACAGCCGGGTGTGAAAGACATGATGTCTTTGATGGTGGCCAAAACGTCACTGATTTTTAACCAATAAAGTTTAATTATTTTCTAGAAAGAGTGAGTGTTGCACCACTTCTCTGGTTACACATCCCCTATGGATGGTTAAGCATCTCTTTTAAAAACAAGACATGATTTGTGTAGTATCACTAAAAGTGCATATATATCAGTAGCTTAAAATGCACCTATTTCATTGCTAAATAACAACGTTATTTTGTGTATTTGGTATAATACAATGTGTTTGCGTGGTTTATGGTTAAAAAACAATATTTTTCACATAAAAATACGTTTTTGTAGCTCCAGATTTCCCTTTCTTCCTGAAATGCTCTGATTTTGTACAAAACTCATTGATTTGAAAAGCGCTGTGTTCCTGATTGGCCAGCTAATCTGTACTAGGAATGTTAACAATTAATCGATCTTCAATTAATTGTAAAATAAGAATTAAATCGATAAAACTAAACGATTGTTGAATAAGCAAGATTATGCACGTGTGTGCAGCGGCTGCGCAAAACACATACAGCCATGAAAAAAATGAAGCGAGCGCACAGAAGTTAAACTAGCCATGATCACGATGATGCCAAACACACACCTGGGCTTTTTAACGTCATGCGAGACAAGGCTGGCAGCCAGCGTAAAAAAAGGTATCCACAGTGGATCTGATGGGTTTCGATTACAGAATATGCAAATACGGTTAGGATACTGAAAGCAAAGACGCTCTCTAGGGAAGCCTGCAAGATTAGCATAGCAACGCTGCTAACGCTGCTATACACAAGGAAGGAGACCAGAAGCAGTTTTTAAGATAAAAATGTAATTTTACAGATTAAAATGTAATTTTAAGTTATGGCAAGAAACTGTAAAATGTAAACTGTAACTTGAGTGTTGGGTGTAACTAGTTACTAAGTAATTAGTTACTGTAATTTAATTACTTTTCCTTGAAGTAAAGTAAGGGATTACTCTTATTTTTATTGTAATCTAATTACAGTTACTTCTGATGTAACTAAATACTTTGTATGGAATGTGAAACAATTATGTATAATATATTGGATTTAACATGGTTTTAGTTTACAATTCTCACATGAACTGGTTGATTATTAGCATTAATATTAATGAGATGTTGGCTGTTTATTAATACTTATTCTACATCTTTAACCCTCCCTATTTCTACCAATACTTAAAATTAACAACTTCTTTAGTATTATTAAGCAGTAGTTGGAGTATATTAAGGAAAAAGTAGTTAAAAGTTAGAGAATTGGGGGCGTATTACAGAAACTTTCTATCTTAGGTCTTAACTTAAGATATGATGTGTTAAGTTAAGATTTTTCACAAATTCATATTACAGAAGCACATCTTAAATTGATTTAGGATTCTCATCTTATTTCACCAAATCTGATCTCATCTCTAGTTAGGAAATCCCAAATCGCTTAATCATGTTCGGCTATCAACTGTCATGCCTGTTACCAAGCAACCAGCAATGCGTGAGCTGCTGCTACAGTAAACAAAAGAATTGTCCTTTTAATTTCAATGGGCCAGAAAAATACATTTTATTAAAGTCATAGTAATCATAGTCTGTGTTTTTTGTATTAGTGTTTTAGCACATCAGCTATCAGTTACCATTCAATTTAAACATTTAGCAAATGTGACTTACAAAAATAAAAAAAAGTATTCTTCCTAAGTGCTAGGATTCTATTGTACATTTCAACATTTGATAGAGACATGACAAGAAATAGATGCTGAGTCAAGTGTGTACTGTATTCACTATAATCCCATCAAGTGTTCATGAATAAACTAACCTGTTTTTTAATAATGAGGGATGACAGAAATTGAAAGATTGCTCCAGTGAGAAACATTGTGATTATGTGAATGTGTGAAAGTAAAAAACATTCAAAGAGTAATCCAAAAACAAACATTGATGTTTTTCATCCTCCACTTTGTTAAAAATGTAATGTCATTCTCCCGCAGCTCTATCATAATGTGATTGTTTCAGCTGGCTATCATTAAAGTTTTAAGTTAGGACACCTGTGAGGTTACCCTAAAGTTAAGACCGTTTTTAGGATGTTTTGTCAAGTTAGGATGCTTCTGTAATTCCACTTTCCTATCTGCAGTTAAAGGATAATTCCGGTATTTAACACTTTGAGTCTCATTTCTGGTTTGTTTTGGATGAAGTACAGTGATGGACACAGAGATTTTGACAGTGGGTCGTGTCTTGACTTTTCGACTCGTTTGGAGGCGTCTCTTGACTGCTTCGGAGTGGAGGTCGATGGCCATGCACGGGCATGTCATTGGGACAGCACTTGACGTTCATTTTCGGAGCTGTGCTGCTCACCGAGTGGTTCATGGTGTTCGTTGATGATTAAAAACAAATATATTGGCGCAATGTATGATTTCAATACGTGTTATTTGCTATAGTGGAACTATTTTTTCAGATACCTCACAACCGCGTATATACTTCCGCTCTATATTTGAGTCTGAAGCATGAATGAACATAGTCCAACAAACTGTAATAAAACGGTAGCATACTTTCAAAATCAAGTTTATTTATAACACTTACACCATCCAATATGTTTTTTTCATCAGCAGAACAATAAAGAAGATATTTTGCAGAAACCCCAGTGCTCCGTCATGCAAGTCAACCGATCCGCACACTTTAAGAGCTAAAACATATATATCCAATACAACAGTAATCCCCTATAACTCCGTGTGACATATTGACGTCTTGTGAAGCAAATCAATCAGTTTTTGCAAGAAACTGAATGTTATTAACAACATTATTAGCGTGAATGTCAAAGCAGGAAGCGCGTTTTCCGTTTGAGGCGATCTCTTCCACTGGTGTGCGTTTGGTGGCTGTTGGCTATGGATGTTGGTCTCTCTGCGCCACCTATAGAGCGGGAGCGTGAAGGGCACTTCCTGCTTGGCAAAAGCTCTGCATTAACGCTGTAAAATATTTATATATATATATATATATTCGAATCCCAAAACTGAAATACGGAACGAATATTCGAATATTCTGGTCCAGCCCTACAAATATGGGAAAAATTTATTCTGAGAGAAACCGAGCGAAAAAACAACAACCACATGTAAACAGTCCCTTTTTCCTTTTCCGGCGGCGGAGTGATATATCAGCGAGCAATAGTCTTCCAGAGAAGTCAATGGAATTTTACAAAATGCCAAATAAAACACGACAGAAACTGTATTTCGCTACACAACTTGTTTTTAATCGTCAACGAACGCCACGGGCCACTCGGTGAGTGGCGCAGTTTTGGAGGTGAACGTTGAGTGTTGTTTTGATGACATGTTTGTGCATGGCCGTTGACTTCCATTCTGGAGCAGTCGGGAGACGCTTCTAAACGAGTCAAAGACTCGAGGCGCGGCCCATTGTCAGAATTTCTGTGTCCATCACTGTGGTTCGTCCAGGGCAGGCCAGAAATGAGACTCAAGGTGTTAAATACCGGAATTATCCTTTAAGATAAGATAATGCATTTAGGAACATCATTCTGTAATAGCTTTTGTCTTAAATGAGGTCCTAACTGAAATTACCATGGTTTCCAAATAGTTAAGATAAGATTTTAAAGTTAGGACTTTTCTGTAATACGCCCCCAGGATCCTAAAGTGGGATCAGAATAATTGATGTATTTTTATATATTTTTATTCGAGCCATTTCAAGCCTATCCTTGTATCATGTACTAAATAGGATTTAGAAAGTAATTAGTAACAAGTATTTGAAGAGTTTGGTTCCAAAACGCGATAAACGCCATTTTTGAAAAAAATTTACTGCCAAAATCAGTATTATATCAGCTCAGTAGTTAAAAGTAAATAATTAATTTTACGCAAATTCCAATACCCGCCGTGATATTCTGTCATCTTTTCTCCCTTTTTTCCCAAAATGCGACAAACGCCACTCCTGCTTTTTTACAGAACGCAATATATCCATTTCTGATATTACAGCGGACCATTCACGCAATGTAAACAAACATGGCGGCGCGCTGAGTACCCGGAGTCCTAGTTTTCCTCATCTACTTTGTACTTCGTGATCAACAAACAAAACAAAATAATACTTTAATAGCATTGCCAAACCTGTGATGGTTTTCTGTGACGGGAAAGAAACGTAAGCCATCAACAGCTAATAATTTCCGCGAGAGGCACTCGGTTGCTTGTTCTCCAGACAGCATCAAGCTTCTCATGCTAAAACATTGTGTTCTTACAAAGTAAGTGTTTTGGTTAATGCCATTAATGTTTATTTTTTAATCATTGTATACCACTAGTCAACTAAATAAATATAAAATGGTAAAGATGAATGCACATTTATACATTGATTTAATAGATTTATAGCATTTTGAAATAAAAAACTGTCATGGATTTATTGCATTTTGTGGAAAAAAGAATTAGTTTTTATAATAAATCTTTGAAAATCAAGTTATGGATTTGAATTTTTTATGTTTTTATAACCTAAAGATGCTGTGTGAAAGTTTGTAACAGAAAATAGTGGTTTTCATCTTGTCACTTTCTTGGTATAGAAAACACGTTTTTACCGAAATTTGTCAAAATGGATTTATTGCGTTTTGGAACCAAACTCTTCATTTAAAAACTTTTTGGAGAGAGTAATTTGTAAAGTAATCTAATTACATGATTGAAGATGTAATTACTAACTAGTAATTAATTACTTTTTTTGAGTAACTTACCCAACACTGGACTGTAACGACGAGAAAAGTGCCCTTTGTGTGCGTCTTAGATATAATTACTACAAACAGTCTATCAACAACTAGGAAAGCGAGGTGAACAACTAAAAAAATAACTTGATGATAATGAAACTTTTATTTTGACATGGCATGGACTTTCATGCAACTGTTGCAGAGTGCCCATGCGAGGCGGAGTTATACGCTGTGTCTATTAGTCATTATATTTTATCACCGGATAAGTTTAAATGGATGATTTTATCAAAACACCAACAACATGGACTCATTTTACAATCCCACTATCATGTTATTTAGACAAAATAAAATCTTTTAATTCGCATGAGGAAGCTGGCGTTTTTACGCACACTTTTATGTCATTGGCTATGCCACTGCAGTAAAGGCTTATTCCACTATTACAGTTAACGATTATTCGATTGGTTGATCATTAATTTAAACGATCATAAAATATGGGAAATTGTACAAATTGACATCCCTAATCTTTATGTTGTAATTGGCCTGAATACCTCTGACGTCAGCCGAAAATATGATGCTCCGAAAGATTCGCCCACAATGCAATGCCAACATGAGTTAACTTACAGGCTGAGAGTCAAAGTGGGAGGAATTATGATAATGTTGGTCTTGTCTACATCACCAATCCCAGGACGTAAACTGTTGCCTACAAACCGTGTGTTTGTTGTAGTCCCAGAAAAGAGATTTACGTTGGAAACGATAACGTGCCTCATTGTTTACCTTGGGTTTGTACCTTTTTGCATATCGTTAACATGCACTAATAGACCAAAGGAAATGTAAAATTGTGAAGCGGACCATAGGTGCTCTTAAATATAAGCCAATATATTTCACAAAGAGATGAGCTGCCATCTTGGGGTGACATGACCAGTTGAATACTAATCAGTAATCTTGGTAGCTTCAAAAATATTACAGCAGGTCTCTGTGCACCCACCGTTTTTGTGGCAGAACTGTATGGTGTGTTGGACGAAGGCCTGCACCTCTCTGTACGTCTGGATGAAAGTGTCCTGAAAACGACTGGCCTCTTCTGCGTTTACACCCAGAATACCAGACAGCCGTTCTTTTCCTATGCATGAGGGAGTAAACGAGAGAAAAAGAGAGTCAGTGGAAAACTGGGAGAAAAATTCCTAGCTCAAAAAAGTACAAGGTTAGATAAAAGAGCAAAATGGAGGTGATGACAACAACTACCACGATGACAAGTGGTCTGACATATAAACATGTTATTACTGGACAGCAGTCACTTTCATATCTATCAACTTTCAAAAAACTTGCTAAATGTAAGCAGCAAGAAAAAAACTATTTTTTAATTTGCTTAAGACAATGTCAGTGTTTCTCACTTATGCAAAACTTCATGACGCTAGGGTGGTTGTTTACCGATCTCTGAGTCTCTGTGACATTTACGTTTTTAGATATTCCTTTAGTATAAGTCTGTGTAAATGGTTTTTACCACACTTTATCATTCACTAGGCAACTGCAATTGTGCAAATATAATTAAAACTGTCTGAATAAGAAGAAAAGATAAAATCCATTTACAAATCAGAAGAAGGAAAAATAAGTAGAATAAAAAAATAAATATTTACCAATGATAAAATACATGTACAACCAACAGAAGAGGATAAGGCAGAGAAGTGGAGCAGACAGAGAATGTTTATGCGTTGTGCAGAAGATACCTTCAATGTTCTTTAGAAGATAACCAAACATTTTTATGTTCCCCAGAAGACAAAATAACTTACACCAATCATCCTGTTCAAAAGTATTCATCCCCTGGCTTAATGTATCTTGTTGCCTTCTTAAGCATCAGTAAATGTTTGTAACAGTAAAATGTATTTTTGTAACAGTTGTGTATGAGTTCAAATGTCCCCAGTGTGAAAAGATTCATTTCAACGTCAATGGTAAGGGGTCAAACATGCGGAAGATGACAGACATGCAAAGAATGTGCAGGACCTGAAGGATTTTCATACCTCAAAGGCATGTTAACTTTTGAATTTGGTTATTTTGGCAAATGTAGGTATATTTTATGCTGTGTTGTGATTTGTACCTGTATGTATCCGTTATGTGAAATAGCCATTTAATACGTCGGTCTAGAGCAGTGCTTCTCAAATAGTGGGGCGGGACCCCCAGGGGGGGCTCGAAGCGACACCAGGGGGGCGCGTGAGACCCCGGGGAAAATACTTTTTCAGGAAGTGATTTTTTTGCACCGTCACTTAAAGACATTACACCCCAAACACGCTGATAAGCCGCTTGAGTTCTTTATTATTATTTATTGATTATATTTAATTTAATTTTTCAGTATCAAATGGTCAAAAAATATACTGTATATAAGGATTGATTTTTTTATTTCAGGCAAATTGATGCATTTTAAGTCTTTTCTGTTACAGACTAAAAAACAATGTTAACAAAGTTATTCTTTGTTGTAAGTTGATTGATATTTCTTTTTGTGTTAATAAGGATACAATGCTTTGCAGATGTGTCATTTTATAGACAAATTATACTATTTACAGTCGCGGCGGAGAGTTGGGGGGGCGCGAAATGGTTACTTCTTCCTAGGGGGGGCGTGACAGAAAATAATTGAGAAGCACTGGGCTAGAGGTTTATTGAGCAATAATGAGCAACTCATGCATAAGAAATTGAGCAAAATTATACTTCAATGAAATTGTCTGTTGGATCACATTTATAAATTAAAGAGCTATTCGATTTGTGTGATAAAATGTAATAAAATAAGAAAAATCTATTCTGATTCAGATATGGGGGAAAATCTGTTTACATGTTTATCATAAATAAATAAATATATATTAAACAAAGCTTTCCATCACTATTGATGTTTAATTCTTTGAACTTAATTTGAAATTGAACACATTTGTGTGTCTACAAAGCATAAGCACCACTGAACAGATGCTGTTCATATCAGCCTACACAACACACAAGGAGCAGATTTTTACTGCAAGACGCATATGCATTTTTTGCACTTGATACATGTATGCTGTGCAGACCCAGGCTCATTTTCTCTGACCTTTTGTCTGTCTGTAATTGAGATTATTTCTAGACACAAAGTGAGAGTGAGTGAGAGAGAGAAAATATCAAGCATGTGAGTAAAGAGATGAAGATGGTAGCATGCAGGCAGAAGTGATGAAGATTCTGTGTCACCGTGCATTCTTATTGGCTGAGGTCATTTGCCCTATAGTGCTCCTAATTATCCCATGTCTGCTCTAAATCATCCCTCTCTCCAGGATACTCAATAGTTTGTCTTTTACATTCTGACCCAGTTGTGTGTCTGTGTGTGTGTGTGTGTGTGTGTGTGTGTGTGTGTCCACCCCTCCCCTTCCCATGTGTGTAAGTGTTTTTGATATTCTTCTATGTACCATTCCCTTTTAGCATTTGGTAACCATGGTAATCTGCCGCTTTCTACAAGATTATCAACATATGCTGACATTGTGACTCTCTCACCCACTTTCTAATTCTGCCAGTGCTCAAGCATTCATTATGTGCTCTCTCTCTCCCCCTCACTCATCTCAGAGATAATAATACGGTGGAAATTTAAATATTTATATAATATCATGCCTTATATTTAGACCACAATATATCTATTTTTCACTAACTTCATACTGACACACAATTTATTGGTTGGTGAAAATGGTGCTTGAGGTACCAGAAGAGAGTCCAGAAACATATAGATGAGAAAACACATTCCATGTTTCAAGCTGACCCATTTACAGCAAAGTAGAACAGTGATATCCACCTGCTGTCCCTTTATCTTCACTCCACACACCCAATAAAATCTTTTCTAGTGAAGTTGTATTCATGGAGGCTGCATTCTGTGAGATCTCTGTTATCTGCACTTGAGCCATACAGGCAAATCCCTCAGTTCGGGCCATAACTTACTTTTTCTTTATCCATTTTAATGTATTTCTCTTTCATTCTAAAGCTAAA
This sequence comes from Misgurnus anguillicaudatus, assembly GCF_027580225.2. Lineage (NCBI taxonomy): Eukaryota > Metazoa > Chordata > Actinopteri > Cypriniformes > Cobitidae > Misgurnus > Misgurnus anguillicaudatus. Next base: position 26,966,959 of record NC_073357.2, on the reverse strand, counting down.
TTGATTTTTTTATCAAAGTAAATCAGAATAATGTTAAAGGTGCCAAAGAATGCATTGAAATAGTTTGTTTTATTGTTCTCTGATATATACATAGAAGTTATGTAGCTTTATTAAGGGGAAAAATTATCCAGACATGTTTTACATGTCCATTAACAACTCTAGGATTCTCCTTTATAATGAAATGGTCCATTATTATCTTAGTTAAAAGGGTCATGAATAATAATGTTGAGCTCTGCTCTGATTGGCTGTTTCACGAAGTAGCTCCTTCAGTAGCTCTGTATGTGTGTAAACCGAGGGGCAACATTCCAATCTCTTTGATGAAGCCAATACGGAAGTGATTTAAGTGATTTTTTTGTAACTCATCCCTTTAAATTATATTAAGGGCGTGGCCAGTTGAACAGCCACTGCTGTCACTAGAGTCAGGCTAGGGGGGCGTGGTTTCAACAACCAGCCACCTAAACTTCACCCAACTTTATCCAGGATGCAAGGTGATCCGCGGCAAAGATGGCGACAGCAGGCACCACCTACTTTAAGCTTCAAAAAAGATCTTCAGAAACCTATGGGTGACATCAGGTACTAGGGATGTCCCGATCAGGTTTTTTTGCCCTCTAGTCCGAGTCATTCGATTTTGAGTATCTGCCGATACCAAGTCCCGATCCGATACTTCTATAATACATAAAAAAAGAATAAAGAAGATCGAAAAAACTGATCCAGGATGTTCCTTATGTCATGCCGCACGCGTTGCTGTTACTGTGTGGAGTCAAAAGGGTCTAACTCTGTGCCAGCGCATTTAATACTGTGTTTCTAGACTTCTATTAAGTTTTTTCGATATGGGCACCATTCTTAACTCTCTCTCTCTCTCTCTCTCCGTCCGAAACTGCCTACTTCCATACTATATAGTAGGCCTAGTAGTGCTTTTCGCATACTATATAGTATAAAAAGTAGGCGGTTTCGGACGCAGCGTCTCTCTCTCATCTCTACAATGTGTAATGTCATGATCCTGCGCGAATGCGCGTTTTTGAGATTCTGAGTGAGACGCGGAGCTGTGTATCGATGTAGATTAACGAGCACATGGTGACAAAAATGATCGCCGTGTTGTTTAAATGTGTGGTAAAAAACGTTTTTGTCGTGGGTGCACCGCATGCACGAGTCTGAAGCCTATGAATGAAAACACGTCATTATTCGCTTCTCGTCAGTTCACACGCAGCAGAGCGAGATGGCCCTGGCCCAATTTAAACCCTGCATATGTATCCAATTCCTGATCGAGAGGTAACGTCCGATTCCGATCAAGTCTGAAACCACGTGATCAGAAATCAGACCCGATCACGTGGTTTCAGACTCGATCGGATCGGGACATCCCTATCACTGACACTACATACAGCCTATAATAGTAAAAATCCAAATCACTCCTTACAAAGCGACTTACATTGCATTAGATATACATTTATTTAGCATGCGTGTTCCCTGGGTTTGAATCCATGATCTTCTGCAGTGGTGACACATTGCTCTATCACTGAGTTATACAGGAGCACATATGTAACAATTGTGTAACAAAATATTGTTGCAATTTCTTTTAGTTTACCTTTTGTAATAGTATATTATGTTTCACTATCTCAATGAGTGTTTCTTTGCACGCTATGCTGTTTAATTTTTACATTTCCAAGAAAACTGGTGGCATTAAACAACAAAAAACTACAATATTTAATTGGAGAGCTCTTAAAAGCATAAAACTGACTGTGTCTTAAAAACGGATCTCTTTCTCTCTCTTAAGGCATTATAAACATCATTGGAATTTAAGATTTGTTAAGATGTATTTGTGGGGGGGGGGCTTTGAATTGAGAATGTCTATGTATTATGGATAACACAGTTCTCACCTGCTCCATATATCACAGAGTAGACAATACGCTTGGCCTGCTCCAGACTCACTCTGTCCTCACTCACACCCTTCCTAGAAAGACAAAAACAGAAAGATTTATCTAATAAAAGTGTCAGCTGTGCGGATAGGCTGCAGGCATCAGTGTTTATGAACTGTCAGGGAATCAAAAGCTGCCCTGCATTCTTTTTTTTTATACTCTTTCATTGATTTTGCAAACAATAGGGTTACAAAATGTTCAGTTTCCTTTACAGTACTCAGCACTTACACTGTATCATAACAAAATGTGAGATCATCCAGGTAAGCAAATTAATCATACAAGTATGAATATGTTACGAGAGCTGCTCAGGTCAGCAATCAAATCACACTTGGTTGGTCCTGACACCCCGTCAACCTGTGTTAATATAATCTTGGGGAAAAAATAAGCATCAGACTGATCTGCCCTCAACTCTTGCTCTCTTCTGTCTGGTTCACTGCAAACAGCCTCAGGCTGAAACACACAGACTGGTACTGCAGGTCACTTTGTCCTCCTGTCAGTCTGTTTGTAACTGTGGTTACCAAAGTATCTACATCCCATCAATGCCATTGGCTTACTGTGTGTACAGTAAATGCGAGTTTGTGATGGTGTATGTACCCACCACTGGGCTGCTAGCATGGTGAAGGCGTCTGCTTCAGGTTTCTGAAAGATGCTCAGTAGCTGAGGGTCAGATGACAGGTGAGCCAAGAGACGCAACTCCACCTGACAGAAATCTATAGACACATGTACACAATTAGTCATGATGACATCCTCGAAACTTCATCCACACCACATTTTTTTGTCCCTAATAGCGAGGTAAAGGTGTTGGCATCTCCCCCATCTGTGTCAGCAGGAACCATAATCCACCCAGGAGCTTCTCTGACACATAAAAGAGAATGTCTGAAAGAATAAACTCACATTGCAACACAGACTGTGTGTGTGTGTGTGTGTGTGTGTGTGTGTGTGTGTGTGTGTGTGTGTGTGTGTGTGTGTGTGTGTGTTGCTTTGACTGCCAGAATGCTGACTCACCCTAACACACACCACACATGCACGCCCACACACTCACAGTAATACTTACACATATACAAATATTGTTTGTGAATTATAATATAAAGACATGTTCTTGATATTTTAGTATATGAATTGATGTGTCAATTAATTTGTGTGTGTGCTTTAAACTGTATTTGTGTGTGACAGAGGCAGAGGAGGCAGCTGATGTGACTGGAGCACTAGCTGAAGTGTAAATGAATCTAATATAAAACACCAGCTTCGGCTGAGTGGTTGAACAGACAATTACGATGGCAATCTTGTTTGTATATATTGCATTTTCTAAATGGCAAATTGCTGAATTAATGTATACTGCTGAACACAACTTGTTATTCTGTGTAAAACACAAGGAAAGGAATTAAGATAAAGTGTGTAGATCTCAGTATGAGTGAGCAGCGTACTGGCAGTGGTGTCATTTAAAGAAAATCCTGTCAAGATTAAACGTGACAGCAAAATTAAAGAGCATTAAAATCAGCCGCATAACTAATACCACTGTCAGATCTTGGACACCTTGAGTATTTACTAATCTGGGTTGGGGCAGTGTGTATCAATCTCGTTTTAACATTTGCTTTGTGGTGCATAAACACTAAAGCACAGCGCTCAACAATAAAGATCAATAAATAACTACTCGTCTTAAATAGGAAAAACGTTGATGTGTTTGGTCACTTCTAACTTTATCTCTAAATGGTACCATTGAATGAATGGGGCTAAGCTAAATGCTATCGAAGCGTCGCAGCGCGCTCCAGCGCTTACGTGCACGCACACAGATGATAGAGGGATGTATCAACAATTCTTAGTTAAGGTAATAACATATTTTAATATTGAAAATGAGTAGACTATTCCTTTAAGTTTTGTGGTAACACAACAGAGATGTTGTGATTCTGCCAATTGACAAATGTTGCCATGATAAGACTATCTAGATGTCATGGATGAGTTTATTTATTACAAGAATAATTTGAGTGTCTTGGAAGCATCAGCTATAAAACAAAATACTATTGTTTTGCATCATATGTTAATCTGTTACAACAAACTAATGTTTTAATCCCTTTCTTCCAAGTAAAACGTAACATTGAGTAAAACTCTTAAGCCTCTATCTTACACCCGGCGCAATGCGCGACGCAAGTGTCTTTTGCTAGTTTTCACCCTGCGCAATTATCATTTTCACGTTTAGCGGCACGTTGTTTAAATAGCAAATGCATTTGCGCCCCCTTTTGCGCCCATGGGCGTTCTGGTCTGAAAACGAGGTGTATTCAGGCGCATTGTTGGCGCGTTGCTATTTTGAGGCTACTAAAATAGACTACGCCATTGACCAACAAAAACCTGGTCTAAAGTCTAAAGTCAATGGCGCATTATGTTTTTGTGATATATAAAGGAACAGTATGTAGGATTGTGGCTAAAACTGGTACTGCAATCACACAACTGGTGGCCAATACACAAAATGACAACATAAACATCAGTTGAGGGCTGCAACTTCACTTTTTAAATGACAATATCCTGGCCAGACCACTGTGGTCAGTGATATAAGTATTTGAAATGAACATGATTTCTTAATGTTTAGTGACATATCAGGGCCATTTTATGATTAATTTATATAAATTTCTTACATACTGTTCCTTTAAAGAGGGCATTAGTAATATGAGCCTATAAACGGGACGACAACGCGGGTTTGCTTATCACACACATGCGCAGCAGCACAAAAACGTTTTTAAATATGAAAGATTAAAGGATTGAATGTAAAAGATTATTATTGAGTCTGAGAAACATTTTTAAGTAATGCTTAAAGAAACTCGTGACGCTGTCCAAGTGCTGAAACGAGCGGAGAGCATTTTGTAAATTCTTTATCTCCTGTTTGTTACAAATAAAGTATTTTTAGAGTACAAACCTTTTCTTACATACTTATAAATTATTTTTTGATAATATTGGATAGCCATACATTTAAAGCAATTTAAAGCCTGCTTTTTTACTTCCATGACTAAAAGAAAATGGTTTTTAAAGGTTTTAATAAAAAATAACAATTTCAATACAAGTGAAAAACAACACAATTATTTAACATTAATCTTAAACTGGGGATCTTCTTCCTCCGCTTAGTTTTTCAGTTTACAAAGTCCGTCATCTAAATAGGGATTAGACATAGCGCCAGCGCAACCTGCTTTTAAAGGGGATGAGAGATGAGACTCTTATTGGTTTATTGCACATTACTCCCAAAATACTCCCATCACTCATTAAAAAAATAGGACCAACCCTTTTCGACCATGCGCTCGGCGCACAAACCATTTTTCCCATCGTTAAATTAGCAAAAGTGGATTCGGACACGCCCATTTAGACGTTGCACTGTGCGCCTTAGACAATGTGCTTAGATCATTAAAATAGTGCCCTTAATGTTATCTGACACACAAAAATATGACTGTAAAATTATACTTGATCATTTTTTGTGGTAGAGTCAAGTGTCATAATGGCCAATAACCCAATAAAACCAAATTAAGTAAACATTTCCAGCATATTGCTACCAGTTGCTAAAAGATTCTGGATGGTTAGTACCCAGCAAGCCAAAACCAAGACTTTAGAGCCAATATAGTCTGGCTATGAGTAACCCACTACTATCCTAAATAACCTTGAATTTGGTTACATGCCATTTTTGCCAAAATAGCTTGGAGATTCCATCATGTAAGCAAAGCCAACAGGTGTTCAAGGTGTTTGCTTTCATTTCTTTTACATGTTCTAAAACTATATGCATATTTACATAAAACACGGCCAAACCAGCTCCATATAAGGGTTTTCTCCAGCGCAGGTCCATTTTAGAACATTTTAGAGCAGTTTGTCACAAGAAAAAGAGCTTGAAAAGAAATCCATGATCATATTTACCATCTGTTCCGTTTTGCTTTGCATTTTTTATTTGGTAGGTTTTGCTGTTGCTGGAGGAAGCCAGTGCTCTCCACCGACCGGAGTAACATTAAAGAAGTATTGGATGCGTTAACAAATATGACATTTAATTAATATGATAGAGTCGCGCATCGGTATCTAAAATAAAACAGAAGATCAAGTGATTGACGTTTAGACTTCTCATTAAATTTACTGTACATGACGTTTACATTAGGCTTTAAACAGACACTTTCATATAGAAATTTAAAAAAATGAAGAAAGAAAGCGTGAAGATTTGTCATTACATGCATCTTCTTTATACGTGTAGAAAAAAAGTAGGCTATTAATGTATAATATAATGTATATAATAATAATAATCTAATAATAATAATAATAATAATAATATAGATCATGTATAATAATATATAATACAGAAAATATTATAATATCAAATATTATCACGTAAATGTTATTTATCAACATTATCATACACATTATAATTATTTCATTATAGTGTATGTGATTATTGCGTACAAGTGGTTTTAGGTTTTCTTGAATTTTTGCATATTTAGAAGACATTTTTGATACGAAAGTTTTTGTTAAATCAAGATTTGTTTGTGAAAACATCCGTACGCACATCTCACACACAAATTTGTGCGTACGCATGCTTAAGGGGGTCGCACATACTCATGCGTATACTCATCAAAAACAATGTGGTCGATTTTTTTAGAACTCTTAAAGGACAAGTTCGCTATTTTACACTTAAAGCCCTGTTTTCAGATTGTTTATGATGGAATAGAATGGTTTTGACTGAAATTTCGACATATGCGGCTGCCCCGAAATTTTCGGGTGTTTGTTGTTTCACCTCCCACCTCTACAATGGGTGTATAGGTGCACTTGAACAATCCTTCCTAAAATGCATTAAACTTTTGTTTACAAAGACGTGAAACTCACCGAGTGGTCAGGGGTGTTCACTGATGTGCTCACACAAAAATCGCGTTAAAAGATGCTTTCCAACAGGTGTTTTAGCATTCGTTGTTAACTTGTGGACCTATTTTTTCAAACGCCTCACACCCGTATATTCTTCCGTTGAGAGCTTGAATAATAGACACTCCAGCCCAGTTGGTGGCGATAATCCACCTTTGTCAATTGCAAGAATACAAAGTTCCCGGCCCGGAGTAATACTGTACCTCAATGGAGTTGGACAAAACTAAGATAAAACCTGTTGGAATGCGTCTTTTGCAGCGATTTTTGTGTGAGCATATCAGTGAACACCCCTGACCACTCGGTGAGTTTCAGGTCTTTGTAAATGAAAGTTTAATGCATTTTAGGAAGGATTGTTCCTATGCACCTATAGAGCCATTATAGAGGTGGAAGGTGATACAAGAAACACCCGAAAATTCTCGGGGCAGCATCATATGTCCAAATTTCAGTCAAAACCGTTCTAATTCATCATAAACAATCTGAAAACAGGGCTTTAAGTGTAAAATACCGAACTTGTCCTTCAAACCTGTATTTTGCAAAAAAAGGTCACGGTTTTAGTATTATAAATTATGTTTTGTATTAATATTATTTCTGCAGAACCGTGCATGTTGCATTTTATTTTTGTATATTTCTAAGGTTGGTTAATTTGATGACTAAGCACTGAATGGCAGTAGATCAATTAAATGTGTGTGATCTTTGTGCAAATATAGTCCCATATTGACTTATCATAAAAAAGAGGCTCTAAACATAGATGTACAAAATCAATATCTTATTCTCAGATACCAGAATGATTTGTTTCCCTTTTCACACACATGCACACAGGCTTCTAGCATGACTGATGACTACATATCCAATCCATATGTGACCAATACATTTTGAATTCATGACTAGATACCCATTTCATCAATTCACCATAATAAAGACACATAAAAGCCACAACCTGGTTTTATCTGACACAGACCCAAAAAAGGCACACTGAAAATCTCAGGGAGAAAATAAACTCATGCCTACTCAGAACCGTAGGCTAGCAGTTGTGGGTGATTTGAAGCCTGTGTTTTGTTGCCATTACCCTCTTCACCCCAGAATTGACTTTCTCTGCTCATTATAGCTTCCATAACAAAAGAAAGTGGCAAAAATATCTGCGTGCTTCTATCTAGTGCTCATGAAGAGGCAGAAGGGCTTCCAGGAAACTATATTTCCTCATAGCAGGTATTGACTGGTAGAGCTATTAAGAAAGAAGCTGCAAAGCCTTGTGGGAATGATGGTTTTAGTTACAAAACTGTTTCAGGCAGCAGTGTATAAACGCATGGATGGAGCGAAGCATTGTGAGGTTATGTGAGGAGAGATGAAAATAGGGGAACGTTTGCTTGTACTACAGAGGCCACTAGACAAGCAGTGAACGAACGATGACTTTGTCCTCATTCTAGCCTCTCTCTCTGTTCCCTTTCTGGAAACAGCAGGATGCAAGGCTTGATTGGATGTGACAAGGTCACCGCAGGGACGGGAACTCACACTGTTCCTCATATACACACAGACACCAAATGTGCATAAACCAGCAAACATAGAATGAAAAAGTACTCTAGAGGATTAACAAATATCAAATCAATTAAGTGAACGGTATTTACTCTCCACTAACTCATATACACACGTGCTGACTTTGCTGTCATGCCAGGGGATACGATTGTTGCCCAGGGTGCACCATCAATGCTGTGACACTATTATCTAACACACACATGTATATAAAAGGAGTGGTATGTATTTTAGAAACTCTCAAGCTGCTGACCCACCTGCAGATAGGAAAGTCCAGCCCTCTCGTGGAATGAACATGGCACGTGGGTGAACAGTCACTACTTCAGAGTCCTTTCCTATATACTCAAACAAATTACAATCAATATTCCCATACGTCTTACATATCACTTTTTTAATGTTTATATTATTAATCAATTAAAAGAAATGTAATGAGTCACTGATGAGTGTTGGGAGGGTCCGTATTATAAAAAACACCGAGAAACAGAGCGGATAAGAAAGATGACGGTGCCAAAAATTAGGATGGTGAAAGCAAAAAGATGAATAGGGTTCTTTTATAGAAGACGAAGAGCGTGCTAATTTTAACAAGCGGACTGAAAGACAGAAAATGAAGTAGGGGTAAATGAGGTGGTGTTAATGTGTTATGGGTTACAAGGATCATGTACAATACTCTGCTGTATTTAAAACATGAAAATTTTTGATGAATTTTCCAAATGTAGTTATGTATCTTACACATCTGAGCTTTATCACAATGTAAAATCCTTGAAGATGTACATTACCGTGGACATACTGCTTCTTCAAAATCTGCAGTGGCTGCTTGGGTAGAGCTTGAAAATTCTGCAGGAAGGGAAAACAGAGTTATTTTTATAACACCTGTAACCATCTGTTTCATTATCACTGAAAACCACGGTGTTTATTGTGTTTAAACACCAAGAGATTAACAAATATGCAGCCATAAAAAAACATTGATGATTGCCTAGAGCAGTAATTCTTAAAGTGTGGTCCGCCAAACTCCCCCAGTGGTCTGCCAAAAGATGATCTAACCTATGCAAGTGTTTATACAATCATCACTTATTTAAGTCGATTTTTAATGCACTTGCGAAACTGTGATATCAGTTCTTGCCATTCTGTTTTAATAATGTAAAAATGGATTGGTGGCTAAACCAAAGAGAACTCAAAAGAAAAGATCAAGCGTCAACTGAAAGCAGCTAAAATCCACAGATCTCTTAGTTTTGTAATGTACTAGTTTTTGTTTCATGTGTAAAATCCATGTAATTTCAGTGATTTTTTTTGTATTTTATTGTTACCATAGTTACAACCATAGACTTCATATACCCACCACCTCAGTTTTAAACTAGTGGCTCTTAAGTTGGACCTAGGCTGTTATAGTATGTTTAATTGCAGTTTTTTTCACATGTGCAGTTTGTTGTTCAAATTAAGCTGCAACTCATTTCACATTTACTTTTTCTAATGAAATAAAATTCATACTGTATAATAATTTCTGAACATAGCATTGCATTTGTGTTTAAAAAATTAGTTTTTTTCTTGAAACAGTTGCATATTAAACTTAAATTTAGCTTATCCTTCATATTTGGTTGTTTTTTGGGGGCGTGTTAGAGTGGGATTCTGTTAGGTGGTCCTCAGAAAAAAATTGGAAGATAAAGTGGTCCTTGGGCTGAAAAAGTTTAAGAAACACTGGCCTAGAGCAAAACGATCAACAGTCACATTTTTCTTCTGGGGGAAAAGCCTTTTCATATATCATATATGATCATATATAATTTTATCAGAAAAGTAAATGCAAAGTAAGAGTATCAAAATAAGAAGCATACAGTTACAAACATCTCTTCATGTACTATTTTGCACATGATTTCAAATGACATCATACAAACCAATTTTGTTGTTTTTTCCCCACATTTAAAGGAGCCATGGCACAAGACTTTTTTAAGATGTCAAATAAATCTTTGATGTCCCCAGAGAACATGTGTGAAGTTTTAGCTCAAAATACCCCACAGATAATTTATTATAGAATGTTAAAATTGCCACTTTGTAGGTGTGTGCCGTTTTGGGTGTGTCCTTTTAAATGCAAATGAGCAGTTTGTTGCAATTGAAACTCAATTGTGCTGTGAATTATTTTCTCTCTCTCCTTTTCTCTGCACTAAATGGCAGTGCTGTGATTGGATAGTGCAGATTAAGGGGCGGTATTATTATAATAAGAGCTCCTTATGACATCATAAGTAGAGCCAAATTTCAACAACCTATTTTCTCATGTGCTTGCAGAGAATGGTTCACCAAAACTAAGTTACTGGGTTGATCTTTTTCACATTTTCTAGGTTGATAGAAACACTGGGGAAGCACCCAATCATAGCACTTAAACATGGAAATAGTCAGATTTTCGTGCCATGGCCCCTTTTAAGGGGAACATTTTCATTACCGCAACGTGCCCATGACTGTATTTGGGTTCTTTGACATGGAAATATTTATAATTAAAAAATCTGAAAAATAAAAAGCTTCAGCGCATGTTATACTATATACATTTACAGTAAAGAAACATGTGGTATTATTTGGTGATCATTGGTAAATGTAGAAACAATAATAAGGAATATAAATGTGTCCAAGACCACTTTTCTCATCCTGCGCAAAAATTTTCAATCATCGTTTAAGCCCTCAAGGAACTAACATTTAAAATAATTGTTGGAAGGGACATAATTGACTTTGACACTCAAGATGGCTACCAGGTAAGCAGCTCTTATTTTTTCTCTCCAGATAAAAAAGTTGATATTTTGTTTGTCATAGTACCTAGACAACTTTTTAGTTATCATTACCGAAACATGAGTTTGTAAATGCATATATTTAATGTAATATCATGTTGCGGTAATGATAATTTTTGATAATCATAAACAAAACAATTTAAATAATTCTATAGGAAATATTTTTTAAATCCTCTAAAAATAATCGTTATAGTAAGTTCAGACCTTAATCTTATATGTGCAAAAAAATTGGCTTCAAGGGCTTTTTAAAAAGTCTAATGCTGGACACTTTCTCATATTTTGTGATATATATGTGTGTGGGTGTGTGTGTAAACATGTATGACTTCCTCTTAGTTTAAATGGGAAGTTATTTGTATTAGGAATTGAATGTATTTGCAGTGTTATGTGAAAAGGGAATGTTTAAAATGCTTCATCTATCATCTTGAAATATAATTGCTGGTTTTTACCTTTCAATGTTCTAACAACTGGTGCTACAGCGAGCGATCATAGGTCAGCTTTCTTACTCTCTGAGGATTAGTAAGCCCTTGTCTACATCTATATAAGTTAAAATTGTAACCTTTAAACTTTTTTAAGACCAGCATTATGTTGCCGTTTTACCATGCCTGTAGCTAATATCAACTGCTCTTAAGATTATTTTGTGTGGTAAATCAGTTGTCTGGATATGATAAGTGCTGCTATAGTCTGGGAGAGAGCAAGAGCTTTTAATAGCAACTGAGGCTCTCTGCTTTTGTTTAAGTAGCTCTATTGATTTTCAGCAATATAACACCAAGGGAGAGAGAGGAAAGAGAGTTACTGCAAAAGAAAGAGAGTCCTATATTATTATTATTACATGCCTCAGAATCTGTAGTGAAATAATTTTGTATAGCGCCAGCTAGTTTTATGTCTTTCTTCACAAATAATATTTTCACAAACTATTATTTCATGTATAATAGTGTAATGTAAAATAATTTAGATAATAAACACTCAGCCAATCATTATCGCAAAATAAACACCAGCAGATTCTATATTGCCCCTTACTTATAAAACATATTATTAGGGATGCACCGATATGGAAATTTGGGCCGATACCGATAACTCTTTATATTTGGGGGGCGATAACCGATATATATATATATAGGCCGATAAATATTCATATTATTTTCACAATGAAAAACTCCCAGACCGCGGACATATTGTCTTTGCGTTAGACTGGCATACTCTTCTTAAGCCCGCAACACGTGTCATCTTCGTGCTATGTCACAGAAAGCACCAATCAAAACTACACATGGCCAGCAATGAGCAAGTGAGGTGGTTCAATAAACCAAAATAATCCATAATTTATCGGCTTTCATTTATTGGCCTAATTTTGCTATCAGACCGATAATATTAAAAATAAGATGTTATCGGCTGATAACGATATGTCGGCTGATATATCGTGCATCCCTACATATTACTATATTTTTCTATTCTATATTTAACGCTTTTAGCTTCAGCCTAAATGTATTTTAGATAATTCAATTGAAGTAACTTACTTGCCCATAATGAAGCACATTGAACAATAATGAAATACTGAGGGGGCTGTATCAACTCAAAGTCAGGAGAAAAAGATTAAAGACAAGAAGAGAACAGAGACTGAGTAGAGGTGATAGAGATGGAAGAGAGCGAGAGATGGAGGAGTGGTGTAGTATTGATCGGAGAATCAGGGTGGACTCAGCGCTTCGCTCTGACACTAATCCAGCTTAATCTGGACAGAAAATACTGCTCACCACGCTTTTCTCACACAAACACACACAAGGGCACATTTACCCTTATACACACACACACAGCACTTTAATGTACGCACTTGTGAGAGCTGGGCTGGCCATGCACTCTCTACACACATTCTCATATCTGTGGCAGGTGATTTTACTAAACTAGTGGAATTCAGAGTAAAGCACACACCGCTGCCCATTCACGACTCAACAGATCAATAATTCAATATACAGAAAAACAGCCTAAAAAAAGAACACAGCAGGGAGAGGGGACACATAAAAAGTAAAAATGGAAAGGTCATAAATCAGCAACAATGTCTTGTGTATCTCAATATTTTCGAGCATTTTTATGTTTGCATCTCCTTCTTAGCTGGCTCATATGAAATCTGCAAAATACCCATTATTTTAAATAGCTTGGAATTGATTTACACATTGTATGATGTGTTGGACTGGAGGGAAAGTACTCTTACTGGTAGCCATAATCAAATTTAGCAAACCATTTAATTGAATAGTAGTTGAACACAAAGTTAAAATGAAAAAGCTGTCAATTACATGGGGAAGAGAAAAATGATGACGAAATTGACATTTTAGCAGATAAATTCTTGCATTAAAACAGGGTTATTATTACAGTTAACTAATGCTTTTAAAAACATGCCTGTTCATTGAAATTAGATAAAATATAGGCCAAAAAGTAGTTAAATAAATAAAACGACAACATTTTTACAGAAGCTCACAGCACAATTAAGAAAAATAGACTTAAATTAACATGATTAAAATTTAAAAATGAAAGTCCATAAAAAATATATAGGGCGGTCAAAAGATTAATCACGATTAATCGCATACAAAATAAAAGTTTGTGTTTGTATAATATGTGTGTGTACTGCGTGTAACTATTTTATATATATAAATACACACACATGGATGCATGTATTTTAGAAACATGTACATGTATATATATTTTGATATAATTGAGATGTATATGAATTGATATATATATGAATTTTCTTCTTAAATGTAAATAGGTGTGTGTGTGTGTGTGTGTGTGTGTGTGTGTGTGTGTGTGTGTGTGTGTGTATTCATATATACATAATAATTACACACACAAATATATTATGCAAACACAAACTTTTATTTTGTATGTGATTAATCGTGATTAATCTTTTGACAGTGCTAAAATTATAATAAAACTAAACTAACAACTATAATAATAACTCAAATGTACGTTTTTGATTATGTTAGCCTTAAACTAGTGCACTCCGTTAAATTGAGACAATTAGTATTTACACTGTAAAAAATACTTTGCTGCCTTAAACATTTTTGTTGAATCAACTCTGATCTACAAGTCATTTCAACTTACTTTTATTTATCTTGACTAGAGATGAGTTGTTATAACTACAGTTGACTTTTCTCAACTATATTTTATACGTTGTGACAACTCATCTCTGTTGACATGACTTCTAAATCTGAGTTGATTTAACAAAAAATTTTAAGGCAGCAAAGTATTTTTTACAGTGTAAGTATTTAAAGGAATATTCCATTTTCTTAAAAGAAAAATCCAGATAATTTACTCACCACCATGTCATCCAAAATGTTGATGTCTTTCTTTGTTCAGTCGAGAAGAAATTATGTTTTTTGAGAAAAACATTGCAGGATTTTTCTCATTTTAATGGACTTTAATAGAGCCCAACATTTAATACATAACTCAACACTTAACAGTTTTTTTCAATGGAGTTTCAAAGGACTATTAACAATCCCAAACGAGGCATAAGGGTCTTATCTAGCAAAACAATTGTCATTTTTGACAAGAAAAATAACAAATATACACTTTTAAAGCACAACTTCTCCTCTAGATCCGATCCAGCCCGACCCTATCTAAATGCGTAGTGACGTAGGGAGGTCACGTGTTACATATATAAAACACACATTTGTGGACCATTGTAAACAATAAACTGACACAAAAACATTAATTAGTATCAGTTGACATACAACAACGTAGGAACGGTCCTCTTTCAACACACTTGTAAACACTGGGGCGGAGTTTCGCGTTCGTCCTCTGTGACCTCTTGACGTCATGACGTATTGCGTGGGGTCACGCTGGTGCATCACGACCGGATCTACATGACGAGAAGTTGTGCTTTAAAAGTGTATATTTGTTATTTTTATTGTCAAAAATGACAATCATTTTGCTAGATAAGACCCTTATGCCTCGTTTGGGATTGTTTATAGGCCTTTGAAACTCCGTTGAAAAAAACTGTTAAGTGTTGAGTTAAGTATTAAATGTTGGGCTCTATTAAAGTCCATTAAAATTAGAAAAATGGTGCAATGTTTTCCTCAAAAAACATAATTTCTTCTCGACTGAACAAAGAAAGACATCAACATTTTGGATGACATGGTGGTGAGTAAATTATCTGGATTTTTCTTTTAAGAAAATTGACTATTTCTTTAATAAGTATTTAAAACAACAGTCTCTCACTTCCACCAATACGAACCAACGATTGCTATGACATCATTCTGCACTTAAGTTTCTCACCAGATTCCAGGCTGTAACATAAACTAAAGGTTATGGCTATTTTAAAAGATAAAGGGGCCACCCAATATGTCCTGGCCTAACTTCCTGATTCAAAAGAAATTGTGTTATTGCATCGAACAAAGCTGAGCATTTAAAGGTACTTCAGTGGATCTTTAATACACAAGAGATGTTTAGAAATTTGTGAATGACAGAGTTTTCTATTGCTTTGTTTATGGATGTGTGAATGTAGACTGGTTGATTCATGATGTCACATCTGCTTGCTTAGCTCTTCTAACAGGTATTACTAGGGGTGTGATGCTAAAAGTCGCAGCACCAGGGAGCAACATAACCAACATTAGATACAATACGCAATCTGAGCAACCAGCAGAGTATACCGCAATACACACAAAGCCTTAATAATGCAATAAACCCACCCACTGCTATTCCATGTTTGCATAGGACATCCCTTTATTTTTATTCTCAGTCTCTATCACATTATAAGTGTTGGCAATTCAGGAGAGTTGCCAGGGTGACAGAAGGCTGGTCTCCACCCTGCAGGCGTCTCCCCTCCCGAGCATATGCTGCACCAGTATCACACACACACATATATGGACACTTAGCAGGACATGTGCACTCTCTCTCTCTCTCTCTCTCGCCCGCATGCATACACACATTAAAAGTGGTAGTAAACGTCTATCACTCAACCCAAATGCTCAAAGCCACAACACCCAAACACGCATATACACCTAGGTGCGTGCATGCAAACACATTCTTATCTGGCATCTGTTTAGACAGTCTTCACATCCATCCTCAGTTTTTCATCTCTGTTGTTTTTCTGTGTCAATCATCTCTATAGCTTTGACATAGTACACTGCAACACACTGTGCAACAGTTCCAGTGTGGGCTTAGTAATGAAGTTGCTCATCTTGCCTATACAGATGACAGGGCAGAAAACCCAGCTTGGGTCAGATCCTTAGGTTACTGCTGACACACACACACACACACACACACACACACACACACACACACACGCACGTGCACACAATCAATACACATCACTCATGGACACTTCCCTTTAGTTTCCTGCAGCTGTTGACTCAGGTCCTTTTCAGGTAAGAGTAGGAAGTGTTTGTCCAAGTGTACTCTGCATAGGCAGCTCTACATTTTAATGCAAAGTGTTTAGTAACATTCTGTGAGTGTATTCTCACACAAACACATACTAATGCCCTGGTGACAATGATGCTTTTGTAAGTGTTTAAAAAGCTAAAAAGTTGACATATGTGATGGTTCCATTGTTCAAAGCTACTGCCATCTACTGAAACATTTGCATCACTACAGTTACTTCATCTTTACCGCAGTACACACCAACGCCCATACAGAAGATCATTATGACACACAGGGGTGTTGGACGTTCATTAACCGCTACAACAGGCGGTTTGCTGATAAAGAGAAATGTTATGTGCATGCATTTGCTTTATTGAAGTCTTGGGTGGGGTTTGGGCCAGCAAGGGTTGGAAAATCTGTTATATTGATTCAGAGGTTAAAGAGGTTTAGATGGATAATTAATTGAGAGAGATAAAGCCAGACCATCACCACCACTAGCACATTCAAGAAACTATATCCCTTACATCCTTTTACAAGGATACAAATGATTAAACTGCCTGTCTCATCACTTTAAAAGTGCTGTTTTTAACATTCAGATAATTATAATTATTGGAATCCAGCAATGTCTCCATTCGAGTAAACACAAGGGATTTGCTTTAAAGACAGATGCCGACAGAAAACACCGCTTTGATGTTTATGTCTAATCATAGTAGTGCTGTTTTCTGTCTATTACATTAAAATTACCCCTATTGTACACCTCTCCTGTGCAGTTGCCATAGCAACGCCCCCCCCCCCCAAATAAATCACCCAGGCGATGGGTAAGATCCATCGCCTTCCCACAGCGGCACCCTGTCGGCATGACAACACTGAAACATGCTGCCTCTGCTGTTTCTGAGGCTGAGTGAGGGATACAGTAGAGACCTCTGTTGATCAGCATATCATCACAAACACACACACAGATCCACAGTTTAAGATTCACACAGAAACTACTGCAAATATAACAGAATATAACTTTAAACTCCTAAAGCTTTGCAAAATACCATTTATTCTTTTACTGTATATGTATTTATTAATAATCTCCTGCTTATTATCATTTATGCTTTCCCTTATTTTATATCAGTCTTAATTTTTATCTAAAATGTATTTTCTGTAAAGCTGAAATGCAATAATGCTAAATAATATTACAAAACTAAATATAATAGCATCCAAAATTTAATTATTGAAAAGCAGACCCAGGAGGTGGTAATGTGGCCACAATACCATATTAAATTAAACGTAATACCAAACATTTATTCACAATTTGCTTGCCGTAGTCTTTAAATATGTGATCCAGTCTGCAAAAATCCAGTTAAATTCATTTTTTTGTGATTAAAGGGGCCATAGCACAAGACTTTTTTAAGATGTCAAATAAATCTTTAGTGTCCCCAGAGCACATATGTGAAATTTAAGCTCAAAATACCATATAAATAATTTATTATAGCATGTTAAAGGTGCAGTGTGTAAATTTTAGTGGCATCTAGTGGTGAGGTTGCAAGCTGCAACCAACAGCTCAGTTCACAGCTCACCCCTTGCTTTTGAAACGCTAAAGCCGAAAGTATACTAGGGACGTCCGCGTATGCGCGCCGTCCGCATGACGTCATTTTCGTCATCAAGAGGGTCCGCGGACGGCCGCGCAGACAGTGTGCGTACAGTCCGCGTACAACAGCGCATGCGCGTGAAAATATTTAGACAGGGCACTCCACTATAAACAATTATACAAAGGAAATAGACAGCATTTGCACACACACTATCGTTTTTCTTCTTTAACTTTTACTTCTTCCAAGAACAGAAAGCCCTGGAGCATGTTTGTTTGATTCCTGTTCTTTGTTGTCTTGTTGTTTGTTCTAAACTGTGTTTGCAATGGTGGATCAGTTGCTTTTCTTCACCTATCCCAATGTTTTAATGTACTGTAAATGTCGAGAAATCAGTGCTGCCCTGACAGCCTGTTAGACTAATAGTTTGAATAAGAGATAGGGCCCTATAAAATCCGTTTTATTTTTTCCCAAATTCCGTTTTATTTTTTCCCAAATTCCGTTTTCTCCGTTTTAATTTTTGCAAATTCCGTTTTATCCGTTTTAATTTTTGGCAATTGTATTTTTTACCCTTTACTTTTATTTTAGTCATAAAAAGACTGTGCCTTTTAATGTTAATGATTAAAATGTAAATGATTTGGGGGAAAAACTGGATAACAGAATTACTTAATGACTATAAAAGACGCATTTACACACGCACATACACACGCGCGCGCACGCGCACACACAACTCAATTCAATGCATTGGTTTTTTAGTGTTGTTGCAGGAGGCTACAACAAGGTGTCAACGCAGTGGTGCCTTCAGAAGTGCCTTAAACACATCAATCCAGCGGAACGCGATCCATATTTTATACACAATCGCTTGAAATGCATATAACTTTACAAACATACACAGGATAGTGATCTGACTTAGGACAGCATGAGCGCGCGGCTCTTTGCACGTGCGAGCGAAAGAGAGACAGAGAGCGGCGCCATGATGCAGATGATTATATTTTAAATGCGAGGGATAGTTAGTTTGCCTCAGCTCGCTTGAAATGCATAAAACTGAACAAATACATGAGGATTTGTGTTCGCACTTCGGACAGATGGGTGAGCGCGTGCATGTGAGAGAGGTACAGTGAGACAGACATGGATGAGAGAGTGCATGTATCTTTGCGCTCACCGTGAACAGAGTGTTGACTAAACTTCCAAACTAACAGTTCTCCGGTCACATAAAAGTCATGTGAGACCTGCTCGGAACTAAGTGCTTAGCGTCGAATTTCTTAATTTTTTCGCTGACGAAAGCTGAGTCGTGGAGAGCCGCTTCGCCATGGTTTCAGTGTTTTGGATGAGGTCTGAAACGTCGGGAGGGGGCGTGTCGCCCAGATTTACTTCCCCCGGTCTGCATTTCCCCCAGACATACGTTCGTCTCCCACACAAAAACATAATTTTATTCAAAATATGTAAAATTCCGCGAAATTCCGCGTTTATACTAGATTCCGTGTTAATTAGCCAATTCCGCGATTCCGTCCGCGATTCCGTGATCGCGGAAATTATAGGGCCCTAAAGAAATCATTTGTATTGTGTATAGTGTCGAACGCGGCCATCCGCGTGTAGCCGCTGGGAGTATACTCGAATAGCTGCGCGGACGCATGCGCACTCGAGCCGGACGCGGAAAAAAGGTATACCCCGGCCTTAAGAGAAGCTACAGTAGCCAACACAGGACAAACATGTCATTGTTGGAAACAACTTAATAAAAAAATTTGTCCGTTAAGGGCTTCTGTAGAAACATGGCGGCACAAAATGGCGACTTCCATGTAAGGGGACCCTCGGTGTATGTAGATAAAAACGTCTCATTCTAAGGTAATAAACACATAACGGTTCATTGTGAAAGGTATTTATACACCCCTGATAATATAGTTTTGTATATTATATTGAATTTCTGTTAAGAGATCCTTCTAAAAATTACACACTGCACCTTCAAAATTGCCACTTTGTAGGTGTGTACAAAAATGTGCCGTTTTGGGTGTCCTTTAAAATGCAAATGAGCAGATGAAATTCAAACACTGATCACAATGATGGTGGTTTGTTGCAATTAAAACTCAATTGTGCTTTTCTCTGCACTAAATGGCAATGCTGTGGTTGGATAGTGCAGATTAAGGGGTGGTATTATTATGATAAGAGCTCCTTATGACATCATAAGGAGAGCCAAATTTCAACGACCTATTTTTTCATGTGCTTGTAGAGAATGGTTTACCAAAACTAAGTTCCTGGATTGATCTTTTTTACATTTTCTAGGTTGATAGAAGCACTGGGGACCCAATCATAGCACTTAAACATGGAAAAAGTCAGATTTTCATGCCATGGCCCCTTTAAGCCTCACACAAACTCAGGTCATTGATGAGATGCTGATGATGCTTTCTAACATAAATGTTTATAAAGCTTGTGAATCAAAAGAAACCACTGTAACATTTCTCACTCTTTTTTATACTCTCTCTCTCTCTCTCTCTCTCTCTCTCTCTCTCTCTCTCTCTCTCTCTCTCTCTCTCTCTCTCTCTCTCCTCATTAGCACACTGTTGTCACATGCCCTGCTGCTGTTACTCATCTGCCATTGTTTTGTTGCACATTGCAGGAAAAAACGACAATGGTGGCTGTTGTTTGGAAGCTCATCAAACCAGCCGCTGTGCATGTATATTACCATAGATCCACATCTCATTGACTCTTAATGAGTTACTTTAGCTTGTAGAGTCTGTTTTGCTGTATGATGTCTTTGTTTCTGCTTGGTGGTCAGTGAATGTGCACTTGTATGTAGTGGATTAACACAATAACTGTTTTGTTTTGGTCGGGCACTCAGGCTTTGATGGGGATTAACTGTCGTGCACTCCCCGGAAAACATAATGGTAGATAAACAAACAAACAAACATTTGTCAAGCAGAACAGCATACAAACAGGCACTCATAAATTAACACTTATGATGTGTGACACATTTGTAAGCTGATTCATCATATATGGCTGCAGAGTGAGAATCAGTATCCACAGGGGACGCTCAGTTGGATCAAAGCCAAACAAAGCAAATGCTTTATAAGCAATAGATATTTAGTCATATAGCAATACTAATGAATGATTTATTATTTGGGAAGTTGGGAAACATTTTCATTCGTCCTTAGATCTCTACTTGATAAATCTTATGACTGTTAAAATGTTTTTTAGCAGAATCTAGAGTCGAGATTGCGAATTACAACCAACCTCAATTTCGAAACGTAAAGAGAAGCTACGGTAGCCGCCAATGGACAAACATGTGGTCGTCTGAGACAACGTAGGGACAAAACGTGCTCTGTAAAGCAGTTTGTCTGTTTATGGCTACCGTAGAAACATGACGATGGCTTCCATGTAAGGGGACCAGCGGTGTATGTAGGTAAAATGGCTTATTCTAAGGTAATAAAAACAATACAGTTCATTATGTAAGGTCTTAACACCACTGATAATACACTTATGTATATTAGATTGCATTTCTGTCAAGCAGGTGCAATTCGAGGATTTTAATTTTAGGCGGGCTAAGCCCCCCCCCCAATAAGGGTATAATAAAAAATATATAAGGTATAGACGGTTTCAGCATTAACAACATAAACAAGCGGCTGTCGTGGTCCGCACGTAACTTCCGGTAAACTCCGCTAATAATAAAAAACCACAAAGTACTTTAAACGTAGTTTATTTATATAACAAGCAAAAAAAGCACATAGATTACCTAGGAAACCAAAACATTTGTTATTTTCGACGAGGCATTTGCTCAAAAGATCAGTTTAGCAACTAGTCAGACCATTAAAAAAACAAAACCGGAAGTAAGGTTCAGATCCAGACGTGTATCACGTGCCGTCTATAAGGTTTGGTCTATATATGAACAGTGGCAGAGCTAGAATTAAACGGGGTGGCCAAGGCTACTTTAGAGGGTCCATAGTCCGTGAAAGAAAATTATGTGCAACCTGTATTAATAGTAAGTAGTATAGTGGGTAGGACAACAAGACCGAATGCCATAAAATGTTTACATTTGGTTAAGATAATCAATTGACCTATGGGTAAGCCACGCCCCCAAACGTGATGAGCCAATCACAGTGTGTATAGCAACCCAATACATTCTGACATTCTTTCCTTTCACGTCCATTGAAATGCATTGAAGTTAGTATGTTTTCATTTGTTTTTATATGTTTTTTGTATAGGTGTGCATGGGGTACATGCAACTCCGACACTAGGTATCCTGAGAGACTGGGCGACGTTGTGTATTTTTTACCCTTTCCCAAGCCACATCTCAACCGAGATAACGTTAAGCGTTAAGTTATGCGGTTGACCACGACACCAACTAAACTTGGATACATTAAACAAGGATGTCTACATCTGTTCCAAGCTAAGTCAACAACGTATTTGAACGTTATCTTTAACATCTCTAGCCTACCATTAGAAAACGTTAGCTTCTAGCTGCGTTGTACATCATGTCACATAGCTTCATTAACGTATCTGTAAATAACTGAGGAGATAAATGTTATTTGTAATAGCAATGTTGTGCTGAATGATTGATGTAAATACTGTATTAACAGAGAGGTAACTTGGTAAAGTCTTGGTAGTAGTTAAAAGGGTTGTCCTGGAAACGTATGCTGAAGCTTTTCATCGAACTTTTCACAATAAAATTATTAATATAACCCTCCAATGCATAGTTAAGGCTCTTTTGATGACTTTGAGATGATATATAGTCTTTCTGTATCCAAAAATCATTAATTGCCTTCTGTAAAATATCTCCTACTGTGACAGCTGCCATAGCGCCTGTCACCGAATGTTGATTGTTTGTCCGAGTGAGTGGAGGGGGCGTGGCTTAGCCATAGGTCAATTGTTTACTATGACAGCTATTTTGAAACATGTTTATGTGTATTTGTCCGTAAACCAAGAAGACTTGAACATGAATTATCTAGCTCTGTGCACACGTGCTGAAACCCAGCAAGCAATTTTGGCTAAAACAAGGCTAAATTTAGGCTGTCAGTGAAAGTCTAATAGACTTTCTAATAGACTAGAAGTCTAATAGACTCGAATAGACGTCTACCATAGCCCAAGAATAGACGATACGTATACGTTTAGAATAAATGAAAGCAAACACCTTGAACAGCTGTTGACTTTGCATACATATTGGAATATTATACATTTTCATGTTATTTTGGCAAAAATGGCATGTGACCAAATTCAAGGTTATTTAGTGTAGAAGTGGGTTACTCATAGCCGGACTATATTGGGTCTATAGTTAGCTGTCATTTCAACATCTCTGTTTTACTTGCTGGGAAGCACCGTGCCGTGAACATGATGCACACCGGGTTTTCAAGTTCAAAGCTGCAGTCGTGTCCAACACAGTTAATCGCAATCTCATCATCACACAGTAAAAAGATCACTTCAAAAATAAAAACATGGCATTAAGTTTTGTTGTAAAACATGCAATTAAATCATTGTGTAAAATCTGCAAAGTACGTTAATATTTTCTTAATATTTGTTTTTAACAATGTGTCAAAAAACATGTTGATTAACAGGAAATGGATTATTGGAGGGAGTGAAAGTAGCGCATTCAATTTTGACACAACGGATCATTGGAGCATTCCACTGTATTGCAAAGATCTGAACGCACTAAAAGCCTTAAAGAGGAAGAACAGCCAAAGTCTGCCCTGCTGCCATTTTCATATGAAATTTAAAGGGGACTAAAACAATCTCAAATTTGTGTACAGTTTATTGAGGGTTTTACCATAGCAACATTTTTAAGGAGGCTGAGAAGAATTTGGAGGGGTGGTCTATGGCCTAATGATGCCCCTGCTGTCAAGAAATCCTTCTAAAAGTCCCATATTGCACCTTTAAGTTAAACCTTATGCAAAGATTTTCATAAAAAAAAGTTACTTTGCCATGATTACATTTTTATAAATCTGGTTACCATTTTTTGAGCATGTTAAATCTCTGCAGCTGGATGCAGTCTCAACTGACTGTACACCCAATCCTGCACTTTCAGTGGTTTTGCAGTTTTTAATTGATATCATCGTTAGCAGCACACATTATTTGTTTTACTCTAAACCTGTTAATACTGTGAGGGATTTTGTGTTGGTGTTTTTTTTTTTATGTCTGTTTTTGTGCTTTTTATTATTCCTCATTCTTGTTTCTTATAATGATTGTTTACTTTTTGTTGTTGTGGAAAATTCAATAAATAATATAACATATAATTATTTTTTGTTACTGAAATTATGTTTATTTTGGGATTTATTAAGTTAAAGTATTTTTTTAAAATATTCTTAAATATTTAATATACACTGATGCATAAAAATGACAACAACAACCCCACATGATCACACATACAAACAAGTGCATTCTGGGTAAACTGCAGATGCAATTCACTGAAAAACTTACTAAACAATCTCAAACATGGACAGCTTGCATATTTTGACACAATCTCCCTTACAAACACAAAAAGAAATCCTTCCTACTCTCTGTGTCAGAGCAGAATCTAATCAGCTGGCAACAAAGTGAAACAATGACTCACACACCCTGCAGCAGTGTTATTATACAGGCAACTTCAAATGACAAAGGAAAAGCCATGCATCACTCGTCCAGCCCCCAGTAGGAAAATGACTCATCTGATGGAAGTGGAAAATTCATGACACATGAAAACAAAGTTTGTTTCATGTTTATTTGATTCTGTCTAATTGCACTATAAAAACTCCTACAGAAAGTGTTGAAGTGTCATTAATCAATGATTAATGCAAAGTTATACCGAACGCCGTGTGATCCTTGTGGCAATTCTTCCTAAAGATACACTATAGGAAGATAAGATCTTTGGTAGTATATAAAGCTACGGAATGTTATTGCTAAAGCCATCCAAAAAAAGAAGACTAAGACATCTGAGCTTATTCCCCTGTTCTTTGGTGCAATTGTCAAAAGTGTGTCTGTGCTGAAAGTCTCTGGATAGTTGAGAGATGTCTGGCCTTTTGCAAAAGAATACTTTGAATTCTGATCCAAAGACGCCTCGGTTTTTAAATTTCTAAAGGAAGCAAAAGGAAGCATTGCCTTAAATGTATTCAAAAGACAGAAAAGGAGAGAGATAAAAGAGAATGCAGAAGAGAAAGTCTGTTAGATATCAGCACAAGTCAGCTGAGAGATAAGTACAAACATGCAATATGGTTCAACCTATTCGAAAGTTCTACATTTCAGCCAACAATTGATCGGTGAGCTAACAAAAACCATGGAAACCTTTTCAGAAAGGTAAACACCTCCCCACCCCCAAAAATGTGAAAATGACCTATTCAATAGACTTACAATACATCTCATCTCTTAGAGCGTTGTATTTATTTGCATCAAATTAAATGTATGTAATCTAGCCTGCTAAGATCTATACTCAAACGCATGGCGATTAAAGCTGTCTTGGAAGTCAAATAAAATGTAAATATATATTTTTTCTATTTAAATAACATTTTGTGGTTAAAATTCTCACATAGAGCACGCCATAAAAACACACAAAAGACGCTAAATAATACAAATGTAAATGAATGCAGAAAAACCACAAACGTAATCCTACTTAAAGATGCAATGTCAAAAAGCATCTGGCTTTGGCTTGCTTAAAAAAGGATTTTGAACGAGAAAAAAAAGGATAATAACATGCAAAGCACAGTGGCATTCTTGCCGGAATGATGGTATAAAATAAAATTAAGCTCACCCACTGGAACAGAGGGAGACAGATGTATTAAAATGTTGAGCTGAACAGGGAATTTTAGGTGAATTTTAGCTTTTACTGTATATAAAAGTCATTCAGGGTGATTCAACATTAACAGGAGGCTTCTAGTCTCCCCCTAGACTGCAGTTCATGTACTGTGATCTTCCCAATTAGTTTATGTGCTACCTCATTAACACAAAAATGTTATGTGCACTGGTTACTGTCCAATAATCTCCACCAGTGACTTGACTAAATTTAGTGTGCAGGAGACACAGATCATTCATAAATATATGTGACCAGGGGGATATCAATGAGATTTGTTAAAAAACCAAAACAATAACAAACTTGACAGGAATGATGGATTGAAAGTTTGGCTAAAAGTAGCAGATATTATTAGAGCAGAAATTCTGTGTGTATAGTGTAAAGAATGCAGCCAGACCCTGACAAATATCATGAGATGAGCCATCAATCTCTTCCAATAATGTCACAAACACACCACACACATATAATATTAGATTGAAAATGAAGGAGAATATTTACAGTACCCAGTACTATCAGTTCATAAACAATCATCATTACATGGTATTATACTACAGGGTTAGAGACACCACAACATCATAGGGCATCAAAATAACTGAGCGTCGAGTGTTATTTGGGTGACAATATAATAGATTTGAATGAGCAAACAGTGGGCAAGTGTGTAAATACGTAAGAAAAGCAGAGCATGAGAAATACAAAAAAAGATGAGGAAAGAGAGTACTCACGGGATGTTTGGCAGACAGTCTGCCACTCACTGTACTGGTCTGATTCCATGTGGAAGAAATGAATGTCTAAGAAGCATACAGGCACAATGGATTACTATTAGCTGTGACTTTAACTTTCTTCATTTACAGTAGAAAAGCAATAAGCAGTATGAATTTAAGTTATTTAAAAACATCAGCATCACTAGCATACTTTCCATCAGCTCTTGAACTCTGTGACCTTATTGGAAAAGTAACATACTTGTACTGCCACCTAGTGTTTTTTCTTTTCATACATCACTTCTTGAAATGAGTTATTAACAAATAATGTTTTTTTAAGATTGTGTGATTGACTGGAATGTCTCACCTTGTTTGTACAAGACAAAATGCCATCCACAAATGCAGTCTTAATTTTATGGATCTGTCTGTATTCAAGTATGATCTTTGGCAGTGAATGCAGGTTTTGAAGTTGGAGCAGCTTTTAACAAAAAGAAAAAGAAGAAGAGAGAACTTTAAATTATGAGACAGCTCATTTGGATTCTGTATTTCTGGAAAATTAAGGGAATTTTGTGTCATAACAACGAGTAACATTAATTAAAGATGCACCAATATACAATTTTTCCACAGATACAGATTGTACAGAGTGATATCTGCCGATATCAATGCAGATACATATTCATTTATATAATGACCATTAATATTGAACATTAAACTAGACGTTTCTTTACAATTTTTATACACAGACTTTAAATTCATTGCATTTTCCTGTTCTTTTTTGATTAACAGAATATACACTCACTTATTAGGAACACCACTAACACTGTGTTTGATCCGCTTTCGCCTTAATTCTACATGGCATTGATTCAACAAGGTGCTGAAAGCATTCTTTAGAAATGTTGGCCCATATTGATAGGATAGCATCTTGCAGTTGATGGAGATTTGTGGGATGCACATCCAGGGCACGAAGCTCCCATTCCAAAAGATGCCCGATTGGGTTGAGATCTGGTGACTGTGGGGCCATTTTAGTACGATGAACAATTGTCATGTTCAAGAAACCAAATTTAAAATTATTTGAGCTTTGTGACATGGTGTTTTATCCTGCTGGAAGAAGCCATCAGAGGATGGGTACATGGTGGTCATAAAGGGATGGACATGGTCAGAAACAATGCTCAGGAAGGCCGTGGCATTTAAACGATGCCCAATTGGCACTAATGGGAGTAAAGTGTGCCAAGAAAACATCACCCACACCATTACACCACCAGCCTGCACAGTGGTAACAGGGCATGATGGATCCATGTTCTCATTCTGTTTACGCCAAATTCTGACTCTACCATCTGAATGTCTCAACAGAAATCGAGGCTCATCAGAGCAGGCAACATTTTTCCAGTTTTCAATTGTCCAATTTTGGTGAGCTCGTGCAAATTGTAGCCTCTTTTTCCTATTTGTAGTGGAGAATAGTGGTACCCGGCGGGGTCTTCTGCTGTTGTAGCCCATCCGCCTCAAGGTTGTGCGTGTTGTGGCTTCACAAATGCTTTGCTGCATACCTCGGTTGTAACGAGTGACTATTTCAGTCAAAGCTGCTCTTCTATTAGCTTGAATCAGTCGGCCCATTCTCCTCTGACCTCTAGCATCAACAAAGCATTTTCGCCCACAGGACTGATACATACTGGATGTTTTTCCCTTTTCACACCATTCTTTTTAAACCCTAGAAATGGTTGTGCGTGAAAATCCCAGTAACTGAGCAGATTGTAAAATACTCAGACTCAAAATTGCTTAAATCACCTTTCTTTCCCATTCTGACATTCAGTTTGGAGTTCAGGAGATTGTCTTGACCAAGACCACACCCCTAAATACATTGAAGCAACTGCCATGTGATTGGTGATTAGATAAATCCATTGAGAAATTGAACAGGTGTTCCTAATAATCCTTTAGGTGAGTGTATTGCCATGACTATCGGCTATTTTTAAACTATCGGTCAATAGCACCAACGATTTCTTTTATCGTCAGATACTGATTATTTGTCGATATATCGGTGCATCTCTAATGCATATCTGTAAATATGTATAAAACATTAAAGAGTGCTCACTGCTGTTTCAGATGTAGACTGCTGCTGTTTGACTGTTTTGGGAAGCTTCTTATTTTCACAACGTTCATGCAAACGCAGCTTCTCAAACAAGATCTGATGAGAGGAGAGGTTTTATACACAAACAAACACACAGTGGATGATGTCAATTTGAACATTTTCTGTGTGTCTAAATGCAACAATGACAAGTATTTCTACACTGCTTTTCACAATACACAATTTCAAAAAAGTTATTGTAAAAGTCTTCATGGTAATTTAAAGACAACTTCTAAATTATTTATTATAGAAATAAGAGAAGTTATAAATATATAAAAAAAATTATGTTTTGCAATGATTGTCTGAGATGCAATATTTTTATGCAATAATATGAAAATATAGATTTAAACTTGAAACCTTATAATTTTACTATTTACAGGTTTATAAACAAGGTTTTGAAAATAATACAAACTGACCAGTCTGAGCTGAGCACTGCTGGATACCAAAAACTGTTGACCTGCAGCCTGGTGAGCTTCCTGTTCTAACTGCTTTAGCTTAGACTGGGAGAGAAAATGAAATCACCTTTTATTCATTCTTACAGAAGAGATCTCATGCACATTCTCACAACTTTCAAACCCAGACGTACAGTGGCACAAACTGCAATAGCTAAATATCTAAATAGCTGTTTAATCCCTCTCTTCTTTTCATCTGAGTGCACTGAGGGAGGAAGATGCACCAAACAGAGGAATAATAAAAGATGAGGTAGGGTAAAGAGTGCAGAAGCTTATGAAATAAAGATAGAAAACCACTAGGGAATATATTGTAAAGTGATGAGAAACTTAATGTTATTTTATCAGCATGCCAGAAGTGCAGCAGAAGATCTAGCCATTAATATTAACTAGAGTTCCCCTTCAGCAGAACAGAGAGGCCTGAGAAAGTCATTATTTATAGAAATTTTAGTGCATATGTTTTCATGCATGCAAGCGATTTTCTCACTTGCCTGATTACTCATTTATTGAATCATACACACTTCTTACCCCTAGCATCTCTGAAGTCCTTTTCAGTGCTTCCTTGTCCACATGCATTTTATAACTTTCCATTGCTAAAATTAGAGGAAAGGGAATATTAAAATTGCAATAACATTCAAAAGGTCCACATTAATTTACTTTAATTGCATAAAGAAATCTAATTATTTTATCATGAAATGGATGGATTAAGCAATACCAATATTGTAAGAATCTGCATCTATGACATGGTTCTTAAATCATTCACTTGTTTATTTCAAACATCTATTTGCTTAGACCTGCCAGAACTGGAATCATCTTCTGTTCGATGCCAGAATATAGCTGCCACAGGCCCTGAGTCTGTAGAGAAATTGAGAAAGTGAAATGGGGAAGAGAAAGGACCAGTGTGCATCGTGTAATTTAGAAAGGTTTCTATAACTGTCACTGTCCCACAGGTGGGATGTTTGGCATTACATATTTAAAACAATAATTACATAGTCTAAACCTACACCAATCTTGACAAACTATATACCGTTGGAAAGCTCTAAGAATGTAGTTTTAATATATCAACACCATTTTGAAAAAAAAGTATGTAGTAAGAGTAATTTTCTAAAATGTCGCAGACCAACAGGTGGGCCCAAAATTTTATTACATATTTATTTGTAAATATCCCATTAACCTGAAATAACCTCGACAAACTATATATTGTTGGAAAGCTCAGAGAATGTAGTTTTCATATTTCAAAGCCATTTGATGATAGAATTTGTATAGGGACAGTTATTTTGTTAAATGTCACTCACCCCATAGGAATACATATAAATGATTATATATTTATAACACTAATACGCTATAAACTTGAAATAATCTTGACAAACTATATATTGTTGGAAAGCTCTAGGAATGTAGTTTTCATATTTCAAGGCCATTTGATGATGGAAATTTAGTAGCGACAGTCATTTTGTTATTTGTCACTGACCCTGTAGGAGTCCATATGAATTCCTATATATTCATAATTATAATATTCTTCAAAATGTGTCATGGGCTTGCCAGATCTTTTGTATTAGACTCAGGTCTGAGTGTATTTGGCAAGACCATGACAGTACTATGTTCTGTGTGGGGGACATGTGGAGTCATATTATATGTGTGGCTTCCACATGTTCCCAGTGTCTTGTCGCTACCAAGGTCTGGCAAGACCATGACAGCGACAAGACAAAAATCTTGACAAACTATATATCGTTGGAAAGCTCTAAGAATGTAGTTTTCATATTTCAAAACCTTTTTGCATTAAACACAATGCAGAGACAGTAATTTATTAACTTTTGACAAGATATTGCAACTAACCGTTGACACCTAGTGGCCTTGGTTGGTAAAACCACTAAAAGTGAGACAGAAACTTTTACCTAAAATTTGGTTCAGAACTAGTTGAGACTTGTGTCTTTATTGGTGTGGTGGTTTGAGAGTAAAACATTTTAATTTTTATATACATTTGATTAGAGAATATATACTTTATTGCATTATTTTTATTATTTAAAATAAATTTAAACAGGTATAACTTTTTTGTCATTTAATATTTACAACTTCAAACACCTCAGTGTAAAACTATAAATTGTCTTCTTAAAAAAAGAGACCAAGATTTTGCTTCTAAACCAAAGAATGCCAGAGTTATAGTAATTTTAACGTGCAGATCACCTTTTCACCCCCCCACTCAAAAGGGGCGGTGACAGTTATAGGGTTAAAGCAGAAAATACCTGAAGCTTGTTATGCAGTTCCAACATTAGATTATGTAGAAGAGACAAATTTGAGATCACTTGAGTCACCTAAATCAGCAGGGAATGTAAACATGATACATGTAAACTGGACACAAAACTGTAATATATAAAGCAGATATTAGTATTACAGTTTACTTCTTTTTTTAAGACTGTAAAGACAGTTGCACAGTTTAAAGGCACCCAAAACTATTTCCGAATCACCACACAGCTAAAAGTAAATAATTTTTCAGCCTGAAGTGGCATCAGTGAGTTTGCAGGTTGGTGTTTTAAATAGATGATGCAACAGCACACACCGAAAAATTAAAAAGAACAATGTTTATGCAATTTCTCTATACAGTAAGTAGCCTAGACTTTTTGTCAAACCACATATTAGAAACTCACTAGTAAGTATTTGTCTGTTCCCAATGCGTGTTCAAACCTAGGATGAAATTACTGCAATATGGTCTTTGATAACAATTTAGGACAACTATTTGAGTGGCACTGCAAAATTGTAAGCAGCCTCTCACGTTGAAGCCAAAGGTCAACCTTGCAGTCTCTCTCGTGAATCCAACACGCAAGTGACCTAAATGGCAATTCAGTGACTGGCCACTAGAGACATGCTCCAAAAGGGATTCAATCTGATAGACTCAGATGTTGAAATTTCAGATTTTACAAGAGAAAAAATATGTTTACAGCCTGGTACAAAAGGTGATTTTGGTGTATGTAGCTAATTTTGCCCCTCATGACTGTGCGTAGGGGGGTGTAATATTAAGCCTTATAGGGACAGTAAGTAGGGTTTTAAGTGTTTTATTAATCAAAATCAATGTCTTTATGTCCTCGTTGGTGTCAAATGACCTTTGCCAATGATCTGAATTTTCTTTGTAAGCTTAGAATTTCTTCTCTTTACTTACATTGAACCGGTAAGTCCAAGGAGGCTTTCATGTCGTTCCGCCGTATTGATAAACTATAATAGCAGAAAGGGACAAAAAACACTTGCCTACCAACACGTTTTCATTCAGAACACATGAACTACCTGAAACGGACAAGGAGATCAGTGATTATATAACGGCTACCATAGTTGCAACACACATTTGGAAAAGCTAGGCGGTAGAGAGCACTACTCGTTTGAATGCAAAATACAATTTCACCACTAGATGGGGTTAAATCCTACTTATTGTCCCTTTAATATTAAATGTTTAAATTATATTAAGAATTATATTAGGTTTTGCATTATTAAGCACGTGGCCACTTGAGTGACAGGTGGATTGCCGCTGCGGTCACCATCGTCGAGCTAGGCAGACGTGGTTTCAGCAGCCAGGCACATCAGCTCCACCCACGTTGCCCGTCTTTGCACATTTTTGGTTAACCACTTTTTTCAGTAACTTACGAGTGACCTCACGGACCCTACATTCATGTTTAATACAGGCCATGGTTGAAGCTGGTGTGTGATCCCTTACAAGTTTAAATCAAATAAATGTGTATCTGGATTCATGTGTATACCTTGGCATGTCCGAAAACAGGTTGCATTGATATGCGTGTAACTGGACATGTGTAGTGTTTGGAGAGCAGTGTCTGAAAGCATGATGCAGAGTCTGCAGGATCTAACAACCATGCAGCAATCTGAGGATCCATTACCTCACACACTAATACTGCACACAAAGATCACAAAAATATTACTTATTTTAAAACATTTATATAAGACATTTATAATCTTTTTAACAGTCAGGCATTTGTCATCTGCTTGTGCATGCGTCACCTTGCTCCCAGCTCAAGTCTCTGCTAAAATGTTTCAGCGCTGTGCGAAACAGGTCTTTGGCTTTAAAGCACACAAATGGCTTTGTGCCACATACCATCTGCAACACCATTTCTCTGTAAACACACATGCATAGACATACCCAAACAAGCACAGAACATCTGTAACAGCATCTCTTCATAGAAAAATAAAAGCCTCATACTGTGTCATGTGACAAGACAAAAGCAGTGACAAGATGGTTGTCAAAATAGAAATAGATAAACCACTAGATTAAGCACAAGATAAAGCGCGCACGCGCACACACACACCTGGTAAAGGCATCCTGCTTGTGTTTAAGGTCTTGTTGGGCCCAGGCTGGTTTCTGCTCTAGTCTGAGGTACAGCACTCTCTCTTGTGGTCTGTCCTCCAGCCCCTCAGAGTCCAAATCCATCTTAAGCAGAACCAGTAGGCCACACACGGCAGGACATGACCTCTTTATGAGAAGCGTATATGAGAGTACAAATTAAACTGCTTTACAATGTGTAATCTATTTACAATATTAAAATGTTTAAGTCTTGATCTGTATCTGAAATAGCATCATCACATATCACTTAAAGCAACACTATGTAGTTTTTTTAACCTTTAAATAATGTCTCTAAAATTATTTCAGTGATAGAACAACTTTTAACTGGACAAATTGTACTGTTGCTGCAACCTGAGCAGCCTCCTAGCTGCTACAAGCACACTCTGAAAGTGGCGGTGAAGGGTAAAGCACACAGCCCAGCCCCTCCACCTGCCTGCAGAAGAGTGTCTGATACCAGGCACTGTTGTGCTTTTCAACCACATGGGGGAGCTGTAAGTCATTTTTACATGGAAACTACATAGTGTTGCTTTAATATATTTGAAAAAATGTCATGCTCTGTAACTATGCTATGAAATGGAGGTACATTTTCTGTATGTATGTATGTGATACCTGAAGTGTCATTTATATACCAGAGTGTAATGGTTATAATGGTTACATTTGCCCATGTGCAATGCTATACTTCAATTTGAGCTCCTCCAGTATATTGGGACAGAAGATCAGAACAAAAACATATTGATAAGAAAAATCGAACTCTTTGAAACACACCTGCTCTGGGTCGAGTTGTATCGTGCCATCCTGGTACACCATAGTTACAACTAGTGCTTTAGCTCTTCCTGCCTCTTCTAACATCCATTTTTGCTCTTCCTGTGAGAGACGGCCTGTGTCACACACCCTGGGATCGGAGACGAAACTAAAGGTCCCTTTACAGGTTGATGTGGTCATCTCCTCTTTTTTGTCTGTTTTTGAAGGCAATGAAATGATGGATTCTGTGTGACTTGGTTCTGAAGGCTTGGAGGCTTCAGAATGGTTTGATTCATTCAATTCTTGACTTGATTCTATCTGGGGTCTGAAGGGATGTCTCGGTCTCTTGATGTCAAGTTGTGGAGCTTTTGGTTGTTTTAAGAGTCGCTTTGAGCCTTTTTTAACTGTAGCCTGCTGTACTTTAGAGCTAGTGGAGGTGGCAGTAAGAATCAAGTTCTCAGACGATGAAGTGATCTTAGGTGCTTCCTGTGAGGGTCTCCTGTGAGGAGGTTCGCATTTCAAAGAATGCTTTAAGCTTGGGTTCACCTTTCCAGACTGTATGTGTTAAGAAAACAAATGCAGACATTCCTTTAGCATATTCAGAAATGTGACATGTCTATTTTATTAGTCCCAACAACTTAAATCAGTGCTAATAACAGTTTAAGACATACTCAGTGTGACTGATGCATCAACATGAACTTTTAGTGCTGCAAGGACAAGTCTTCCTCTGCACTTCTCAAACTCTAAATGACCCCTGTGCTTCTTTATGTAAGACATCTCCAGCAAGTCATTTCAATTATTCATTAGTACTACCAGGTTTGCTAGCACTTTTGTAATTCAAAATACACCACAGACCAACCCTAGGTGGAGAAGTTCATTGTAGCTTGCAAACTTCACACATATATAGAGATCTACCATGCTTGACAATAAACATGACACAAAAGTATGGACCAAAGAGGTCAATGCTAAATCAAAATCAAAATGAGAATGAAAATTATCAACTCTCTGCTGACACAAAACAGTAAAATCTTCTTAGTTTCCCACTTAAGAGCCAGTGCATATACACTACCTGTAATAAGGATGGAGTGCAGTGCTGCATTCCTTCAGTGACAGTGGGCGATGCGGACTCCATCTCACTGATTCCATCTCCAACATTCATTTGGAATACACTCCCTTCAAGCTGGGGAAAATCTGCATATGCATAACATAAGCATGTGTGACAACAAATCTGACCAAGCCCGTTTGTTGTACTGAGACACAAAGTCTCATTTACTCAGGGCTTTGAACCAGATTTTTTCCCAATTGGTTCGTTCCGGTTTTCGGTTCAACCCTGAATTTGACGTTCCCGAACTGGTTAGAACAAAAAATAAAGTTCCCGAACCGGTTAATAACGTTACGTCAGCTGTGGGACATACAAATAAGTAGGCTGATCATTAGGACATTAAACTTAAATTATTAGTCTACATAGAGACTTAAGGAAAATTATCTTGTCATCAAACATTAAAAAAGGCTACATAAAGTAAGCGGCATAACTGTAATTCTGACATGCCTACATTTGTTGAGTGCACTTAAACACGCGCACACACACAGACGGAGGATGAATTCCAAACGGCGCTTCAGGAAGAAGATGCAGCATAAACAGTCGCTCCAAATAAAGTGAAAATTGTGTTGTTTTTCAGTGCTTTATTCGCCAAATGTATTTTAATGGACTACAGTATTAGACAGTAGCACAACTCTCTCTCAAGTTTATACATCAAGAGTTCTGATCTTTAAAGAGGAATAGGGATATTCACATTTGATTGGAGTTGGACCGGACACATTTAACGGCATGTGCGTCTGTGCGTACAGAAAATTGCTCACTTTAGCGCTTTTTGCAGTTAAATTGTTTAAAATCACTTAAGTGTTAACATTTGCAAGCCTTTGAAACACGTGCAAATTATCAACTTTTACCCTATTTAAATTTGCATATTAATCCGCGAAACGCAAGCGAGCCGAACTGTGGGACATGATCTGTAAGAATCACAGATCCGTTACACCACTAATTAGTATAAAAAAACAAACATCTTGACTTGGTAGCCTAAATATTTTTGAGCATTAGAGACTTGGGCTTGAGGAGGCTACTTGATGGTCGCAAGCTTCTCATTTCTCCGATGAGTCAACGACGACCAGAAGGGAACTTCACAGAGTATTGCACAGAAATCTTGTCGAAGATCGGAAAAAAATAACGGTATTAACCGGTTACCATTGTTTAAATAAACAATTCTGTTCTGTTTTTTTTTTAAGTTTCTGGTTTCTTTTCTGTTCCTTGCAAAACATCAAAAGTTTTGGTTTTCGTTCCGTGAACCAGTTCAATGCTTTGCATTTACTCCTATGATTATTTGATCAATAATGGATCCACAGAATGAGATATAAATGAAGTAGGAACACTACGTTTTGCACATTAAGCACTGCACTTACTAGTTGTACCCGTGGTAATCTCTCTCCTGTCAGATCCACAGTCTTCTTTCAGTCTCAATAAGTCAGAAACCGATTCATTCGACTTAACAAATGTGTCCTGGTCACATTCAAGGGCAGTGATGTTCCCACATCGTTGGACGTATGAAAAGCTTTCCAATGGAGCAGACAATTCACAGTTTGCATTATTTTGTAAGCAAAGGCTGGTCTCCAGACTGTGCAACTTGGATTTCTCTGCATTTGACAGAAGACTGGGCTGTGTTTGTACAAGCACAGCTTGGTGGTCACATTTGGCCTCTTTTGAGATGATCTCACAAAATGAATCAACGTTAGCCTTCTCAATCAAGCCCTCATTCACGAAATCATTCTCTTCTGAATATGACTGATTATTCCGAAAGAGCTCCCTCTTTTCATCCCTACCCTGCGTGTCTGCAGTTTTTACATTACATGTGCCCTTTTCTCTTGATGTTGTATTGATGTCGCAGATGTTTGTGGGTAATGTAGGCCATCCACAGCTAGACTTTTTTACAGGATGAGCTTCAAGTAGATTATAGCCTACTGGGATCTTTTCCGCCAGACTCTGTGGTTCAATCCATCCCTTACTGAAGGTCAGACTATTTGGTTCGGTCACAGGTGATTTAACCTGGGGGATTTCCTTACTAATCGATCCACATGCAGGTAAAATCTCTCCTTGTGCCACTGGCTCCACAGACTGGGTGCTGGGTTTAGTGATATCATCAGCAATCTTCTCATTACAGAGTACTCCTCTCAGCTCAATATGAGTGGATTTTCTCGGTGCCAATTCACTTAAATCTAATTCTCTAAATCCAAGACATGAAGACAACAAGAATGAGTCATCTCTGATGATTACAGAGGGACATTTTATCACACACCAAACAATGTGACCTAAAAACCAAAACTCACTTTGGCTCTTGGGAAGGGGTGCAAAAATCCTGGTTCTGTCTTTCAATTATAGGGTTAGGCTGAGAACTATCTGGTCTGTACGTTTGGGAGCAGGTATCGGTTGAACAAGACCTAGTTTAAAAAAAATGTTTAATAGAGAATAAACTCATAATTTTATTAAGCATTTGATAAAAATTGTGTACTTATCTAAAGAGTGTATTGTATATAGCAATCAGTTTTTAGTATTCATTTTATTGGTCTAATAGAAATGCAAATATTTGAAGAACTCAGGGTTCCCACACCTTAGTTAACTTCAAATTCAAGGACCTTTCAAGGACTTTCCAGGTCCAATACCCTCAAATTGAAAGACTAAATGTAGGGACACATTTCAAGTAGAGCAAGGTTACATTGTGTTACCTTTCAAGATACATTGTTACAACGAAGGAACTCGCTCTGCGTCACTGTGGTGACACTTTGGAGACACCTCCACGGGTAAGTGCGTCTGAATGTGTATATCAAAATCAACCAATGGTGAAGCTTAACGACAAAGACAGGGTGACGCAGGAGCCAGGAAGTATATTGCTATCTGAAATATTGCCAAAGATGGCGTTACAGGGACGCAGGACGTATGGCAAGGGAGATGCAGTGTCTCGTTCCCTTCTCAGGAAACAACAGTTACATACGTGTCCAGAAATGTTTTCATGTGTCAAACACATCTATGCAAAAAAGCATTTTGGTATAAATCAACATTCGCATACAGAAGATATAAGCATTTAAAGGGAACAGTTTAGCATGTGTGCTTAAAAAGTCTAGAATTTTTATGATATTATCCTACACTACACAGGGAATAATATGGATTGTTTTCCAGAAAACTTCTTGCATAAAATAGATTCAAGCACTTTTAAAGACCTGTATCTATGTATATTTTCAAAAACTTCCCATGGCCTTTAATTTTCCCCCCAGATTCACAAACTTTCAATGACTGGTGGGAACCCTGAGAACGGTGCATTCGAAAGTGATTCCAGATATTACTCACTTGTTTTCCCTTCTGAACAGCTCTTGATTCCTGTTATTTATGGCCTGAAACATTCTGAAGCCGATACCATATGCGACTGGAATTCAAAACAATACTCTCTTTCAGCTCTACAACAATCTACAACTACAAAAGCACATGCTAAATTAACATAATAAACAGTTATGTCAAACTGTCCTATTTACAGTCTCTTTTATCAATTCTACCTCAAAAGATGGAACCTCATATTTAAATTCCAAAATACATCTTGAACATTGTCCAAATCAAATTTCATCATAATGTCCTCTGTCTAACTCACTAGCTCTGCTTCTGTCACATCTTTGGGGATACTGGAGGTGAAGGGCTGCTAGGACGATCTGCCCAGCCGCAGAGAGAGGGGCTGCATTCAGACTGCTACGGAGGTAGCTATCCATCTAACCCTGTTCTCCTTGTCTGTCTTAAATCTGGGAACACATGCAAAGTAACAATATGATTTTAGAAGAGGCTCTGGATTAAACCAGCAAATGTGACTCGTTAATAAAAAAAAACCTATGAGCAAATAATGTGGAGATCAATCATTCCAGTCCTAAACCTATCAACACTATCAAGGAACAGCACATAAAAATCAGTCAGAGAACATCATAACAACTTGAGCAAAGAACCAAACAGCACTGAAACTTTACATTCAAAGTTACACAAAAATAAAAAACATGACATCAAAAAGAGATTAGAAATAATGTTTATTAACAATACAAGAACAAATTTATACACGATGTGACACTAATGCAAATAAATTGAAATTAGATGATGTTAAATATATTTAAACAGTATATTTAACACTTAAAATTACTTTAAGGTGACAGGAGAACCACAGCACAGAAGTAACATTAGGCCATATTTTAGTATGCAAAATATATTTTACATTATGCATATAATGTCAGCTTTTTTTACACCATGGACATGTAAACAGATAAATCCAGATCTGTTGAAGTTGCAATCCTACATAACTGCTGCTCGAGCTTCCATATCTTTTACTGCTTTGCTGAGCAGCTTAGGGTCCAAATGAAAGTAAACATACAGTTCCCTCTCTTTCCTTAAGGTGGCACTGCGATCCAGCTTAGCTCGTTTGGCCTTCAAGTCTCCAACTATTTCCTGAAGAAGTGTGTAAAGTGTCTTTTCTATATTGCATTTGTGCTCTAGTACCAGGCCTACCTTTCTGTGTCAAAATTTTCAGATTTATTCTGGATGCATTGATTTTATTTGATGAATAACAAGAAAAAAAATGATTTTTGCATTTCCCATTCATTTCAATTGGGGTCATTTTTACACCCCCAAAGGGCCTCTTTTGGTGAATTTTTTTACACCTCTTTAGAACGACCGAATCAAGCCCAGTTTTTTTTTATATGAATCTTGACAGATAATCTGGAAGTGTCACAAAATCTTATTCCACTGAGATGAAGCGAACCATAGTTTTTAACTAGATAAAAGTGGCTTGGGGGTAAGATTGACCCCAAGGGACTTATTAGGGTTAAAATACCCGGTTTCAGAAATTAAATGTAACCTTAGAAAACTTTACAAGAACCATCAAAAACCTGTGTCAGTGTAAGCAGTGAGGTTAACTTAGTTTCAAAAACGGCTCACTGACAAAATAACCCAGACAACTAACGTAAGAATTCGAGCCGTTAAAATAAAACGAATTTGATAAACGCTAAATTACCTTACTTGTGGGTTAGCTGAGACTGCTAATGTAATTTACAAGCTGCTTTTTTAATTCACAGATAATGTACTCATATTTTATTTGAGAAATATTCGTACCTTTAAAAACGATCGCTTTGATGTTATCAAATTCTTGTCACTTTCTTATCAGCGTTTACTCGCTCCTTCAGTCAATTTCGCTTTCCACAAATTCCACTTCCGAAATGCCCGCGCTTGACTACGTCACACGGCGGCGAGGCGTGGCTTCCTAAACGTGTTTTCAAAACATTTTTTTTGCAGATGTGGATGTGCATCGCAATATAACGTTTATTGTATACATCGTGAAAAATAAAATCCATGCGTTTTTTTTACTTTTGACGTGATTGAAAATGTATTCATCCAACCATTTTAAAGCAAATGTCACAAGACACATATGGGCAGAATCCCTCCGGTTAAGGCTAGAAGGTATACGGCCAAAATCTTGTGAAATCTCGCCGGATGAGCGCTGTTTTCATTTTAATCCTATCCCTAAAGCTAACCCCAACATTTCACGGGATTTAGGCCGTAGCTGTATTCTATCTAGACAGAACAGCTGTTTTCATCCTAATCCATCCTACGTACCCCCATAGATATCCCCTAAACGCAAAATATCGCGAGATTTGGCC
Organism: Misgurnus anguillicaudatus; assembly: GCF_027580225.2. Classification (NCBI taxonomy): domain Eukaryota; kingdom Metazoa; phylum Chordata; class Actinopteri; order Cypriniformes; family Cobitidae; genus Misgurnus; species Misgurnus anguillicaudatus. The sequence continues at coordinate 26,926,155 of NC_073357.2, read as the reverse complement.
GTAGCTGTATTCTCTCTAGCCAAAACCGATCCTCCCCGTACAGCGCGCATTTATTTTGCGCTGTGTGCAGCGGTAAGTTACAGCAGTAGCACAACAGCAGGTTTAACGAAAAGAAAATAAAACTAGGGCGCTTCGTGGACACAGCACTGACAGGTATATCTAGTCGTCTTATGTTAAAACTTTATAGTTGTCTTTATGGTTGCGTGTTAAACCGTTTGTTTTTGGATAGAGACGTAGAGAAAGTTGATCTGGTTGATTTTAGTTTCATGTTTCATTGATTACAGCATTATTTGTATTAACATATGCATGTGATGTTTAGGTTATTTTACAATTACTCCAAACAAATAAATAACAATGGTTCAAGCCAAAACATGGGTCCTGAAACAACACTTCGAGGGATTTCCAAAAGACACAGACTTTGAGCTGAAGATAGTGCAGCTCCCTGAGCTTAAAGACGGAGGTTTGTTCAGCTTTTTCTTCATTCCCGTTCTTTCCAGGACTTTAAAATAAAAGTATCATTTGCTGTTTTTCAGAGGTTCTTTTCGAGGCTGTGTTCCTAAGTGTGGACCCTTATATTCGGTGAGTGAAAAGGCTTAAATAAGAAATAATGAAATTATAATTTTTGTTTTATGCATAATTAGCCATTCTTTATAAGCTTTTTCACAAAATATGAAGAGCTTCGTTGCAAAACGAGATAACCACCATTTTTTTAATTGTTCAGAAATATCGTTTTTCGGTTGTGCATTCCAATTAATTTGAATGCAACTGCAGTTGGTTTGTTTTGCTTCATAACTTAAAAAATACAGCTAAGTAGCACCATAAACAAAATAATAACATGATAACATAATAATAAACATGTTTTGACAAAAATGTAAAAAAATGGATTTATCTCGTTTTGCAACGAAACTCTTCATATGCATTCTCTGCACTGTTGTCTTTTTCTCCCAGACCTTTTAGTCGTTTTCGAATGCAAGCTGGAGATGTGATGATTGGAACTCAAGTGGCTAAGTAAGAAAAGCCTCTTTTTTTTCCCAAAACATCATGAATGTCCAATTAGTGTGAAATGACAACCTGCCAACCAGACATGGGGACTTGGTGACTTGGACTCGAGTTGACTTGAGTCACTACTTTTGTGACTTGTGACCAGGGGCGCAATGAACAGTTTCAAGGGGGGTATGCAAGACAGAATTTTGGGCCCCTTCCCTTAGATGATTGTTTGATCTTCAAACCATAATGTGTAGCTATATAAAATTACTCAGTTGAGTGCGTTTATTTAATTTTACAGGTCGCATTTGCAACTAAAAGTAAATCCATGAAGCAAAAAATAAATACATTTATTAGAAAAACGAATAGCCTACCATTTTAATCTGGAAAGGCAGAAAACATCCACGTAACTGATTTTAAATAGATCACTAAAAAAATAATAGTGCATGGAAGATGCATTTCTGAACCTATGGAAATCTATGGAAGGCGCTTTGAAAGTCGCGGCAGTCGAGTTTTCTGCGCAGTTTTAGAAGCGGAATGTGTACAATTAGGTTTAGCCTAAAATAGTTCATTCTTCAGGGTTCATATTGATGATCTTATAGTCCATTTAAAAATTTTCTTAGGAAATGACTTTATTCGTCAGAAAAACACTATCTTTATGTCGCTGTTCTCTCTGTGTGTGGTATGTGTTCCGTCCTCCGCTCATGACAAAAAGGGCGGCCGGCAAAAGTATTAAAAAATTAATATTACGTTGATCTTTAGTGGGCGCTTCTCCCGCACACGCCCTTCACCCTTCACCAGTGACACAGAAATTGCAAAAAGCACAATCGGCTAAAGTTTTAAATATAACGTTGATTTTAAAAGTCAAAAGCATGCAGCAATCAAATGTGCTGCTGATGAACATGGACATGCAAATTTAATTTCTGTGCACTGAAGGCTGTTTTTTGAAAAGCGATTAAAGTGATATACTTCATAATATGATTTTGCACATCCAACAACAGCTATATCATTACAAAGATAATCCTGCATGTTTTGGCATTTGGTAGCATATTGCAGTAGTTTATATTTGTTAAGTAATGAGATGCACGGTGTTCTTTTTTAATGTTCTTTTTCTTTAATATTCACAACACTTATCAACAAAACATTGATTAAAATTAAGAGACAAATTATATTAAACGAAATTCATTTTAAGCAAACATTTGAAGCCAACAAAACTTAATTTAAACTCGAAAATTATGTCTTATGACTCACTCCATTTGTACCGTCATATTGTCATGACAGGGAAGGAGAGACTGGACGCAAACGCAGAGTTCAAACCAATAAATAACATTTAATAATAAAACTGGAAACAAAACACGAGGAGTAAAATAACAGGCAGGTAAGTGACACAGGAACATCCAACGTGAACAGGAACAGACATGGAAGTAATGACAATGACAATAATCCGGCAACCGGTGTGACAGAAACAAGGCATATAAATACAAAGACAATTAAACATAAGACAGGTGTGGTGTATTGGCTTAATGAGTCAATGAGAGTCCAGGTGAGACGGATTAGTGCAATACACAAAACATGACACGGACTAGCCGTGACATAACCCCTCCCTCTACGAGTGGCTACCAGACACTCACATGAAACACAACAAAAACAAAGTCTGGTAGCGAGAGTCCAAGGGAGGGGTGGAGGGCTTGGGGACCCTGGCGAAGCCGGCACCCGCCGGGATGAGACCAACAGGAACGGTTGGCCGGACTGCGCCAGGAGAACCGGAGCGATCGCTCCGAGAACCGAGGCAGACGAATTACCCCCCTCCTGGGAATCGTCGACGATCAGCTGCCCCCGGAAGTCATCTCCCATCCCCTCGCGGAAACGGAGACCCTCTCTCGGTAGCCACCCCGGGGAAATGATCGGGCGTGGTCCGTTCCGGATCCCCCTGCGAGCAGGATGGTGGTCCTCCGAGGGACCGTCGACGACGACTCAACCGTTGGGGGACCGCCTGGGCCGATCCTCCTCCCGCAGGAGCGAGCGATCGCTCACGGTGGTCCCCAAGAGACATCGGGGCTGATGGGGAATGAACCCCGATGTCACTACTCCCCCTCGATGAAACTCCTGGGGGAGCCGCCCTCCGTGAACTCGCTGCGTCCAATAATGGCCGGATTATTCTGTCATGACAGGGAAGGAGAGACTGGACGCAAACGCAGAGTTCAAACCAATAAATAACATTTAATAATAAAACTGGAAACAAAACACGAGGAGTAAAATAACAGGCAGGTAAGTGACACAGGAACATCCAACGTGAACAGGAACAGACATGGAAGTAATGACAATGACAATAATCCGGCAACCGGTGTGACAGAAACAAGGCATATAAATACAAAGACAATTAAACATAAGACAGGTGTGGTGTATTGGCTTAATGAGTCAATGAGAGTCCAGGTGAGACGGATTAGTGCAATACACAAAACATGACACGGACTAGCCGTGACACATATTAGCCTTCAATCCATTACAATATATGGCGTTTAAAATTACAGTCTAATCTAATTAAATTGAAACAATTAAGAACATTACAACAATATTTAAGCACAACAATACTCAAACATAAATATAAAACAGACATTCTCTATTAGGATACATGTTAAAAACAATCTGATATAGCGTTTATAATAGCTGCACTAAGTTTACTATTTTGAGCGAAACCTCCGTTGCAAACCTGAATAAAAATAAATCACTTTCACTTTGAAAATGATGCGCTGTCACATTAAATTCAGCTCTTACTGATTTAAAATTTAACGCAATGATGGCTTAGACAATTCTCCTATTTCATGTTTAGGGTTGTTTATTTAGAAAATAATATTTTTAACTACGCCTATTAAGTTATTGTCCGTCTTAGAAATGCAATAGTTGTTAGCGGTCGCTATGCTAATATTTCCTTAAATAAAGCCCTTGCTGTCCTTTTGTAATAACACAAATATTTTTCATTTTTCATAAAACATACAGTTTGAGGATCAGCATGAACGCTTTTTAGTGGCATGTGAGATCTTACCTTGAAATGGCAAACTGTAGGGCTGTCGATTATTTGTGGTAACTTTGCATAGCAAACCCACCAAACTGATCCCAAACAAAAATGTTGCCTACCCACCCAAATCCATACCCGCACAATCAAATTAAAAACCACCAGAACCGCCAAATATGTAATTGCATCTACTAGGTCATGTTTGCACGCTGTTTTTTAAAAGTGTCTCAATTGTACTTAACACAAAGTCATTTACAGTAGTTTTATATTAATTTACTTTACATTTTACTACAGTGTTAATAACTAAACATGTACAATTAAAAAAACGGAAAAGTGCTGACGGTGGGGCCCCCAGCGTACTCATGGGCCCATATGCCTGGCATACTCTGAACCCCCCCTAACGGCGCCCCTGCTTGTGACTTGACAAAAAATAAAATACTTGAGCCTTGACTCAGACTTGAAAGTTAAAGATTCGGGACTTGACATGACTTGAGACACGATGACTTGAATGACTTAATCACATCATGTTTTCAGTTTGAATGTCAAATATACAAAATATACATTTTAAAAAATAAAGTTGACCCAGCTGAAGTGCAGGCTGAGAATGGCGTTGTCATGACTGAATCACGACAATATCATCAGTCATGCCCTCTCGTACCTTACGCACACCACGCCCACTTAGAGCAGATATACGCACAACCGGGGCAACGTCATAGAATGTCTCTGAACAGGTTCACGCCCACTTTTGGGGGAATTCAGACTAGACCTTCCATTGACTTCCATTCAAAATAGCGGAACAAAGCAACGTTCTTACACAGCCGGCATGCGTAATTAACTTGTGAAATCACTCAGATTAAACATGTTGAGTAATTATCTGTCCATCCTGCCTGCCATAGAGCGCGAAAGATACATTAACATATTTAATTTGGTCATAATAAAAACATGTCCCTTTCATTCTCCCAGCGTCAAATTTGTGTAACAACGCTCCATATTGGCCAGAGGTGTCTTACCCGGACATTTACTCGTACCTCATCGAGTCAACAGGGAAGCAAGTGAATGATTTAATTTGAAAGTTACTTCGTATTCATATATTATGTCTTTATATTTAGAGTAATGAGTGCACTTTTCCGTCGAGTCATACAACTAACTGGCTTAGCGATATTTCCAGCAATCACTGGATGGCGTTGTTACACAAATTTGACGCTGTGAGAATGAAAGAGACATGTTTTTATATTGACCAAATTAAATGTGTTAATGTATCTTTCGGGCTCTATGGCAGGCAGGATGGACAGATAATTACTCAACGTGTTTAATCTGAGTGATTTCATAAGTTAATTATGCCTGCCGACTGTGCAAAAACGTTGCTTTGTTCCGCTATTTTGAATGGAAGTCAATGGAAGGTCTGTTTTTTTATCCCCCAAAAAGGGGCGGTGAAATTTACAGTCAAGTTCCCGGATGTGCCGGTAGTCCGTATCAACATGTCAGCCAGCCGGAGGGGTAGCGAGGGTCATCGCTTTCGACTTCAACAAGATGGCAAAAGACGAACGGTACGTTGCAAGACATGCAACATTAAAGAAGAGCCATTCAGTGCTTGTCAATTTGTTAATATTTGGTTAGTTGGTAGTTAGCTAATGTAATAATAGCTAAAGTAGCCATTAACCCTCGTCATTCTGTGTTGGGGACAAATGTGTGCAAAATAATTGTGATTTATTTTTAAAAAATACTTCCCTTGATCTGAGCGATATGATACTTGGCTACTTTTTCTAAGTTTGCCACCTGAACACACACACACACACAAAAAAATGACTGGATTCTATAGGGATTCTGTAGCGGCCGATCCTGTTCCCCTCAGAATGTCTGTTCCCTTTGTCACTTTTTGTACACCCAGCTGTTTTTTCTGAATATTTATTTTCTAGTTTTAATTGTTGTAAGCTTTATTATGTTGTAGAAACTCTGTAAATATGCTATACCATACTAAAACATTTAAATAAATAAAAAAACACACAGATATTTAGGTACCTGCGCCTGCGCTGTCGGCAGAAACGCTTTGTCGACTGGAAGGGGAACACAAATTCCGAGGGGAACAGGATCGGCTGCTACACCGGTTCACATACCGCGTCTTTTGCTCACTCAAGTTCGTTATTTCAAATGTAGGTGGGTGAACGGAAGAGATTACAATTTTGTTTGATTCGATGATGTATTTTACTGAACATGAGTATTTCTTTACATCTTTATATTCTATATATCTTTATTTAGATCAGATTCTGCAGGTAAAATTACAATAATAAGGTGACTTGACTTGGACTTGACCTACTACAGGACTTGACTTGACCTGACATAGCCTGTGACTCGACTTGACTTGCCCAAGAAAACAAATACTTGGGACTTACTTGAGACTTGAAGGTTCAGACTTGAGACTTACTTGAGACTTGCACATGTGTGACTTGGTCCCATCTCTGCTGCCAACAGTCTGGTTATGTTTAGAGAAACAAATCTGTGATCCATTGTACACTCACAGAACATTAGCTAAGTGTTTAGTAATTAACATCAAGGCAAAGATGTTCAAAGTAGTGTTTATATCATGCATACTTTAAAAGTACACAAGCCGGTTTTCAGTCATGTAATACAATGAGATTTTTTTTGTTTTGTGTTTCAGCTGCAGGATCATGTTTTTTTTAAAATAAAGATTGAGGTGTGTTATTTGATGTAGATTTCTTTACCTTACCAAAGTAATTAGGCTGTCAAAGCCTTTTTAACTTGTTGAAAAGATGGTGTGATTTACTTAATTCATTTGGTAAGTTGTTTACTTGGTAAATTTAAAATCTCCTTTTGTTTTGACTATAGGGTGATTCAGAGTAATAATCCTGCATTTCCTGTGGGCTGTCATGTGATTGGTCAATCCGGATGGAGAACACACAGTGTGTCAGATGGGAGTGATATCACTCAAATTTTGGCGGACTGGCCTAAGGACGTCTCCTTGTCACATGCCCTTGGAGCCATTGGCATGCCTGGGTATGAACCCAGTGCTGTGGGTGCTTCTTTCAAACCAGGCATGGATGTCTTAGAACAGAGCGGCTTTCCCCTTGTTTTTCTTTGCAAATGGCTTTAGAAGTTTAGGTCAAACATTTAAACACCATTCAGCAGCCTAATAAACGGCCATATCTGCCAACCCTCACGTTTTTCCCAGGATTCTCCCGTATTTTACCATTCTTTCCCGCTATCATCTTGTTTAAACAATTTCCCGTATTTCTCCCGTATTTTTAGTCTTTCTATAAAAAATCCCACTGGCCGTATTTAATGTTTGCTTTATTTACCTCCAGTAAAGCAGGCGGCAGTATATCTGTGTTACATATCACTCAAACGATACCTCTTAAAAATGTACTTTCTTAGTATTTAGGGATCAAGCCCAGAATGGGCGAAGACCCCTATTGTATCCGTTAGTTTTCATCTTCTTCCGATTCTTCTTCTTCTTCCGCCATTGCGGTCTATGGTAGCCCATAGCAGCGTACATAGGAAAGTTATGAAATTTGGCACGTTTATAAAGGAATGTCCAAAATGTCTCCACAGCAAACTTGGAGTCTCTATCTTTAACCCGCTAGCGCCACCAACAGTACAAAGTTGCACTTATGTTTTTGCATATAACTTTTGACCCATAAGTTTCCCTAACACGAAATTCTTGTTTCCTCTGATTCCTTGTCTCAAGACAATTCGATTGGACCCTATGACATCATTTTCCGTCATAAAAAAATTTCCGCCATTTTTAATTTTTTGTAAAACATACTTTTGCTAACTTGTCCTGAAGCTTTTGCCCGGTTGCCACGAAAATCGGTATGCAGCATCTAGAGACACTCAAGGCAAAAAGAATTTTAAAAAAAACCAATCCGTTGTCATATAGCACATCAACACATTTTACGTAGGGCGCGAAAAACAGGTTTTAGTCTGTATCTTCTGCAGTCTTATGCCTATTGACACGACACTTAGTAGTTGTGATGCCAGTCAGGAACTGAGTGTGCATGCACCGCTTCGTTGCAGCGCCACCTAGTGGTCAGACTTGTGCTTTACATGCCTATAACTTTGGCTCCAATCGACGTATTTTCACGGGACTTGTTTCCTTGGTGTTGTGACGATACCAAACATGCAATTTTTCGCCTTACAGTTAGCCCTGCGCAGCAAAATAGCATTTAAAAAACACATGCGAATATCTCCGCGAGCGTTATTCTGATCGACTCGAAAACACCATAGGAAGAAAAATGCATTACCTTCTGAACAAAAAACTCTATTGGCGTTATATAAAGATTTTGATCAGAAATGGCTGCAAATTGCAAAATAACGAAAAAGTACCTTTAAATTTTGTGTTTTTTTACACATAAATGGTTATAACTTCGCAACGAAAAGATATTTTTTCACCATATTTGATAACGCTGATGTACGACCACAGTCTGAGCATACACAAATAAAATTGTATGCTTGCAGCACTAGTTGGCGTTATTATTGAACAAAACCTGTGATATCAAGCCAGCCCTATGGTCATACAACTAAAATGTATAGTCATAAAACTAGCTCGATGTAAAGCAATCAGGACCTGAGGTTGCATGCACAATTGCACCACCTACTGGTTTTGAGAGAGAACATTTTTATTTTTGCCTAAAACTACTGCAACAACACATCTAAAACCTTGAGTCATCATGGATTATTCCTTTCATGGCTTGAAGTATAATCAATAGTGGATGTCAATTCACGCCCTAGCAACCAATGAGAATACCTTATCAACCGTTTTGTAAGAGCTTTTTATCTGCATCAGAACATCTTAGAGACATAGGGATGGTCTCTTTTGACTCGTTTAACTTGTTGTAACATGTTGTGACACATGTTTTGCCACTGCAAACATCACTCACATGTCCTTCAGTGCTCTTATGTTCCATGATTGTCAATAAGAGAAGGATAATTGCAGTAGACAAGAACATAGATTATCTTTGTTGATTACTTTTGCGTTTTTTGAAAAATTGAGAGGTGATAAGAAAACAAATGAAGGTAGGATGAAACTTTTTTTTTAAAGCGGAGCGTCTGTTCTTTCATTTGATATATTTTATGTTTATTTAAAGAAGATTATTTTCTGTAAGGCATTCAACTAAAACTGGATGGCAACTTAAAAAAAAAACGCTGACGGGGCATGCTTAGTTAAAGTTAAGCATGCTTCCACGCATATTTTATCATCACTTCAACAGTTGCACGACATAAATGTTAATGTATAAATTAGATGAATATTGATTTATAAAAATAAACCCCACAGTCTTAAATCATATTTCATTGTGTCTTTGCTGCGTCTTGGTTGGGAACTGCACTCTGTTGCAGCCACACTTAATTCTGAAGAACTACTTTGTTTGGCGGAAGAGTAATAATTGTACTAATATAATTAACACTTATTTGTGTTTTATTTTATGAAATCCTGCTAACGTTAGTAATGCATATAAAGTAACCGTTTTATAAAAGCAATAAACCCCGCAAAGCAGTGGGGTAACAGTGCATTTTATAACAGCTAAGGGGGTTTAACAACTAGATTAACTTTCTTATGTCATGTAAATCACAGATAAAAAGCCTAGGCCTATAATTTATTGTCTCCAGAAATAAAAAGGCAAAAAAAAGAATTTTACTAAACAGAATGTCAGACCTTTAAACAAACACAATTATGTATATGTGTACACATAGACACTCACCCTAATAATAATAATAATAAAAATATAGTGCACGAAGCTGGTTATTTTTGTACTTTGCTCTGTCTTCGCTATACTTTTATGGCAAGTTATATTCTTTCAATCATTTCAAAATGTTGATATATTAGTAACATTGCTTGTGCTCCACAGGCTGACTGCACTCTATGGTTTGGAGGAGGTCTGTGCCATTAAACCTGGAGAAACCTTACTGGTGAATGCAGCCGCAGGAGCAGTGGGCTCTGTCGCAGGTCAAATAGCCAAACTTAAAGGTTGCAAGGTTGTGGGTTCAGCAGGTAGTGATGACAAAGTGGCTTATCTAAAAGAGTTGGGCTTTGATGAGGTCTTTAACTATAAGACCGTCTCCTCACTGGAGGAAGCACTGAAGAACGCTTCACCTGAAGGATATGACTGCTTCTTTGAGAATGTAAGAATTGAAAGATAACCGTGTTTGCATTTTATTAAGTTAAACCTTAGATACTACTGTGGCTTCATGATCCTCATTGTTTGCTATATAAACTTGCTTTGTTTACAGGTGGGTGGTTATTTCTCCAGCGTTGCTATTCCGCAGATGAAGAAATTTGGCCGTATTGCTGTGTGTGGGGCAATATCCCTGTATAATGACACCAACCCTCAGACAGGTTTGCCTTTAATCTGTGTGATACCCCCAGTGCTGTTTTCTTTGATAATAAATTATCAAGAGATATGAATATTTATGTTGTTTTCCAGTTATAGCAGTGATTATGTGTTTATGTACTTGTAGGACCTTATCAACATCTAACCATGATTGTTAAGGAACTGAAGATGGAGGGTTTCGTGACAGGCAGGTGGGAGCATAAAAATGAGGAGTCACTGAGGCGAATGTTGACCTGGATGCAGGAGGCAAGTTACAGTTTTATTTTTTTGACCAATCTCGAGGCCTCTGTATACAACAGTGTTTCCCATACATTGATTTATTTGTGGTGGCCCACCACAGAATCAACATTGGCGCCCACAAATAGAATTTTCCTGATTCCCATTTACATTTTTATTTCACTATTTAAAACAGCTTAATTCGGCTTAAAATATAATTTGATATATAATACAGATCAAATACAGATAAAGATCAAAGAGTAGAATTGAAACATATTTCAGGTGCCAACACTAGATCAAACGCAAACACGACATGATGACGTCACATATATGCTAATTAGTAGGTGACGTCATCACCACCACATTCTCTCAAAATCCTGTGGAAAACACTGTACAATAAATGAATTCTAAATACAGATAACTTAAGTACCAAATAGGTTCACTTTTAAATTCTACCGGGTTATTTTTAACCCAATGCTGGGTAAATATTGGACCGAACACAAGTTATAAATAAACCTGCGGTCTTTGCACTTAACCACTTGAATATTACATGACGTATTTCCTGTATTTTGCCCAAGTGTTCTAGTGGGCGTGAAGATCCCAAGCGTGTATGTAAAAATTATTCACCTGATGGGACACACTTAGCAAGTGTTAAAATGTCAATCCAGGTAATGGTATTTTGCACCAAAACATATTCATTTTTTATTTAGGCTACTTAAAATATATATATATATATATATATATATATATATATATATATATATATATAAGGTTTTCTTTAAATAAAATGAAAACAAACAAATTAATAAATAAATGAACATTTTAAAAATATTATCTACACTTATCTGAAACTTTTTTTGCACCTGTAAGAAAACTCGTAATTTTGTGCATGTAGCTTTATTAAAGTTTATTGTTTATATAGTAGTCCCTCAATAAACAACACCATTAATGTTCTTTTATTGTTTTAAAAGTAGTTACATAACAATGTTTGCACAAATGAAATGTGGAACACTTTGCCAGTTTTAAGACATGGGCCAGTCTTGCCCACTTACTTCCTTTCACGTGCAGGCGCTCTCAAGTGCCCAAGACCGCAAGTGGGGGTATTTGGACGCAGCCTGTGTAATGTTTACCCAGCATTGGGTTAAAAATAACCCAGCAGAGTGTTTAATGTAAGTGATTTGGTTTCTTTTGTTTTGTTTATTTACAGGGAAAGTTGAAGTGTACGGAGTACGTCACTGCTGGGTTTGAAAATATGCCTGCTGCGTTTATGGGGATTCTGCGGGGAGAAAACATTGGGAAGGCTATTGTCAAAGTCTGATGGAAGGTCTCTCAGGTTTACTTGTCAACAATCAATGAGCGGATGAAGTGCAAAACACTGATCACAATGATGGTGGTTTGTTGCAATTGATACTCAGTTGTGCTGTGAATTATTTTCTCTCTCTCTTTCTCTTTGCACTAAAATGGCTGTGCTGTGGTTGGATAGTGCAGATTAATTATTATCCTATTCTGACATCACAATATGAGCCAAATTACAATGACCTATTTTTTACATGCTCGCAGAGAATGATTTACCAAAACTAAGTTACAGGGTTGATCTTTTTCACATTTTCTAGGTCGATAGAAGCACTGGGGACCCAACTATAGCACTTGGAAAAAGTCAGATTTTCATAATAGGTCCCCTTTAATGATTCTGGTGTTTGCAGTTTTGTCTAATGCTTTGTGGTATAATAAATAAACATTTCCTGTACACTTTTCAAGTTGCTGTCACATTAATCTTTCGGAGTCAGAGCTGCACACTGTAAATCAAGGATAAGGAGGATGCGTGTGTCGTAATGTAAAAACACAAATATTTATAAAATAAAATGCACATATTGGTTATTATAATAAAAGACTGTAGATGTCTGTAGGTACACAACATAAAAGAATGCGCTTTGGAATAACCATAAATGTCCAGACTTGTATTGTTTTGAGTACAGCAGCAGTGCTTCGACAAATTGACACCTTGTGGCTGATTTAAGCATTTTCGGTTTCTATGCATTCTGATTTTGTCTAAAGGAGATGTGCTTTAAATGTGTTGTGTGTAGATGTTTAGCGGCATCTAGCTGTAAGAGTGTGAACTGCAACCAGTTCAGAGTTTATTACTGTGGGCGAGAAGTGCAAAACAAAACAGCAAAGCCAAAGACAAATCCAGTGACAAAATAAGAATTAGAAAGCACAATGACAAATCTATGAATTTGACAAGCATCGCACTTAAAAATGACCAAAGAGTTTCATTATTTTTATATTTAAATTATTATTATTTAAAAAACTTGATGCTTCTGTAGTTCTGTAATGTTATTTTGCAGTGCCCGAAAATAGTCCCTTTGGTTACTTTCAATGGCAGGGGACTGTTTTCGGGCACTGCGTTATATCATCGCGCCCGCTGCAGCCATGTTACAGCAGCAAAGTCCTTGATAATTACCCAAGATGAGTGTATAGTTCCTAGTCATATCTACCTAGAAAATCACAAATTAAATAAAATTTTACGTCGGTCTTAGTACACAATGTAACTACAGAAGAGTCAAGTTTTAAATAAGAAAAATATCTCAACTCTTTGGTCGGTTTTGAGTGCAATGCTAATGGTCTAATCAGATTCAATGGATTATGCTAAGCTATGCTAAAAGTGGTACCGCCAGACCCGGAGATCGGCTGAATGGATTCCAAAACGGTAAAAATCAAATGTTTCACTCATTTTCAAAACTGTGTCTCTTTAAGGTTTACTTAAAATTTGTTAGATTTCTCTCAAATGTTGAAGAAAAAAAACTACTTCAATATCTGGGAGCTTTTGAAAAGTAATTTGTAGAGAGGTGCTATCATGCTGTCCCCGAAAAGTATAAGAATACAACTAATCTTGACATTTATATTGTAAGGTTTTGCAGTAGTCTTTGAGTTTGCACATTTAAAGCCAGGTACTTGTATTGCTGTCTGTGATGCAAAAGCGAATATAAAATGACACACCACCACAAATGTTTATTTAGTAAACACTAACATATTGTGGCTTTATTATTTAATTATTACATTTTTGTACGCATTCCAACTAAGTTATGATTACATCGTATTACACAAGTATTGTCAAATAAACTTATTCATATTAAAATATAGACCGTTTCATCGGGCGCACATGCGGTGACGCGACAAGTATCTGGTCCGAACTTTACTTCCGGTTTCTGTTTGTTTAATAGACTAGTTGCTGTAACTGAACTCTTAACAATACAAGAACAAATTTATACATGGTGTGACCCTAATGCAAATAAATTGAAATTAGTAGATGTTAAATTTATTTAAACAGTATATTAAACACTTGAAATGACTTTAAGGTGACATGAGAACCACAGCACAGATGCAACATAAGGCCATATACTACTCTACAAATATTTTGTTAATATATTGCATATAATGTCAACTTTTTTACACCATGGACATTTTAACAGATAAAGCAGTTCTGTTTAAGTTGCAATTCTACATAACTGCTGCTCGAGCTTCCATATCTTTTACTGCTTTGCTGAGCAGCTTAGGGTCCAAATGAAAGTAAACATACAGTTCCCTCTCTCTCCTTAAGGGGGCACTGCGATCCAGCTTAGCTCGTTTGGCCTTCAAGTCTCCAACTATTTCCTGAAGAAGTGTGTAAAGTGTCTTCTGCTTTACCTCCAACTCATCTAGAACTATTGTCAGCTCCTAAAACAAAGTGGGAGAGAGTAAAACAGTGAGGAGGTGACACAGATACAACGAGAAGTGTGACAGACATATAAGAGAGAGAGTGTGATTCATTGAGTGTGACAAGTATAAGCAATAATACAAATAAGGTGATAAAAAGCTTGACACAAAGAAATGTAGTATCCATCTGCTTGATAAAGTAACTGCTAAACTCTGCTAAATACATCTCAATCTGTATACTTTTAACTTTTGAAAAGAAGTTTGAGTGTTCTGTGTACATAATAATAGAGGTGTGAACAAAAATGAGGACAACTGATAAAATGAGACAGAAAAGATTTTTAATCAAACCAATTTGCATAAAATGAGGATAAAGCCAATATCAGAAACAGCAGATTAGTGAAGAACTAACTTCTGTATGCTTAATTTGAAACCTACCAAAAAAACAACAACAACATTTATACAGTACACAATAGAGTGCCGCAAGGATGATGTATTTTTGTAGGCAAAACCCGGAAGTTAGTTAACATTTTCGCACTTTCAGTTCTATCATCCTTAAGTCCATTTTTTTAATGGGTTTTTGTTTAAACTCCTTAAATAAGATCTTTTGTTAAACATAATATATATTTCACATTTTATTCTATGACATAAAACAAACTAGTAATACACTCGTGACTTTTTAAAGTGTCTTTAAGTATTGCTAACAAGTAAATGTAAAAAATAACGCATTTAAACTTCAAAATTCATGAATGTTGTATGAAAACATATCATAAACTTTTTGTTAAACACAAGAGCTTATTTTAGCAATATTCCAAAAGTGGGTTTTTTGGCGAGGGAACCAGTGTCCCGCTAACTTCCGGGTTGGCAAAAAATAATACCTCATCCCTGCGGCACTCTACTGTATAGCAGGACAAAAACACAGTGATTTTAAGGGAAAGCAGATAAAAAACAAAACACCTGTGAAGAAAACCACCTGTGGTTATTTGTGAAAAACCAATCAGTGCTCGGTTGCATGAAAGCTTACTGTGGGTTTACACCAAACGTTGCTCGCTCTAGATTACTCGCGGGATTTAACTTCGAGTCATGCGAATTTGTCGCTCAGGTTGAATATTTTCAACTTGGGCGTCAAAGACGCGTTTGAGGCGAATAGCGCGTTTTCACCGCTGCCCATATCGCGTCATTCGCATCACCCCACGTGAGGACGCCTCTAATTACTTGGTATGTAGTCTACTCGTGCAAATTGTTGCACTCGCATCTGGTGTAAACCCACAGATAGAAATCCCTAAAACAGTGGTTCTTAAACTTTTTTCGCGTGCGGCCCCCTTGTGTACGGTGCATTCCTTCGCGGCCCCCCAAAGAAAATTTATGACAAAAAAACTGTTCTAAAATCTAACATTTTAATTAAACAAAACATATTAACTTATACAAAGCAGTGCTGTTGGTTAGTAGCCTTATTTTTTTTAGGTTTCATTACACAGAATTCATGATAAATGAATGTATTTTATAAAATGTCATAAAACTGGGGCCCCCCTGGCACCATCTCGCGGCCCCCAGTTTAAGAACCACTGCCCTAAAATATAATGAAACATGAGCTGTGTCCCAATTTTAAGGCTGTTTAAATTCTAAGGACATATTCTAAGACTGACTGCTTCACAGCAGCGCGACAAGATCAGTTAGGTCGTCCCAATTTAATGGATGCTTAAAATTCATCCTTATTTCTCTGTGCTGTTAAGGATAGAACAAATGGATCCTTCACAGCTAGGCTATCCCAAGATTCATTGCGTGCATGTTACGTCTGAATACAACAGCTGGGTATTTTAAAACAAACAATTAAAACCTTCGTTAAAAAAGTGTAAAGAAAGTTTCTAGTCACTGTTTTCGCATTATAAAAGTTATGTTTCGTATTAATATTATTCTGTTTATGTTGTGTGTATTTCCAAGGTAGATTAATTTGATATACTGTTGGTTAGTTTAATCTACATCAACGTGTCATATTTTCTAAAATAAATTTATATTTTTCCGGTTCCATAATTATTGTAATAATTTAGAAACGTCTCTGCTGCTGTGTTTCATGCAACCAGGCACAGAGGTTTAAGAAAAACAAAGAAAAGTTTAATGACAATTTTGCTTACGTTTTTGGGATTCAAAGAGATGAAGAATACGGCGGTGAGGGTGAGAAAGAAAAAGACCAGACATACCTGTGCGTGAGGGCAGAGCTCCAGAGCAGGTGTGGCTATAGCACATACCTGCGGCCTTAGGAGAGGCTGCACAATGTCCGAGTATGCAACTTGGTCAAGCATATCTCGGTCACGTTCCAAACGAGCACCAGTGTAGGCCTGTTCACGTCTTGCACCATCCAAGGCCTCTTGTACAGTAGCAAGCTCTGCCTGTAGACTGGAGGCTGCGACTTCCAGTCTACCATAGGTTTGAAATGGATCCTCTTGCGTCATGGGTGCCTTTCCTAATTCAAGAATCTGCAGCAGCCTGAGGTTAAAAACAGGACATATGCTTATAAACTCTGATGTAAACCTTTTTTTTATGTTACAGCAACTTTCAGCCAAATTGATTGTCCTTAAAACATGCGTTACCTGCTAAAGGCTGTGTCCTTGGAGCTGATGACCTGTTGTTTGGCACTAGGACCAAGGTGTGGGGGCTGAGTCAAGTGGGGTTGTGTCAGAGCGTTTTCTCTCTGAGCCGCAGCTTCTGATGCATTTTCCAACCTCTTCACTATTTCTTCAAGCTGCTCCATCACTCCCTTCCCTCTAAGAAGCTCGGCATCCTGGGCCAGACGCACAAGTTCGAATGAGGCCCTCTGACAGAGAAGCTGGTCACGGACTTCAGTCTGTCTGGAGGTGTAGTAGTTTTGCCTGGCTAACTGAAGAGCGAGGTCACCACGCACCACAGGGATATTAAGGAGGCGGGCACAATCTCGTAATGCAAAGCGGACTGGGTCTGACATTAGAGACTGAATATCAGACTGAATTGAGAGGACTTCCGAGCGTAGATCAGTCTCAAGCCTACTCGCCTGTGAATAGGACAAAGGCTACAAAGAAGAAGAGAATAAATAATGTGAAACATTTTACAATACAGTTATAGGAATAATTAATCATCCAGGGGAGAGGATGTACCATTTCAATTTTCTTACTAAAAGCAGATTTATATACTTTCTTTAAAATTAATTAGGTTAATTTTGTATTGAACCAGATTGGTACCAGATCATTTAAACACAGATCTTGTGCTGATACTTAATGACTTTGCATTTTCTCTGTTATTTATTTTAATATTAAACAACTAAACAAAAGCACACATTTTAAATGGACAATAAAACAGTAACAAAATTGTATTTTATGGATTTCCTCTCTTTTACAAAGGCAGTCCATCTCGAAAACGCAGAGGTTTTTTCTGATTGTTGCGGGCATTTTTTCTTAAAAAATGCGATAGAATATGCAGGATTTGTATGCGATGAAATTGCTGGAACTTGCAAAAACTGTGTGCAGCTTTTCATTGATGTTCACATTGTGTAATTACGTCACTTCCTAACATTACCATGACAACAGGGGACATGGATACGCATGTGTGAAGTAAATGCAACATTTTTTAACTTTCTGCTAAGATATATATGACTTTTGCTACGAAATTGTGGGAATAAGGAAATCATGCAAGCCCTGCATATTAGCAGAAATCTGCAATTTATGCAGCGAAAATGCAGCACATTTAAAAAATGTGACCCCCGCATAAATATGCGGACTTTGGCTGATTATGCACACTGCAAAAATGGCTTTCTTACTTAGTATTTTTGTCTTGTTTTCAGTAGAAATATCAAAAAATTCTTAAATCAAGATTTATTTTCTTGATGAGCAAAAAAATAAGTCTAGTTTTTAGACAAAAAATAAACAATATAAAAGTAAATTTGTGCTTAAAACAAGCAAAAATATCTGCCAATGGGGTGAGAATTTTTTGCTTAAATTAAGTGTTTAAGAAAAATGAAAACTTGTTTTAAGATTTTTTTCCTCATCCCATTGGCAGATATTTTTTGCTTGTTTTAACCACAAATTCACTTAAATTGTATATTGTTTGTCTATAAACTAGACATATTTTCTTGGGTCATTTTGCTCATCAAGAAAAACATTAATTACATTTTTTTTTTTTGGATGTTTCTACTGAAAACAAGACGGGAATACTGTGTAGGAAAGTCATTTTTTTGCAATGCATTGAATCATGCGATCGCACAAACGCGTTGTTCTGGAGGGACTGACAAGGTATACGTTTCATCAGTCTGTACGTTCCTGGGATTGAATCTACAAGCTTTTGCACACAATGCTTGACCACAAACTGAAAATTTAAATAATCATCAAAACAAAGTGATTCACCTCTGTGATGTTGACCAGTTTCTGGGTGAGCCACTCTTTGGCTGTCTTGTCTCCATGCTCCTCTGCCCTCTCCTTCACCAGCTGGTACTGTGCCACTATGTATGCCCATTGCAGTTGTGCCATCTCCTTCTTCCTAAGCTCAATTAGCACAGCATCCTCTTCTTCCTCACTCTCACTGCAGCAGCTCAGATTGGTCAGCTGGCAGTGTTTTGATGTAGAAGTCTCCATCATGTCTGAGATTCCCTGAAAGAACTGTCGCTGGGTGTAGGAAGCCAACACTTTGGTGAACTGTTCCTGTTGATGAAGGAAGGGCTCTAAAGGCAACTGAGAGAGGAGCACTGGGGGCCCTTGCTGAGGGACTGAAACGGTGTGGAACAGGCCGGCCAGCTTAGTAGCTTCCTTTGAAAGGTTCTCTAAAGCTGAGTTTGTGCATGCGTTTTCGGCTGCCAAGGCAGAGCTGGCATCCTTTATCATATCCCCTCCTTCCTGCAGTAGTGTTTGGGATGCTGAGGAGTTTGCACCCCAGCTGGTAGCCAGCATCTGCAGCTTATTTAGTCTGCGTTGTTTTAGTTGCTTCTCCTTCTGGAGAGCCTGAAGTTCTGCCTCAAGATCTTCAACCAACACATCCTCCCCTCCACCCAACACAGAACCCGGTGATCCTAAATCTCCATCCGCAGATGAACAGGTCTTAAGCAATTCGGCCAGTGTCGCCTCATCAAAGATGGGTTTCCCGGACTCCTGGAGGGCCTTGTATGCCTGCAATTCTTCTGGAGTTAGAACATTGCTGCGGTTCAGTCGATTGCAGACGACGCGTAAAAGATGCAAGTTATCTGGTGCTGCATCAAATAGCCAGTCAAACTCTGAACCTTTCAATGTAACCGCCCGTGGGTAACCCAACCGAGACAACACCTCAACGAACTGAGCCCCATCCAGCATGGTTGATTACCAGGTCAGACTTTGGAGTTGTTCCTTTGTCTTAACGCGGATGGTCAAAGGACATGACAGCAAGCCCAATTTATTCTATGCATTCATAAAGAAGAAGGGTCAATCGAGGTGAGTAACAAATATGTTGTAGAAAGGTGAACACACACACGCGCACGCACACACACTTTGTCACTGTGAGCAGTAACATTAACTAGTTTCAAACACGGCTCACTGACAAAATAACACAGACTGTGTCACTGTGAGCAGTAACATTAACTAGTTTCAAACACGGCTCACTGACAAAATAACCCAGACAACTAACGTTAACGTAAGAATTCAAGAGCCGTTAAAATTGGCGAATTTGATAAACGCTAAATTAGCTTACTTGTGAGTTAGCTGAGACTGCTAATGCAATAAACACGCTGTTTTTTAACAGATAATGTACACATATTTTATTTGATAAATATTCGTACCTTTGAAAACGATCGCTTTGATGTTTTCGATGTTATCAAATTCTTGTCACTTTCTCACCAGCGTTTAGTCGCTCCTTCAGTCAGTTTCGCTTTCCACAAATTCCACTTCCGAAATGCCCGCGCTTGACTACGTCACACGGCGAGGCGTGGCTTCCTAAACGTGTTTTTAAAACGTTTAACATTTTTTTTTGCAGATGTGGATGTGCATCACAATATAACGTTTATTTGTGTATACATTGTGTACCGAAAAAAGAAAATCCATGCGGTTTTTTTTACTTTTGAACGTGATTGAAAAATGTATTCATCCAACTATTTTAAAGCAAAAGGTCACATGACACACATGGGCCGATCCCTCCGGTTGTGGCTAGAAGGGATACGGCCAAAATCTCGTGAAATCTCGCCGGATGAGCGCTGTTTTTATCCTAATTATATCCCTAAAGCTAACCCCAACATTTCACGGGATTTAGGCCGTAGCTGTAATCTATCTAGGCAGAACCTCTATTTTATATCCTAATAATCCATCATACCCATGCCTATCCCTAAACGCAACATCTCGCGAGATTTGGCGGTAGCTGTATCCCCTCTAGGATTTATTTTGCGCGGTGTGCTGTGCAGTAGTGTAAAGTTACAGCAGCACCGCAGGTTTAACGAAAAGAGGGCGCTTCGTGGATACAGCACCGACAGGTATATCTAGTCGTCTCCAGTTAAATAATTATGGTTGTGTTTATTTGCTTGCGTGTTAAACCGTTTGTTTTTGGATAAAGACGTGGAGAAAGTTGATCTGGTTGATTTTAGTGCCGCAAATGTTTGATTGATTTCAACATTCTTTGTATTAACACATGCATGTGATGTTTAGGTTATTTTACAATTACTCCAAACAAATAAATAACAATGGTTCAAGCCAAAACATGGGTCCTGAAACAACACTTCGAGGGATTTCCAAAAGACACAGACTTTGAGCTGAAGATAGTGCAGCTCCCTGAGCTTAAAGACGGAGGTTTGTTCAGGTTTTTCTTCATTCCCGTTCTTTCCAGCACTTTAAAATAAAAGTATCATTTGCTGGTTTTCAGAGGTTCTTTTCGAGGCTGTGTTCCTAAGTGTGGACCCTTATATGCGGTGAGTGAAAAGGCTTTAAAAAGAAATTATGAGATTAAAATTTTAGTTTTATGCATAATTAGCCATTCTTTATAAGCGTTTTCACATGGATTCTCTGGACTGTTGTCTTTTTCTCCCAGACCTTTTAGCCGTTTTCGAATGCAAGCTGGAGATGTGATGATTGGAACTCAAGTGGCTAAGTAAGAAAAGCCTCTTTTTTCCCAAAACAAATGACAACCTGCCAACAGTCTGGTTATGTTCAGAGAAACAAAGCATCTGTGATCCATTGTACAGTCACGGAACATTAGCGAAGTATTTAGTAATAAACATCAAGGCAAAGCTGTTCAAAGAAGTGTTTATATCAGACAAACTTTAAAAGTACACAAGCCGGTTTTCAGTCATGTAATACAATGCGATTTTTTTTTTCTCGTAAGGGAACTTTTATTTTGTGTTTCTGCTACAGGATCATGCTTTTTGAAAATAAAGAATGAGGGGTGATAATTGATGCAGATTTTTTTTATCTTACCAAAGTAATTAGGCTGTCAAAGCCTTTTTAACCTGTTGAAAAGATGGTGTGATTTACCTAATTCATTTGGTAAGTTGTTCACTTGGTAAATTCAAAATCTCATTTTGTTTTGACTATAGGGTGATTCAGAGTAAAAATCCTGCATTTCCTGTGGGCTGTCATGTGATTGGTCGATCCGGATGGAGAACACACAGTGTGTCAGATGGGAGTGATATCACTCGAATTTTGGCTGACTGGCCTGAGGACGTCTCCTTGTCACATGCTCTTGGAGCCATTGGCATGCCAGGGTATGAACCCAGTGCTGTGGGTGCTTCTTTCAAACCAGGCATGGATGTCTTAAAACCGAACGGCTTTCTTCTTTTCTTTGCAAAGGTCGTTTAAGTCAAACATTTAAACCCTATTCACACAGCTCTTTGATCCCAGAACATTTCCATAAATTTGGTAGAGAGCTTTCAGTGTGAACATAAACACTTCCTGTAAATGTTCTGGGATAGCTCCCGTAAAGGGTAACATTTACTGAACGTGTCACGTGTGAACAAAAAGCATAAACCATGCCGTAAGGGACGTGATGTATTAAGGACATGGGTGTCATCGAAACAAGAATATATCGTTCCGCTCTTTGACACGGGTTATTTAAATGCAGATTAATATTCACAACGAAAAATATCTGCAAACTAGACTGCAGCACAGATCAGGGAGTTCGTCACTATCTGCACTGAAGCTGATATCATTCAGCAGCCTAATAAACAACCACACCTGTCAACCCTCCCGTTTTTCCCAGGATTCTCACGTATTTTAGCATAATCCAGTTTAAACAATTTCCTGTATTTCTCCCGTATTTTTAGTCTTTCTATAAAAAAATCCCACTGGCTGTATTTGATGTTTGCTTTATTCACCTAAAGTAAAGCAGGCGGCAGTATATCGGTTACATATCACTCAAACGACACCCGCCAACAATAAAATGAAAAGATAAAACCTTTCAGAGGATGACGAGCCATGCGCAAAGCTACAACCGTCACGCGCATTAGCGTGCATGTCCTCACGCTAGCGTGCACATTTGGATGTGTGGACTGATGCGCGTGCCGGGGTGTGCATTTTTTGTAACTGCGTGTAGGGAAACACTGCTGTTTGTGCTTTACTGCTTAACTCGGAAGGTGTTAAGCAATGCAACATCTGCAACCTATGTGTTCAAGTCAGTGGTTTTCAAACTGGGGTCTGCAAGATGGTGCCAGGGGGGCCCCAGTGTTATGACATTTTATAAAATACATTAATTTATCATGAATTCTGTGTAATTAAACAAATAAGCCAAGTAACCAAAAGCACTACTAGGTATAATTTTATATGTTTTGTTTAATTAAAATATTACATTTTAAAACTGTTTTTGTCATAAATTTTCTTACGGGGGGCCGCAAAAAATGCACTGTACACAAGGGGGGCGGCATGCTGAAAAAGTTTGGGAACCACTGGTATAAGTCACTTGCAGATGCCAGGGAGCCATACAAACCATGATTAAAGGTATACACTGCAAAAAAGGATTTTTTTTTTTAGTACAAATATCTACAAATTCTTAAAATCAAGATGCATTTTCTTGATGAGCAAAATTACCCAAGAAAATAAGTTTAGCGTTTAGACAAAAATATCAAAGTTAAGTGAATTCTTGATTAAGACAAGCTTAAAAAAATCTGCCAATGGGTTATGAAAATGTTACATTTGTTTTTCTTAAATTAAGTGTTTAAGGAAAAAGTAAAAAATTGTTATTTTGTGTATTTGGTATAATACAGTGTGTTCACATGGTTTATGGTTAAAAACACATTATTTTTCACATACCGTACCTTTTTTATAGCTCCAGATTTCACTCTTTTCCTGAAATGCATGGATTTGAAAAGCTCTGTGTCCCTGATTGACCAGATAATCTGTACGTTTTTATTGGCCTGAATACCTCTGACTTCAGCGGAAATGTGACGCTCCTTACCCTGTTTGAAAGATTCGGTCACAATGCAATGCTAACAGGAGTGAATTTACAGGCTGAAAGTCCGAAGCAGAAGGAATTATGATAATGTTGGTCTTGTCTAGATCACCAATTCCAGGAAGTAAACTGTTGCCTACAATCCATGTGTTTGTTGTAGTCCAAGAAAAGAGATTTATGTTGAAAACGATAACTCGCGTCAACGTTTACTTTGGGTTTTTTTGTTCATTTTGCATATCGTTAAAATGTACTTATACACACTTACACACCAAAGGAAATGTGTAAATGTGAATCGGACAGTATTTGATTATTTTTTTTTTGTCTAAAAACTAGATTTATTTTCTTAGGTCATTTGCTCATCAGGAAAATACATATTGATTTAAAATTGCAATCTTATTAACAAAAATGCACACGTGTGGTTTTCCGTCAAGAAGCACAGCTGATGAGTAGATTTCTATAATCTATTGTATGTCTCCATATAAAAGGCAAACAAAAAGAATTCAACTAAACAGAATGTCAGACCTTTAAACAAACACAATTATGTATATGTGTACACAGACACCCTATTTTTGTGCTTTGTCTTCGCTATACTTTTTTGGACAAGTTATATTCTTTCAATCATTTTAAAATGTTGATATATTAGTAACATTGCTTGTGCTCCACAGGCTGACTGCACTTTATGGTTTGGAGGAAGTCTGTGCCATTAAACCTGGAGAAACCTTACTGGTGAATGCAGCCGCAGGAGCAGTGGGCTCTGTCGCAGGTCAAATAGCCAAACTTAAAGGTTGCAAGGTTGTGGGTTCAGCAGGTAGTGATGACAAAGTGGCTTATCTAAAAGAGTTGGGCTTTGATGAGGTCTTTAACTATAAGACAGTCTCCTCACTGGAGGAAGCACTGAAGAACGCTTCACCTGAAGGATATGACTGCTTCTTTGAGAATGTAAGAATCGACTGAAACTCGATTAAATCGAGTAAATCTAAAGATAACAGTGCTTGCATTTTATTAAGTTAAACCTTAGATACAAATGTGGCTTCATAATCCTCATTATTTCATTGTTTGCTATATAAACTTGCTTTGTTTACAGGTGGGTGGTTATTTCTCCAGCGTTGCTATTCCGCAGATGAAGAAATTTGGCCGTATTGCTGTGTGTGGGGCAATATCCCTGTATAATGACACCAACCCTCAGACAGGTTTGTCTTAATCTGTTTGATACCCACACACAGATTAATAAATTATCAAGAGATATGAATATTTATGTTGTTTTCCAGTTATAGCAGTGATTATGTGTTTATGTACTTGTAGGACCTTATCAACACCTAACCATGATTGTTAATGAACTGAAGATGGAGGGTTTCATGATGGGCAGGTGGGAGCATAAAAATGATGAGTCACTGAGGCGAATGTTGACCTGGATGCAGGAGGCAAGTTCCAGTTTTATTTTATTTTTTTGACTGATCCTGAGGCCTCTGTATGCAATAAATTAATTCTAAATACAGATAACTTATTAAGTACCAAGTAGGTTCACTCTAAATTTTGCTGGGTTATTCTTAACCCAATGCTGGGCAAATACTAGACAAAACACATGTTGGGTTACAAATAAACCCATGCTGGGTTGTTGTTAACCCAACCATGAGTTGGGTTAACAACCCAGCATAGGTTTATAGATTAACCCAACATGTGTTCTGTGTAATGTTTATCCAGCATTGGGTTAAAATAACCCAGGAGAGTGTTTTTTTTTGTTTTGTTTATTTACAGGGAAAGTTGAAGTGTACGGAGCACGTCACTGCTGGGTTTGAAAATATGCCTGCTGCGTTCATGGGATTGCTGCGGGGAGAAAACATTGGGAAGGCTATTGTCAAAGTCTGATGGAAGGTCTCTCATGTTTACTTGTTAAACAACAATCTAACAATCTTTTTTTATTATTGCTACTGCATTAGTAACTGCATTTCCATGTTGTGTTTTAATGATTCTGGTGTTTGCAGTTTTGTCTAATGCTTTGTGGTATAATAAATAAACATTTCCTGTACACTTTCAAGTTACTGTCACATTTGTCTTAAAGGAATAGTCTACTCATTTTCAATATTAAAATATGTTATTACCTTAACTAAGAATTGTTGATACATCCCTCTATCATCTGTGTGCGTGCACGTAAGCGCTGGAGCGCGCTGCGACGCTTCGATAGCATTTAGCTTAGCCCCATTCATTCAATGGTACCATTTAGAGATAAAGTTAGAAGTGACCAAACACATCAACGTTTTTCCTATTTAAGACGAGTAGTTATACGAGCAAGTTTGGTGGTACAAAATAAAACGTAGCGCTTTTCTAAGCGGATTTAAATATTGTATGGCGTAATAGCACTTTTGGGAGTACTTCGACTCGGCGCAACACCCTCCCTCTCCCATTATGAGAGTGAGAAGGGGAGCGGACTTTTCAGGCGAGTCGAAGTACTCCCAAAAGTGCTATTACGCCATAAAATATAGTTCCTCTTTTTAATACACAAATTTATATTTTTAAAATAAAACACACAGAACACATATTGGTTATTATATTAAAAGACTTTAGATGTCTGTAGGTACACAACATAAAAGAATACGCTTTTGAATAACCAGAAATGTCCAGACTTGTATTGTTTTGAGTACAGCAGCAGTGCTTGGATAAATTGACATCTTGTGGCTGATTTAAGCATTTTCGGTTTCTATGCATTCTGATTTTGTCTAAAGGAGATGTGTTTTAATGGTATTGTGTGTAGATGTTTAGCGGCATCTAGCGGTAAGACTGTGAACTGCAACCAGTTCACAGTTTATTACTGTGACTAAGTGCAAATCCAAAGACAAATCCAGTGACAAAATAAGAATCAGAAAACAACGACAAATCTATGAATTGGACAAGGGGGTACATTGCATAAACGGAATTGTTACTGCTGACTGGACAACACCAGAATGGACTAGTTGAGCTGAAAACAGATTGGATGGGTACATGTCATTCAAAATAATCAATCAGAAGCAGATTCATGAGGGCTTAATAATGTGCCATTGAAGGCATGGGGACACATATATGCTGATATAGATAAAAGAAGCTAATTACCATAAAGTACCTCATGAAAGTGTCTGAGTGGTATATAGATTTCAAACTGGTTTGAAATGGCATGTGTCTAAATGTGTATATGAGGTAGTACAACCGCAATCACATCATCCAGTGACTCCAGGTTACCTTTAAAGAGACACTTTTTGAAAATATGCTTGTTTTTCAACTCCCCTAAGGTGAAACATTAGATTTTTTTACTGTTTGGAATCCATTCAGCTGATCTCCGGGTCTGGCGGTACCACTTTTAGCATAGCTTAACATAATACATTGAATCTGATTAGACCATTAGCATCGCACTCAAAAGTGACCAAAGAGTTTTATTTTTACATTTATTATTTAAAAAACTTGATGCTTCTGTAGTTCTGTAATGTTATTTTGCAGCGCCTGAAAATTGTCCCCTTGGTAACTTTCAATAGCAGGGGACTACTTTCGGGCACTGCGTTATATCATCGCGCCTGCTGCAGCCATGTTACGGCAGCAAAGTCCTTGATTATTACGGTCTTAGTATATGATGTAACTACAGAAGAGTCAATAAGAAAAATATCAAAACTCTTTGGTCAGTTTTGAGTGCAATGCTAACGGTCTAATTAGATTCAATGTATTATGGACTATGCTGAAAGTGGTACTGCCAGACCCGGAGATCGGCTGAATGGATTCCAAAACAGAAAAAAAACTTTTCAAAAAAGTATCCCTTTAAGGTTTACTTAAAATTTGTTAGATTTCTCTCAAATATTGAAAAAAGTAACTACTTTAATATCTGGGAGCTTTTGAAAAGTAATTTGTAGAGAGTTGCTATCATTCTGTCCCCGAAAAGTATAAGAATACAACTAATCTTGACATTTATATTGTAAGGTTTTGCAGTAGTCTTTGAGTTTGCACATTTAAAGCCAGGTACTTGTATTGCTGTCTGTGATGCAATAGCAAATATACAACGACACACCACCACAAATGTTTATTTACTAAACACTAACATATTGTGGCTTTATTATTTAATTTATTTATTGCTTTTTTGTACGCATTCCAACTAATTTATGATTACATTGTATTACACAAGTATTGTCAAATAAACTTTCATATTAAAATATAGACCGTTTCATTGGGCGCACATGCGGTGACACGATAAGTGTCTGGTCTGAACTTTACTTCCGGTTTCTGTTTGTTTAATGGTGTGACTAGTTGCTGAAACTGAACTCTTAAACAAATACCTCATCGAAAATAACAAATGTTTTGGGTTCCTATGCAATCTACGTGTTTACACCAAAACCCTAAAGCCCTTATTGCAGAGGTCTCCAAAAAGGTCCACAGTCCTGCAGATTCAAGCGCCATCTCTAATCACACGCAGCTAATCAATAGGTTTGGGACTGCTGTCCCAACAGCGCCCGGGGAGCAATTGGGGGTTAAGGTGCCTTGCTTAAGGGCACCACAGTCACAACCTGACAGCCATGAGACAAACCAGCAACTCCCAGGTTACAAGGTCGACTTTCTAACCACTACGACTGCCTGATCGGAAAATCTACTCTATTGTGACCATGCGTGCCATTCTTCCTTGATGCTTCCTGGCCTGGATTTCGGGTGCGTCTTATCATATTAGTGGACCACATATGTCATCAAGGTTCTCACATTTCATACAGTTATAAACATAAGACATACAATCGTAGTTTAATTCTTACCTTTAAATGTAACAGTTGCTTTTCTGAAATAGAACCTGAAATAATAAACCAAAATCCTGGCCAGGACGCGTCCGGGAAGAATGGCACGTATGGTCACCCTACTGTTGAGTAACACCTTAGTTCAAGTCATTTATTTTATTAATGTATGCAATGTTGACTACAGACCCTTAAATTCTTGCCTGGTTGTCGGGTCCGCGGGGCGGTGATCCATGCTCACTGTCTCCCCTCGTCTTTAGGAGGCAGTGAGCGTGGACCGCCGCTGTGTGGATTTGACATCCAGGCAAGAATGTAGCTAACATTTGTGATGGAAATATTGTATGTACTGGTTTTAAAATGGGTCAAAAGGGTATACTTCAACATAAAAATGTACAGAAGATGCCTACTAAGGGTGATCAGGTCAAAGATCATGTAAATGTACTTAAAACAGTTGAACTAACAGTCACTTGATTAGCTCAGATCATTATAAACCAATCACCAGAACAAAGCACATTGAAAAGACTTTATGGACATAGATTTTTTACTCAACTGAAAGAGTTTACATGTGAATGTGTGTTTTGTTCAATGAGTCATTCGGTTGTCATAACCACGGATCTCCCGGTTGTAAAAAGTCATATGGTTGTTGTGACCGAAAAATCTTCCGGCTGTGTTTTCCCCGAAATGTAAAATAAACTTAATTACAAAGAGCAACTCGGAAGTCATGTCAGGTATATGCGCAGTTAAAAAATAGAAGATCATATGCTCAAAAGAAAACTAAAGCAACAACTAAGTGCTATTGTTTTAGTGATAGTAGCTTCTTGATGGAATGTCGTCAGTCGTCACCATACTTCAAGGAAGTATTGGATTGTTTTTTTAAGTATTTAGAAATGTGGGGGATTACCTCGAGATATTATATTAAGAACTAGAACTTCACCTGGTAAAATAAAGGGTAAATAAAAAAAATTGAGAATTTCTACGACACATTGTATACATTCATTTTACACAGTAATGTTAGCTCAATGGTTGATGCGCTTCAGCTATATGTAGGTAATTTACTGTTTATGTTTTGCTTGATATCTACTCTAGAGGGACTTTGTGGTTATCGATTCTATACGGAAGTCTACTGGAAGTTAAGTTTGGGCCACAGAAGCCATTTGTTTATGTTGTTACCGCTGAAACCATCTATAGAAGGCGTCCTCAAACTTTTATCATTTCAAGGCTCATTTATTATCCACAATATTTAAAGCACCCCCCCCCCACACACACACACACAATTTCCACCAAATAAAACATTCTAGAGCTTGGTATCACTAGAAAGATGCATATTTATTACAGAAATAACTGAACACTAAGACATATCTTGATTTTTACTTGCTTTATCTTATTTTAATGCTATTATTGTATATTATTCAAGTCATCTTGAGGCCCCATTGGAAGTTTTCTGAAGCCCTTTATGTTTGTAAATATATATATATATATATATATATAGGACACCACCACCACCAGACTTGTTGTTTTAGAAGTTTTAATGTGTAAAACAAATCTATTTATTCTTTTTTATTAAGACACAAACAGAAAATACAGGAAATATGTAAAAAAATAAGTAATAATAAATTTCAGGAGTAAATGTAGGCATCATCGGTTTTTAGTGTGACCTCTCTTGCACTAAGCACATCTTGAGCGTTTTTGAGCAGAATGAAGTAAACAGACTAATTTCTTTAATATTAGAAATTAGGATTTAATTTAATTTAGGTTCAAGAGATCCTGCAGTTTCTTGCTATTGCTCAAGTGGAAGGGGAGTTTACTTTAAAAACTTGACACATCAGTTTACATTTTTATACAGTTTTTAATACTACATACACATTTCCTGTATTTTCTGGACGTATTCTATTAAAGAGACTGAGAAATAATTATATATGATCACTATAACATTGCAAAAACAACAAATGTAATTGTGGCATGGTGGCTTAAGACTTGCACAGTATATTAATTTATATATTTTATATTATATATTTAGGGCTGTCGAAAGATTAATCGCGATTAATCGCATCCAAAATAAAAGTTTGTGTTTACATAACATATGTGTGTGTACTGTGTATAATTATTATTTATATATAAAAACACACCCAATCATGTATATATTTAAGAAAAAAATGTTATATTTATATATAAAATATTTATATTTATATATAATATGAATTATAGAAATGTATATACAGTATTTAAATGCAAATATTTCTTAAATATATACATGAATGTGTGTGTATTTATATATACATAATATTTATACACATAAATATTACATATGCTATGTAAACACAAACTTTTATGTTGGATGCGATTGATCGCGATTGATCTTTTGACAGCCCTATTATATATACATAGAAAGATATATAAATAACATTTCTCTTAAATGTATCAATGTATGTGTGTGTTTTATATTTATACATAATTACACATAGGGGACACACATATATATTATCCAAAAACAAACTTTTATTATGTATGCGATTAATCACGATTAATCATTTGCCAGCACTAAATTCAAAGCAAAGGAGTTTCCTCCACAGCTTCAGCTAAATTCTTTATTAAAAAAACAACAACTCGGGAAATAAACTGTGTACTGGCAAAATTTATTTTTAATATATTTAAAACATATTCAGTTGTAAAAATTAATGAGCTGCAAAACAAAAGTTATTTTTTCGCTTTTTTTAATTTGTTTATGTGTATGTTCTTCAACAACATTACAGACAAGTTTTGCAGAGTTTGACAGTAACAGACATAACAATTTTAAGCTTTTTTTTAGTCACAACTCCACTTGCTAGCATAAATGCTATGTGCATATTAATGAAAACATGGTTAAAATAGTTTGAAATCAATGATCAGTTCTGTTTTACTATAAAAAAAGGGTAACAATTTTAGTAAACAAATTTAACAATTAGTAAAAAAAACATGGTGTGTTTTAGAGTAAAAATTTTCCATAAAGAAAAGGCACATGACTTATCATGCTTCAGATCTTGTCCGTTAGAGAAAGTGAAATCATGTCAAGTAGTTGTGGGAATATGGTAAGGTCACGGACATTTATGGACACATCTTTTTAAGAGATAAACATTTTTGTTAATATCCTGCTGAAGAATTAGGAAAATTACTAAACCAACTCTCATGATGTGCTTTCATTATCTCATTTATTTGTTCATGGGTTAGGTCTGTGGTTGTTTTGGAATATCATGCAAGCTGCACTGATTTTGTGTGTGTCTGTATTAATGCTTTGACAAAAGTATACAAGCACAAACAATCAAAAAATAATATTGTCTATGAATATTTGTGTGCGTATTAAACAGTACCTTTAGAATTGTAGCACTGACTGGGCTGGTCGTTGTGTGACGTCACTGCACTTACAGTAATACAGGAATCTGTCGAGTCATTCTGACCTGGCCAAAGTTCTTTCCTTTTAGTTTCAATGTCTTGCAAGAAACATGAACAGTGTTCAGTCACTTTATGGTGATATATAGATATATTTCTCTGAAGCTGCGGAAAGTACGGAGAAAATACAGCGCCTGTGTTTAATGATTTCGGCTGATTAAACACGAGTTGTTTGTTGAGTAGGTGTGTCGCGTCTAGGCGGGGTTCTCGTATAAAGGCGGGTCTAAAGCAGCCTTTATATTCGGACACGGTGCTGGTGACGCGGCGGATCTGTGGTTGTAAACTTGTAGCTTGAACAGCAGTAATCCTTTTGAAGACGTCAAAATGATTATCGAAATCAAAGACAAGGTAAGAAAATAATATCTGTATATTGTAACGCCTCATAGAATGTGTATTAGTCATACTATTATATATCAAATATGGCTTTTTGTAATTTTCTTTAGCATTAGTTACTCAAAAGAGATATTTGATGCAACGTTATAGTGTATTAGCTACCTGTATTTGACAAATTAAAAGTGCGTTTGCGCCATAACAGTGAATGGCTTAATTTGAAACTTTTCAAGCATCGATTTTCCGGCAATTTTTTCATAAGTACACTTGAATTATCCAGTCGTTAGCAGTCATAAATTCATGTGCAAACACCTACTGCACGCGAGCGCGTTCTGTGCTGTTGACTCCTTTTGTTTTCAGACTTGCGAAATCTGGGTGTCAAACATTAATAGAAATCCTATTCAAACTTGATATACGTTAAATTGTTCTATAATGCTCCTTACAGATTTATAAACTACAGTAGTTATATATACAAATGGAGCTAATAAATTCGTATAACATGTTGCACCTCTATTATATTCAATATCTCTCAGCTTCGGATCCATATGGGAATATAAAGAAAATTATCTAGAATCTAAAATCATCTCCACTGTATTTAGAAAGAGTAAGTCATTGCAAAATAAATGTTTAATGTACTATTTGTAATCATTGGGGTATTTATTTTCTCCAAAAGCTTTACAGCCCATTGTCTTGCTTTAGTGGAGTTACAATGAAATATTGCGTAATAACCATTTCATCTATTCATAAATAATATACAAACTTCTTAAATGCTTAGTCATTCCTACTCTGTCTGCTTCCTAAAACCCCATAGGCCATGGATCATTGGTGAAAATACCACAGAAACATGACTCATTTTCTGTTCAAATGACACTTTCTTCATTTCACAGGCTGGCTTTGACCAAGCCCTGGAAAATGCTGGAAATAAGTTGGTGGTAGTGGACTTCACAGCCACATGGTGCGGGCCCTGCCAGATGATCAAACCAATTTTCGCAGTAAGTTTCCAGAGTGACATGTAAAGGTGTTAGATTGTATTGAAAGTTGGAAAACATTGGGAGGGTCTTTGTTGTTATGCTGTGTTGTCACGGCAAACTTTAAGGAAGCTTTCTTAAGAATTAAAGGGACACTGCACTTTAAAAAAAAATGCTCATTTTCCAGCTAGAGTTAAACATTTGATTTTTACCGTTTTGGAATCCATTCAGCTGATCTCCGGGTCTGGCGGTACCACTTTTAGCATAGCTTAGCACAATCCATTGCATCTGATTAGACCATTAGCATCACGCTAAAAAATAACCAAAGAGTTTCGATAATTTTCCTCTTCTGTAATTAAATCGTGTACTAAGACCGACAGAAAATTTATAGTCCCTAGCCATATCTGCCTAGAAAATCGCAACTTTTATTTTTCCGTCGGTCTTAGTAAACAATGTCACCATAGAAGTCAAGTTTTAAATAGAAAAAATATCGAAACGCTTTGATTATTTTTTAGCATGATGCTAATGGTCCAATCAGATTTAATTTATTATGCTAAGCTATGCTAAAAGTGGTACCGCCAGACCCGGAGATCGGCTGAATGGATTCGAAAACTTTAAAAATTAAATGTTTAACTCTATGGTAGCTGAAAAATGAGCATATTTCAAAAAAAAGTGTAGTGTCCCTTTAAGCCTAATACAACAATTCACAAGTGTACTCTGGGATGCATTATAAATAAAACCGAAGTATGTTAAATATTTAGCTAAGCAGGAAGTGCTTGTGGTCTGCTTTTTCTTACCGCCCTTCTTTTTCCCACAGGCGATGTCTGATGAGTATACATCTGTGGTGTTTTTAAAGGTGGATGTGGATGAGGCACAGGTTAGTGTCTTTAAACAATGACTGGACTGGCTATTAAAACAAATGAGCAAGAAGTCTCTTACTGTTTTACTTTATTTAAACTTAGCACAGAGACATAAGATGTACCTGTAAGTTATTCTTGTGGAGCAACCCAGATACACATTGCATACTTGTAGACCGATTTAGTATTTGTATCGACTCTTGCATGTTAGAACAGCGGACCCATTAGCTGGTTGCCGTTCTCCAGACTGTTTTGCTGATAGTGTGTTATTTGATACACAGGATAGCGCTCGGAAAGGATATTGGCCGCCTTTCAGTTTTATCAGAGTTAGATTGAGACGGTGCCAGAATTGTACTCTTCTGATTCTTGGCCATGTTGATATGGTTACAGACACTGGCTGTTATTACAACACCGTTGCAAATGAAAGATAAGGACGTGAGTGTGTGTGCGTTTGAAAACTGAATGGTATATATAAATAGCGAAAATGTCATGGATTTGCTTGCCATTTATATCGCATGGATGCAGAATGGATTTGTGGCGTATGAAGAATGACGAAGATCACGGTTTTGTGCAAAAAAAACTATTAAAGTGAACTGAAAGTGAAACATAAACATTTATAAGTCGTTGAATGTAGAGCCATCCAGTAGGGTGCACAGTGGTCCCCAGTTCCAGCCTCGGCTGTTTTGGGAGACATTTTTGGATATTCTCCATGTTAGTGTGGGGGTACTCTGGTTTCCTCCGGCAGTCCAAAGACATGCAGGTTAGGTGAATTTAAAATGCTAAACTGTACTTCCTCATGCTTGTGTGTAGATTAACCGGTTCTCGCCATTAGCTGTAGGAGATGGCATTTGAAAAAAACAAGCCATCAAGTAAATCTGTTGTTTTAGATCTCTTATCAAAATGTTTAGAGTGGCAAAACAAAATGAATAGAAAATGTTAATGATTTTTTATCATCAAACCCCAGACTGGATAATTTATTCAGACCACCTCCGCTCTTTCTCTCTTTCTAGGAAGTGGCCTCTAGCTGTGACATCAAATGTATGCCAACATTCCAGTTTTATAAAAATGGGAAAAAGGTAAATAATCTTTCTTAGATATTTAGAATTTTCTTTATTGCTCTTTAAATTTTTTTTTACATTTTGCTGGAAGAAAGTCCCCTGTACAATGTATAAGAATATTCAAAGATGAACAGTGTATCGTATTTGAGGAGGCAGTTCTTATGATTAATTGTGTGATTTTCCAACTGTTTTGCAGATTCATGAATTTTCTGGTGCAAACAAAGATACACTGCAGAACAAGATCTTACAGCTTCAATAAAAACGCAATAAAAGCAAACAAGCCCAAAAATCCATATATACAGTATCAGCCAATAGCTAAACATCAAGTACTTTATCCACATACTTTAAAGAATTCATCTCTTTAAAAGCTACATTTCTCTGTTGTTTTAGTTAATAAAAACAAAGACAATACATTCCTCCAAAACTTTAAATATGTTGGCCAAATTTATTTTATGTTGGCTTTATGTAAAGTTAAAATAAATCAAATGGTGACTTTTACAATCGTCTCTGCTTTGTGTTGTGCTGAGTATATTAAAACAATAGCCATTTCTCAATGTCAAGGAAGGATCCTCGGAAGCCAGAATTTCGAGGATGCTACGTCATCGACGTCCGTCGAAGGACTGTTCCAATGTCGAGGATCCTCGAAATATCAGCCAAGGACTGAGTCCTTCATTCGAGAAATATCCCATATACAGGAAAGGATGCATATTTGTATTCTTCGCGCTCTTCACGCGCTGAAATCACCCACAATCCTATGCGCGCAGCACCGAAAGCACACCTTTCAATCACGCAATGACGTAATGACGTGCACTTGCTAGCCTGTTCCATTTAATGTGTTCTCGAATGCTTAAAAGGAGCCTCGCCTAGCATCTGAAGGAAGTGACTTGTAAGGACTAGTCCTGCCAAGGAAGTATCCTTGACATTGAGAAACGGCTTCTTTCTTGGTACAAAAAATAACATTTGACTAAGTTATGAAAGAGGCAGGTTTAACAAACAAAGTTTAATTAATAATTTGTCATAATTAACTGAATGTGAGAATTACAGTTAGTTTCCATATAATTGTATTTTCTGTTTTTAATAAAAACATATAGAATAGTTTATATACACGTACATTAGAGAATCACATCAACATTTTTACACATCGTACAAGTTCATGTATATAGCAGCAGCATATATTTAATACTGTTTCATTTTCTACATGAAAAATACAGCTTTAATTTACAAAACCACTTTAGATGGAGTAAGAAAATGTTAAACAGTTCTCTGAAATGAAGCCTTCTCGTTCCATCGTGGTCAGACTCAAGCTCACGTACTGTGGCACGTTAAAAATTTAAGTATACAGATTTTCTTTTCCTGAAAGATTAAAAAACAGACAATTTTTTTTTTTAATATCATCGTTGAGCATGGTGGTCTGCAAAAATAGCATTTCAGTCTTTCATACTTCAGACAGATGTTTTTAAAAATGACTAAAATGCTCATTTTATTCTTAAGTTAACCAAACCTCCAGTACATCTTAAAAAGAGTCTTGAAACCAGTAATGATGACTGCAGTATCTAATTGGCTGAGTGGATTTGCGAGTAGCCAGCTGACTGACTGGAAACACTATAATACAGCAAAGCCAGCAAATCAATAACACTCAAGCAAGAGGTTCATGGTCAATTAAATCTGAATGTTGGCATGGAGTCAGACAAGCAAAGATACAGAAAGGTTGAGATCGAAATACAAAATGAATGAATTAAGTTATATTATTAACAATGAATCAGTTTTACTCAAATCGACTATATTTCTCTGAAAATGCATTGTTTAATACATGAGATCTTTGATTATTAATGCTTGTCAAAGACACAACTGGCACACAGAACCAGTTTTTTTTTTTTTTTTGGTGCTTTACAACTAACAGGAATTTCCAGTTACAGGCGTATGCTAAGCATATACATTATTTCTATGCACAAAGAGCATGCATGTTAAATGAGCTGTAAAGATGGATACATAATTTGGTAAGGGCTTACCTCGAGCAGTCAGATCCTGCCCAGCCTTGACGGCAATGGCACCTGTTAGGTCGGACACACCTGCCGTCATTCAAACAGGGCTTGGAACATACAGCTGGGAAAAAACCCCCCAAATACTTTCACTATTAACCATAAAATCATCACTAATCCAGTGTATTTATTTTATAAAAGTCAAATGCTAAAATATTTAAGTTATACACTTAATTTTTTTACGGACCTCAGTGTTGAGTCAATGTTATAATGTTAAAGGAACAGTATGTAAGAAATGTATATCAATTAATCATAAAATGGCCCTGATATGTCACTAGACATTAAGAAATCATTTTCATTTCAAATACTTATATCACTGACAACAGTGGTCTGGCCAGGATATTGTCATTTAAAAAGTGGAGTTGCAGCCCTCAACTGATGTTTATGTTGTCTTTTTGTGTATTGGCCACCAGTTGTGTGATTGCAGTACCAGTTTTAGCC
Source organism: Misgurnus anguillicaudatus (assembly GCF_027580225.2). NCBI lineage: Eukaryota > Metazoa > Chordata > Actinopteri > Cypriniformes > Cobitidae > Misgurnus > Misgurnus anguillicaudatus. The sequence goes on along the minus strand of NC_073357.2, from coordinate 26,888,708 downwards.
ACAAGTTGTGTGATTGCAATACCAGTTTTGGCCACAATCCTACATACTGTTCCTTTAATATTTACTATAACAACATTATACATCGTTTTAAAGAGGATAAGCCTTATTTTAAATACTGTATGAGCCTTTTCTGTATGAGTAGATTTGTTGCTCTAGAAATAGTTATCGTAATAGTTTAAAATGCCGAATACTGTATATAATGTAGAACACAAAAACCTGTACAATGACCAGGAGTGTCATGCACCAATTTTTTTAAGGGGGCACAGTTCACAGAAATTTGTGCATACACAGACATCAAACGAAATATTATAGAGCTTTCAGTCTTTTCCATGGCACCTACATTTCTAACAATCTGAGCGCCTTCATGCAAAAACCTCCAAAATAAAAGTGTAGACTAACTTTTATATCAAATACCATCCAATCGGAATAATGACATATTGGCATCATATTTAAACGGCATGTTTTGTTTATTTACGTTTTGTTTAATGACTTGTTTAAAGGAATAGTCTACTCATTTTCAATATTAAAATATGTTATTACCTTAACTAAGAATTGTTGATACATCCCTCTATCATCTGTGTGCGTGCACGTAAGCGCTGGAGCGCGCTGCGACGCTTCGATAGCATTTAGCTTAGCCCCATTCATTCTATACTACCATTTAGAGATAAAGTTAGAAGTGACCAAACACATCAACGTTTTTCCTATTTAAGACGAGTAGTTATACGAGCAAGTTTGGTGGTACAAAATAAAACGTAGCGCTTTTCTAAGCGGATTTAAAAGAGGAACTACATCCTATGGCGCAACAGCACCCTTGGGAGCACTTCGACTCGCCTGAAAAGTCCGCTTCCCTTCTCACTCTCATAATGGGAGAGGGAGGGTGTTACTGTGCCGAGTCGAAGTACTCCCAAAAGTGCTATTACGCCATAAAATATAATTCCTCTTTTAAATGCTTGCTTGCTTGTATAACTACTCGTCTTAAATAGGAAAAACGTTGATGTGTTTGGTCACTTCTAACTTTATCTCTGAATGGTACCATTGAATGAATGGGGCTAAGCTAAATGCTATCGAAGCGTCGCAGCGCGCTCCAGCGCTTACGTGCATGCACACAGATGATAGAGGGATGTATCAACAATTCTTAGTTAAGGTAATAACATATTTTAATATTGAAAATGAGTAGACTATTCCTTTAATTGTGTCGTTAATGCATTTTGCACTGACCTCTGTAATATTAGTATAAGGTAAGAAACTCAACCTTATTTTGTTCAACTCCAGAATGATAATATTAATTAATAATGATACATAAAATATGTATTTTAAGCCTAAATGCATACATTTAAGCATGATTTAACATTTTCAAGGTCCCGTTCTTTCTGTGTTTTTGAAGCTATGATTGTGTTTACAGTGCGCAAAATAACATGTGTTCATGTTTCCTGTGTGACAAAAACAAATTATTTTTGATACAATTTTCTTATCTGTATAGCCCTGTTTTCACTGTCCTAAAAACGGGCTGATGTCTTCCTTGTCCTATGAAGTCCCTCCTTCAGAAATACCTAACGAGTTCTGATTGTGTAGTTTGTTTAGTGTGTTGTGATTCGACAGCAGTTTAGCTTAGCAGAGCCATTTTAGCCAGAGTTTAGTCAAAAACCTTTTCTTGACGTCATTCAATCGGGAAGTAGAGGGCTGTAGTCCAAACCGGCCATTCGCTGTAGGCTTTGAAAGGGGACTTCTATTAAAGAAAATATATTGCCTGAACTTTGAGCTTTATCATTTTACAGGTATTATTTATGCTCTAACAGCAACATTATACACTAACTAAGGTTTAAAAATGGGATCAAGAAGAACGTGACCTTTAGTTTTGTTAATCCTGCAGTGTGATCAATTAAAAAAATGAAATTGCTAAAAAAAATTATGTATCCCTTTAAAAGTAATAAGGTAATAAAAAATGACAAAAATACAAGAAAAGCATTGACATGTCAAAGCATTTTATGTCACCACTACTAAAAGCATATTTTCCCCTTTAATTTACTTTAATATAGTTTTTTTTTTTTGGTTGGGGTAAAAAAATTAATGATTCTCCTGTATATTTTTGTAAAAGTTCAATAAACAGATAAAAAAAGCATATTCACTAATTGTGAACCCCTGGGACTTTTATCACTAATAGTGGACTGCTGTTGCTTGGCAACAACACCAACATGACATAATATGAGCTCAGGAGAATAAGCACCCCCCTCCCATCCCACCATGAGGTCCTTGTCTTTGTAATCACTTTACTCTCACCACCCTACTCTTTAACTCCTAGGGGCGGTTTTCCGGACAGGGATTAGAGTAGTCCTAGACTAAAAAAAATGTAAGAGCTGTCCAAACTTAAAACTACTTGGACTGACATGTCTTAAAATACATCAGTCACATTTCTTTTGCCTTAAACGGGAAACCGCCTCTTAAAGTTGAATTATTTCAACAGAATGTCTTTAGATGATAATAAGAGTTGTTTCCCTGACTAGCAATGTTAAACTAAGCTTTATGCAAAGATTGAGGGCACAGATGGCTTATGACAGACGATTAAATAATTCATAATCTAATAGTAATTAAATCCTGTGAGGTTATGGCTAATTATGATTTATAGGTCTCAGATTGTCAGACAAAGGAGGTGACGTTCACAGAAACACACTAAAGCCTTTTAATTTTATTTGCTGTTATCAATTATTATTACTTTATATGAACTCAATCAGATTTTAAAATTTTGTAACATTATAATAATGTAAGTACACTTGAAAAAACAAACAAACTGGCAGCTGTGGTTGCCAGAAGACTTCTATGAAAAATACAGGAAACATATAAACAACTTGGCAGTTAAAGGGTGTGAAAATGCGGGGGAATTTTTTCCATTACAGCAAAGTTTTGTATATTTCACAACTCTTAACTGTGTATTTCATTAACTGATATATAATTTATATATATATATATATATATATATATATTCACATTTAACTTCTGGACAAAATGCATACGTATACACACACTCTTACCAATATGGCAGCGTATGCCTGTCCATCCTGCCGGGCATTCACATTGGTATGGCGCTACACAGCGTCCTCCATTGAGACATGGGAGGATGCAGATCGCTGCAGTCCAAAAAAAAAAAAAAAATTGGTTAAATGTTTAGTTTGAATAGACACTGAAAAAGATAATGTTTTTTTTGCAGTATATCAATCTTTCATACACGTTACACACTTTGGCATGGGCTTGGGCTTTCTGTGGAAGAGTGAAGCCACAAAAATGTTTTGGTTCTCCAAAAAAAAACATGTGTCATTTTAGGGTGTGTATGAGCAGAACTCTGCTGTTCTGAAAACTGTAACTTGGTTTCCAAGAAAGCTTTACAAATCCCGCCCCCCATGTTTTCAATAAATAAATACTTTGGTTAATTAAGTTACTGTATTATTTTAAATGATGTAAATAACAGATTTTGCTTCAAAATGCACACTACATTTGGGCCTACAATGTGCAAATTGTTTTAGGAAAAAGCTGTTGTTGATAATTAAAGTCACCATGAAATAAAAATATATATTTTTATATATATATTTATATATGCTGTTCATAATCTTTAATAAAAAATGTTCTCGTCCTCTCCTCCGCAAAACAATAAACAGGGTTCCCACGGGTCCTTGAAATCCTTCAAACTTTGTGAATCTGGGGAAAAAAACTTCAAGGACCTGGGAAGTTTTTGAAAATATACATACATAGATACAGGTCATTGAAAGTGCTTGAATCTATTTTATGCAAGAAGTTTTCTGGGGAAAAAAATCCATATTATTCCCTGTGTAGTGTAGGATAATATCATAAAAATTCTAAACTTTTTAAGCACACGTGCTAAACTGTTTGCTTTCAATGCTTATATCTTCTGTATGCGGATGTTGATTCATACCAAAATGCTTTTTTGCATACTTGTGTTTGACACATGAAAACGTCTCGGGTTACGTATGTAACTGTTGTTTTCTGAGAAGGGAACGAGACGCTGCGTCTTCCTTGCCATACTTTCGGCAATATTTCAGATAGCGTTATACATCTTGGCTCCTGCGCCACACTGTCTTTGTCGTTAAGCCTCACTATTGGTTGAATTTGTTATACGAATTCTGACCCACTTACCCCTGGAGGCGTCCCCAAAGTGTCACTACAGTGACGCAGCGCGAGTTCCCTCGAAAGGGAACTGTAACAATGTATCTTAAAAGGTAACATGATGTAACCTTGCTCTCACTTGAAATGTGTCCCCAAATTTAGTCCTTGAATTTGAGGGTATTGGACCTGGAAAGTCCTTGAAAGCTCCTTGAATTTGAAGTTAACTAATGTGTGGGAACCCTGAATACAGTATCCTTTTCTCATTGATGAAGCCATGCACTCGGGTATACGTCATAAAAGGGAAGAAAACACAATCACTTTTTGCCGTTTCATAGTGACTTTAAACTTTGCCATAAGGAATGACTGTTATAGAAATCTGTAACACTTTAGGTATGTGCTGTTTCATTGATGTCCTTACAGTTTTTGCTACAGCGTGTACTTCTAGTCGAAAGTAAGCCATACTAGGTACTTAAAATGAGAACTCTGAAGGGTGCCAGGATTCAGTTGCTCATTTTCATATGGAACGACTCTTTACAGTAAGCGATGTCCCCAAAGGCACCCTTAGTGACTGTGTGTACAGTTAAAGGACTTACGCTCCTCGCAAAATCGACCCATCCATCCTTCTTGACAGTGGCACATGTTTGGTCTCAAGCACACACCTCCGTTTTGACATTGGGTCCAACATAAAGCTATAGAAACACAAACACACAACAGGATAAGAGATCAAACTGGAGCCATTTAAAAAACAGCATTAACCCTTAAAGTGACAGCATTAACCTTCTGTATTAAATCCCCAAACTGACATGCAGCATTCAAAGAAATCAAATGTTAGATAAATGTTTAAACCGTTGTTAATTTTACAATGTTCAAAGTTAGTTTCTGTAAGCGCACAACTAAAAAATCTTGTTCAGAACGAAAGAGAAGCAAAGATTTTTCTTACATGATGTAAAAGCATCAACATGCCAAAAAGTAATGCTAGTATGGTTTCATTCATTCATTGTATAGTATCATTCATGCCTTGCTAAAAAGATTGACATCAATACTGTGAGACAACCCTGTTATTCAATGGCTATTGTAAAAATGAACAATTGAGTCTTAAATGCTGATTGGTCAGTGCAGCAACCCAGCTGGGTAAACAATACACAATATAGCTATGGTGCTTTTGCATCATAAATTGCATCATAAACATGTGCCCAAAATGTAATGAAGTGAATATATGGGGTAACAGCACCCACCCTATGTTATACATGTATGGCCTCCTTAAAGGAACAGTATGTAGGATTGTGGCCAAAACTGGTATTGCAATAACAAAACTTGTGGCCAAAACTGGTATTGCAATCACACAACTGGTGGCCAATACACAAAATGACAACATAAACATCAGTTGAGGGCTGCAACTCCACTTTTTAAATGACAATATCCTGGCCAGACCACTGTTGTCAGTGATATAAGTATTTGAAATGAAAATGATTTCTTAATGTCTAGTGACATATCAGGGCCATTTTATGATTCATTGATATAAATTTCTTACATACTGTTCCTTTAAGTAATGATATAGGGCACGTCCTAAATGTTATATATTTGCAGTATTGTACAGTAATGGCATGGGACAAAAATAGGGCATGTAAATCTTAAGCCATTGACTAGCAGTGTTGCCTTATAGTCATTAGCTGTTAAAAAAAAAGTGATTGCTTAAAGTGCCCAGATTGCCAGTGTTTGTGGTTATACATGTACACGTGCCAGCCCAGTATAAAAGATTAAGATAAAAGATGAGGGAAAGGTCTTCAAAAGCAGAGCTTAATTTGGCACTGGCACCCAGTTTCTTGCGCTACCTTTGCAGGTAGGGGATAGGGTCCACGTGCCATTCTCCAAGCACACACTTCTGCTAGAACCCTCCATGGTGTAGCCTGGGTAACATGAGTACACCACCACATCTCCAAACTGGAACATCACCCCATGGACCACCCCATTTGCCACGTACAGAGGTGGACCGCAGGACACCCCTGTGTGTGATCAAAATCGACCGTACCAGTTGGTTAGCAAAGCAGATTCTCAGCGAGGCTGAGCAGTCCATTGACGAACTACTAGGGAGAGGTTTTAAAAAAACTGATATTCTGGCTCCCTTTCTGTTTTTTTATGTACAGTATCAGACGTGGAACAGTGCATGAGAGATATAACACTGATGTAAAAGAGACTGAGACATAAGGGGTGTTTGGTGTGAAATTCAACAGGTGTCTCACCAAGACAAAAGTGAAACTATCAATATAATGTGAAGACCACAGTTTAAAAGTTTGTATCAGAAGGAAAAACATAAACATGCGAGCAGTGATACATGCGCTAAGGAGGAGCACACATTTCCAGCATGCAAACCAGCCAAAAGGTAAAAAAAACAGAAATAATGCAACAAAGAAAAGAAACACAATAACCAACTGTGAGTAACCGCAGGCTTAAAATATAACTGATACATTTTAGGAAATAATAATGAAAGAGGAAACTATTGTTGTCCAACAAAACACAGTGCTCTGAAGATGCAATGCAATAGAAAGTCCACAATCCAACGTGACACAGTCAACAAACACAAAGTGTTATTTTTTGGTGGATTTTGCACCCATATACCTGCCTAAACAAATCTTTTGCAAGTAAAACATGGCAAATAAATCTGCACTGTGCGTCACCGAGCACTAAAAGAGGAACTAATGATATTGGTCAATTTATTTCATCATACAGCTGTGATTGCCTGTAAATGTTACTATGAAAAACACAGGCCAAAGCATCCAACTTCCCAAATCTTTTTGTGCTGCCCTGACCTGATCTTGCACTGACATATCTTATATATCAGAGCCATTGAGTCTCATTCACTAATAATTGCATACCTTTTTCGCCTAATTCACAGCACGTGCGTACGCACATGAATTTATTCTTATATTTGTTCTTACGTTAGTGAATTTGGATTGTTCTACATGAGCGGCCGCGTGCACAAGGTTGGTAATTCGCATAAAACAAGCCTAATCTAGTTCCATATAAGGGTTTTCCGGAGCGCTGGTCCACAGAAAATTTTAGAGCAGTTTTTCAAAGAACCAAAAGAGCTCGAAAAGAAATCCATGATCATATTTATTATCGGTAAAGTTACGTTTTGCTTTGCATTTTTTATTTGCGAGGTTTTGCTATTGCTGGATGAAGCCAGTGCTGTCCGCTGAGGATAGGCAGGAATTAACTAAAAAACTTTTTTACAAATTTGTTTAAACTGTCTTTATATACCAATACATAAGTAAAATGTAAGTACTCTGAAAAAGAGAGTATGATAATCGAGTGTCTGTAGACCTCTCAGCTCATTTTTCCATTCACTCCACCCCCTCCCTTCTGGGTTTCTTTTAAAGCCACGCCCCCAAAACACATGAACGTGCGACGCTGACCGGCTCTGCTGGGAGAAGCATTTACCTCAGACGAGCGGAGAGGAAGGAGCGCGGTGCTTGTAGTAACATCATGTTACAAACACATGTAATACTACACCTAACTTTATCACTATGAATATAAACAAATAGGATGGCTGTTAGTACTCACTATTAAGCTAGCATATCGATACAGGTAAAGTTTAAAATATATTTTGTTTAATTTGGTAACAAACAAGCTAGTTATATTTATAAGACAAAGCTAAAAACAGATTGCATTGATACAAGTTTTTTTATCACCATCAGTTACACTGTGATGAAGGTGAATTTTGTGGAAGATTCATAACATATAAGGTGTTTTGCATATAAGAGTTTCCGTGATGAAAGCATTGTTGACTCTGATGAGGACTACACTCCGGAGACAATACCGCTACCATCGTCGACTCGAGGAAAAGCCACGTGATATTTACTCTCGTTTGATTTCTTCGTTTATTCTTTTTTTGCCTCGTTTGCCTTCGCTGACTGGATATGCAGGTACTGTGAGTTCTGAATGCTCTTTCTCTGCCATACTTTTGCTCTTCCTAGAGTGCCTCGTGCACGTTCAAATCAATCGGGTGTGCGCATGTGTGGGCAGATCCCGTAGCAACAGGGGTGGTGCCATGGTCGCGAGAGAGAGTGATAATCGCGCAAGCTATTCATTTGTTTAGTCCCGAATGGAAATAATGAGCTGTCGTGAGAGATCTACAGACACTCGAGTTTTATACTCTCTTTTTCAGAGTACTTGCATTTTACTTGTGTATTGGTATATAGGGACAGTTTAAACAAATTTGTAAAAATGTTTTTTAGATAATTCCTGCCTATCCTGCCTTTAACCAATATGACATTTAATTAATATCACAGAGACGCACATCTGTATCTAAAACAAAATAGACAGGAGATCAAGTGATTAACGTTTGAACTTCTCATTACATTTAAATGACGTTTACATTGGGCATTAAGCAAACAATTTCATATAGAGATTTAGAAAGTGAGGAAGAAAAGCCTGAAGATTTGTCATTACGTGTATCTTCTTTATATGTGTGGAAAAAAATAAGTAGGCTATAATGACGTATAATATAATGTATATAATAATAATAATATAAATAATGTATAATTATATAATTATATATATATATATATATATATATATATATATATATATATATATATATATATATATATATATATATATATATATATATATATATATATATATATATATATATATATATATATAATCAAATACTAGGCTATAATTATAATGTTTATATTAATGTTGATATATAAAATGTACATGATTATATTAGAATATTTTCTGTATTATATATATATATATATATATATATAATACAGAAAATATTCTAATATAATCATGTACATTTTATATATCAACATTAATATAAACATTATAATTATAGCCTAGTATTTGATTATAGTGTACGTGATTATTGCGTACGAGTGGTTTTAGGTTTTCTTGAATTTTTTCGTTCATTTAGAAGACATTTTGATATGAAAGTTTTTGTTGAATCACGATTTGTTTGTGACAACATCTGTACGCACATCTTATGCACAAATTTGTGGGTACACATGCTTAATGAATGAGACCCATTGTTTTGTCTGAAGATGCAGTATTGTTTTTTGTAAAATGTATGTTTGTAAAATCTACCTAATATAACTAAAGCCTAGTCCTGGATTAATCTAAACCCTGTCCAGGAAACTGCCCTTATGTGATTTATTACAGAACTTATTGAGGCCTTTTGTTAAAATTTGATATATCATGAGAAACGAACAGGTGGACTAGAAAACAGTTACAGTACGAGGCATTAAAAATATTCCCAGAGGATCCTAGAAAAATAATTAATAGAGATGGCTCCATTGAAAAAGGTTCTGATAAAACTTAAATCTTTTTATTTTTGGAAAACTTAGAAACATAGAAACAATGAAGGTTTGTACTCACTCTCACACACTGCACTGATGGGAGTCCAGGTCTGATCGGTTCTGCAAGTTAAGGTGGTGGTAACTTTTCCTGGGTTACCTTTAACCCGCTGACCTTTAGGACAATTGATTTGAACCGAGTGGCCGACTGGGAAAGCCATGCGTGTAGTGTTGCTATTGACCCCAATCCAACCAGGAGGAGGGGGGCATGATTTGGCTGTGTTGGGAAGATAAGATTTAAGTGTATATCAAAAAGCTATATTAGCATATTATCTCATATTGTGAATTGCTTTGTTGGGTTAGGGTTAGGTTTACAGACCTATTATCCAGTGATATATTAACTCTTATAAATACATAATTATGTTAGATGTGTAATATGAAATGCAATATTTTCAGTGATAGAGGGCTTTTACTGGCTTTTGTCAAAGGACTGTACAAAAAAACATAAAATGAATAAAGTAATGAACAAAGAAATATGTCGGTGATAGTATTCGAGTGCTTGACATACGTATACAGACAGGGAAATGTGAACTCCACGAGCCGTTTCCCATACACATGACCAGAGACTCTCCCTGTAGTGTGTAGCCTTTCTCGCAGTGAAACTCAAGTGCACGCCCGCTGGTCAGATTGTGTTCCTGCACCTTTCCATTTGAAAAGTCTGTTACCTTTCCACAGCCCCATGGGACTGTTTGTGTATTTGTAAAAAGGAAAGAAAGTCAAAATAGTAAAAAAAAGAGAAGCAGAGTGTTCTTGAGTAAATAATTTCCCATTCTTACCTTCACATGCTGGTGTTGGTAAACTCCAAGTTCCATTGGCCTGACAAGTAATGTTTTGTGATCCCACCAAAACCCGCCCTGGGAGACACATATAGCTGACAGTGCTCTGGTATGTCTCACCACTGGACATAGAAATGGCATTGTCCACCACTGGGGGAGGACCACACGACACAGCTATAAACAAAAGATTTGTTTGATTAGATGCGCATGAGAGGAAGATTTCCACACACATCAAATTAAAATTAAAGCTTGATATATTCAGGCAACCATGGATAATGTCAATGGTGATAGAAAACAATTAATAGGTGATAATGTATTTTAAGTTTAATGTTTGTATAGTGTTTTGTATGGTTTGGTTTGGTCAGGTCAAAGCTTCTCTATTTTTCCCAACAGGTGTGTGAAGTTTGTTATACTGCACTTACCAACACACAATGGCTGAATTCCACTCCATGTCCCATCACCTGTACAGGTTTGAACAGAATCGCCCTAGGTGATGAGAAAAAAGAATACAGATTTCTTCAAAATGGCATTTATTAACAAACACTTATGTGCCTTCTCTGTGATAAAAATCATACATTCTGATGGCAACTAATTATTTACTTTTAATTAAATAGGCAACAATTTGTACCCAAAGCAGCTAAATACAATTGTCATTCCTTTTTCTAAGTGCTTCTTCTTGTTGGCCTGTTTAAAGGATATAATTTTTTTTATTATTTTCTACCCAAACGCAAGGTTAAAACACAGGGTAATTTAAGTGGGTTATTTTTTCAGTTTTTTGGGAAGTTTTGAATAACCCAACCCTGATGCCAGTATGCCAGTTAATCCCAGTATTTGTTAGAGCAGTGGTTCTCAAACTGGGTGCCGGGGCCCCCAGGGGGGCCACAAGATGGTGCCAGGGGGGCCCCAGTTTTATGACATTTTACAACCCCAAAACAGAAAAAGTTGGGACACAGTAGAAATTGTGAGTAAAAAAGGAATGGACTAATTTACAAATCTCATAAACTTATATTTTATTCACAGTAGAATATAGATAACATATCAAATGTTGAAAGTAAGATATTTTGAAATGTCATGCCAAATATTGGCTCATTTTGGATTTCATGAGAACTACACATTCCAAAAAAAGTTGGGACAGGTAGCAATAAGAGCCCAGAAAATTTAAATGTACATATAAGGAACAGTTGAAAGACCAATTTGCAACTTATCAGGTCAATTGGCAACATGATTGGGTATAAAAAGAGCCTCTCAGAGTGGCAGTGTCTCTCAGAGGTCAAGATGGGCAGAGAATCACCAATTCCCCCAATGCTGCAGTGAAAAATAGTTTTCTGAGTTTCTCCGAGAAAAATTGCAATGAGATTGAAGTTATCATCATCTGCAGTGCATAATATCATTCAAAGATTCAGAGAATCTGGAACAATCTCTGTGCGTAAGGGTCAAGACCGGAAAACCATACCGGATGCCCGTGATCTTCGGGCTCTTAGACGGCACTGCATCACATACAAGAATGCTACTGTAATGGAAATCACAACATGGACTCAGGAATACTTCCAGAAAACATTGTCAGTGAACACAATCCACCGTGTCATTCGCTGTTGCCAGCTAAAACTCTATAGGTCAAAAAAGAAGCCATATCTAAACATTACCCAGAAGCACAGGCGTTTTCTCTGGGCAAGGCTCATTTAAAATGGACTTTGGCAAAGTGGAAAACTGTTCTGTGGTCCAACGAATTAAAATTTGAAGTTCTTTTTGAAAAACTGGGATGCCATTTCATACGGACTAAAGAGGACAAGGACAACCCAAGTTGTTATTAGCGCTCAGTTCAGAAGCCTGCATCTCTGATGGTTTGGGGTTGCATGAGTACGTGTGTCATGGGCAGCTTACACATCTGGAAAGGCACCATCAATGCTGAAAGGTTTATCCAAGTTCTAGATACATATGATCCCATTCAGATGTCGTCTCTTTCAGGGAAGACCTTGCATTTTCCATCAAGACAATGCCAGACCACGTACTGCATCAATTACAACATCAAGACTGCGTAGAAGAAGGATCTGAGTACTGAAATGGCCAGCCTGCAGTCCAGATCTTTCACCCACAGAAAACATTTGGTGCATCATAAAGAGGAAGATGCGACAAAGAAGACCTAAGACAGTTGAGCAACTAGAAGCCTGTTTTAGACACGAATGGGACAACATTCCTATTCCTAAACATTGGTCCTCTTCCAGCTGGTCCTTGTATGTACATTTAACTTTTATGGCTTCTTATTGCTACCTGTCCCAACTTTTTTTGGAATGTGTAGCTCTCATCAAATCATAAATGAGCCAATATTTGGCATGACATTCCAAAATATCTCACTTTCAACATTTGATATGTTATCTATATACTACTGTGAATAAAATATAAGTTTATGAGATTTGTAAATTATTCCATTCATTTTTTACTCACAATTTCTACTGTGTCCCAACTTTTTCTGTTTTGGGGTTGTATAAAATAAATTAATTTATCATGAATTCTGTGCAATTAAACCTAAAAAAATACTACTAATCAACAGCACTACTTTGTATCATTTAATATGTTTTGTTTAATTAAAAGTTGAGTTTTAAAACAGTTTCTTGTCATACATTTTCTTTGGGGGGGCCGCGAAGGAATGCGCAGTACACAAGGGGGGCCGCACGCTGAAAAAGTTTGAGAACCACTGTGTTAGAGTGTGGATCCAAAAACAAAATGCACAGTAAAAATATTATATAAATGATATAAAAAATCATGAAAAATTTCATAAAAGTTTTTAACAAAATGACTTCCAGGAAAATATTCTTCTAAAAATGTATAAACATACAAATATATCAAATGAAAGAACAGACCCTCTGCTTTCAAACTAACAACAAACAAAGAAACAAACAAAATGGGAAAAACCGTTTCATCCTTTCTATTTTTTTTTCTCTGCTTATAAACTAAATATAGTTTTTTTCTTCAAAAATACATTTTTTTTGCAAAAAGCTAAAATAATTGCTTTTGTGAAGGAATTTTGTTAGAGATCATATTCAGAATGATTATCAAAACATACACAGAGTTTAAAAAATAGTAAATAATTTTTTGCTCCAGTTTTTTAATAAATTGGGTAAGTCACGGTATTACAGATTCACATTAAACCTCATCAGGAACATGTTTTTTAAGCGAATGTTTTCTCTTAATTGCCGAGATAACTCGTCAATGGCGGGGAAAGAGTTAAAAACCAAAAAGATGACTATTTGGATAGAAATCGTTAGGTCCCTAAAGTTTGTCAAAAAAGTACTTAAACTGACACAGTCGTTTCTTTGGTGGTAAAAGAAAAACAGACATGTCCATTTGGGCAGCAATAAAATCAGTGACATCATCTTTAAATGATAAAATGAAATCATGTCCCCATGTATAACAAATACAGCCAAACAGAGCTTTACAAGCACATTTACACTTTATTTTAAAGCATTAATTCATATGGAGGCATTTCTGTTCCTTTCCTGTTCCTTTGCTACAAACATCTAGCAAGCAATGTAAAACATATATAGTAGACCAGTGTTTTTCAACCCTGGTCCTCGAGTACCCCCTTCCAGAATGTTTTAGATGTCTCCTCAATTAACACACCTGATTTAACTCATTAGCTTGTTAGGGAAACAATCTGAAATAAGGCTGATGAGTTGGTTAAGGTGTTTTGAATACTTTCTGAGAGGGGGTCCTCGAGGACCAGGATTGAAAAACACTGCAGTAGACCTCTCAACACTGAACACTAGGCATGTTAATAGAGTAATGTACCTGCAGTTCAAATCCTTTCAGGCAAGTGTAACTTATAATATCTCCATAATCGTAGCTCTTGCCCTCAAGCAAGCCATTAAGAATGGGAAGAGGCTTTTCGCAAATTACAGGCACACAAGACTTCGAAGAGAAAGGTGGTGACCATTTGCCAGAGACCTGGATCAAAATAAAGGGACTATCATCACTATTTCATTAAAAAAGTATGGTGAAAATAATTATTTATAAACAATACACACAACATAATTTCAGCATAGTACATTACTCACCGCACATTCAGACAGTGCAGGTCCCTCAAGATGGTACCCCGGTTTGCAGGAGATTGTTACTGTGCCCCCTACAGGTGTGAGCTGGTTTCCTTTGACAACTACATGGGAGAGGTTGGCAGGCAGGCTGCAGGGTGAGGGTCGACACCTGACACCGTGTTTGGACCAGGTGCCATCACTTTGACAGATAACAAAATCTGTTTTTGTTGCTAACTCAAAGCCCTCTTTACACCTGCATTAAACAGAATCAATATCAGCCACACATCTCAAAAATTGTATATGTTGTTAAATTAAGCTTTAGATGAACCCTTGCATAATGGTACTTATAAAATATAATACCAAATCACCTGTACTGAGCTTTGCTTCCATATGTTAACACCACTCCAGCAGTCTCTGCATTTGGGATCAGTGGAGGCACGCCACATGAAACAGGTTCACAGTTCAGATTGGGCTCTCCCCAGCTGCCCAACCTTCCACAGGAGATATTGGGAGAACCTTTCAAATTATAGCCCGGCCTACAGCGGTAAGTGACTGTGTCAATGGGCTGGGCAGTACTACCTTGAATGACAGCATTAGGAACAGCTGGGGGAGGGCTGGAACATCTCCCACGGGTACAGATAGGTACTCCTGGACTCCATAAGCCACCCTTGTCGCATATGGCCTCTGTAGGGCCTACAGTTTTGTAACCTTCTTCACATCGGAACCAGACACTTGCTCCACAGGTGTGGTCTCGACCAAGAACAGCACCATTCCTCAGCACTGGGGGACTGCACACACATGACCGGCATTCTGGAACTTCCCCTAGCCACATTCCATCTGCAGAACACCGTAAAACTGGACTGCCAACAACCTCATAGCCTGGGAAGCAGATATATTCCACAACATCATCGAAATTAAAACTTGATCCATTCAGGTAACCATGGCTAATGTCCTCAGGTGGGTCACATGTGATTATGTCACATCGTGGAGGAGGATCATCCCATAGTCCATCGCCTCTGCATATTAGAGAAGGATTTCCTGTCAAGATGTAACCAGTATCACACTGATACCTAATCATACTGTTGTAACCATAATCCGTGCCAGTTACTCTGCCATTTTCAATTACTGGTGGTTGACCACAGTCGGCTTGAAGGCACTTCGGAGGAGTTTCACTCCAACTGCCATTGGCCAAACAAACACTTGTTGGTGCTCCCTGCAGGATGAAACCGAGGTTGCAGCTGAACAATAACCTCTTACCAAATGTGTAGTCATCTCCTCTCACTAGAACATCCTTTGACACAACAGGCCGCCCACAGGAAACTGCTTTACACCATGGAGCTTTGTTGTCCCATTTCCCGTCAACTTGGCAAGTCCTAGTTTCAACACCCTGTAGGGAAAAACCATCATGGCACTCATAGCGAATAATTGCCTTGAAGTGAAAAGAATTTCCAATCACTTCACCATTTGATATGCCTCCAGGATCACCACATGAGATCGGCATACAACGAGGAGCTTCATCACTCCACTGTTGCCCAGAAAGGCATTGTCGGACAGTCTGTCCATTGAGTTCGTATCCCTCCTCACAGCTATACTCTACAAGGCTGCCAAGGTCACTATGTGTTACCAAGACTGATCCATGTTCAGGGCTTGGTGGTGTTTCACATTGTGCAGGAGCACATATAGGGGCTGTTCCATTCCAAGTGCCATCCTCTTGGCACATCAAAACAATGTCACCACTTACTTCATAACCGGAATGGCAATGATATTGAGCCATGGATCCATGTAAAAAGCTATTGTCTGCTGGTAATTGTTGGCCTGTAAGTGTGCCGTCTTCTATTGGTAGATGTTGCACCTTTAGGTAGTCACCAAAATCAATATGTGGAGGTAGGCCACAGTCAGCAGGAGCACATAGGGGCTCAGAACTTGACCAGCCATGTTCTTCACAAGTGAGGTGAGTATTACCAACTATCAGGAAACCTGGAAAGCAGCTATAAAAGATGGTGACCCCAAACTTACTGTCCTGTCCTTCAACAAACCCATTGTCGATAGGTTTGGGGGGAGAACAGTATATCTGCACACAGGAAGGAGGATTCTGGTCCCACTGTCCATTCTCCAGACAGGTAAGTGTTTCTGGGCCTTGTAAACGATATCCTCTTTGGCAGGAATATATAACCGACTGGCTAAACTGGAGCCTTGAGTACCTAACAGAGCCATTGGGAATCTCTATTGGTGCAGCACACTTAACAGGGTGACATACAGGTAAACCTCCTATCCAAAATCCACTTTGACCACAAAGTACAGTGCTGTTGCCTACTAAGTCATATCCTGCCTTACAGCTATAAATGGCAGTACTAAGATACATAAGACCTTGAACATCCACAATGCCATTTGGTATCTCCTCAGGGTGTGGGCATTCAACAGGAATGCATTGAGGATAAGGTGTGCTCCAATTTCCATCTGCCTGGCAGCGAACAGAAGCTTCCTTCCATAAAGTAAATCCATTCATGCAGGAGTAAGTCACCACACTGCCAAAGTTGGACAATGTATTAGATGGGTCACCAAAGGAAACCTCAGGGGGAGGTCCACAGAACACTTCTTTGCAGATAGGGAAAGAGTCATTCCACTCCTGAGAAGGGGTACAACGAAGGGTTCGTGCACCATGAAGAATATACCCTTCCTCACAAGAAAGCTCCACAGTGCCTGAGTCAGAATCTAGTCCACGCAATACAAGATGGTTCTCCTCCAAAGGTGGTTCAGGACACTTAACTGGGGAACAACGTGGGATTATGCTCTTGTCCCACTTTCCAAACTTTAAACAAGTCCATGTAGAATCTCCAATAAGTTCATATCCCTCACTGCAGACAAATTCCACCTTACTGCCCACTTCAAAGGTAGAGCCAATATAGCGACCATTTCCGATATCAGGCGGGGTTGGACAGGTGAGGAGGACACAAACAGGAGGGTTGCTGTTTGACCACTGCTTGTTTGCCATGCAAATACGTTCAGGCTTTCCGGTAAGACGATAGCCATCATTGCAAGCATAAGTCACCCTACTGCTGTACACATAGTTGATCCTTCTTATTTGGCCCTATGGAGAAAAAGAACCAATCATACAATTTTCAAAATGTATCTTATTAAATTTAAATCACAAAAATGTGCTAAAATATGCAATAAACATGCATACCATTGTTCATTACACCATGAATACATAAGGAAAATAATACATTGCAATGTATTTACCTGGATAAAACCATTTGCCAAGCGAGGTGGGCTAGAGCAGGAAATAGGCTGGCATGTGGGCAAGACACCACCCCACTCACCGCTGGCTTTACAAATCCTCCTCTTCTCTCCTCGAATGAAATAGCCTTTATCACAACTGTATGCAATTACAGCCCCGAAACTATAATTGGTTCCGCTTACATAGCCCCTCTCAATACTCTCTGGCTTTGAGCATCTTACAGGCATACAGCCAATGTCCGAAGGTGATGGTGTCCACTCTCCTCCTATCAAGCACTTCAGTATTCCTGTTGTGTTGAGAACAAAACCCTCCTCACACTTGTAGTTAACCTCTGTGTTGCTTGCATACTTTGGCTTGTTGATTGAGTCCAGAATAGCATGTGGTAAATTAGGAGGACGCTGGCAGAAATTGGCAATACAGTGAGGAATACCAAAGCCATCTGGTGGTGCCCACACACCTTGTGCATTGCAGAACAGTTTTGTATTGTTGCCAGCGGTGTACCCATCATCGCAGAAGTAGATAGCCGTGTCACCAAATAGCTGATGTCCAGTATCAGGTAAAGCATGGTCAACTGGTGGTGGTGGTCCACAAGACCGAGGTACACACTGGGCAGAATTATGAGTCCAGTTGCCACTTGCGAGGCATTCCTGAGTTTCTTCTCCAAGCAGGGTGTAACTACAATAAGATATATTCAATAAGCACTACACAAATTTTGTCTACTGTTATAGAAATTACAGACAGGTCTAATCTCGATACATATATGAAGTAAGTTACCCCTCTTTGCAAATATAGTAGATCCGACTACCCATTGTAAAGTTGTCTCCCTTTATTACAGCGTCCCTCAAAGGAGGAGGGTTACCACAGTCCACTCTGGCACAGATAGGGGGAGGAGACGTCCACTCTCCTGATGCCTCACACTGCAACTCCACAGAACCCTGCAATCTTTACAAATACTTACATTTGCATTTATTCATTTAACAAGTAGGACTAGAGTTGAAGCTAGGAAAGCACAACATAGAACATGTTGACCAATCAAAATTCATAGATAGGTTTAGGGTAATGGTTTTGGTTAAGGCCATGGTTAGGGGTTTACATCATTTTCATCATTACCTTTTACTTTTAGGCGCAGGTTATGGCTAGGATTACAGTTAGGCAGTGGTTCCCAACCTTTTTTACTTCAAGGCCCCCTAGTTGACCACGACAATATTTGAAGGCCCCCCACTCACTCAATTTTCCCACATAAAATTAAACAGAACTTGGAATGACAAGACAGATGTATATTCGCTATACTAAAATGGGCAATAAAATAAGAAACATCTTGATTTTTGCTTGTTTTAGCTTATTTTAATGCTTGTTTTGTACATTTTTATAATAATTTTAAGTCATCTTGAGGTCCCCTTGGAAATCTGCTGAGGCCCCCCTGTGGGCCCCGATCCCCTGGTTGGGAAAGACTGCAGTAAGGGATAGGATTAGGACTGCTTATCTGACAGGAGTGTTGTTCCATGACCAATATCAAATTAAGCAACAAGGTTTACTTTGCAAAATTGCAGTGACTTAAACATTACCTGTATCCCTCGATGCAAGTGTAGGTTAGAGTGGTTAGGTAGACATTTCCGTTGAGGGTATACTCGGCATAATCCACCACTGGGGGCTCACCACAGGTTACAGGCTGACATATAGGGGCCTCTATGCTCCATTTCAAATTCGCCTGACATTGGCTTTCTGTCGGCTCCTGGGGGACATAACCCTTCTCACAACTGCAGCAGATCAGAAAATTATTCAGTTTTAAACAAATGCAGCATTTGTCATATTTAAACAGACGTCTTAAAGTGAGTTATGATACTTCTTGAAAGCAACTCTACATCTAACACTGACAGTGATACCTGAAAGTCACCTTGCTTCCGTATGTGAAGTTTGTCCCATGCAGAATTCCATACTTCGGGAGATTTGGATGAGCACAGGAAAGAGCTGTGGACGTGTATTGGAAAGTCATTATAACATGCTAGTAGATTATATACAGCATTTCCAGTAAACCACATCAACTAATCTTTCAAATCCAGACACACATTTTAACAATAAATTTTATGTAAAAAAAAGACATGTTAAAGGTATTGCGGAAAATTGTCTTTTTCCGGGTTCATTCTGGTGATATGTTGACGTAAGGCCGTCGTACGTGCTCGTCCCTAGGTTTGCTTTCTGCACATGCCCACTTTCTGGTGTATATGTGTGGTGGTCTACGGTTTCAGCCATTCATTGAAGGTCGCGTTCTCACCGTGTTTTTTTCAAAATGTCTGAGGGTTGCAAGAGAGAAAGTGTCAACAAATTGTATGACAAGAAGAGAAAGGCCTCTGGAGAAAGAAACAAGACCAGAGTGTTTTTGGGAGAATATTTCACATGCTGGCGTGCACTAAAAGCACAGGTTGGGCTTCCCGCGTGACAGGTAAAGATTGGCATGCTATTTGGAGAAATTCATTTCAAATTACTGCTAGTAAAAGCTGATGTAAGCTATGATTAGCGATGCTAGCCCTGGCACAAGTCACGAACCACGCAGACACAGTAAACATCTCAATGTATGAGCCATGCCGACAGCAACTTGTAAACAAAGCGAATAGAAGAACTAGGCTTGTGCATGCTCTCTCTCGTGCACACGTTTAATAGGCGTTCCCTCTCTGGAACAGGTAAAGTGTTGAACATGTGCATTTGTTTTTTTAAAGTGGAGGGGTTCTTTTCAAAAATTCGGGAAAATCTTCTTCTATACCTTTAACACATGATGTGTAATAATGTGGCACATGCTTAAAAGGTTGTTTAGAATAATGTTTACTGACTAAGCATAAATATTAAAGTGTTCCAGCAACAAGGACTTTACAAAGTTAAACAACTGTATAGGCTATTTATTTATCAGGTCAGATTTGTATGTGCTTATTATGTAGTCAAACATCAAATAGAGAGTAAGTTGACAATAATGATCTGCTGATACTACTGATATGAACAAGTATTTAACAAAAAAGCCTATTGAAAATATGACTGCAGCTGACATCATGACAACATCACTATCTTTAATGCTGTGTGAAAACTACGCTTACCTTGGCAGTATGGGACAGCTCCCTCCCAAATTCCTTCCTCAGAGCAGGAAAGATGGGACGAGCCAATCAGCTCATAGCCATCTATACAGGAAAAGACCACCTCACTGCCCATGATGAAGTTAACACCTTCACGGTGCCCAAACTCAGGAACACCTGGATCTTCACATTTTAATGGCTCTAGTAAGAAAATGGAAAATGTATTGTAGTTTAATAAACTGAAAAACCTGTTGAATAAAAAGTCCAAAATTCATCTATTTAAATGAGAAACAAGTTCTTATAGAATGTGGGTTTACAGTTTGGTTATCAAGAGGCTGGTAAAGTGTACCTGCCCTGGTGACCAATAAAGGTTAAATTACCTGTGCAGTTCCTTCCGTCTCCACTGTAAGGGGGAATGCAGGTGCATATATGAGATCCATCTGTGTTCTGACAGCTAGCATGTTCATCACATTCAGACCCAAGAGCACATTCATCCACATCTGTAATATGAGTGTAAACCAACACAAACACATCCGCCACATGCAAACACAAACAAAGGCAAGTAATGTGTGAATGAAAAAGATGTAGAGAACAAACAAAACAATGTAAAATTTCAATGTTTAAACTCGTGCTTAACTTTTGATTTACAGAAGGGTCCACAAGGGTGAGATTATGTTTATAATCTGAGATTCTGAACTTTAATCAAATAAGCCTATCAACTCTACTCTATATCTATTCAATGCCATCCTCAGGTCAATGTTTGTTGTATAACTCTTACCCAAACATGCAGGTGGGTTGCCAGTCCATTTGCCATTGCTGGCACACAACATCTTACTCTCCCCGAGCAGATAGAAACCTGGTTTACATTGATAAAGCACCGAACCTCCAGCATAGAAATCCTCTCCATAATACTGCCCGTGCTCCAGGTCAGGTGGAGGACCACACTCCACACCTACAAATTTAAATTATTAAACGAGGTTTGTTGATTGAATGATTTTAGAAGAAAGACGTCCTGTAGCTCTATTGGTAAAGCACTGCATTGGCAGTGCAAAGGTCATGGGTTTAACTACCAGGGAACCTACATACCGTATTTTCCGGACTACAAGTCACTTTTACATAGTTTGGCAGGTCTGGCAACTTATAGTCAGGTGCGACTTATATGTCAAAATTAATTCATATGAACCAAGAGAAACTATTACCGTCTACTATTACATGTTGCTCCTGTATTTATGTAATTCAATGGATTCAGTGATGTGGAATGACTTTGGGACCTTTTTGAACTTGATTTGGCTTGTTGTGTTATTTTAGCCTATTCAGCCTCCCAGGTATGTTCTGTATGATTTCTGTATCATGTAATTAACTGTTTATGTTACGTTAATATGTACGGACACCTATTCAGCCTGCTGTTCTGTGCTATTGTTTAGTTGAATAACTTGCCTTTCCAGATTAAATGTCTGTTCTTGAGCATTAAAAACAACAAACCTTAATTTTTTTATTATTTCGCTTAAATTGTCACTATGTAAACTTATGACCACAACTGTAAATGTAGCCTTATTGGATGTGTGCACCTGATGAACTGTACTAGTCGGTGCCATTTCTTATATTATTTTTTTATGCATGTCTTGTTGTGTATTGTCTTCTGTCTTCTGTCTTGCACAGCCTTTTGTCTGGCACTGTTTGCACAAATGCACTTTATGTGGCTAGGCTAAAATGTTATTTTTTAAAGTTTAGTGACTGTATGTAGCACCACGGTCCTGGAGAATCGGGGTCTCGTTTCACTCTGTACTGCACGGCTGTACATGTGTTTAAAATGACAAAAAAGCTTCTTAACTTGGTGTGCTTCATTTTAAAGAAGCCGTTTTAGAAAACGTTAACCATTTCAGTTAGCAAATAATATTTTTGTCTGTCCTCTCATATTTTAAGTATTTCTCCTATGTCATTTGGACCATTTTCATTATTAACCTTTATAGACAGTTTCAGCTGTAACAACATAAACAAGCGGCTTTTGTGGTCTTCACATAACTTCAGGTAAACTCCGCGAAGAATAAATAACAACAAAGTCCTTTTAAAGTAGTATATTTATATAACAAGCAAAGTAAACAACACATATATTACATAGGAACCCAAAACATTTGTTATTTTCTACGAGGTATTTGTTTAATAGTTCAGTTTCAGCATTGTTAACCCAGAAATTGTCTTTACTTAAACAATCAAGTAAACATCACTTAATATTTTCTGCTTTGAAGCCAAAGCATAAAAAGTTTAGTTGATTTAACTTTTAAACTTACAAAATCCATTAAAGTAAAACATTCAAGTAAAATGAACTTAAAATTATTGGTACATGTTGTGAGGAATACCCATAATCCTTTGCGGCTGAATATTTTGATTATTTTCTGCTTTTTCACAGAATAAAAACTGATAAGAACTTTCTCTACTCAAATATTTGTTAATAAAGTGTCATATAGGTTCAAATGTAGCGCTTTTCTAAGCGGATTTAAAAGAGGAACTATATTTTATGGCGTAATAGCACTTTTGGGAGTACTTCGACTCGGCGCAGTAACACCCTCCCTCTCCCATTATGAGAGTGAGAAGGGGAGCGGACTTTTCAGGCGAGTCGAACCACTCCCAAAAGCGCCACCACGCCACAAAACATAGTTCCTCCTTCAAATCCGCCCAGAAAAGCGCCACGCTTTATCTTGTACCACCAAACCTGCTCATATAACTACTCGTCTTAAATAGGAAAAACGTTGATGTGTTTGGTCACTTCTAACTTTATCTCTAAATGGTAGCATTGAATGAATGGGACTAAGCTAAATGCTATCGAAGCGTCGCAGCGCGCTCCAGCGCTTACGTGCACGCACACAGATGATAGAGGGATGTATCAACAATTCTTAGTTAAGGTAATAACATATTTTAATATTGAAAATGAGTAGACTATTCCTTTAATACCCTGCTAAAATAAAAAACAACAAAACAATTATAAGAGGTGTTCATCTGTTATCTAGTTTTTGCAGTGTGTTGTCTTTTTAATTTTACTAGTTGAAAAAAGCAAAACCGTTATATTGTGTTTTCCCAAAAAGGTGGTGCTTTAAATAAGTTACCTCAACAACAACAAATTTGACCTGCCTTAAAATGTTTAACACATTTGGTTTTGCATCATTTCTAATCAAATTTTAACATAAATGTAAGCAATTTGTTAACTTGATAAAACTTGAGAAAATAATGGAGAAAACATGTTTAATAACTGTAGTGCTTAAATGATTTCTAACAAGGTAGAAAAAAACACAGTTTTGTGTGTGTTTCTGTGGAGAATCACGTTTATTCAATGATTGACTTGAAGTCGGTCATTATTTTGTGTTATAATACCATTTATAACATCAAAAGTAATATAAAGTGATAAAAACTAAAGTTATATGCAAATTTAATGTCAACTAATCCGGGGTTAAGAGTGCAGAAATATTGGAAAAAATTAAAACATTAAGTACATTAAACTTAAAATTAATTGTTATTTCAACCAGGCAATATTAACTTTTATACGGAAGTAAAGTTCGGACCAGACGCTTATATCATCACCGCACGTGCGCCCGATGAAACGGTCTATAAATCTATATTTGTAACACTACTGTAATATGCACTATTTTGCACTTTTAGACATTGTGGAATGCCAATCAATGTGTGACACTTTGGCACCACCTGGCCAATCAAAGTGTGTATGCAGTAATATGTGTGTGCATGAATGTATCTCTGTGTTTTGGTGTGTTTTGATCCGTTTCTGAATAAAAGTTATGTAGGTGTGCAGTGCACGTGATTCACTTACGTTCACATGATGGCTCTGCGTGGCTCCACTGGCCTCTGTTTAAACATTGCTGTACAGGCTCCCCAACCAGATAGTAACCGGGACTGCAAGAGAACTGCACCTTTGAGCCTGGACTCACAGCAGCACTGGATGAGCGCAATTTCGGTACAAATGTCTCCAGTAGGGGGCAGTCTAACAAAGACCAAAACAGTGGGAAACACTACAGCGTTACTAAAACCATATTCATAAACTAACATACAAATGTTTTTGCTTGTGATGTTAATAATATCATACTCGTTTATAGTTTATGCAAAATGTTTTTTGTAATTATTTCTAATCTATATCTCTGATTAGGTGTTTAACCAAAAGATGAGAGTGTTCAAAAATCTGAATTTGTTTGGCACTGTCCCGTGAGCAGGACATCTGCATTTACTTCAATATTTTTCATGTAAATGTAAATCCATAACGACAAACTATATATATTGTTGGAAAGGTCTAAGAATGTAGATTTCATATTTAAAAACTTTTAAGCAGTAATAATAATGCAGTGACTCTAATAAATAAATTAATTAATTTGTGAACATCAATGTTTTTATAATTTTATGTATAAAAGAATACTATATATGCCTTATTTTTATTCATTACAATACATTTAAACTGCTTCTTATTTAATATTTTCACATCCAGACACTTTTGTAAAATACTTTCAAGTGTCTTCTTTAAAACAAGACCAAAATTAGACTTCTAGACCAAATCAATGCCAAAGTCATATTAATTTGAAGGGGTACCTAAAGGGCTGTGCCAGGTAAAGGGTTAAACAAATTCAGATTTTTTCCTATCAAAAACTTTAAACTGTTTATGTTTGTAATTTGTAATGATGATTACGCAAATTCCTAATGTTTCATATTGTTGCTCTACAGTGTTTAGTTGTTGAATCCTTTTATTATTATTTTCTTTTCTAAATGTATTTAGAAATGTATAAATTATTTCTGGAGACAGACTTTGTTTGCACACTTTAAAGTAAGTAAACAATTTCAATTCAGCCATCAACAGCCATTTTTATTTCATAATGTTATTTTAATGATTTACCAACCTATTATTTTCCATATTTCTATTATTATTTTTTATAAAATTCAAAACCATCTACAAATGCTTTTTAAATAACGCAAGCAAGGTGATCTCACCGGCACAGAAAATGCTTTTACTGCTGGTCTTTACCCTGCCTGTGACACCTCCCAAGAAGTCAGGCCAGGCAAAAATGTTCCCTTTCTGCAAATCATGTGGACAGCTGCTGGCGAGAGACCTGATCTGAGAACAGTGAAAATGGATTACCTATTACAAACATCACTTTTTAAATAAATAAATAAATAATAGAACTCAGATTATGTATAATGTAAGTGTACCTGTTGTGGTGTTAAAACATCGTTCCAAATATTGAGCTGGCTAAGAGTGCCCACAAAAGACTCCACTGGGTTAAATCCATCGCCCCTCTGGTCCTGATCCTGTCCCAGTACCAGAGCTCCCCCTCCTGTTCAATGTGTGTAGAGTTAACATGTCATCTGCTTTTGACATACATTATTACCACACTAAAGCAACACGAGTGTCCCTCTAAACATGAACGGGAAATAAAAACGAATCATGTGTATCTGACCTGGTATACTAGAGCCAGTAGATAGTCCTTTTCCTCCATCTGAAGGGCTTCCGTCAATATAAACTCTCCAGTCTCCATCCATGCTCCGCCATGATACACCAATATGGTGCCAGAGGCCATCATTTACTGCGGGGCAATCAGTGATCCGTTCTTTTCCATTCACATATAACACCCATCTTAAAGATAGATAGAAACAAGGCATACGTAAGTCAAAGAAATTTGTTAAACACGAGGAAGATATTTTTTTCCACTATCAAAGTCTATAGGGCTCATGATCGAAATCAAAATATCTTCCTTTGTGTTCATCAAAAGAAAGAAATTTATACAGGTTTGTTACAACATAAAAGTGAGTAAATGATGACAGAATTTTCATTTTTGGGTGAACTATCCCTTTAAGATCACAAATCTCTTACCCATTATAGTCTATGAGAAGAAAGGCGTTGTCACTTCCCTCAACGGCATAAGAGATGGGAGTTCCATAGTTAATAGTGTCGGATGACCTCATCCAAAACGTACACGTGATCTGTGTAAGTGATGGCATCTGACCGTCCATCATCACGTAACCATGGATACCAGACACTTCAAACTCCAGATCAAAAGAGGAGGGCATCTCTGTGAAAATTAATGTAAGAGAACAAAAAACCATAATGAGTGAGTTTTATAAGCTTTTTGCTCCCTCAAAAAAAGATCAGATTTGTGTTTTTCCTTTTCCTTGATCAATGCTTTCTAAGCATTTTCAATGCAAATGCTAGTACAGCCGAGGATTTTACAATCGTTTCTTACAAACGGCTTAGCGATGCTGATGATTTTCCAGGATGAAAAACCTTTCTCTCTGACTTTGCTGATATGCCATCTATACCTGTCTCACACCTGGTTCCGTTGAACCCAGGAGGGCATCTGCAGGTAAAAGTGGCCACCCCGTCCACGCAGGTCGCACCATTCAAACACAAATTGGGTTCGCAGTCATCTATGTCCAACTGGCACAGTCTGCCTCTGTATCCATTCACACACTCACACCTGATGGCATATGTGAGAGACTTTTATCTACATGTCTGTTCCCTATAACATCATATAAAAAAATACCTTTAAATACAATTAATGTTATTTCCCCACACTTACCTGAAATTATTGACGGCATCCACACATGTTCCTCCGTTCAGACAGGGGGCGCTGTAGCACTCATCCTCATCGACCTCACAACTATCACCTGTAAAGCCTTGAGCGCAGGAGCAGATGTACCCACCCTCCAGATCTGTACAGATACCATCGTTCTGACATGGGTTGGACGCACACTCATTTATTTCCAACTCGCAACGTGGACCTATTTATAAAATACAAACATTACGGTATGATCAAAAGCTCTCATGTACTCATGCAGTCCAGACATTTTTCCTGGATTTTTGATAAAACACTCAACTTACTCCAATCCCTATTTATTGGAATTGCATATAAGAAAGGCCAACATTAAAAGTTTTTGTTTAAAGGCGGGGTGCATGATCTCTGAAAGACAATGTTGACATTACCTAAACACTCGGCCCGAGTCCCTTTTCCAAAGTGTTTTTCAAAAATCATGCACCCCGCAGATATCTCTCAGATATTAATTTTGTTACATCATCTGAATAGAAGATCAGCATGTTTAGTGTATTACAAGGCATAATATAAGAAAGATGCGGTGCTGACCTGTGAATCCGTCTGCACAGCTACATGTAAAGTGATTGACTTTATCCACACAGACGCCTTCATTCAGACACGGAGATGAGCTGCACTCATTAACTTCAACCTCACACATCAAACCTTCCAGAGACAAACACATGAACATGCAGAGTCGGAAATGCAAAAACACTCCCAATATTTAGGGCAGCCACATGCTTCATCATGTCCACATTTCATTCAGGAAATACGATAGCATGAAGTGTTGTGAGGTTCTAAGGACGCAAGATTATAATTCAATTGTGGTTCGACATTGTCATTAGTTGACCTGAGATTATGTGAGTGGTCTTTCCCATACCTAAAAACCCAGGCTGACACTGACACTGGAAATCTCCCATGCCATCTCTGCACAAGCCACCATTTTGACAGGGAGTGGAATCACATTCATCAATGTCACTTTCACATTTGGCTCCTGTAAGGCAATGAATAAAGACCCCAATAAGTAAAGATTTATATAAACCACAGAAAACTCTTGTTTATGCAGTTGAAAGCCAGATATTAATACAAATTTTAGTTTTCTCAGCTGAGATGTCATAATACAGTCTGAAAACACAATAGATAGGATTAGAAAAAAATAAGCTGGCGAACGAATTGTTGGAGTTGTCTTTGCATAAATTGATTAAAAAAAATTATGCCATATTAGACGTATGCCCATTTTTTCCATTTAACACAAATGTGTTTTTATATTGAAATGCCATCATGTTATCTTCTTATATGGAACTTAAAATGACAAAGCTCCAAAAAGCAAATCCATCCATCATTAAAGCAATCCAAATCACTCTCCATTGGGTTAATGTCTTCTGTAGCTAGAAGACTAGCTTATTTAGCCAAAATGTAAAGGTAACAGACTGAGCCAAATGAAATACATGCCATACTTGAATGATAGCAGGCCCAGGGTGCCACAGGGGGCATTTCACATGACTGGTGCAAGACGAGAAGTTGTGGTTTAAAAGTGCACATTTTTTATTTTTCTTGCCAAAAATGACAATCATTTCCCTAGATAAGACCCTTATGCCTAATTTGGAATCATTTAGAGCCCTTTCAAACTGCATTGAAACTGTAATCTGTTGGTGTCCAAAAAAGTCTATTAAATTGAAAAAAATCTTGGAATGTTTTCCTCAAAAAAAAAATAATTTCTTCTAGACTGAACAAAGAAAGACATCAACATTTTGGATAACATAGGGGTTAGTAAATTATCTGGATTTTTATGGTTGGACCCCCTTTTGCCTTCAGAACTGCCTTAATCCTTCGTGGCATTGATTCAACAAGGTACTGGAAACATTCCCTTAGAGATTTTGGTCCATATTCACATGATAGCATCAAGCAGTTCCTGTAGATATGTCGACTCCACATCCATGAAGCGAATCTCCGGTTCCACCACATCCCAAAGATGCTCTATTGGGTTGAGATCTGGTGACTGTGAAGGCCATTTGAGTATAGTGAACTCACTGCCATGTTCAAGAAACCAGTCTGAGATGATTTGCGCTTTATGACATGGCGCGTTATCCTGCTGGAAGTAGCCATCAGAGGATGGGTACATGGTGGTCATAAAGGGGTGAACATGGTGAGAAACAATGCTTAGGTAGGCTGTGGTGTTGACACGATGCTCAATTGGTACTAATGGGCCCAAAGTGTGCCAAGAAAACATCACACCATTACAACACCACCAGCAGCTTGAACCATTGATACAAGGCAGGATGGATCCATGCTTTCATGTTGTGGACGCCAAATTCTGACCCTACCATCCGAATGTCGCAGCAGAAATCGAGACTCATCAGACAAGGCAACGTTTTTCCAATTCGTCTGTTGTCCAATTTTGGTGAGCCTGTGTGAATTGTAGCCTCAGTTTCATGTTCTTTGCTGTCAGGAGTGACACCCAGTGTGGTCTTCTGCTGTTGTAGCCCATCTGCCTCAAGGTTCGATGTGTTGTGCGTTCAGAGATGCTCTTCTGCGTACCTTGGTTGTAACGAGTGGTTATTTGAGTTACTGTAGCCTTTCTATCAGCTCGAACCAGTCTGGCCATTCTGCTCTGACCTCTGGCATCAACAAGGCACTTGCCCCCACAGAACTGCTGCTCACTGGATATTTTATCTTTTTTTGGACCATTCTCTGTGAACCCTAGAGATGGTTGTGCGTGAAAATTCCACTAGATCAGCAGTTTCTGAAATACTCAGACCAGCCCGAACGGCACCAACAACCCTGCCACGCTCAAAGTCACTTAAATCACCTTTCTTCCCCATTCTGATGCTCAGTATGAACTGCAACAGATCGTCTTGACCATGTCTACATGCCTAAAATTTGCGTTAACAAGCAGTTGGTGTACCTAATAAAGATGAGTGTATAAAGTGAGTGTAGGTATGCCTTTTTTTGTTCTTGTATATAGTAAGATTGTTCAGAGCTCTGTTCGTTGCTCGCTATAGCTGGAGTTTTTGTGGATGTACTACTGAGATGTTTGTTTATAATGCGTTAAAACTTAAGGAACGTACCAAAGCTATATTTTTTTTCTAGCTGGAAGAATTATATGCAATCATGTGATCGCCCCCCTCAGTATTTCAGACGCCCCCTCATCAGCGCTCAGCTGGCGCCGGCACTGAATTATAGATTTAGATTTGTTTTGTTTAAATTCTTTATATTTTTATTTTGCTAAAAAGGCAGATGGCATTTTAATAACTCAGGATACATTAAAAAATATTTGTTTGTCTGGGATGGCATGAGAGTAAACTTGAGAATGAAAGTTAGTTCAAAAGAAGAAAAAGCTTAACCTGTGAATCCTGGATGACAGGTGCATACATATCCAACCCCAACTTCCTCACAAGTGCCTTGATTTTGACATGGATTCAGGAGGCATTCGTGGAACTTCTGCAACAGAAACAAAACTTATTTAACCAAAACTATTGTGTATGGTAACAAAGTTTTATTTATCGACAAATGTCTATTTAAGGAGGAATTATGGTCCATTTTTTACGAGTACGCATGGATCCGTGTACAGTGCACGTGACGCAATTATCATCATAAGAAAAGTGTGTGCGTATTGTACGCGCAATGGTGGATTTTTGACCATACAGGAGAATGTAGTATGTAGCCCAGGAGATGCATTGCATTTTGTCGCAATGTGCATGCATCTGTGTACACGTACGAGTCAAATGAACGATGCAAGTACGTTCTCGTACACGTAAAAACAGACTATATTGTGCGCTTTAACAGGGCCCTTGCTCATGAGACTCCCATTCATTTTGACCAAATTATTGTACTGACTATTGGCAAGTGACCCGGCTAGTGTGCTGACATAGAGGATAAAACATAATGATCAGTTTTACAGAGACTAAAATATACAGAGGCCACAAAAAATCATTCAAGCCACTTTAATCCTAGACATGAAGGGACAGTTTCTTAGACAGGGCTTAACTTAGTCCCAGATTATAATGCATGCTTGAGCTGCCTTCATTTAAAAAACACCTTGTACTGACATATCTTAACATTTAGACCTTTTGCGAGTCGACGACACATGTGGTGGTAGAAAAACAGTAGAAGTGAATGAGACACGAGTGAAACGAACAATATAACTCACTAGAAAATGTCTTGTTGTGCTGTTGAGTGTCAGAATAGAAATGCCAAAATAGATGACATTCATTTTTATAGTATTCCGTCGTCGAAGACACCATTTGTAGATAAACGTAGCTGTTTATGATTGCAATAAGCCCTCAACCGGACAGACTGGAGTGATTAAATCATTTGGAAATCTTTTAATAATTTGAATAGAAAATAATTAGAGAAGATATTCGGTGTTCTGTCGAAGTCTGATCCCTCTGTGTGTTTCTTATAACGTTTTCATCATGTTACGTTTATAATTTATTTAGAAAGATTAAAGATTTGAATTAGTTCATAATATCAATAATATTACAATTTATTAAAGTTTTCATTTTTTTTTTGTTTTCTATTACTTCTTTTTACCTTCTATCTTAGCCTATGTCTTCTTCCTGTTTGTCCTAAATTATGATGTTTACTAATAAATATATAAACATAGCACACACGATGTAAAGTGTTAATAATATATAAACAGGCCTATACAAATTCATTATATGTAAACATAATCGTTTTAGAACAAACACGTAGGCTAAAAATATAAGGAAGAAATTGAAAACAGGAAAATGATGAAATATTTAATAAATGATATTATACAGAATACATGATAGTATTGCTCTTATAAGTACTTCAGCGATTCATACTGTAAAAATAATTAATCTATTAATAAAGAACAATACATATACATTACATACATGCACACATATCAGTAGCCAAGCCATTTAAACTTTTAATTTATTTAAAAAAAAAAACTTGGTGAAAACGTTATAAGAAACATAACACTTAAGAGAAACATAGGGGAAACAGACTTCTACACAACACTGAATCCATAAAAATCACAGTTTAACGCTAAAACACTTCACATCCCTCATGTGGAGGTGTCATTTTCTGCCACAAAAAACGTTATCTCTTTTTGCAAACACGCAAAAGGTCTATAGTACATATAGTACATCGGCTTTCATGGTTAACACGTAATTTCCGGTAAACTCTGATAAGAATAAATAACAACAAAGTACTTTAAAGTAGTTTTTTTATATAACAAGCAAAATAAACAACACCTAGATTACATAGGAAACCAAAACATTTGTTATTTTCGACTAGGTATTTGTTCAAGAGTTCAGTTTGGCAACTAGTCACACTTGCGTCCGATAAAACCGTCTATATCAGTGCCATTGCTTTCTCTGAAGATGCACAACAGTAATGTTTTTTGTAAGGTATGTTTGTAAAAACTACTTTAATGTCCTAATATAACTGAGGCCTAGTCCTGGATTAATCTAAATCCTGTTTGGGAAACTGCCCCTAACAGTATACTGTCATTTTTGCCTTTTTGCTTGAAGCGTGATATATATATATATTTTTTTAGGCGAATGATGGCCAATCTGCCAAATAGATTCTGTTGCCACTATATGAGCGCACTTCAACGATTCAAACCAGTGAAAAAAAGACTCACCTGGCTACTAGCTTGATATTCAATTTTCTCAAACTCTTCTGGCGCCGGTGTTGCACTTTCCTCTTTAGGCAAGAAACTAGAGCCAAAGGCTGAGTCAGACAGAAAAAGAAAGAGAGAGAGAGAGAGAGAGAGACAAAAATGAAAAAACGAAACAGACAGAATCAGCACAACACATAAAACACACACAAGCATTTAAAAAAAATGCGAAAGAGGAGAATTTCTGCTGTCAAAACTGGAAAACATTATCCAAAGGCATTCATCATCCTCATCTTTTCCAGACTGAGACACTTTTTTCCTGTGTGTACGGAGAATCGAATTCCATTATGTGAACTGCATTCTGACTGCAAAACATTCACACACCTACTGTAACCCCGAAGCACAAACCTGGGAATGACCCATACAGTATATTCCACCCAAAAAGGGTCAATGAATAAAATGTGTAACATTTATCACAATAAATAAATGAATGTCTGTCTAAAAATGTAAACACTGTGGTTTGTGGCGCTTTCAAATTGTCAACATGGCAACTTCTAACTCAGCCGATGGTTTGTATTTGTGGCTGTTATAAGCTATGCAGCAGCGAACTGATCAGATGCAGTGTTTCAGACTTCACACCAGATGGAAATAATAGAAAATAGGCAATATCAAAGAGAAATCAAATAACATCTATAAAAGAAAAGAACCGTACTGGAGCACTGTTGGATAGCCTTGGCTCCAGTTATCGTCGTGGTGCCGTAAAATGGGCAGGAGAGGCAATAGGATCGACCCTCCTCAGGCTGATAGTAATCTCTGGGGCATGGATAACACGAAGCCAAACCCGTACGAGAGAAGTGACCCGCAGAACATGGTACTGGGAGAGAAAGACACAGAGATGAGGACACATATAAAACAAGAGAACTATTTGTTTTTATAATTCAGTTGATTTTTCCATCTCACCACCGCACTCATTGACGTCCACAGCCCCTCTGTTGACAGTAGTGGTTGTAGGTGGGCAGGACAGACAGGCCCGAGACCCAAAACCTGGCTGGTACTCCCCCAACTGACAGGACTCACAGGTCTCCAGTCCACTTAATGATGAGCTGCCAGGCTGGCACTGCGCTGGAAACATGCACACACAAGCAAGTACACGCACACATGGACACAAACACACATTTAGAGATCTCATCTATTGGGAGGTTTCAACTGGAACTTACAAATTGATAATAAACGTATCGTGGTTTTGTACTTGGACCGAGGCGATTATTGACTGCTACATTGGTTCCCAAACTGGGGGGTGTGAGATGGTGCCAGGGGGACCAAGTTTGAAGACATTATATTTTGTTTTGTTTACTAACCAACAGCACTACATTGTATCATTTAATATGTTTTGATTAATTCAAATTTTAAGTTTAAGATTGTTTTCTGTCATGTATTTTCTTTGGGGGGGCACAAAGGGATGCACCTTACACAAATGGGGGGCACACTTCAAAAAGTGTGAGAACCACTGGACTACTGGTTGTATTGGACAAATTATCATTGAATCAAACTGATTACCTTTGCATTCCTCCAGGCTTCGTGAATGGAGGTATGGGGTGGAGAACCCATCCGGGCATGATTTACATTCCATCTGCCCTTCCTCATCCTGATATGAACCTCTCCAGCAACTCTCACACTCTGCATACTCCAGCGAGAAATACGTCCCTACTGGGCACTGAACTATGGGGGGAAATAGCAAAAAGGTAAAAAATTCTGTCTATTGACCTTCCACCTGGCTGGCACGATTGACTTCTGAATCTACACTACAATTCAAACGTTTAGAAACAGCAATGAAAAGTACAATATTGTGCATCGTGAATTAAAAGTAAAACACTTTGATAAAGTACAGATGCTTGAGTACTTTACACCTCTGCAGCCTACAGACCGTTTCATCGGAAACACGTGCGGCGACGTGATTACGCGTCTTGTCTGAACGTTACTTCCGGTTTCTGTTTGTTGGTCTGACTAGTTGCTGAAACTGAACTCTTAAACAAATACCTCATCGAAAATAACAAATGTTTTGGCTACCTAGGTCTAATCTGTGTGTTGTTTATTTTGCTTGTTATATAAATAAACTACTTTAAAACTACTTTTTGTTTTATTTATTCTTAGCAGAGTTTACTGGAAGTTACGTGTTGTCCACGAATGCCTCATGTTTATGTTGTTAGTGCTAAACCGTCTATATAGGACAGACGGCATGTGACCAATTCGGTTTACGCCACCATACTGGCAGCCAAGAACAGCCGGGAGCGAATATGAAATAAATGGCGCCAGCAGGAATTTCATGGGAACATAGTTCATTCAATGCGCACTTTAATTCAAAAGATATAGATAGGTATATTCAAAACTTAATAGATGAAATATAAAAAAAATCCCTATAATGCCTTTTAATGTGTATCAGCTCAGTTATTTTCCACATGTTAAACTCTTTCATGTCACTTCAGGGTTACTAGTAAACATAAAACCCTTATACAACTGTCTGGTTTACAATTATTGTTCAACCACTATCGATACCAATGCTACAGTGCTCAACGATTGCCTACCAAAGAGCAAATGCATGACATCAATTGCAAGAGCTCCATTGAAGGAATTCCCATCTATTCTGTGCTCTCATTGGTTGTGTTTTCTTCAAAAAAATTTCTACAAAATTGTAGCTTTCTAACGAACAAAAGAAATTAAAGCAACACTATGTAGTTTCCATGTAAAAATGACTTACAGCTCCCCCATGTGGTTGAAAAGCGCAACAGTGCCTGGTATCAGACACACTTCTGCAGGCAGGGGGAGGGGCGGGGCTGTGTGCTCTACCCTCCACCGCCACTTTCAGAGTGTGCTTGTAGCAGCTAGGAGGCTGCTCAGGTTGCAGCAACAGTACAATTTGTCCAGTTAAAAGTTGTTCTATCACTGAAATAATTTTAGAGACATTATTTAAAGGTAAAAAAACTACATAGTGTTGCTTTAATATGTTAGAACAATTATATTTTTGTCTACAAAAGTAATTTCAACATACACATTCAGAAAAAAGATCATTAAGATCATGAGAAACATTTCAGTCAAGAGTTTCCAAACTTTTAAAAGTGCAATGTGGGACTTTTAGCGGCATCTAGCCGTGAGATTGCAACCAACGGCTCAGTGCACAACTCACCCCTCCTTTTCGAAAAGCATAGTGAAGCTACGGTAGTCGCCGCAGGACAAACATTTCATCGTCTAAAGCCCGGAACACACTGCAGGATTTTGGAACCCCTATAAGATCATTACCTTATTACACTGTGCAACATGGATCGTTTAAACTTTGGTACGATGACACAGAGGCTTCAATGGTTACGTCACACGTTCGCAAAACGTCATCAGCACGCGCTAGTGGTAAACAAATACCAGTAAGCACACACTGAGCATTGATCATGCTGAATTTCTGACACTGTCAAAAATACTCTCGTAGGCTATCTTTGGATGCAAGACCAGGAAAACGGCCCTCTTTGAACCTCTCTCATTGTACAACATAGGACCACCAATTTTTCATCTGGGACAGCCAAAAATCGTGCAGTGATTCCCGGGCTTAAGACAATGTAGTGACAAAATGCGCTCTATGGAGCAGTTTGTCTGTTTAGGGCTACTGTAGAAACATGGAGGCAACTTCCATGTAAGGGGAACCACAGTGTATGTAGATAAAAATATCTCATTCTAAGGCAATAAAAACAATACAGTTCAGTATGTAAGGTCTTTATACACCACTGATAATATAGTTAGTGGTGCTTGCATTTATGCAAGGCATCACTATTATTATTGCTCATACTTATTATGTTGGCTTGAAAAAGCCAACATACTGTTATTCATCTTAATCTTATTATTATTCTTCTTCTGATCCCCACTTTTTCTGACTGTAACTCCTCCTAGAGCTTTCAAGCTACACCCACAAAACTTTACAAAACTTTTAAGACTGGTATGTAGATTTATGCTATGACTTTTCTAACTGATGGGACCTACCGAATTCCTAAACGGGGCGCTCAAACACCCCAAAATTTCCATTGACTTAACATTACGACCAACTTTGACGGGTCATAGCTGCGAACGAGAAATTTGTAGAAACTTGTGGCTTATCACAGTTGAAGAGGCTGGCAGGCTCTGTAAGAACATACATCACATTGGGGTGTAAGCTGTACCCCTGGGGTGTAAGAGGCCCCCAAAATTTCCCATTGACTTATAATGGGGCAGGAAGCACGCCCATATAAGGGAATAAAAACGTCCCAGAAGGAATATCTTCATTCTAGAGTGGCGTAGAGACATGGGGGTGGG
Organism: Misgurnus anguillicaudatus; assembly: GCF_027580225.2. Lineage (NCBI taxonomy): Eukaryota > Metazoa > Chordata > Actinopteri > Cypriniformes > Cobitidae > Misgurnus > Misgurnus anguillicaudatus. The sequence continues at coordinate 26,851,637 of NC_073357.2, read as the reverse complement.
CTCATTTTACTCAGGCATCCAATCAGTCTTCCAGTATCTCTCCAAAGCTATTAAGCCACGCCCCTAGCAACAATTTTGGGTACCCTAGCAACATCTCCCATAGACTGCCATTATAAAATGCACAGATGGATATCTTTGCATCACACTGTCATAGAGACATGGGGGTGGGATCATATTACTCAGGCATCCAATCAGACTCTCAGGATCCTTACAGTTATTAAGCCACGCCCCTAGCAACCAAATATGAGCACCCTAGCAACACAACAAACAAAGCCTTATATCTCGGCATCAGAACATCGTAGAGACACGGGGGTTGGACTGTTTTACTTGTGGCTTGAAGTGTTATCATTATGGGATGCCAATTTTCTGCCTAGCAACCAAACTTAGTACCCTAGCAACGGAATAAACAAAGCCTTATATCTCGGCATCAGAACATCGTAGAGACACGGGGGTTGGACCGTTTTACTTGTGGCTTGAAGTGTTATCATTATGGGATGCAAATTTTCTGCCTAGCAACCAAACTTAGTACCCTAGCAACGGAATAAACAAAGCCTCATATCTCTGTATCAGAACATCGTAGAGACACGGGGGTTGGACCGTTTTACTTGTGGCTTGAAGTGTTATCATTATGGGATGCCAATTTTCTCCCTAGCAACCAAAGTTAGTACCCTAGCAACGGAATAAACAAAGCCTTATATCTCCGCATCAGAACATCATAGAGACACTGGGGTTGGACCGTTTTACTTGTGGCTTGAAGTGTGATCATTATGGGATGCCAATTTTCTCCCTAGCAACCAAACTTAGTACACTAGCAACTGAACAAACAAAGCCTTAAATCTCCACAACAGAACATCATAGAGACACGGGGGTTGGACCGTTTTACTTGTGGCTTGAAGTGTGATCATTATAGGATGCCAATTTTCTCCCTAGCAACCAAACTTAGTACCCTAGCAACGGAATAAACAAAGCCTTATATCTTCGCTTCAGAACATCTTAGAGACACGGGGGTTGGACCGTTTTACTTGTGGCTTGAAGTGTGATCATTATGGGATGCCAATTTTCTCCCTAGCAACCAAACTTAGTACCCTAGCAACTGAACAAACAAAGCCTTATCTCCACAACAGAACATCATAGAGACACGGGGGTTGGACCGTTTTACTTGTGGCTTGAAGTGTGATCATTATGGGATGCCGATTCTCTCCCTAGCAACCAAACTTAATACCCTAGCAACGGAACAAACAAAGCCTTGTATCTCCGCATCAGAACATCATAGAGACACGGGGGTTGGACCGTTTTACTTGTGGCCTGAAGTGTAATCATTATGGGATGCCGATTTTCTCCCTAGCAACCAAACTTAGTACCCTAGCAACGGAATAAACAAAGCCTTATATCTTCGGTTCAGAACATCTTAGAAACACGGAGGTTGGACCGTTTTACTTATAGCTTGAAGTGTGATCATTATGGGATGCCAATTTTCTCCCTAGCAACCAAACTTAGTACCCTAGCAACTGAACAAACAAAGCCTTATATCTCCACAACAGAACATCATAGAGACACGGGGGTTGGACCGTTTTACTTGTGGCTTGAAGTGTGATCATTATGGGATGCCAATTTTCTCCCTAGCAACCAAACTTAGTACCCTAGCAACGGAACAAACAAAGCCTTGTATCTCCGCATCAGAACATCATAGAAACATGGGGGTTGGACCGTTTTACTTGTGGCTTGAAGTGTAATCATTATGGGATGCCGATTTTCTCCCTAGCAACCAAACTTAGTACCCTAGCAACAGAACAAACAAAGCCTTACATCTCCGCATCAGAACATCATAGAGACATGGGGGTTGGACCGTTTTACTTGTGGCTTGAAGTGTAATCATTATGGGATGCCAATTTTCTCCCTAGCAACCAAACTTAATACCCTAGCAACGGAACAAACAAAGCCTTGTATCTCCGCAACAGAACATCATAGAGACACGGGGGTTGGACCGTTTTACTTGTGGCCTGAAGTGTAATCATTATGGGATGCCGATTTTCTCCCTAGCAACCAAACTTAGTACCCTAGCAACGGAATAAACAAAGCCTTATATCTTCGGTTCAGAACATCTTAGAAACACGGAGGTTGGACCGTTTTACTTATAGCTTGAAGTGTGATCATTATGGGATGCCAATTTTCTCCCTAGCAACCAAACTTAGTACCCTAGCAACTGAACAAACAAAGCCTTATATCTCCACAACAGAACATCATAGAGACACGGGGGTTGGACCGTTTTACTTGTGGCTTGAAGTGTGATCATTATGGGATGCCAATTTTCTCCCTAGCAACCAAACTTAGTACCCTAGCAACGGAACAAACAAAGCCTTGTATCTCCGCATCAGAACATCATAGAAACATGGGGGTTGGACCGTTTTACTTGTGGCTTGAAGTGTAATCATTATGGGATGCCGATTTTCTCCCTAGCAACCAAACTTAGTACCCTAGCAACAGAACAAACAAAGCCTTACATCTCCGCATCAGAACATCATAGAGACATGGGGGTTGGACCGTTTTACTTGTGGCTTGAAGTGTAATCATTATGGGATGCCAATTTTCTGCCTAGCAACCAAACTTAGTACCCTAGCAACGGAATAAACAAAGCCTTATATCTCCGCATCAGAACATCATAGAGACATGGTGGTTGGGTCTTTAAACATGTTAGCTTTATGCTAACTTTATGTTAAATCATGTTAGCTTCATGCTAAATCAGGCTAGCTTTATGCTAAATTATGTTAGCTTTATTTTAAAAAGCTTCATACTTAAGCATACTAACAACTAGATAGCCTACTAAACCAAACTTCTGTCAAACTTCTGTCAAACTGTCTTAAACGTTCAGACCAGGTTTTGTCAAGCCAACATAAAGTTTGTCCTCAAACTTTAATATCTAGTTATTATTATATCTTATTCTTATGTCTGCACACTTTTTCGGCGCGTAACTCGTCCCGCACGCTTTGCCGTAGTCCCATGAAAGCGGGCTCAAATCGACCGGTTTATTGAGGAGAGGTGTGCTATGACTTTTATAAGCGATCGGGTGCAGGATTTCCGATAGGGGGGCGAAAAACCACCCGAAAAATCCCATTGACTTAACATTGCGCCCAACTTTGACGAGTCATAGCTCCGCTCGAGGATTTTGTAGAAACATGTGGGTTACAACATTTGAAGAGGGTGGTAGGCTCTGTAAGAACATCAGACATGGGGACTTGTGACTTGGTGACTTGGACTCGAGTCGACTCGAGTCGCTATTTTTGTGACTTGTGACTTGACTTGACAAAAAATAAAATACTTGAGACTTGACTCGGACTTGGAAGTTAAAGACTCGGGACTTGACTTGACTTGAGACACGATGACTTGAATGACTTGAGTGTTAATCACATCATGTTTTCAGTTTGAATATAAAATATATAAATAATTTTAAAAAATAAAGTTGACGCAGCTAGAGCGCAGGCTAAGAATGGCGTTGTCATGACTGAATCACGACACTATCAGCTCTCGTACCTTACGCACGCCACGCCCACTTAGATCAGATATCAACATGTCAGCCGGAGGGGTACCGAGGGTCATCGCTTTCGGCTTCAACAAGATGTCAAAAGATGAACAGTGCATTGCAAGACATGCAACATTAAAATCACGGGCAGCCACGTGACAACCTCCAATTTTGTCCGTCATTTGAAGAGCCATAGTAAGTGCTTGTCATTTTTTTAAATGTCTGGTTAGTTGGTAGATAGCTAATGTAATAATCGCTAAAGTAGCCATTAACCCTCATCAATGATGAGTCATTTTACCGTGTTGGGGACAAATGTGGGCAAAATAATTTAGATTTTTTTTTTTAAATACTTCCCTTGATCTGAGCGGTATGAGACTTGGCTACGTTTTCTAAGTTTGTAAGCGTCTTTTGCGCGCTCAATATCGTTATTTCAAATGTAGGCGCACGAACGGAAGAGACGCGCACGCGGTGCGACGCGCTCGTTTTTCTGGGCGCAGGCTTGAGCATTCAGAGCATTACACAAGTGTGTGTGTGTGTGTGTGTGTGTGTGTGTGTGTGTGTGTGTGTGTGTGTGTGTGTGTGTGTGAGAGAGAGAGAGAGAGAGAGAGAGAGAGAGAGTGTGTGTAAACTATGTTTGAGAGAGAGAGAGAGAGAGAGAGAGAGAGAGAGAGAGGGAGGTGTTCAGAGAGGAGTCTGTTGGATGTTAAGCTGTTATTTGTTTTATGGACTCAATGTTGAAAATTTCAAACATTTCAAACAAGGTTGGCAGAAGTGAAACATAAATAATTTATGAAGTTACAATTTTGTTTGATTCCATGATGTATTTTACTGAACATGAGTATTTACAATGCAAATCCAAATTATTGTAATTTACTGTTAGTTACTTACTGTATATCTTGTCTTTTCACTTTATTAAGATCAGATTCTGCAGGTAAAATTACAATAATAAGGTGACTTGACTTGGACTTGACTTGACCTACTACAGGACTTGACTTGACTTGACTTGATATAGCCTGTGACTTGACTTGACTTGACTTGCCCAAGACAAAAAATACTTGGGACTTACTTGAGACTTGAAGGTTCAGACTTGAGACTTACTTGAGACTTGCACATGTATGACTTGGTCCCATCTCTGAAGAACATACATCACATTGGGGTGTAAGTTGTACCCCTGGGGTGTAAGAGGCACCCAAAAGTGCCCCATTGACTTATAATGGGGCAGGAAACATGCCCATATAAGGAAATAAAAAAGTTCCAGCTGGGATATCTTCGCTTTACAATGTCCTACAGACAAGTGGGTGGGCTCATTTCACTCGGGCATCCAATCAGTCTCTCAGGATAATCTCAGAGCTATTAAGCCACGCCCCTAGCAACAATTTTGGGCACCCTAGCAACATCTCCCATAGACTGCCATTATAAAATGCCCAGATGGATATCTTTGCACCAGAGTGTCATAGAGACATGGGGGTGGGCTCATTTTACTCAGGCATCCAATCAGTTTCTCAGGATCCTAAAAGACTTACTAAGCCACGCCCCTAGCAACCACTTTTCAGCACCCTAGCAACATAAAATTCAAACAGTTATATCTCAGCATCCGAACATCGTAGAGACACGGGGGTTGGACCGTTTGACTCGTGACTCAGAGTGTAATCATTATGGGATGCCAATTTTTTCCCTAGCAACCAAATACAGTACCCTAGCAACAGAGTAAACAAAGCCTTATATCTCTGCATCAGAACATCGTAGAGACACGGGGGTTGGACCGTTTGACTCGTGACTCAGAGTGTAATCATTATGGGATGCCCATTTTTTCCCTAGCAACCAAATACAGTACCCTAGCAACAGAGTAAACAAAGCCTTATATCTCCGCATCAGAACATCGTAGAGACATGGGGGTTGGACCGTTTGACTCGTGACTCGGAGTGTAATCATTATGGGATGCCAATTTTTTCCCTAGCAACCAAATACAGTACCCTAGCAACAGAGTAAACAAAGCCTTATATCTCCGCATCAGAACATCGTAGAGACACGGGGGTTGGACCATTTGACTCGTGACTCAGAGTGTAATCATTATGGGATGCAAATTTTTTCCCTAGCAACCAAATACAGTACCCTAGCAACAGAGTAAACAAAGCCTTATATCTCAGCATCAGAACATCGTAAAGACACGGGGGTTGGACCGTTTGACTCGTGACTCAGAGTGTAATCATTATGGGATGCCAATTTTTTCCCTAGCAACCAAATACAGTACCCTAGCAACAGAGTAAACAAAGCCTTATATCTCCGCATCAGAACATCGTAGAGACACGGGGGTTGGACCGTTTGACTCGTGACTCGGCATGTAATCACTAGTGGATGCCATTTTTTTCCCTAGCAACCAAATACAGTACCCTAGCAACAGAGTAAACAAAGCCTTATATCTCAGCATCAGAACATCGTAGAGACACAGGGGTTGGACCCTTTGACTCGTGACTCAGTGTGTAATCACTATGGGATGCCAATTTTTTCCCTAGCAACCAAATACAGTACCCTAGCAACAGAGTAAACAAAGCCTTATATCTCAGCATCAGAACATCGTAGAGACACGGGAGTTGGATCGTTTTACTTTTGGCTTGGAGTATGATCATATATGTTCCCCAGAATTTTGCCACGGCAAGCACCACTCACATTTTCTTCAGGAAATGTACCTATCTAGTTATGTTTATTATATTGCATTTCTGTCAAGAGATCCTTCTAAAACTCCCACGTTGCACTTTTAAATGGTATTGTATATCACATGTACCCTGTAAAATGTGTAAAATAAAGTTAAACTCACCACACACCCTGCCTTTCAGAACAGACCCTGGTCGGCAGTACAGTGTTGCCTTTTTGCTTTCCAGAGATCTGGGCTCAGCTACAATCATCTCCGATGACACATGAAAGGTTGAGAACGGCTGCTTGCTCAGCGTCCGCTTAAGCCGATTGGTCATTTGCTCCAGGGCCCTTAGCAAGCGTTTCTGATTGACTGTCTCAGCCGAGTCGTTCCTCGACAGGGGCAGTGGGATGCTTGCTGGGAAAAACGAATGGTGTTGGGAGAACTTGCAAACCAGCTTGGGATGTTAAACTAGTTAGTGGATTGCCTTTCAAGTGTTACAGGTAGCTAACTGGTGTAATAACACAGCAGGCATATAGGGCTAAATAGTAAATATTTTTCTACCTGTGATGTTGAAATAGATTTGTATCTTCTGCTCTTTTGTTGCATCGATGTTTTTGCGATGACGTTTGCTCCTCATGGGGTAGCTATGCTGTGATGAACCATCTTGTTGTAAGTGGGGCTCTGGAGCAAAACCAGTGTCAAAATAGGCATAGTCCTGACCATTCCACCCGCCAACACCTGAGGAGAAGACAAATCTACATTTATGTGTGAAAAAATGATGAAATGCCTACTATTGAAAATGCACTATAATTCACTTTAGCTCAACTGCTCTTGAGAAATTACAAAAAGATCAGTAAGCGAAGCCAGTTTGAGAGGATAAAATCTGTCATAAGCATGCCATTGTTTACCAATAGCAAATCCATTTGGATAATCATAATTGTACTCCAGACACTGTCCAGGTGACATCATTTCCAATTTACAGGTGACATCATCTCCGCCACAGATGTTGGGAACCTGTGAGATTATGAGAAGAAAGGTTAATAAGAAATGATTTCCGTCATGTGGCCATTTACCGTATGTGCAGATTTGTAGTACGTACTTAACGTGCGCATGTCAGATCTTACCGTTTCTTTAAGAACAGTGGTGAACTCCCCAGTGAAGGACTTTAGCAGGTTGAGATCATCACAGCGGGACGCTTTGAACAACATCTCAAAGGGCTTAAAGCCATTGTTTGCAATCCTGTTCACTAAACACAGAAGACACATACAGCAATAATACTTAACCATACACTCACTGACAACATAAGGTATTAGATCTGTATTGGATGCATGAGTAATGAACGGAAATGAAAGACAAATGTTGAGTTACAGTAAATCAATACTCACAGGAGCAATCAGGTCTGTCTGGTGAGCGGGGCGGCTCCCAAATTCCATTATTGGCACAAAAGTAGCTCTGCACAGCATGCTGGGCAAGACTGTAACCCTGTCTGCAGGTCAGACTGCAGTTCACACCCTCCTTCGTCTTGACACAAGAGAAATCTGCATTCACTGGGACAAACGGCTTTGCACAGGTTGAACCTGAAGTTATAAACATCGGTTGTAAGCATTTGTGCAATATGAAAATTGTGTCTCTTCTGTCTGTAGTTGGATCAGTGACAAAAACGGTTTGGCAAGATGAGAAATTCAAAAATCTTTTTAAAAAGCATGCATCAGCTATATTTTAATGCATATACAGCATTTGGTTGATATTATTACATACTAACCATTTTTATGAAAGTTAAGACTGAATGGACCTGAAAATGCAAATGGTGTAACCGCCAATTGCGCCAAAGAATGAGAAATATTAAATATTTTATCAACCTTGATGGCATGTAAGCTTAATCTTAAGAAAACATTTTAAAATATCACACGAAAATACATTTTATTAGTTAATAGTTAATGTACATTTTTTGCGTTTTTTGTAATATTTGTTTGGACATATGCTGAAAACAGCTCTGTTTTCTAAATAATCTTCGACAAATTATGTAAAAAAAAATCATATTACACTAAACTAGATGATTATATTTTATTCCATTTTTTATGAATATATTTATATTTTCATTAAAAAAAAAATACTAGTTACACCAATTGACAAAGACCGGTTACACCACATTGACATTTTTACAATTTTCCCCCAAATATTCGTTCAAAATTAAATAAAACCAGAAATTTTAGACTTGGTCCAAAAAAGAAAATGTATGCAGATAATCAGCAAATTTATTTTGAAATTTTAACCCTTTTACATTTAATTGAACCATACGGACACAAAATAATTGACGTCACGTCAGTTACATGAAACGTGGGAACAATGAACTTAGGTATGTTTAATGGAAAAGGCACTTCTTACGCTTTAGGAATAGTCCACTATCATTACAAAATATCCTACCCCCATGTCATCCAAGATATTTATGTATTTCTTTGTTCAGTCGAGACGAAATTAAGTTTTTTGAGGAAAACATATTTTTCAGAAAAAGATTTTTCTCATTTTAATAGACTTTATTGGACAGTTCACAGCAAGCGTGCAGCACAAGCCCTGAAAAGTGAAGCCAAAACGTCTCGAACGCCCCCCTAGTGACTGGTCCCAGTATATGTCATAAACCCCACCTCCCCATGTTATTCAATGGGACTTGAGACCAACTAAACAATTTAATTACACTTCAATTATCTTTTTTCCCGAAGCTGTTTTTTGTCATTTACTGTAGCTGATGTAAATTCAAATGTTTGTTTTTAAAATAAGTTTGTGTTTAGTTAGTTATTTAATGCTATAAAAACTGTGGTGTCACGTCATGATTGACAGCTGTGATATGCGCATTCTGTGAGAGCGAGGGCGGGGCTTGATTTCGCGGCTTTACTTCCTGCTCACTACTGTGCGAACGGGCGTCGTCCATCTTTTTTTACAGTCTATGGTTCACAGTTTTAATGCAGCTTAAAATTGCAGTTTTAACGCAGCTTCAAAGGGCTCTAAACAATCCCAAACGAGGCATAAGGGTCTTATCTAGCGAAACAATCAGCATTCTCTCAGAGAAAAAAAAGTACTTTTAAACCACAACTTCTCATCTTGCACTAGCCGTGTGACGCGCCAGTGTGACTTTACATGTTATGTAATCACGTCGAAAGGTCACGTATGACATATGCGAAACTCCCGCTCTAGTGTGGAAAAAGAGGACCGTTTCCAAATGTTGTTGTTGCATGTGGAATGGTACTAATTAATGCCTTTGTGTCAGTTTATTGTTTAAAATGTGCCGCAAGTGTGCATTTCACATACAGTACTGTGCAAAAGTCTTGATTTGTTGTTTTTCAATGGTATAGTGATCATATATAATTATTTCTCAGTCTCTTTAATAGATCCTTAAAATAAAGGAAAATGTGTTTATAGTATAAAAACTCTATAAAAATGTAAACAAATGTGTCAAGTTTTTAGGGTAAACTCCCCTTCCACTTGAGCAATAGCAAGAAACTGCAGGATCTCTCAAACCTAAATAAAATTAAATCCTAATTTCAAATTTTAAAGAAATTAGTCTTTACTTCATTCTGCTCAAAAACGCTCAAGATGTGTTTAGTGCCAAGAGAGGTCACACTAAACACAGACGATGCCTTAAGAACACATTTAGTCCTGAAAATGTATTTATTTATTTATTTTTAACATATTTTCTGTATTTTCTGTTTGTATCGTAATAAAATAAAATCTGGTGGTGATGGCCTAATGCTGCATTTACACCAACCGCGTTTGAGGCGTCACAATCGAGTGTACCGCTCCTAGTTTGCCACTAGAACAGTTTGAATGCATTCGTGCGCCTAGAGCGAAGTAGACACGCGGAAAAAGCGAGCATTTGACGAGCGTCAGAGGCGAAATCTGCGTCTTGTGGGAGGGGCAAGTGCTATGCGGTTGTCTGTTTGCAAGATGGCTGATGTTGATGGTGCATTTATCGAGACGGGAGTTACCAGTTTGTATTTGGTCTATAGGGGGAAAATAAACAGCGCGGGTCGATAAACGTCACGTGACTCAAAAGTGAAACTTACAACTTACCAGGATGTCCTCACTGACACTCTTCCAAGCGAGATCCTTTTTATTCCTGTCTCTTTAGAAATAAGATCTAAGATCTGATTGGTTAACGCAGTGCAAAAATTCGCCAAAGTTGTAATTTTTCAACTCGGGCATCAGCCGCAAATTTGCGTCAAACGCAAAATGCACATAAAGCACCATTCGCGCGTACCGCGCCAGACGCTCGATTCGCTGCTTTTGCGCATACTAGATGCGCGAATGAAGCGGAATTGTGTCTACCACGCCACGCTACACGCCTCATTTGCGCCGCGAGACCTCCAGACACGCGTCAGCGGGTCTTCACATTGACTTAAAATTTATATCACTCGCGCTTTACGCCTCTACCGCTGCTGGTGTAAACACAGCATAAGACTTTTGCACAGTACTACATATAACGCGTGACTTATGCGTTGATGTGCTTACGTTGGTCACGATGGTTTAAAAGTGTTTTTTATTGCCAAAAATGACTTGACAATTGTTATTGCAAATAAATCGTTTCGCTAGAGAAGACAATTATGCCTTGGTTGGGATCGTTTAGAGCCCTTTGACGCTGCGTTGAAACTGCAATTTTAAACTGCATTGAAACTGTGAACTGTTGAGGTCCAATAAAGTCTATTAAATTGAGAAAAATCCTGGGAATCCTTTCTTCTCGACTGAACAAAGAAAGACATAAACGTCTTGGATTAAATTGTGGTGAGTAAATTATCAAGATTTTTTTAACAAAAGTGGCGCATTCCTTTAACAATGACACTGGTTGACTGCTCTTTCATTACCTTGTACAGTAATGATGAGCTCGCATGTACGATTGTTGCCAGAAGGGTCTGTGGCTGTGTAGTACACTGAAGTTTCTCCAACAGGAAAAGCATCACCAGACGAGTGAGTACTTGAGATATTCAGATAAGCTCCTAAAAAGACAAAAATAATGTAAGGGGCACACAAGGTACCTGCACAACATTAAAAGCACTGCATAGGGGGACATCTCAATACAGTTTTGTTAAAACAAGGATGCTGTGAATTTCTCCCATTTAAACAAAATAGCAACAGTCAGTCAGCCACTGATTTTGGGCTCAGACAGCATTTTTATTTACATTTATTCATGTAGCAGACATTTTTATCCAAAGCGACTTACAAATGCGAAAGCACTAAAGAGCAAACAATAAGCCTAGTCTACAAAGGTAATGCGGGACATATTAAAGAGATTTCATCTGTGACTTTTCATAACCACAGCCAGATCTGTCTTCATTGAAATTGCCGGAATAGCTGTTTATTGAAAGGGAGCATCCACATAATACTAGTCACGTAGCATATGTGCCTGCATCTGTTTGCAATATTGTGTTTGCATCATTGCAGTCGTGCAATCTGGCATTATCCAATGATATAGCAGGTACTTTCACAGACATTACCACAGGGAGCAATGTGGAGCTCCACAAGGACTCACTCTGGTCAACCACAAAGCCATCTGAAAGGGTGATACACTACTGTACTACTCTTCATAAAGCCTGGGAATAATAGGTCTTGGTGCCAGAGGAAAGTAATTGGTAGATTGTTAAGGGTGCTACACTGCGGTCAGACAAAAGTCGTCTTTCAAGCATCTTACATACTGCACATTCATTCAAACACCCACACATGCATGCACTCTTGCACATGCGTTCAGAACCCACAACGGTTATAAAACCCTCATGCATATATCCACCAAAATAACATTTTGTGACCACGCTAAGGTTGCTTGTCGACGTCATACCACGCCGCCTCAACGTAAGCATGTTTTGATTTTTCCATGCCCACACCCATGCAGTTATATTTAGTGCAGACACAACTCCCTCCAAAAGACGCCAGACTCAGACATTTGTCAGACAGTTTGGAATAGCCCTGGAACTTCTTTCTGGAAAATTATCTTGTGTGTGTACGTGTGTTTTGTACTGGTTAAAAACTAAATGGACTATCTTGCAATGCATCATTTGCAGAAATGCATTTCTGTTTATTCTTGTATTTTGCTCAATGAATTAGGTCCAAAATTATCAATCATCTCCGACCATATCAATGCTATTCCAACCCATAGCGTAATTTATGAAGAAATATTCTTTGTCGGAAAACATCTTAATTTCCTGGTGGCTACAATGTCTATAAATCAAATTCTTTTTGTAAAAGTTTTACCATATGTCAATCTCTACAGATTCATTTTGTCATGCACACACACACACATTAAGAAACTAGGTCTTTCCCAAAAGGACTAAACTTTTTCCTGGACCTGTTTAAAGTTTCCTGAACACTAAAGGAAAGTATAAACATGACACTTCACATTGTTCCTCTTTTTTCTATCTGTCTACACACAATGTCTCGATCCTTTAGTTTATTACTATTATGTCTCCACTCACTCCATCTTTATTTCTCATTTATAAACTTTGTTTACTGTTGAATAATCTACATTTTTGTATTTACCCGAGTTGTCTGAAAACTGAGGCTCGTCCCAGTACACGGCAGTCTTTCTCCCTGTGGCCTTAACGGTAGGCGGAGACCGACACCTGTCAATCAAAGGGGGTTCCGTATCTAAGGAAACAGAGAGAAATTAGGCTAAAAAAATAAAATAAAGAATTTAAATTGTTGCTTTGACATTATTTTAATGTTTAAGAATCTGTAATATATATATTTTATAGTGCTTGACATGGAGTTGTCACTTTTGTCCTTAAAAGAAAGACAAGGAGATATAAATAAGTACAGAGCTATAAAATGCAAAAAGATGAGAAATGCTTCAGATCATTTAAATGTCAATTGCCGTATATGATTTCAACTGCTTTATCCGCTTGACGTCAACCTCTGGGTCCAAATGCTCCATCAGATGCATAAAGCACACAACAAACTTTACTAATAAACACTTACAGTACAGTGCAGTGTAAAACTAACAAAAATGGCAATCCTAACCTTTGTCTCCATACTAAAATGAAAGTAATTTTTTATGATTGTTATGTATTGTTGGCTGGGACGTTCTGAGCTTGGAGAATGTAGTGTATACTGCAAGTTTATAAAATATAGCTAAAATGTGTGATATAGTATGAATAAATACTGCTCGTAGAGATTGTAGTCTCATATGAAGCAAATGGAGGCTTGGACCCATAAATGTTATTTCTACATCACGACCTAACAAGTGAAATGGCAAATCGGAGACAAATTTTGTGGCAAAAGGTTCTCAGGCAGCAGGAGGCAAACATTTCAACTTGAACTCAGTGTCTTAAACAATGAGATATTTTTTGTACAGTACGTAGAAATAAAGATGTATTACAACATTACATTCCAACATGTTAGATAATGTAAAGGTCCAACTGGTAATGTTTAATAATAATAATAATAATAATGTGTATAGACTGACAAAACACCTTTATAATCATGACATGACACGTGTCATGAACATGAAATAGATTTTATGCACATTTATGTGTCATTTGGTGTCATTTGTTCAATTATGTCATTTTTGATGCAGGGATGACATTGTTTGAGATGTCTTTGTTATGACAACATGACATACACCAATACATCATAACTTGTCATAAACATGACATAACTTAAGAAACTACCTAGCTTTATGGGTTAACATTACAATTATATTAAGTGTTAATACTCTGTCATATAGTTTTATAACAGCATCATGAATATTTTTCTTGACCTCAACTAAAGTGGTACAAATTTGTCATTAAAATGTCAATAAGTGTTAACACTATGTTAAATAATTTTCAAATACCATAAAAAAATGCAACAGACACGTCAAAAATTATACTTTACTTTTTGTATGTGCACAATGCATAAAAAAACTGACAACTTGAACTTATTCTTCCTCACACAGAGGGTTCTGAAATTTTCTGATATAAAAAACGAAGAAAATTTTTAATTAATAAAATTAATGTAATTAACTGTTTTTGCAGTGATATGGACCCAGCGCTACATGGCTTAACTCACTATTGTACCGTTTATAAAATAAAAATAATACAAATATAATTTTATACATTTTAATTATTATTGTTATTATTATTATTATTATTGGATGACTAATTTTATTTATATTACCTTAAAACTTAAAAAAGCATTATAAACTGAAGAATAATTATGAGGCTGTTATAAAATTATTTGACATTGAGTACACTGTAAAAAAATTCTGTAGAAATTGCAGCTGGGTTGCCGGTAATTTACCGTAGATTTACATTTATGTTTTTTACTGGCAACATTTTGCTCAAAGTCAAACGAGCATCAAACACCTACAAGTCTTTATCCTTACAGAGAAACAGCATCAAGCAAAACATTCTGGGAAACTGTTACGGGTAAATCCAGGTAAGACAGGATGCGGATCCAAATGCAGTGAGTTTTATTAAAAATAACAACAAACAAACAAAACATATCAGGAAGTCCAACAAGGACCCAAGAACACGGAACACGAAAACACCATAACATCAAATAACGATCGACCTCAGACACTGGAAACACTAGGCTTAAATACACAGAGTAATCAGGGAAAACAAGACACACCTGGGGAACAATCATCACACAGACCAATGAACAAAAGAACTACAAAGAACTACAGACATGGATGACACAGACATGACTTCAAAATAATAGTACAAGACAGGGTACACAGACAGAGTTCATAACATAGCCCCCCCTCAAAGGGCGGCTTCCAGACGCCCCCCAGAAAACCCCAAAGTACAACAGTCTAGGAGGGCGGTGGCATGGAGGTGGACCCGGGGGAGGGATGGTGGGCCAAGGCCACAACAGTCCAAGGGCCAGGGCGGAGCCACGGGCGGAGGCTGGAGCCAGGGCGGAGCCGCGGGCGGAGGCTGGAGCCAGGGCGGAGCCGCGGGCGGAGGCTGGAGCCAGGGCGGAGCCGCGGGCGGAGGCTGGAGCCAGGGCGGAGCCGCGGGCGGAGGCTGGAGCCAGGGCGGAGCCGCGGGCGGAGGCTGGAGCCAGGGCGGAGCCGCGGGCGGAGGCTGGAGCCAGGGCGGAGCCGCGGGCGGAGGCTGGAGCCAGGGCGGCGCCGCGGGCGGGGACAGGGACCAAGGCGGAGCAGCGGGCGGCGACAGGGACCAAGGCGGAGCCGCAGGCGGAGACAGGGACCAAGGAGGAGCCGCAGGCGGAGACAGGGACCAAGGAGGAGCCGCAGGCGGAGACAGGGACCAAGGAGGAGCCGCAGGCGGAGACAGGGACCAAGGAGGAGCCGCAGGCGGAGACAGCCACCAAGGAGGAGCCGCAGGCGGAGACAGGGACCAAGGAGGAGCCGGCAGAACTGGCAACCACGGCGGAGCCGGCAGAACTGGCAACCCGGGCGGAGCCGGCAGGGCGGGAAGCCAGGGCGGAGCCGGCAGGGCGGGAAGCCAGGGCGGAGCCGGCAGGGCGGGAAGCCAGGGCGGAGCCGGCAGGGCGGGAAGCCAGGGCGGAGCCGGAGACCAGAGAGGGACTGGATACCAGGGTGGTGCTGGTGGTATTATGAACCTGGGTACAGGAGAACAGAGAGAGGCCCTCTGGGCCTGATTAGACAGGGCAGTAAGTTCAAATATAGACATCTCAGACCTGACAGTGAGGGCAAAGAGCTTGGGGACAGTCATCTTGGGACATGCAGAGAGTTCAGCACTGGCCATAGTCTTGGTGACGACAAAGAGTCTCTGGGGCATCGCGGTGACCACACTAGCTGACCAATGGGGCTCAGATGACTCACTCGGCTCAGATGACTCACCCGGCTCAGATGACTCACCCGGCTCAGATGACTCACCCGGCTCAGCTGACTCACTCGGCTCAGGGGAATCAGAAGACTCACTCGGCTCAGGGGAATCAGAAGACTCACTCGGCTCAGGGGAATCAGAAGACTCACTCGGCTCAGGGGAATCAGAAGACTCACTCGGCTCAGGGGAATCAGAAGACTCACTCGGCTCAGGGGAATCGGGAGATTCACTCGGCTCAGAGGACTCAATGGGCTCAGATGACTCAATGGATACCTGGAAAGCATCATAGGAGACAGAAGAGCAGTACGCGGACCACACACTCCACAAAGCCATGCCAAATATGGAAATTACTGAGTGCAGAGAACATACCTCAGACTTATTATGCACCACGGAGCTGGAAACCACAGGACGGGGCACCCCGGCCACCCGTACGGATACCAATGGTACATCCATCAGACTGGTGATTAACTGTCGGATTTTTGGCAGTGCTGGAGAGTTCATCAAAGCAGTTTGGTGAAGTGGAGTGGGTGTTGCAGTCATTCTATGAGTTGGTTCGGGTATGGGAGCCATCTCGAGAATGGGTGCGGGTGTTCCTACTGCACCTTTAACTACTGGAACGGTGATGATGGTGGCTTTCTGACAAGTCGGGGCTGGTATAGTTGTGGCAAACTCGAATACTGGGGCAGGATGAACATCAGCGAACTGAGGCATGGAGTGGGATGACGTGGCGGCCATCTTCAGCACGGGCGGTGACACAGGGGAAACAGGACTCGGGAAACTAGCGTCCGTGCTAACAGTAGCTCGCTCAGCCTTGGGTCTCTTCCTCCGCCGCCGATGACGTGAGCAATGCGTTGGTTTCATGATGACTGGCTCGAGTGATGTTACAGTCTCTGCGGGTCTTTCGGCGGGGAACTCCCACAAATTCCATCGGCCACGGTTGTGCATGTAACCGACGAAGCCCCAGAAATCGAGTGTTTGCAACCCGTCCACCTCTTGCTGCGGCACGGGTTCATCGAGACATTCATTGAAATAATTTTTAAGTTCCGAGTCACAGAGGTCCAGGCCCAGCGAAAAAGACCAGAAAGTCTGGGCAAAACAGCGCACAGGTCTCCCCTGTTGCCGGAGGGAAGTCAGGTCGGCGAGTGCGTTCCACCATTCTTCATCCGTGGTGGGGGGTGAAACTTGCACTCGGATATCGCCGACACGGAGCATGAGGACACAGGGAACACACCAGGAAACTTGGAAAAACACGGGAACGAGGACTTGCTGCTGGATCCTGAGTGGTCGATCGTTCTGTTACGGGTAAATCCAGGTAAGACAGGATGCGGATCCAAATGCAGTGAGTTTTATTAAAAATAACAACAAACAAACAAAACATATCAGGAAGTCCAACAAGGACCCAAGAACACGGAACACGAAAACACCATAACATCAAATAACGATCGACATCAGACACTGGAAACACTAGGCTTAAATACACAGAGTAATCAGGGAAAACAAGACACACCTGGGGAACAATCATCACACAGACCAATGAACAAAAGAACTACAAAGAACTACAGACATGGATGACACAGACATGACTTCAAAATAAGAGTACAAGACAGGGTACACAGACAGAGTTCATAACAGAAACAAAATCTGGAGCAAAAAACAGAAAAATGTTGATGATGATTTCTGGTTCCCAGAATGCTTTGCATGAGGCTGTTATTGTATAGTTTTATTCTGTAAAGACAAAGACCCGCCAATATTCAAAATTTATTCAACTTCGAACAAACTCTTGCCAGCAAACAACACAAATTGAAATCCACGGCAAATTACCGGCAACCCAGCTGCAATAACATTGTAATTTCTACGGAATCTTTTTATAGTGTATTAACACTTAATGACATTTTAATGACAAATTATATTTGTACCACTGTAGTTGAGGTCAAGAAAAATATTCATGATGCTGTTATAAAACTATATGAGTATTAATGACATCTTAAAGGAATAGTCTACCCTTCTGCCACATCAAACTATGTTATTACCTCAACTTGGACGAATTAGTACATATCTATCCCTTCTCAACGCGTGCACTGCACAGCGCATCGTGAATGTGCCAGCATCCAGCCCAGACCCATTCATTCCTATGGTACCAAACAGGGAAGCCACCAAACACTTCCGTGTTTTCCCTATTTAAAGACTGTTACATGAGGAGTTATACCAGTAAGTATGGTGCCATTTTTGGTACCATAGGAATGAATGGGGCTAGGCTAAATGCTAACACACTCACAACGCGCCGCACAGCGCACGCATTAAAAAAAGATAGGTATGTATTAATTCGTCCAGGCCGAGGCAACAACATAGCTTAACATGGCAAAAGGGTAGACTGTTCCTTTAATGACAAATTCAATTTGTATCACTGGTAAAAAGTGGTCAGTTATGTTGTCTTGGTGATGTCAAGTTGTCATGACATTAACCAATACATCATAACTTGTCAAGTTGTCATATCAAGGAAATCAAAAAAACAAATTTAATATTTGCATTAGAAATAACATAATTGAACAAAGTGTCATAAACGTGCATAAAATCTCTTTTATGTTCTTGACACTTGTGTCTCATGTAATGATTACGAAGGTGTCATGTCAGTCTTATCAACTCCCCTTAGTAAAGTGTTACCAATAATACTACATGTAATTATGACCATAGTTTACAAATGTTGTACATTTACAAGTAATACAACCTCACCAACTACAGTAACAGTGAAGGAGCAGTTTGCCTTGTTCCCAGTGCGATCAGTCGCTGTGTATGTGATGAACTCAGTCCCTATTGGGAAAGGCTGCATAGGGTTCAGGACAGGCGTTACCTGCACAACAACCTGAGAAACAAAGAAGATGTAACAATAAAATCAGCGCACGATTCGATACAATACACGATACTGAGTGCAAAAAAGAATAGTTTTACTTTATTTAAACTTAAAACTGAAATATAAATAACACTATTTCCAAAACAAAAACTTTTATTGTGCATACAATTTCTTATTAAACTGACAACATTCAAGGCTTATTTTAGATCAACTTTTTGCAAACAATGAAGCACTTTTAGGAGTGAAGTCAGTGGAGTCACGTCATCCATCTCTTGTCAGCTACTGTAGTGGGTGGAAGATTAAGTTACTTATTTGATTTGAGTAATTTCCTGTCACTGATTATGTACAGAGATGATATAATAAATGATGCATGGAAAAACCAATGAACCCGAATCCCCTTTTTTTGTTCTAGGCTAAGATATATGCATGCAAAAACACGCATTGATACTCATTTATACAGTATTTGATATGGCACTAGTGTTATTTATATAAAACATTTTAAGTGCATTAAAAATGATACAGTTTTAACATATGAACACAAGAAACGACATTCACCAGCAATGATGTTCATAACTGTTACTTTCACTACAAGAATCAGGAATACCTCCTAATAACAACAGAAAGTAGCTGGCATTGTCAACGCTGCTTTAGAGCCATTCACTATAACTATAAAAATATAGTAAAAAAAAATTATATTAAAGAGAATTGTGGAGTTTACACCACAACTATAACGATAAAGATCCAATAAACTATATCGTTGGGATCACTTTCTGGGCAATTTTTCCCCACCTGATGAATGATAAACCATTGACAGCCAATCAAATCTATTTGAACTTCAAGTGCACGCACGCTTAAAATGACAGTGGAGAAGCTCATTGCTGAGATCCATAACACAAAATGACCTCAGGTATCCAGTGCTGATGCAGTTGCTGTGAAATTCACTACGTAATCCTTTTTTCCAACCACATTAACTACGCCAAAAGGTAAGATAGTAGATTAAACAAACTACTAGATTCACTGTTTAGAGTTAATGCAGCAAGTTGAGGACATCTGTTGGTTATACCCGCTGTGTAAATGCAACATTAACAGCATATTTACATATTCAGCGACATGTAAACTATTGCAAAAGTTTTTATTACAAGAAATATTCAACATTAGTTAAAGGCAAGTGATTTGCGCGAGTGCTGCACGTGTGAGCAAATAGCCATAAAGTATCGTTATCAGTGATGTGGACGCTAATATAGTTATCCTTATAGTTCACGACGTTATCGTTATAATGTGAACGGCCCTTAAGAGAGAACTTATCATGCTACAATATACCATTACACCCCTAAAGAGGACATGTTAGGGTGTTTTCACACATGTTGGTGCGCATCGTCGTGCAGGCTTGTATAATTTTTCCGTTGTTTTTACAGTACTTAAAACGCCGCACGGGTACACCATGTGACAATTGTCAGCGCTGTTATTGGTCTCTGACAGCTCTGACACCCATGACCACCCCCCCACATGTTTCCATGACAACCAGCCTGTCACGGAGAGCGAAGCTAGCAAGATATGGAGATAAACGATGCACGTCTTTGCGAAGTTTTTTGCTTTAACACGAAATTGCGCAACTGTTCTATTAAAGGGACACTCCACTTTTTTTGAAAATGTGCTCATTTTCCAGCCCCCCTTTAAGTTAAACATGTGATTTTTACCGTTTTGGAATCCATTCAGCCGATCTTCGGGTCTGGCGGTACCACTTTTAGCATAGCTTAGCATAATCCATCGAATCTGATTAGACCATTAGCATCACGCTCAAAAATAACCAGAGTTTCAATATTTTTCCTGTTTAAAACTTGGCTTTTCTGTAGTTGCATCGTGTACTAAGACCAATGGAAAATGAAAATTGTAGTGTCCCTTTAAAGCCCTTCTCACAGAGCCTTTTGGTAAAAATCCCGTAAATGTCACTATTTTTGTGTGTGGATGACAGCTGTGCATTTATGAAATCATCAGCTCATACGTCCAGAAGACAGCAAATCTCTGCAACGGACCAAGATTGCCCTGTTTTTTGTTTACCCACAATATAATACCCAGCTCACGTCATGACCGAATCCCAGGGGCTCAAACATGTGGCAACTTCCTGTAATTGATTCGGCCTGAGGCCGAGCAGCTTTCACACCACAGATGGACCGCACCAGAGTTCGGCGACAGCCGCTCCCGGAGCGGCAGTTTAGTGCGCACCAGAGTGAGGCTGTTGTGTTCACACTGACCCAAACGAACTGTACTCAGTCCAAAAGCTCATTTGGGCTGACCTAAACAGTATCAGTGTGAAAACACCCTTAGTGACCTCTCATTAAAAATGCAATAAATAAAGAAAAAAAGTACCTCATCTCCAGAGTTGTCCCCCAGCATGGGTGCACTCAGACTGATGTTAGCTGACCTCTGATGTTTATCTGTCTCTGTGATGATATCAACAGGGCACTGAATCCATGGGGGCTCCATATCTACAAGAATAAAATGAGCAAATCCTTAAAACAAATGAACAGAATGACAATTGAACCCTGTTTCCAATTACTGACAAAACCTCTGGCTATCACTGGTTGTTTTATCTTATATAAAAACCGAATGTGCAGTACACTGCATTCATTGTTTTTCTGTTAATGTAGTGTATTAATGTAGAGTTTAAATGGTCTAACCACTCCAGGCTTAATTGATCAATACAACAAAGTTATAAAATCAAATCTGTCCTTATTTGCTCACACTTTTACCCTAACATAGTCTTTACGTCCATTAAACACAGCACCAGTGACTATTAAGCTCTTAAACGGATCATAAAGCATCTCTAACAGCAAGATAGCTACATTTGAAGCGATCCAATGATCTTTCATGTACCACATCACTCAAATTTTCATGGTGCATTTTCAAAAGTTAAAGAGATGTTTTAGTAGGTGCTTTAGAAGGCTGCATGGGTTTTTATAGTGCTGGAGTATGGAGGTTTTTTTTGTATGGTAAATATAAACAATGCAGTCCTATTTAAAAACCAAACAGCATTAATTTTTCCCCAATGATCTCAATTTTTTGTCTTTGATCATTCATATTAAACACAACATACCCTGAATGACCAAATATGACATAATGTAGTTTTTTGAGCAAACTGATTCTTTTTAATACGACTCTAGATTCACGTTGAGAAGTTGTTGATGTTCCTTTGTTACAAGCTATTTACCGAGCTGTCCATCATAATCAAATCCAGCTCCGAGGTGAACAGCCTGTGCCCGGTCTCTCCAAGCCAAACAAATACTTTATAGTTAGAGTAACAGCCCCCCCCCCAAAAAAAAAACATGGATCAGATGAAAGTACTTTGCCTTTTTTTCTCTAGTAGCTCACCCAAAAATGAAAATCCTGTGATCGTTTACTCACTCTAATGTTGTTCCAAGCCTGTACGACTGACTTAAAACAAAAAGGAAATGTCACGCAAAATCACCATCTTGTCACCATTCATGGAAATAAAAAGCAGCACCAAATTACTTAAACACTTCTCATCTTGTACGTAAGAAAGTCAAACAGATTTGGCATGACATGAAGGAGAGTAAATCATGACAACGAATCACTTAAAGAGAAGTAAATCACTTCTCTCTTAAGTAAATCATAGACATAAATGGGCAAAAGGCAAACTCACTTTATCTTTGTTCAGTTCAAGCCTGGAGGTGCAGCTTTGTAAAAAAAAAATTACGAGTTTGGCATCCATTAGTTCTACACACGGTTTGATGATCTTCCACTCAATCTGTTTTCATTTCACTGCAATAAATCTAAAGCACCTGTTGTACTGGCAGAACATCTGTCCCACTACAGCGCACAATTTTATAAAATCAAAATAGCCACAAATATACACATATGGACATGCAAAATCACCTGCGCAAGTTGCTTTATGTGAATTTTCACTCCAGTTTCCCGAGGGTAGGCATCTGACTTCGGGGTCTCCGAGGAGGCGGTAACCATTGGGGCAGTTTAACTGACATGACACACCGGTCCTGACCTCATCTTCCCCGCAGCCAGGAGGCGACAGATGGATGTGCTTCAGAGTAACAAGTGGAGGACAGCGCACCTCTTAGATAGAGAGTGGAAAAAGAATAAAAGAACAACACATCTTCCATGAACATATATAAATCAAAAGAACGAGAGAGAGAGAGACAAGAGTACAAAATTATCCCCCGAAAAGGAAAACTACAACAGTTGTTGACCATGCAAGCTCTAAATTCTTGGAAACAGCCTTAAAGCACAAGTATACACACAAGTTAATGATTTTCCCTGTACTGCCAAAGCTCTTGTAGAGACAGAAAGATATGCGATGAGTGAAAGAACTGTAGTTAAAACACAAGACAAAGTTAAGACAAATCACAGAACTCACACGGGCTAAACCATCACTTAAAATCTGTCCAAAGGATCCTCACACAGAAGATAAAGCAAATAGAGCAACACAATGCTGCCTAATGGTCCTTAGAGGGACAGACAGACAGAAATTCAAACACAATGTCTATTTGATAGTGAGCTCACAGATGCTCACAGTGACATGGAGACACAGTTACGTTCAGCAGATGACTGTCTTTCTGTTACTTTCTCACACGCAAATGTGATTTAACATGGTGGAGACACACAGTAGGGCAGACTGGGGGCGAAAGTACAATTTTTTAGAAAAAATTTTATTTTAATTTTTTGCTGTGGACAATAATTCACATGCGTGGTGTATCTATACCACACTGTAAAAAAACTTTGCTGCCTTAACATTTTTTGTTAAATCAACTCAGATTTATAAGTCATGTCAACAGATATGAGTTGTCACAACTTATAAAATACTTAGTCAACTTAATTTTATAAGTTATAACAACTCACCTGTAGTTATAACTCATCTCTAGTCAAGATAAATAATAGGAAGTTGAAATGACTTGTAAATCCAAGTAGATTCAACAAAACTTTTAAGGCAGCAAAGTATTTTTTACATTGCAGGTGGTATTTTGTACAAATGTAGAACGACTTTAGTATAATTTCACTTTGAAAATTAGTTGAACACCGACCCACTTTCAACCCCAAAAATAATTAATTGCTGTTTTTTTGGCAAAAAATTATTAAATTACATTTTACATTTTAGTTTCATAAAAGCAGTTCCAAAAGCAACCTTGCGGACCCAACCGTGGTAGATGATGGCCAAATCACAAGATATTTTGCAGCCATATCAAGGGTCTGGCGATGAACATGTTGTCATAGCTTTGAATGCAAATGTAAATTTCATCCCACGTTACTTTCAATCCAGATCCAGGGGGCGGGGCTGGATCCAGTTCCACTCCAGAGATCTCTTTCCACTGCAATTTGATTGGTTGGCAGTTTTACCATAAGACACGTCATACACTTGTTGTTGCGTTACCATTTCCGCATTGAATCGTATCTAAATTAAGTTATTCTTTTGACGGAAAAACTAAATTTACTTATGACTACAATAAAAGTAGTGCCTTTAAGGAGAAATGTAAGGTTTTTGCTATAATGTTTTGGAGTAAAACATTTTGGGTACTACGAGTAATCTTATCACATGCAGTTTAATACATATGAATTTATACAGTATAAATATGCATAATTATTAAAGGAATATTCAATTTTCTTAAAAGAAAAATCCAGATATTTACTCACCACCATGTCATCCAAAATGTTGATGTCTTTCTTTGTTCAGTTGAGAAGAAATTATGTTTTTTGAGGAAAACATTGCAGGATTTTTCTCATTTTAATGTACTTTAATAGACACCAACAATTAACACTTAACTCAACACGTAACAGTTTTTTTCAACTGAGTTACAAAGGACTATAACCAATCCCAAACGAGGCACAAGGGTCTGATTTAGCGAAATGATTGTCATTTTTGACAAGAAAAATAAAAAATATGCACTTTTAAACCACAACTTTTCGTCTAGGTCCGGTCCAGCGCGTCCTAACGTAAATGCGTAGTGACGTAGGGAGGTCACGTGTTACATATATAAAACTCAAATTTGTGGACCATTGTAAACAATAAACTGACACAAAGACATTAATTAGTATCAGTTGACATACAACAACGTCGGAACGGTCCTCTTTCAAGACACTTGTAAACACTGGGGCGGAGTTTCGCGTTCGTCTTCTGTGACCTCTTGACGTCATGACGTATTGTGTGGGGTCCGCTGGCGCATCACGACCAGATCTAGACGAGAAGTTGTGCTTTAAAAGTGTATATTTGTTATTTTTCTTGTCAAAAATGACACTCGTTTTGCTAGATAAGACACTTATGCCTCGTTTGGGATTGTTTATAGTCCTTTGTAACTCAGTTGAAAAAAACTGTTACGTGTTGAGTTAAGTGTTAATTGTTGGTGTCTATTAAAGTCCATTAAAATGAGAAAAATCCTGCAATGTTTTCCTCAAAAAACATAATTTCTTCTCAACTGAACAAAGAAAGACATCAACATTTTGGATGACATGGTGGTGAGTAAATTATCTGGATTTTTCTTTTAAGAAAATTGACAATTCCTTTAACATACATATGGCAAGTTATTTAGACATTAATAAATTGAATGTTTATCTTGTATGGACTTTGAACTTTTTTAACGCACTTTGCTTACAGCCATTAGGAAGCAGATTTCCCTCGCAGAAGGTTTACTTTTCTTACAAATGTGCTAATAAAAGATATCAAATAAAATTGTGTTTTTATATTTACTCGTATAGTAATAGCCATGTAATAAGTGGGATAATGTACAGCCAACCGAGTCGCAAATAAATCCCTTCAGTGATATCACCCTGTCGGGAATGTCGCCCTTACCTCCCTTAAACCTAAGTGAGATCATTACTTACTAAATTATGAATCTTTCTCGACTATAGACCCCTTCAAGGTTTGTAAACATTGAATGACTATCGGGTGCGCGTGCAGCATGGGGTCAAACTGTTCATACAATCGAGGCTTAAAAATTAATCTAACAGGGCTGAAAAATTATGACTTACCTCAAATGAAGTGAGCACTACAAACACATCTTTGATATTTGCATTGTCTCAGTCTGCACGTTAATTGCTTGCAGCCGCAGATGTTGTATTTTTTTGTTTTTGAGATTCTGCATGAATCACGAAAACTTAACGGAAGACCTGGTGAGATTTTCAGAGCCCACGACGTAAGTAGGCATTTTTTACGATACCGAATAACACGCAACTCAATCTGCTGTAATGACTTTTCTGACCCTGACATGCGCAGTGGGAACCGACTGTGACGTGAACGGTGAAGGGGTCTATATTATTAATCAAATGTACACTTAAATTAATAAGAGCAAACATTGGCGACCACAGGTTGCAACTAATTGCAGGCTGCAAAGTCGTGTTCTGCAGTGAGGACCATCTCCAGCTCTGCCCTACCTTTGACTTTTTCCTTAATTAAGTTAATTTATTAACTCTTTAATTGATAAAGTGAAGCAGGGATGACATATTTTTAAGGCCAACCCAGGAAGTAAGTGGGACACTGGTTCCCTTGTTAAAAAGCCCATTAACTCTTTCCCTGCCATTGACGAGTTATCTCGTCAATTAAGACAAGAATTTCCGGCTTTCCGCAACCCGGAAGTAAAGCCTCACGTGAAAGAGAAAGAACTCTGTATGTTTTAAAGATCGCTCTGCATCTTATCTCTATCAAAAGTCCATCACAAAAATGAAATTATCTCAGCGTTTTGCTCAAAATGTGGTGTTTTTGAAGAAACCTACCCATATTTGAGAGGTGATAAAAAGAGAACTCATGAAGGTAGGATGAAATGTTCTTTCATTTGATATATTGTATGTTTATATATTTAAAGAAGAACATTTTCTGGAAGGCATTAAACTTTTGTGAAATTCATGAAAAATGCTGGCGCTGGCTGGCAAATTTTAAAAAAATGCTGGCGGGAAAATAATTAATTTTTCCTAAAGACTTTTGGATTGTCGGAAAAAATAAGTTCTGTGTTTAACAAAAGTTTATGACACTTGCACGTTTTATCCAACAAGTTTATCTTCACAGATGAACACAACTTTTATGAATGTTAGGGGCGTTTTTCTGGACAGGGCTTATCCCCAGACCAAGATGCATGTTTGAGCTGCTTTAATTAAACACCTTGTCCTGTTTAATTTGAACATATTTCGTTGACATTGTTTTGTCTTATGATGCACACCTGTAGTGTTTTTTGTAAGGTATGTTTGTAAAAACTTGTGACCTAATATTAATAAGTCCTGGATTAACCCAAACCCTATTCGGGAAAATGGCTCTTAAAATCTAAATGCGTTTACAAGAAATAAAAAAACAAACACATTTAAACTTTAAAATTCATAAAGGTTGTGTTCAAAACGTGTGTCATAAACTTTTGTTAAACAAAGAGCTTATTTTTTGGGATAATCCAAAAGTCTATGGGATAAATGAATGGGCTTTTGAGCGAGGGAACCAGTATCCCGCTAACTTCTGGGGTTGGCCTCCAAAAATACTTCATCCCTGCGGCATTCAATTCCGCCATACGTCCTATATAGGCTACCTCGCAGAATTAAACTTATAATGTCATGGGGGCCCAAAATCAGCATAGTCCAACCTTTTTTGTCTCATTTGTCCTGCAAGAAAATCCTGTTTCAATTCCAAAACTACAGCAAGGTTAACAAAACAAAACTAAAATCATTCTCTGTACTCTCTAAGTAACCTGCTTAAGTACCCACTGGGGCACACCTAACCTTGATTGAGAATCATTGCCCTAAATGGTAATTTGTCCCTACTCCCAACGTTCTGCCTTAAACCTATAACTTTTTGGCAGTAGACAATGTATGGGTTGAAACACTACAAATCCAATCACACACACTTTCTAGAATTTTATAAGTACAAAAAAACTATACTAAATTGTTATATTGTTTTTACAAATGAGGAAGTTCCAAGAAGGAGGTTATTTATGTACACATATACACATACGAACAACAGTTATATTACCGACACATCTGGGTTGTGGTCCACTCCAGTTGGAGCTGGCCAGGCAGGTAAGTTTGGCTCTTCCCTGCAGTCTGTATCCCTGCTCACAGCGCACTGAACACTCCGGCCTGTAGGGGGCGCCCGGTTCGCTGCAGTTCATCTCCCCATGATGTGGAGGAGAGAGAGCTGGACAAGAGCGAACTACGGGAAAATACCACACACAACAGACAGAGGTTAGGACACTGCAGAAAACTACAGTTCTGTGTTATTACTTTGCTGTATAGGACAAACTTTGAAAGACTCAATGGAACAAAACCGAGCTAAAAAGAAAAGCCAGGGAGAAACACAAATGGAAAAGATGGAGAGACTAGAGTAAACGAGAAATTTCAAGAGCAAATGAGGAAAAAGCATGAGAGAGAAGAGGGTGGCTGGTAGCAAACTCTGCGGTTAAGACTTTGAGACCTGTAATTTATTTCCAAACAAAAAAAATCTAAATATTGTTATTTCAGGGCTGAGAGGGAACACATAACAGGTCAGCTTTTACGCATGCATTTGTACATGTGAGTGTTACATGTGATACAAGTAAAAAAATCATAGGGGAACCATTTCAAGTACCATTATGGTTCTTCATAGGTGTGTTATAGCACTTAAAATGGTTCTCCTTACCCTATAGTTTGTGTGCTTGAGTATAAACATATTCATCTTGTATATAACTTAAATGCACTCTTAATTCGCATTAGATTAGAGCATTTGCAAAACAAAAAAATGTATGTAAATGTTTGTAAGACTGTGAAAATGTTTACTTCACTATCTAAACACAAATGAACTCAGTGTGTGTTTCAGCAGGGCTGTCGACTGACAAGCAGAGAAATGGCATCATGAGCACTGAATAACACACATACACACTCACAGGCTGCAGTATATTAGCATTTCTGAGGGTGATGAAACATATGGGGTGACTAAAGGCTGTTTGAGCTACCAATTGTGTAACATAAACTGAAAATAAAACCAATATGTTTTCTGCTTAGATGGAATTAGAAGAAAAAAATCTAGAAAGAAATAAAGAAAAATAGACAAGAAAGATTATGGCACAACTTTCTGTAATATTTAAATCTGTTCATCTGCAGTACAAATATTTTTACAAAACAGTTTTCCATGGTTAAATGCTGGCGCTACTTTTGAATTTGTGCCATTTTATGATTCTACTGTAGTAAAAAGTGCTATTTTAACGTAATTTTTTTGAAGAGCATAACACATTTATACTAAGGAAACTAACATGCTTACATGATGCTGAGCTACCGAATCATCTCACACTAATGTGACCCACCCATAATAGTTCAACCTCTTATCTCTCTTTCTTACCTCTGCAGCTTGGCTCAATTCCTGACCAGGTCCCGTCTGGCTGACAAAGTCTGATTTTATCTCCGTGCAGGTCAAAGCCTGGCAGACAGCGAACCCCACAAGCAGAATTAAACTGATTATTACACACATTCTGGATGAAGAAACCATTCTCTGGGGGAGTGAGAACAGGACAAACCACCACTACAAAGAGAGCGAGTGAGAGAGAAACACAAAATTTGAAGAGTTAATTTATCATATTCAGTATTTGGAAAATGCACATATACACCCATAAACATGAGCAGACATATGTTTATAGATTTTAAACAGACAGATCAGTACCTTGGCATGTGTTGTTGTGTGGTCTGTAGCCCTGTGTGCACACACAGTCTGATACGTCTGTACTTCCAGGTCTGGATGTGTGATGAAGGTCTGGGCATGGCAGGCAGGTACCCATTCCTCCAGAAACTGCTTCGGGTTTAAATGTACCAGATGGACAAGCTAAGAAAAGCAGGATGGGGAAAGAGATTTAGGTGGTGCCGTTTTTATTACTTTCTTTATTAACTGTAGTTGTTTTTAGACTGCCTAGTGAATTTTATTATTGGGCTCTAGGATAAATGAGAGAAAGGAAATGTCATATCATTCTCTAGTAGTAAATGTACAGTGGTGTGAAAAAGTGTTGCCACCCTTCCTGATTTCTTGCATATTTGTTACACTTTAATATTTCAGATCATCATACAAATTTAAAAATTAATCAAAGATAACACAAGTAGAACATAACTTAAAGGTATAGCGGAGGATTTTCTCGAATTTTAGAAAAGAACCGCCTTCTCCACTTTTCAAAAAATGCAATTGCACAACACTCGTGATTGACAACTAGGAGGACCAATAGTCTTGATGATCCACCCGGAAAAAGAAAATCCTCCGCAATACCTTTAACTGTGGTTTATCACACCTGAGTTGAGTTTCCCTAGCCACACCTAGCCTGACCCAGGCCATACTTGTTCGGAATCAAGAA
Organism: Misgurnus anguillicaudatus; assembly: GCF_027580225.2. NCBI lineage: Eukaryota > Metazoa > Chordata > Actinopteri > Cypriniformes > Cobitidae > Misgurnus > Misgurnus anguillicaudatus. Next base: position 26,821,555 of record NC_073357.2, on the reverse strand, counting down.
ATCACTTAAATAGGACCTGCCTGATAAAGTGAAGTAGACCAAAAGATCCTCAAAAGCTACACGTCATGTTTAGATCCAAAGAAATTCAGGAACAAATGAGAAAGAAAGTAATTGAGATCTATCAGTCTGGAAAAGGCTATGAAGCCATTTCTAAAGTGAACCACAGTGAAAGCCATTAACCACAAATGGCAAAAACATGGAACAGTGGTTAACCTTCCCAGGAGTGGCCGGCTGACCAAAATTCCCCCAAGAGCGCAGCGACGCTCCAAGAGGTCACAAAAGACCCTCACAACAACATTCTAAGAACTGCAAGCCTCACTTGCCTCAGTTAAGGTCAGTGTTCATGACTCCACATAAGACAGAGACTGGGCAAAAATGGCCTGCATGGCGGAGTTCAAGACGAAAAACGTTGCTGAGCAAAAAGAACATAAAGGCTCGTCTCAGTTTTGCCTTGACGATCCCCAAGATTTTGGGTAAATACTCTGTGGACTGACGAGACAAAAGTGAAACTTTTTGGAAGGCGTGTGTCAACCGAAAAATCCTGAAGGACAATGTTCGGCCATCTGTTTGTGACTTCAAGCTGAAGCCAACTTGGGTTCTGCAGCAGGACAATGATCCAAAACACACCAGCAAGTTCACCTCTCAATGGCTAAAGAAAAACAAAATGAAAACTTTGGAGTGGCCTAGTCAAATTCCTGACCTCAATCCTGTGGCATGACCTTAAAACCCTCCAATGTGGCTGAATTACAACAATTCTGCAAAGATGAGTTGACCAAAATTCCTCCACAGCGCTGTCTGTTCATTGCAAGTTATCGCAAACCCTGCTAAAGTAATGCTGCGTTTACACCAACCGCGGTAGAGGCGTGAAACACGAGTGATTTCAATGTTAAGTCAAAGTGAAGACATGTTGACGCGCATCTGGAGGTCTCGCGGCACAGATGAGGCATTTCCGCCCTATTCGCGTGTCTAGTTCGTGCAAATTGAGGGCCTGGCGCGGTATGCGCGAATGGTGCTTTTTGTGCATTTTGTGTTTGACGCGAATTGGCAACTGACGCCCGAGTTGAAAAATTTGAACTTTAACAGAATTTCGCGCCGCGTTATTGTCCGTGAGCACTCACCCGGAGCTATACGACACACGTTCTTATTTCTATAGAGACAGGAATAAAAAGGACCTGGCTTGGAAGAGTGTCAGTGAGGACATTGGGCAACCTGGTAAGTTGTAAATACACATTTCACTTTTGAGTCACGTGACGTTTATCGGCCCGTACCATTTATTTTCCCCCTATAGCAGAGGTTCTCAACTCTGGCCCTCGAGATCCACTTTCCTGCAGAGTTTAGCTCCAGCCCTGATCAAACACACCTGAGCGAGGTAATCAAGTTCTTCAGAAATACCAGAAAATTGCAAGCAGGTGAGTTTGATCAGGGTTAGAGCTAAACTCTGCAGGAAAGTGGATCTCGAGGGCCAGAGTTGAGAACCTCTGCCCTATAGACCCTTTTACAGTTGGTAAACATTGTGACGTATTTGTGTGGGCGGGGCTTAGCTGGAGGCAAAAAGAGCCGCAGAGGCAATGTTGACAAGCTTAAGATAGCACGTTTTAGGAGGGATTTATTAAACATGGATGCAGAAGCAGTTTTGGAAGTGTCCGAATATGTACAGTCACTGATTCTGCGGGACCGTGACAGGTATTTTTGTAAATTAACTTCTGCGATTTTAACCACGTTTTAGATATTTCCTAGACAACATATGAATTACTTTCAGGTGGTTTGGGTAATTTTGTCTAGGCTTACTGTCTTATGTAACCTATCTCTGGGATAACTATGATTAGCAATGTGGATTATTTTAAGAGACTATTCAAACGATGGCATACACATCTATCGCTGTGTGTTTGTTTAACATTTAAGCTAAACAATAGCGCTCAAGGTTGACCACTTTTCACCTATAAAACAGAAACTTGATGATTTGTACTAGATAAAACCAACACACCAGTACATATGCATAGATTATTTTACCTGATATGAAGTGTGCACCGCAAACACGAGCATTATTTATGATCGTCTCCGTCTAGTCTGTACGCCGTATTGCATTCAACCACAATTGTCGTCTTGATTTCTGTGAAGGAATGTCTGCCGGGATGCGGTAAAACTTTAGTTTTGAACCAAAAGTGTTGTTCCTTCTTTTCTGGCAGCCAAAAACACAACAAGATGACATTTTAAAGTCAAAAACTCAAACTTTTAGCGCGCCGGCTATGAGTTCCTACTTATTTTTTGCCTCCAGCTAGAGCGGTGACGTAACAGTGACGTGAGCGATTAAGGGGTCTATAGTAAGGTTACCAAATACAAACTGGTAACTCTCTTGATAAATGCACAATCAACATCAGTCATCATGCTAACAGACAATCGCTCTGAGGGGCGTCAAATGCTTGCTTTTTCCGCGCGTCTACTTCGCTCTACACGCGCGAATGCAGACGCGAAACTGAAACGCGTCAAAATTTTAAAAAATTGTATTCCTCAAATCCTGTTTGAGGTACCAACTGTAATAATTAATAATTTCAAGTGTTTGTTCAATAGATGTGTTGTTTATGCATGTGATACGACAGTAAACACCCTTTGTAAATGTAATTCCTTGGTAAAGGGAGTTAGCCCAATGGACATGACAAACACTAGACAGAAACACTTGCGATAAGATTCTGCATCAGATAACACTGCTAACTCTCCATTGCACACAGTACATTTTGGAGGTTTACACACAATTCATAACATTCCAAAAGTATTTATCAGGCTTATTTAAGGTTTATTTAGAAGACTTGACTGCTGTGTTTTTACTGGCTAAAATACAGAGAACCTCCCTACATAAGCTCATGTAAAATATCAAAGACATTCACTTGGGGAGGGAGAACCTTTATCAATGTTTACTTTATCAACAGCTTCTCCAGACAGTCAGCAAGACGTCTTAATTTAGTCAAAGTGGAGGGAAACTTTGTTTGGACCATAATGTCTCAGAATACAAGGGCAGTTTGAGATTGAATTAAGATAACATAATTCCTATGGGGCCTGCAATATGTTTGAAAGTCCAAAGTGTTACTACTTACATCATTTCAAAACCAGCCACACTCTATTCATCTCTTACTTACTCAACTTGACCAAGTCCCACCACGTTACAGTTACCTGCCCTTAACAGAAGATGTTAGAGGATTGGCTTCTGTCCTTCATTAGGCTGATGAGCTCAAGTCAGACAACCACTGTTTTGTACACAGCTTACGTAAAGTTTAATACGTGAGAGTACTGTGAATTATGTTTCATTGTACAGTAGCCTTTCATGCTGATTCCTTGGCGTCATTTGTAATATTTAATTTTGGTTGTCAACAGGAAGGCCAGTCTTTATGTAAATAACACCCAGCTGCTTCTGAAACAGTGACAGCACTGTTCTGATGGGATTTCAAATCTGCTACTGATGGGTGACCACTGTTTCTGAAACACTGGGCCAAAAGACGGGCAGAGAGCAAAAATACAGACTGAAAGAGAAGCGAACAAACATGCATGTGAAAAGAACACCCAAAGAAAGCCTGACAGCGAAACTGAGACAGGAAGAGAGACGTAAACAGACAGATGGAGGAAAAGAATGCAAGACAGGAAGACAACCAAAGAGACAGACAATTTAAAAAAAATGTGCATCTGTGCTCAAGTGAGAGAAACAGACGTACAGATGGAGGGATGGAATAAGTTAGTAAGAGGGAGGACCTGGCGAACGGGAGGGATGATTGGTTTCCTTTCACAAAATACAGTAATAAAAAAAAAAACGCTGGGAAAAATGTCAAACAACTGGTTATTAAATTTCCGTACCTTAACACAAATGTACTGATGTTTTTACTGTGTCTACTGAAGACGTTTTGCTATTCGTCCAATTTGTCTGATGGCTGGAATTCCCCGGCATCCAATAGCTGATGAAGTCATTGAGATGGGTGGCTTCAATGGAAAGTTGAATTGCTTGCAAATAAATTCTTTCAGACGTTGCTGATTATAAATTAATATTATGCAAAATAAATTGGTTGAATGAAAACCAATAGATAGTAAGGGTGTCACGATTTCGATTTTCAATCGAAATCGATCGAAATTAAATCACAACCTCGAACTTCGAATTAAAAAATGGGATCGTCGATGCTGCCACGCCCCCATTTCACGTCCGGTCGGCTTGCCAAGCGGGGGAAAATAAACTCTCAGAAGTGCCTTTAAAAACATCCATCCAGCGGAACGCGATTAATATTTTAAACACCAGGGATGTATTGCTATTCCTTGAAATGCATATCATAAACAGGATTACTACGTAGTGATCTGCCTTCGGAGTTCGGACAGAGCGCAGCTCTCTGCACGTGCACGAGAGAGAGCCGCCAAGATGCAGCGGGTTATATTTTAAACAAAAGGTATAGTTTGCCTCAGCTCGCATGAAACGCATGAAACTGCACAAATACGTAAGGATTATTACTTTAGTTTATGTTTAGACTTTGGACAGATGCGAGAGCGCGTGCACCTGAGACAGAGAGAAGCGCAGCTGCTTATGACGCACCGGTTTTATTTCAGATAATAGGAGTCCAAGACGCGCGCACTAAGTCTATCTGCGTGCAAGAAGGAATTCTCTCTCTACAAGCTCTCTCGCGTAGAGTAAAGCCCACAAACCCCCATGCGAGGAAAAGCACGCAATGTGCATGTTAATGTGAAACTATAATAATTATAATAATAATAATAAAGGCATATAATTTTTTGTCTTAAAAATCGAGAATCGAATTGAATCGTGACATCAGAATCGAAAATGTAACCGAATCGAGGATTTGGAGAATCGTGACACCCCTAATAGATAGATAACTTATGTTGCCAAATTCAACATAATTGCATTATTTGTTAAATAGGCAAGGCAAGGCAAATAGAAGTTACAAAGTTACAAAAAAAAGGAAAATTACGTTTAGTTACTTTACTTTATTAGTTACTTATTATGTCATTTCAAACCTGTATGTCTTTAGGGCTGTATGGCTGGTGGCAAGTGACTGTATAGAAAAAATCAGAATCTACAATTCTTCTAAACTTTTACTCGCATTCTATGGAAGAAAGTAATTTTGGTTCGGAATAACAAGAAGCATTAAGTTACCAGTCCATTTTATAACAGCTATGGGGCGTTGTTAGGCACGACGCGAAGTGCCTAAAACCCCCTTAGTTGTTATAAAATGCACTGTAACACCACTGCTTTGCGGGGCTTATTGCTTTTATAAGACGGTTACTTCATATGCATAACGTTAGCAGGATTTCATCAAATAAAACACAAATAAGTTGTAATTATATTAGTACAAATATTACTCTTCCGCCAAACAAAGTAGTTCCTCAGAATCAAGTGCAACAAAGCGCAACTGTTGAAGTGATGATCAAATATGCTTGGAAGCATGCTTAACTCTTTCCCAGTCAGAGTTTGCCACCCAATTTTAGTTTAATGCCTTCAAGAAAAATTTTCTTCTTTAAATAAACATAAAATATATCAAATGAAAGAACAGACCCTCTGCTTTCAAACAACAACAAAAAAAACTGTTTCATCCTACCTTCATTTGTTCTCTTATCACCTCTCAAATTTTTTGCCAAATGCTAAGATAATTGAATTTTTGTGAAGAACTTTTGTAAGAGATCAGATTCAGAGCCATGATCAAAACTTGACGGTGTTTTTAGTGTTAAGTGAATGCGTCAGTGTTTAAGTTGGGTGAAATCGCCATCTAGTGGATAATAGCGGAAATACGGATGTGATGTTACGGTACATTCACACGGGCATAAGCGTTAACGCTCACGGTGAATTCACACGGGGCGTAAGCGTTAAAGCTTATCATTCACTTTTAATGGGTGACGTCAGTGCCGTGAAGTTGAACATTTCTCAACTTTTCAAGGGGCAATGCGTCCGTCAGCCAATCAGATCGCCTTACGCAAATAACCTAGGCAGAGCCAGCCAATTACATTTATGGAAGACCGGAGCATGTGTAGTGGCCACTGTGATTGGCTGTTGGCCACGTAATGCGGTCAGAACCATGGGGTTACTGGGGTATTTGATCACGGCTTAGAAAGCGTTTCAACCAATCAGAATGAAGAACCGGAACGGGCCGTTTTATAAAATTATTTTTGAATGACCTGTCACTTAAAACTACACTAATCAAAGCAAATTACATAACACTTAAAACTATCGAAGGCTTTGTGTGAAAGTGTCTTGTAGCAAAGCAACTTTTCTCACACAGAAGTTAAAGCTGTAACAAGCCCATGCAACTATACAATTACCCAGACAAGCAATGATAAACCAGTTTAGTGCTTCATATCAGTGTGTGAAATATGAGAATGTTATTCTGTAATGACTATGACAGACTCTTCTTTAAATATTCCAAAGTCAACAGTCAATATGAGAACATTACTGCAGTTGTGATTAATGGTAAATGTTTTGCTGGTGAGTTCTGTTAAATATCAGGTTATACACGTGTCAGGATAAGCAAGCCTTTCATGAGCTGTCTTTCGTTGCTGTTAGCCTGATGCATGTCTTAAAACCCTGAGGTAATAAGTTAAAAAGCTCCTTCTTGACAGAAAGCCACAATAAAAGAAGAGAAAGAGAGATGAAGTAGCTGCACAAGACAAAACATGTGACACATTATAGTCCACAGTAAAAGACACATGGAAGCCAAAAGACAGCGTGTACTAAGAAGGGTTTTATAGGGGTGTGTATTTAGCATGTCAGACAGTTGAGTGTCCATGTGAAATGATGAGCTTATTTTGAGTGTCTAGTATAGTTGTATAAGCCAAACCCAACTGAAGCAACGTGCATTTCCCGACAGTTGCAACCTTTTGTAGCAAGTGTCTCCTTCACAGCAGCCTTACCCAAATTTGTCTGTCTCTTCCAGGAAAACTTGATTACCCATGACATGGATATACAAGCTTTTTGTCCTACACTGTAAAAATCTTTTGTTGCTGCTTTAAATTGGTAAGTATAATCAACCTGGTTTTACAAGTCAGTGATGAGTAACTCTAAAGCTTAAGGCCAAGTTCATAATACTTTAATATATTAAAGGGAGTGTATAAATGACAGTGTATAAAACGCTTACTAGAATGAAAATGTCCCCCTAAACTTGCAATTGGGTTTGACAGTGGCTTGTTAAAAAAAGTGTCAACTCTTTTTTATATACTGTAAAGAAAAGATTTGTTGTTTCAACTTAAAAATTTTAGTGTTGGTGCTGCCTTAAAATTTGTGTACATTGTTTTTATTAATTAACTTAAAAATATTAGTTAACAATATTAGTTAACTCAAAAAATTACTTGGTTATACAAGTCAATTCAACCTACTATTTAAGTTTTGACTTGTGTCAGGGATTTGCAGGAGAGAACCCAAATGCAGACAATGTCAGAGGTGAACTGAAAACACTTTATTAACAGACACAAAACAAAGGCCCACGTGGGGGCAAACAGTATAGACACACACAAAACACTAGACTTTAAAAACTCTACTAGATACTTGACTGGAATACATACAACTAGATCACACGGACAATACAAAATGAACCTGCACAGAACTAAGGACACGGTCACGTTAAGGGGCTGTCCACACGGAGACGCGTATCACTGTATATGCATAAATTTGTTATCGTATTGGCGTTTCATCCACACAGATCCGGCGTTTTGGGAGACTGAATCCGCTATTTTTTGAAACCGGGTCCTAAAGTGGATAAATCTGAAACCGACACCCTTGCGGTTTCGTCTGTACAGCCAATCCGTATATTTTGTGAAGCGAAAACGTCATCACATCACATGTTGGAAGCGTCACACGTAACAGCAACAACAATAACGGCGGACTACGTGCGGCCTACTAGCTTTATTACAGCAAAATCTATTGCTTCGATGCAATTGTGGTGACCAACAAGCGATAATGGAAAACACCATACGTTGGTTATGCGCATGCTCAAAGTCTTCTTCTCCGTGTATAGTGTATATCTGTGGCAGAAGTACAGCACCCCATACTGGTCCGGCATATATACTACACTGCTTTCAGTCGGTTTCAGTGGTTTCGTGTTTGTGTGGACATAGCCTAAATAATTAATCCAAACAAGATACAGAGGAGGGAACAGCTGATGGGAATAAGTAATAATTAACAATTAGCAGGAACACGAGGGGGCGGGGACAAGAGACAAGACACCGGAGGCACATGACACAATAAACAAGACATGAGCCTCCACATAAAGCCTGGGACTGCCAGAACCCTGCCACCACGATCAAATACAACACAAGACTCCTAGGCAGGACCCTGACAACTTGTGATAAGTTTAAATAACTTAACTCTGTCACCGCCATTGACGAGTTAACATGTCAATTAAGAGAAAACGCTATTTCCGGCATTCCGCAATACCGCTATTTTCCACCAGGTCTGCAACTTCTAAAACCTGGAAGTATCGCCCTAGAGCAAACAGCTATATGTCCGTGTAAGTATTGAGGATTGCTTTGAATCTGATCTCTATTAAAAGTCCTTCACAAAAATGCAAATATTTCAGCTTTTTGCTCAAAATTTTGTGTTTTTAAAAGAAACCTACCCATATTTGAGAGGTGATAAAAAGAGAAGTTAGGATGAAACTTTTTTTTGTTTGAAAGCAGAGGGTCTGTTTTTTTATTTGATATATTGTATGTTTATAACTTTTGTGAAAATCATGAAAAATGCAGGTGCTGGCTGGCAACTTTTTAAAAAACGCTGGCGGGAAATTAATAAAAACAAGTTAAGTAACATAAAGATATATGTTATATACGTTATTTGATATCCTTTTACAGTGCACATTTTTACGTTTTTAAAGAGCAACTATGGTGCGATTCGCGATTTTACAACGTTTTTGTTTTGTTTGGTGTGTAAGTGTGTATCAGTACATGTTAATGATATGCAAAATTACAAACCCCAAATTAAACAATGCGATCATACGTGAATCGTTTCCAACATAAATCTCTTTTCTGGGACAACAACAAACACACGGATTGTAGGCAACAGTTTACTTCCTGGGCCTGTTGACGAAGACAAGACCGACATTATCGTAATTTCTCCCGCTTTGACTCACAGCCTGTAAGTTAACTCCTGTTAGCATTGCATTGTGACCGAATCTTTCAAACGTGGTAAGGAGCGTTACATTTCCACATCAGAGATGTTCAGGCCAATCACAACGTACAGTTTAGTTGGCCAATCAGGGACACAGTGCTTTTCAAATCATTGAGTTTTGTACAAAATCAGTGCATTTCAGGAAAAGAGGGAAATCTGGAGCTAAAAAGATTTACGTTATTTGCAAAATAATGTGTTTTTGAACCATAAACCACACAAACACATTGCATTATACCAAATACACAAAATAATGTTGTTTATTAGCAAAGAAATAGGTGCACTTTAACAATTAATCTTTTGTTACAATGTACAAAATGCCCATTTTAATAGGAAACAGGAAATAAATCTGTGCTTGTAAATAATTGTATAACATTAATTGATAACTAGGCTAAGTTTTTCCAGAATGAAAGTGAATGAGGACACAACTTGAATAATACAGAACGATTTCAATCCTCAAGTCTTGTTTTAGTTGCACAGAGAACAAAAATTTCATCACGCAATGTTGAGATTTGTGTAAAAGAATCTTCAGAACATTGCAAAAGAGGAATTGCATGTCAGAAAATGGAATGTAGATACGATTCAGATGTTAAGAAAAACACAAACAAACGCTTGCAATCAGAAACACAATAAAACTTTTGTACAGTACACTACAGTACAGTACAGATATCGACTGTGCCTTTACCTACAGTAATTGTGTTGTATTAAGATTATGGCAAGAAGGCATAATTCAAATCAAGCTGGAAACCACAGCGTCTAACAGATGAGCCTTATAAACTATTTTCTAAATGACACCACTGTCCTGAAATGAGAGCATCCATTTATGCTACCATCAGTTTACCACAATCTCCTGTTTTTTGCCACAAAAATGTTCTCTGGATGTTTATATGGATGTCAACCTTTTCCTGTTGTTCTGAATTTGAAAATGTGGTCAACTTAAATGCATTGTGAAAAGGAAAACCTCTTCAAATATGATGTCGTGCAGTTGGTAAGCTTTGTAGCATTGTGGCAAAAGATTGCCTGCGAAGCTGAAACCCACTAAAAGTTACACAGTTAAAGAAAGCCCTCTTCCTCCGTGAGACAAACATCAAATGACCCACCAAATTCAAAAACACCAAATGAGTGTCTGTCTTAAGTTTGGAGTCATCGGATGTTTAGGTCAGAGCTAGGGATTCTGCCAAGAAACAATCTTTATAATGCACTTGCTGACATACAGTAAATCAAGTCTAGACCGCTGTGATTGAAAAGAACTATTTCATTTGTCACATCCTGGTACTAGATGTTGTAAATGATCCCTTAAAAACCCAAACCCACTATACTGTCTAGCCAAATCCTAAAGGAAGAATTTACCCAAACACCAAATTTTTTTCATTTACACTAACAGAAAAAATGGTTCTTATCTGTCACAGGGGTGATACCCACGTTTGCACCTAAAGGCCCTCATTATTTCTGCGTAGGACCTAAGGCGTAGCCTCGATGCCGTCAGTTTTCATTCATACTTCTGCGTCATTGCTCGCGTCAAGGTGCACTTACACATGCGAATCGCTAGTAGGCAATGTCTACACCGGGCATGTCATGGTGTTTACACCGTATCAAGGCAAAGCCAAAGAAGCATCAGCAGTGATGGAGAGAAATACACTCACCTAAAGGATTATTAGGAACACCATACTAATACTGTGTTTGACCCCCTTTTGCCTTCAGAACTGCCTTAATTCTACGTGGCATTGATTCAACAAGGTGCTGAAAGCATTCTTTAGAAATGTTGGCCCATACTGATAGGATAGCATCTTGAAGTTGATGGAGATTTGTGGGATGCACATCCAGGACACGAAGCTCCTGTTCCACCACATCCCAAAGATGCTCTATTGGGTTGAGATCTGGTGACTGTGGGAGCCATTTTAGTACAGTGAACTCATTGTCATGTTCAAGAAACCAATTTGAAATGATTCAAGCTTTGTGACATGGTGCATTATCCTGCTGGAAGTAGCCATCAGAGGATGAATACATGGTGGCCATAAAGGGATGGACATGGTCAGAAACAATGCTCAGGTAGGCCGTGGCATTTAAACGTGTGCTAAAAGGCATGAAGTGTGCTAAGAAAACATCTCCCACACTAATACACCACCACCACCAGCCTGCACAGTGGTAACAAGGCATGATGAATCCATGTTACCATTCTGTTTACGCCAAATTCTGCCTCTACTATCTGAATGTCTCAACAGAAATCGAGACTCATCAGACCAGGCAACATTTTTCCAGTCTTCAAATGTTTTGGTGAGCTTGTGCAAATTGTAGCCTCTTTTTCCTATTTGTAGTGGAGATGAGTGGTGCCCGGTGGGGTCTTTTGCTGTTGTAGCCCATCCGCCTCAAGGTTGTGCGTGTTGTGGCTTCACAAATGCTTTGCTGCATATCTCGGTTGTAACGAGTGGTTATTTCAGTGAAAGTTGCTCGTCTATCAGCTTGAATCAGTCGGCCCATTCTCCTCTGACCTCTAGCATCAACAAGGCATTTTCGCCCACAGGACTGCCGTATACTGTATGTTTTTCTTCTTTCTTTCACACCATTCTTTGTAAACTCTAGAAATGGTTGTTCGTGAAAATCCCAGTAACTGAGCAGCTTGTGAAATACTCAGACCGGCCCGTCTGGCATCAACAACCATGCCACGCTCAAAATTGCTTAAATCACCTTTCTTTCCCATTCTGACATTCTGTTTGGAGTTCAGGAGATTGTCTTGACCAGGACCACACCCCTAAACGCATTGAAGATACTGCCATGTGATTGATTGATTAGATAATTGCATTAATGAGAAATTGAACAGGTGTTCCCAATAATCCTTTAGGTGGGTGTAGACTTTTGTTGCAGCTTGGGTTAAATATCACTCATCAACTTAGCTCATCTTTGTTTTTACTGTCGCAAGCGGAAATGCCTTTGAAGAAATGAGCCAAAGATGTTTTTGACCTGACACGAGGGGTTTAAGCGACCAATCAAAAGTTTACATGCAGCCCTTGTTCATATCCAGCATTAGGGAGGAACAATATATGTCTATATCAAGATGTAGATAATATCCAAAGATTCACACAGACTTTAAAACTGGCTATCTTTCTCTCTCTCTCTCTCTCTCACACACACACACACACACACGGCAAAGGCAATAAGTTCACACTTAAAGACACAGGCAGGGAAAATGAACTGCTGTTAGAGGTGACAGAAAAAGAACCATAAAGCAGTTCTTATGAGATTTTTAAGTGTAGAAGTCGACTTTCATGTGTGAAAGAAATAAAAATGAGGGGGAAATAGAGGACAGAATAACCACTGCAATCCTCTGATCCAGTGTGACTCTCATAGGTCATTCACTAGACGGGAATCAGAATGAAAGAGGGCTGTTCAGCATGCGGTAACCATTTTACACAGCACACTTACTATAAATCTGCATTTATAACCAGGTACGTCGTCAACATAGTGAGATGTAATATAATTGGCAGGGGATTGGGTAAAAAGAGAAGTATAAAAGCAGAGAGATGGGAAAAGTTCATGGAGTTCATGTACAGACTTCCATCTGTCAACCCCACCTGCTGGTGGCAGCCAGTTTACAGTCAACACACGCAAACACGATTCCTAACAAGCCGACTTATGGTCACGCACACGCCAATTGAATGCACGAGTGTCTATTTATGACAGTTACTTTACCAGATCACACAATTTCTACCACTTATAAACTTGCCTTCTTTCTTCAGGCATGAATTAACACAATTTACCAGCGAGGAATTCTTAATACATGCATCATTAGAGCTCTCCATTCTTCGCACTGATCTCAAACCCAATACCTTGACATGTCATCACTGTACTTACTTTCCACATAAAGTGCAAAACCAATGTGAGGTCAGTGTAAAAATGCAAAGTTTAAAAAAACATTTAGGAAACTTCACATTGGCTCTCCTCCTATTAAAACAACACAGGAAAAACACAAATCTTCACTTTAAGGCAATCTAGTTTCAAAATAAGGTTAACCCCTGTTGACCCTGAACATTTTTGTCCCTTGAGATCCAGAGGCATCTGCTTTTTTGGCCGAGACGTCCTGGAGCAGAAAGCTCCAGCAGTTAAGTACCTATTTTCCATTATCTTGAAAAGGAAACCTAAAGAAAGTGACTGGCTTCAAATGACTCTTCAAGAAGGATCTGGTATTTATGCAAGGGCAGACTCATCATTGGACATTTTTGCAAAGCATTTAACAAATGTAATGTGAAACGTGCTATCTTCATAAACACTAGTAGACCTCTAATTAGTGTTGCCTGCCAAAGCTGTGCGTGAACCCAAAACCTCGAAGCATTAAAATGAACTCGTCCCACACCATTCGTACTTTTAACGTAATGATGTATGATTTGATTTTACTTTTCTCAGTCAAAAGAAATATGGGTTTGCAATGAAATGTTAGGTAAATGATAACCAATTTTTTATATATTGAGTGAACTGCTCTTTTAGGATGAATTAAAGCAACACCAAAGAGTTTTTTTTACCTTAAAATAACGTTTCCAAAAAAGTTTCAGTGGTTCATCTACACAAAACAGGGTGAATGGCACTTTCACATTAGCTTTGCAGCCCTCTATCGGCCAAAACCGCACTAAAGAAGTTTCCAAACGTCGGGTAACGGTCCTGTAGTTCGAGTGAAAACTACAAAAACTTTTACGGCAGACCTACAATCCAATCAGAGCCAGCTATGCTGCAGTATTTACGACAGTGGTAATGAACAATTACGCTTCTAACCTGTAGGGGGAGCAAAGAGCCAGAGTTCTTTAGTGTTGCTTTAAACTAGCAAAAATAGATATGGCTGACCAACATACCTTACTTAATAAGCCCAAAGAATAAACACCCAAGAGTATTTAATTGTTTAAGGTTTAATAGTCTACATTGTCATTACTTTCGCATTTAGTGCATTTCACACTGTATTGAACATTGACTACTTGGAATGATAAAACTACATTAAAGCTTTTTTCCAAATTGTTTTGAAGTCCAGGTTGGCTCTACATTGCAGCAGAAACAAAAAAGGTCCCTGTAGCCAAACACACATTACAGTATCTCTGACTTCATTCCTGGCTTTCAAGGTAGGTAAGAAACCACCACAGGGAGTTTAATTGTTAAAGAAAGGTGGAAAATATAAAGAAAAACGGCCAGGGGTAAAGAGATAAGATGAAATAGAGCAAAAATAAGAGAAGGAGCCATGTGGCATGAAGATCTGGAAATGAAAGACTGAGGCATGAAAAATGAGCAAAAAAAAAAAGATATAACCGAGGCCTGGGAAAGCGTTGAAACTTTCACCCTGGTCTCGTATGAGTGGATGTTCAGCATTTATCTGATGTGTGTGTGTGTTCACAAGTACAACGTCGACCAATTAATAATTTTTAAAAGACATCTAGGATAGATTAGACCTTGTTGTGTCCGTATAAACAATAAGGACAGTTTTATGAGGTTGGATTTTTAGGATAATTCTCACGTCTAGGACAACTCGGAGGTATTGTAAACCGGAAGTGCACATTAAATAGCGCAAGCTTACTCAGATAGCGTCTACTTCAAAATGCAAAATATACGTTAGCCGCCAATGTTAATCGTTAATGATTTGGAAGAAATATGATGTTATTTAATGTTAAACTATTTGAGTGGCGCTCGGTGGCGCAACAGGGATTTGAGCAACTTCCTGAGTCGTACCTGGGCGCCGCGGACAGGCGCCACCTGTCGGCGCCGGTGTGCGTATACTCATAGAAAACAATGTGTACGATTTTTTTAGAACGGCGCAGCTGGTGTGCGACCCCCTTAAGGGATACAGCCCGATATTAATAAAAATAAAAACGGATAATGTAAAGAGATTAACAGCAGTTTCACACTGCGCTTGTGAGCAACGCATGTTTTTTCGGCACCCATGTTAAGAATGCACACCGCACATGTCACCAGTGTGAGAGTGCATTGTTTATGGTTTAAATGCTCATGGATTGATGCGAAAATGTGTTATTTTACCATAAAATCATAAATGTACTTTTCAAAAACAACACTTTTGTACCTCAAAGATACACATTGGTACCTTAAAGGCACATACTGGTACCTCAAAGGTACATTTTTGTACCTAAATGGTACAAATTACACTGTAAAAAGTGAAAGCTGCTCTACTTAAAAAAAAAAACTTACTTCAATTGGTAAAACCTGAAAAATTAAGTTTTATAAACTTTTTTTTCTTGCTTTTAAGTGAAACAATTTACAGTGTAGGACCTTTTTTAAAAGGTACCTTCCCAGTGACAACTTTTTCCTTATTTTCGAGACTGTGTCTTAAACCTTCATACAAGAAATAATTTAGAAACAGGTATTGTATTGTTAAACTCTACAATATAAGTCTGGATGTCACCAAATCTTAAAATGTATTTTCAGTAAATGTCTTTTAATTTAATATATGACAGATCTATTAAAGTTGACATATCATGAAAATCTGACTTTTTCCATGTTTAAGTGCTATAATTGGGTCCCCAATGCTACTATCAACATAGACTATGTGAAAAATCTAGTAACTTAGTTTTGGTAAACCATTCCTGCAACCATGTGAAAAAATAGGTCATTGAAATTTGGCTCCTCTTGTGATGTCAGAAGGGGATAATACAACCCCTTAATCTGCACTATCCAACAACAGCACTGCCATTTAGTGCAGAGATCAGCTCATTTGCATTTTTGCTCACACCTACAAAGTGGCAATTTTAACATGTTATAATAAATTATTTATATGATATTTTGAGCTAAAATTTCACTTATGCACTCTGTGGACACCAACGTTTTATTTGACATATTACAGTCTTGTGAAATGTCCCCTTTAATGAATGTTCATTTAGCATCAAGTGCTTGTTATTGCATGCAAAAACTCAGCCATCATACGTTCACAAACCCATACACAATTATGCAAGTGTATGTACATTCTGAAACTAAATGTACCGTGAGGACATTTCCTATTGAGGTTAGAGAACATACTGTATAGGGGTTGTTTTTGGTTAGGCTAAGGGTTTTAGGGGAGGTGAAAAGGAGGGAGAGAGAGACAGATACAGGGAGCAAATGGAGGTCAAACACATAAAAACACGATTGCAACACTTCCTTACACGATCCTTTGCCAACATTTCACAGATTTTTACTTTACTATTTTCTGGATTTTTTCCTTTATAGATTTACACTTGTCTAGGGGCCTGCGTTTGGATTCTGTGGCGTTGGGCTGAAGGCAAATATTTACGATTCGTGATTTAAGGAAATCTTATCCTCAGTTATCCCTGACCTCTGACAACCAGACCCTGTCACACACGAGCAGAGATGCATTACGGCATTCAAATTTGAAGTGTTCTGTCACTTTAGCTAGTTTGGGGGGGTAAGATATTTCATGCATTTTGACTAACACTGCTTAAAGGGACAGTAAGTAGGGTTTTAAGTGTTTTATTAATCAAAATCAATGTCTTTATTCATAAATATGTCCTCGTTGGTGTCAAATGACCTCTGCCAGTGATCTGACTTTTCTTTGTAAGCTTAGAATTTCTTCTCTTTACTTACATTGAACGGGTAAGTCCAAGGAGGCTTCCATGTCGTTCCGCCGTATTGATAAACTATAATAGCAGAGAGGGACAAAAAGCACTAGCCTACCAACGCGTTTCCACAACGCGTTTTTATTCAGAACACGTGAACCAGCTGAAACGGACAAGGAGATCAGTGAGTACATAACGGCTACCGTAGTTGCAATACGCATTTGGAAAAGCGAGGCACTAGAGAGCACTATTCGTTTGAATGCAAAATACAATTTCACCACTAGATGGGGGTAAATCCTACTAATTGTCCCTTTAAGGATTCTTCATGCTAAACATAAGCAAAGTGTATGAAAAGCTGTAGGACGTATGACTGTGCATAAAGCACTTTGCCAGGGTTCTCACAAGTTTCGGAAAGTTTTTTTTCGAACATGAAAGATGTGTGCGTAACAATCTTGCTTTATTTCTCTTTTGGGAAATTTCAGTGCAAGAAGTAGAGTAGAAGTCCTCAAATTGGCATTTTAACTGGAATAGCGCATCAACCAAGAGCTGACACGAAATCAAGTGTCACCAAAAAGCATGTTTGTTAAACTGGTGCTGTCCCAACCAAGTCATGAGTCACTTGCGGTAAGTAAAACTGCATCAAATGTCTGTGTTTTGTTCAGTGTTGTTTTCGTCAACGATGACGATAACGAAATGATATCGTTGACACACCTTTTTTTAATGACGCTAACGCGACAATGACTAGCTAAAAATGCCTCTAAGTTGACGAAAACATGACGAGACGCTTTCAAGTTTTCGTTGACGAGACGAGACGGAACGAAAATTATTATAAGTCTGACGTTCACAATGCATGTCATTTCTGCCTATTTTGCATGAAATCTGTCTGTTTTTAGCTAAAAAGTATCAGCAATGCTGCCCCTTCCTATCCTTGTTTTGGGTCAACACAGTCTCATTTATGCTCACGCCCACCACCCGGCTGCCGCCATGCCGCGCACGCGCACCAGATTTCAAACAACAACAACACACCTGCAGCTGTGGCGAGTTCGAAGGGCCGTAGCGGTGACGCCAATAAACGGAACCGACAAGATGATTTATGGACATACTTTCAGTATAATCCATCAGACAGAAAAACGGAATGCATATTGGAAGACAACGGCAAATGTGGCCACAAACTAGGTGGGAAGAATACCACCAACCTCAAGCGGCACCTGAATCCTCATCACGCTAATATTTTTTAAAGGTAACTAACAAGTCACGCTGTTAACATATCATATACATTTAATTTTACTCGACATTCGGCTTCTGACACATTTCATGGTAAGCTTAAGGTTTTACATGTATCTACTTGTCAAACCTAAGCCCATTTCCAATACTTTTTGTGGTGTATTTAAATAAGGTAAGGCACGCGTTTCTCAACTTTATAAGCGAGGTCTCAGCGTAACACACAAACTTAACATGAGGGTATATCAGGCTCAACTTTTTTCTTCATAACTTTTTGTTATGACATGCGCAGAAGGCACACCGACTAAAACAACGACAAGCCCTCAGGGACAACCTTAATGCACATTTTAATTGTATTAAATACACCACACTTTTTAACCTAAATTCATTGGTTAAAAAATACTTTTTTTACTAAAATTGACTTAAACTTGACTAAAACCTTTTTGCGTTTTCGTCGACTAAAACTTGACTAAAACCTTTTTGTGTTTTCGTCGACTAAAACTTGACTAAAACTATAAATTTTATAAGTGACTAAAATGTGACTAAAACTAAAAGCATTTTCGTCCAAAAGACTAAGACTAAAACTAAAACTAAAAGGGCTGCCAAAAACAACACTGGTTTTGTTGGCAATTGGCGTATAACAAACACAAACATGTAGTGAATCATAAGTTATCTAGAGATCATGACTCGCTCCGCCTGGGGTACACTTCCAGGAGCTTGGGCTTCTTCTGAATTAGTACAGCTGATCTGTCTTTTATAAATCTAAAGACTAAAGACTCTTTGGATATATGAAGGATGTAATACTACTCTATAGGTACTCAAGATTAACATGAGATAAGCCGAAAACAGCGCGTGCTATGTGAGCTTTAACCCAGAATGTCACAATGAATGATTATGTTAGGTCATTACAGTTCCTCCGGAATGCTGAAGTCAAACAAAACACAACACACAACTTTGCACATGGAGTCATTCATCCTTTCTCTGTTTCTGTTCATTTGAATCATCAATGTTTTTCTTTGAAGAAATAGTTAGAAAAGGTCAGTTCAGATGTCCTTGTTAGGTTTGTCACTGTTTAGACATTCGGACATTGCACGCTTTCAGGCTTTCCTTTAAGTTTTAACGACATTAAGGTAGCTTTAGTTTATAAAATCCCTAGAAAGATTTAAACTTGACTTGTGGGAGCAAACTTGATCCTGGCTATCCTCTGCACAGAAGCAAAACAGCTTGTCCGGATATTATTACAAATACCTGCGACTCAAAACCAATATCAGCTCCCGGAAGATCCTGACCAGGACTATCTTTTCCCTATCGGCTTGGCATTCATTATTAAAACTGCGCCCAGATGAGACAAAAGGAACCCTGGCCTTTATTTCGTTTTTTCGGCAACTTCCATTCAGTAAGCCAATCTCCCTCTGGCCTGCTACGTGTCTGTACTCTGTCATTAATTAAAGCATTCTGCTCCTCATTTACAGTTAAGCCAAAATAAACTGTGGGGATTGATGCTGCTCTATCAACATCTGATTGTCATTTCCAATTGTTTATCGCCTTTCTTATCTCATCCAATATCTGCCGGACAAACAAGAAACAATTAAAAGGCAGAGAAAATAACAAAATCTACTAAATCTTTGAACTTTTAATCCTGAACAACTAACAACAAATCAAACATTGATCTCTAAATTATAACCATTATGCATCACCATGGCGACTATGCCAATCATTGATCTAATCAAGTCTAGTCAACTCAGATTAAAGGCTTATCAGCATTAAAGTAACACTTTGTAGTTTTTCAACCTTCATAATATATTTTCAAGACCCTTGTGATGGTACATCGACTTAAAATAGGTTAAATGACATGTCTACCATAGCCTGACGGGGTCTGTATCACTTTTACTCGTACTTTTAAACATGGTGTTTCGGGTAGTAACCCGAGCACAAAACAAAAAACTACAATAATCTGCTTTACGGCATACGTCACTTCCTCAAATTCGGACGTGAGAGCGCAACTATTTCTTTTCCTGATGTTTTTGTCATGGTGGAAGCAGCAACTAATAAAAAGAAACCCAAAGTTTTGTCGGAGGAGACCAGAAAGAGAAAGTGGGAGAGTGACAGAATAAAAAGAAGGACGAGGATCAATTATATTGGGCCAGCGTTCGCTCGCTGGCGTGAACTAAAGAAGGAGGCGGGGTTTCTGACCGATGCTGACTTGGCCCTCATGCTTTTGTACTAGTAAGTAATGTTATATTGCTTGCATATATAAGTCCTGTCTGGTGCCCAAACACTATTTTTTACGTGAATTTTACTGGAGGCTACTTGGAGAGTTTAGAGAGAGACTTATATCATGTGACATTGTGGCACCGTGGTGGCGTCATGGACCTAGGACACAGGCGATCCGGGTTCGATTCCCCTTTAGGGCAATATTTTTTTATATAAACTTTAACCAAACGACCACCGTTACAACTGGCTTGAAAACGTGAGCTACGCGATCTTTTGGCGTTTGAAATAAAATAAAACCCATGAAATTATATTCATATGACATGCTGGAAGGCACACTTTGTGACCTAAAGAGTTGTCTTCTTTTCCTTTGCGACAGTACTGCGGCGCTTGTGGCCTCTAGGGGCGCTAGACGTGAAAAATACATGTCTAGCACTAGCCTGGTCCAACCAGACTCTCGTACATTCATTTCATTTGTACAGAGAGTCTGGCCACGCTCCATTGCAAAGCGTTACTTCCGTTAAGGAGGGTCCTCTGTTGAAATTTAAAACTATTGGATCTGCCCAGAGTCACTCAGGATCTGCCATAGGCGATCGCAAACGTGTGGTCGTGACGTATATCATGCACCGAAACCGGCTGGAAACAACAAGTACGAATAATCAGACCAACAAAACCTGGTTCTTGCTCCGGCTTTAACTTCTGTATATTCGACAGTTTTGCAACAACGGACCGAATAGATTTTCTAACGTCTTTCTCTGCTGCCATTACTACTAAACTACAACTCAAACTGACACACGACCTCAACGTCATCGTTCTTAGCCACCCCCCTCTGTTCGCTGATTGGACCCGCAGATTTTTGCAGAAGAAAACGAAACTCTACAAAGCAGTCCCAGATGTAGTACTGAAGCGAAATGAAAATTAAGCGGAAGCACATAGGAGGGCGGAGCCAGGCTAGTCTAGCACCCCCTAGTGGCCAAAAAGTTCCATGGTGTGCCTTTAAACCCCACAATCAGGCAAGCTATTATTCTTGTTCTTTTTTGTCATAAATATATGCCATTAAAGTAGAGAGAAACACTTTAAGTAAAAAACATTTAGCATTCTAGCTAAATGAGACTTATAATCGACTTCATAGTGTTAAAAATGAAGTGTCATGTGTGTTTGTGCTAAAAAAGAGAAACAAATCCACTTCAAAGCGAGAAAGTGTAAAAGCCAGTGAGAAAAAATAACATCTGTCTGAAGGTTGGCTCTCCATCTCTAAATCCAAAAGAAGAACTCTGCTATGTGCATCTACAGTTCACCCAGTTTCTTCATATAACACTTTCCCACCACATCATTACTCAGTTTAATAAGACAGTCTGATTATTTTAGTACTGTCTCAATATGAGCCAGCATGAAAGATATCTTTAATGGTACTGGACCTCACAAATGTAAACGTAAATATATCTTAATTCAAATAAAACATTGCTCTTTCTCATCAAGGAGTGTCATGGATTAGGATCAAGTTAAGTAAACTGCAAAAACTTTTCATATAGCATATTATGTGGTATAGTACACAAACAGATGATGATAAAAAAGTTACTGTTTTAAATCATGATTATTATAAGGGTTCGTTACGAGAGATTATGCACCACTCTGACATTATTAATCATTATTCCATCTATTTATATGATGTGCTCACTATAGATATTTGGTGGAAGTGTTCCTTCGACTTAATAAAAAAAAAAAATCTGGCGCTCAGTGCACATCTCAGCTTTTCACATCATGAGCCACTACTGACCTATGAACTCCATCCATCTTTTTAAATGTTTTGACCTTAAAAATGAAAAGGCCCAAGGGTCATCTAGAGGGTTCTGCTTAAGACCGTGGTGTTGCTATCCTTACCTGTGCACTCATGTCGAAGGCCTTTTCCATAGTATCCTTTCTCACAAACACAGTCATACTGCCCCGTGTGTGTACCACATTTACAGCTGGCCATTATGTCACAACAGTCCTTTCCCTCTTCACACAGTAATGAACACTGGGACTGATCCTCCTGAATATAACTTCCAGTAGGCAGATCTGTAAGATGAGAGAGAGAGAGAGAGAGAGAGAGAGAGAGAGAGAGAGAGAGAGAGAGAGAAAGAGAGAGAGAGAGAGAGAGAGAGAGAGAGAGAGAGAGAGAGAGAGAGAGAGAGAGAGAGCAAGGTAATTTAACAAGGTGTTGGCAGTGTGTGAACATAACCCTACAATAATTTTTAGACATGCTGTTTTGATTCACTTGTTATTGTGACATCACAAAAACAAAGCCCGGCCCAATACTGACTGACTGGTTAATTTTACCCAAAAAGTAGCTAACATGTTGTAGCGCACCTGCAGCTAAAGATACTATTGTCTGAGATTGTATTCACAGGAATCAGATCTATTTTTTACCCAAAACTGCTGTTGTGTAAGGGAGGCCAGTAGCTCATTTGCATTTACAGATCCACACATGAAAACCGCACTTTTCCACCCAAATAGGGACATTTTGGACATACTATTATAATAAATGATCTGTGGGGTATTTGCTGAAACTTCTCAGACACATTCTAGGCACATCTGAGACTTACATTACATCTGCATAAAACTGTGCATAATAGTTCCCCTTTAAAAATATTACATTTTGCATTTTCCTTGTTGCACTTATTAGCATAAAACAGCTTTTGGACCGCTTAAATCCATCCACTTCTGTTAGTTCAGTTACATAGGGAAAGTGTGTGTGTGTTTTAGTTCTGGCATCTATTACATTACTAACTATAAAGGCTTTCACTTTGGCAGAAGTTTATTTTGTATCCCTAAATAAAAAGTGCATTGCTCCAGATGCAAACACAAGCCAAACAGCTGGAGGTGCCTGCGACAAAGCTTGATCAAAACCACATGATACCCCAACAGGAGGTGAGAACAAATCATGCCACAGATTTAGGGCTCCCTCATACAAAGCTGAGTGATCTGGTTGAATCTGTAGAGATACTGGTATTGTAGCCTACTTCTGGGTTTGATGTAGTTGAAGTCATTTGAGTTCACAAGGTTGACCGAGTTGACGGCTCTGATAAGAACAATCTGTTACAAACAGACAGCCAAAGGAAATCGTAACACTGATTTATTTTTGTACTAGTTTTATTTTACGGTCATATTTTATGGTCAAAATAATATTAAAATCTACTTTGCGTTATCTATAAATAAAAAAATGGGGACAAAACATTTTCTGCAAAAATGACTTTCTTACTTAGTATTTTTGTCTTGTTTTCAGTACAAATATAAAAAAAATTCTTAAATCAAGATGCATTTTCTTCATAAGCAAAATCCCCTAAGAAAAAAAATCTAGCTTTAAGACAAAAAAATTAAACTGAAGTGAATTTGTGCTAGTTTGCTTGTTTTTGCGAATTTAATATTTTTTGGTCTAAAACTAGACTTATTTTCTTAGATCATTTTGCTTATCAAGGAAATGAATCCTGTTTAAAGAATTTTTTAATATTTGTTCTAAAAACAAGAGAAAAATAAGTAAGAAAGTAAGTGTTTCTAATTCAATTAATTGAAAAATTTCTGTAGCCTAAATCTATTTTTATTCAGTGCACAGATATGACATATGTCATCAAAAATTACTTCTAAGGCACTACTTAATTAATAGCATTGTAAACGTTAAAACAGAAGAAATATTTAGCCTACACAAAACAAATGCTGATCAGTTCACTTCATTGGTTTATTTTTAATTAAACATGAGTAGTTAGTACCTTAACCCCCGATAACTTTGACTGAATTCATATCTTATGATAACTTGACTGATGATAACTTGATGACGCTTTCTCATGTGTCTCGTAGTAAATTCTTCTTCGTTAAATCAGTGGCGCGCAACTAAGACATCAGTGTAGCTCGCGACCCCCTCTGCTGGTGAAAATAATCATTACATGATTGCTCCGGTCTGGTACTACAAAGTCATGCTGATCGGGTTTTTTAGTGTATTTGCTGGTTGTTTTGGACGTGCTGTAAAACGGGGACAGCTCCAGTCGGGGACAGCTCCAGTCGGGGACAAAACACCGGAAAACGGGGACGTCTGGTCATCTTATATCCTGACATCAACTGTACCGTGTATTATGCTCAACTGGTCTTTTTACAGCTACTGCGCATGCGCAAAACCTCTACCCGTTTTAATACAGTATTACAAGTGTGTGCGACATCTTTTTCATATTTGCAGTCTTTAATATCATGTCAACCTCTGAACGTTGAACAAACATACAGCATGGCAATTCCCACATTATATCATACTTTAAGGCAAATGTTATTGATACGCACCTTCATGGAGGGCACGTCGAGCCAGCGCTTCAAACTCAGCAAAGTTGTGCACAAAGTAACAGTGCTGGTCTTTGGGGTGTGATGCCATGTCGTGCAGCTCGCGGATGTTCCCCTGCCAGATGCCCAGCGTGAAGATCTCCACTCCTCTCTCGCGCAGCGCAGCCGCCACCGGCCGCGGGTCTCCGCCATTCGAGTAGCCGTCCGTGATGAGGAAGATCACCTTTGTTGCGTTCTCCCGTGAGTACCGCAAGATTTGCTGTCAGATATCAACAGAAAATAACACATTAACTGATTTGCAACGCAAAATGAGGATTCAAGTTAAAAAAACTTGCATTTTTTTGTGTCGTTTGTTCTGACTGGACACCTAGCTGCCACATTTTTTTCGCGCGCCTCGCGTTAATGCTCAGAACGAGTCGCGTGCAATGCAGTGCATAACTTCTAATAAAACATCATCAAAGCCGCCAATGAACAATAAAAACTTTAATGCTTAAATGAGCAAGTTAGCTACCATAAATGGTCACTCTAACACGGGTAAACACGTGTGCACACATTTACCTTCACAAAACCACAACCAAAATACCAGAACATGACTGTCACTTTGGCAAGCACAGCTATGTTTTACACTCACACACAGTTTGTTTACAAGACTTTTTAGGACTAAATACATGTAATTAGGAGGCTTGTTTGAAGAATAGAGGGCATTTTTCTTTTTTTCTCCAAGGGTGCTCTTAGAGGAATACAATTTGTTTATTACTTTGAGAGAGAGAGAGAGAGAGAGAAAGTAAATGGACATGGCCAAGTAAAGGATTGGATTGGAAAAGAAAGCAGCTTTAGTCTTTATTGTCTAATTGGCTGCAATTCAAGCATCTCAGAGAGGAACAATAACTACAAAGCCAGGAGCCTGACCTACACACATCCAAAAACATGCACGGATAGGGACGCCAGCACCTCAGTTTAATTCCCCGAGCCACCATCAATGCTGTTCGCTGTCTAACACAGACCCAGACACAAATATACAGATACTGCTGGTTGTCACCACAGTGATGTCACTGTGGTTGGGCCCCATGGGAGTTGGCTTATGGTCTAAAAAAGGGGTGTGATTGTGGGCATTTATTGGGCAGCAGCTTAAAGACACTGAGGGCGAAAGGGAGTTTAGATATGAGTCAGAGGTGGTAATGGGGTTGAAATATGTCTGCACATCATTAGAGGAGGCGGGTAGACACAACTCTTGGAGATTACAGAAATAGTTAAAAGAAAACAGCTACTGACGCACCATGTGTAATATAACACACTTATTAACAACCACAGATGTTGTGTTTGTAGCCACAGAATTGCACACCACTTCAGTCACTCCTTTTATCCACAAACACGCACACATCTAAACAACAGTGGTTAATCTATCGCATTAGTGGCCTATCTAATTAGTTAAGTTGAAATGAAGTTTATGTCGACAAATTTTCCAGTCTCCTCAATCCTTATAAATCACACCCTTTATCAGGAGAGACGCCATATCTAATTTGAAGAGAAGAAAAAACAAGGCTGTAAGTCAGTGTGTACAATCTATCACTCACAGCTATGTTTTCATTTATTGGTCAATACCATATGCCGTCTATAACACTAGTGAAACATTATCAACCGTAAATCCTTTTTAGCTATGTATGTCTGTGTGGTTGTTTTTATGAAAGTATGATTACAATCCAGTATTCAATTCCTGTTTATCCAGCAGGCGTCTTTGGACATGCCACACTGTAAAATGTATCACCTGTGTGTTTATGCTGAGACAGAGGCTTGAAACAGACAGAAAATTGACCGGCTTTTGCCTCTCTATGGAGAAACTGCTGCTTTCTTGCTCTCCTCCACCAGGTAGGTCACCTGACTGAACACTATCAATACAACCATTGACTCTATTAGAAGTAATATACAGTCTTTAAATACTATATCATAATTTTATAATCAATTTTGAGAGAGGACACTGGGCAACATACACTGTCACTTATGAATGCACACAACCATTTGATCCAAAACAAGTTGTTACAGCCGCTATGGATCTTGTACTACTGTCGCGTTGTGTTTTGAATTGATGATTGTCAATCATCATCATCATCTCACCTCAGGAACCAGCTCACAGCTCACATTGTCGGTATAAAGACTCAGAAATCGCATGAGGACGACAGCGAATGCTCGGAGTGCATGCTCCTAAAACATTTAAAGGGGACATTCCACAAGACGTTTTTAAGATATTAAAATAAATCTTTGATGTCCCCAGAGTACATATGTGAAGTTTTAACTAAAAATACCATATAGGTAATTTATTGTGGCATGTTAAAATAGGCACTTTATGGGTCCAAGCAAAAATCATTTTTGTGTGCATCCCTTTAAATCCAAATGAGCTGCTCATGTGGGCGGAGTCTCAAGCGCTCGCGCTGTAGACAAGACAGAGCATCAAGAGGGAGATTCTCTCACGAAAGAAGTTAGTAAGCAATGTTCAGCATTATATATTTGAAAAAGTTTAAAAAGTCAATCATCTGTTTTATGCATACTAAATACATGTTTATCAGCAGATGGGGAACATTGTGGAATAAAAATAAAGACTTTTAGGTCTCATGCTGCCAGTGTTTTAAACATGCACAATGATTTTCAGCATGTTACAATAAAATACACTTTCACAAACACTCAGAAGTTTACTTTTTGTCCAAACCACACGAGCACATTTAAATTATCTGTAATAAAACAACATGTTTAATGCTTAAACTTTACAGAAACAGATCAAATGACATGCTTAAGTTTATTGTGTATGATTGAACACATTCGTGTTTCTGTCAGTCTTTCACTCTCTATCTTGTAACTCCTCGTATTCATTTGAAACTTCAGAGAAACATTAAACAACATATTTATGCTTATTGTGTATGATAGTGAATACGCGTTGTTCTCTCACTCTGTCTCGTGCAGTGCATTAATCCTCGTGTTCATTCATATAAACTTCAGAGAAACATATTAAACAACATACTTGTATTGATGAAAGTGAACCGTCGTGTTGCTCTCTCTCCTTGTTCACACTGTCAGTCCAAATCTGATTTTGGTGCATATTCGATTTGACAGACTCACTGTCCACATTGTGTATCACAACTGTTCAGATCCGATCTGTGCGTCCTGTAGCGTTCTGACGTTTTACGGATTATCTACACTTTTTCTATGGAAATGACGTCGCGCTGGCACGACAATCTGCCTCGACGTCTGACGTGTTTACGTTTTTCGTGACGCGACAGCATGACGTAAACGAAAAGCTACACAAATGCGTTTAGAGCGGTCTGAGTGACATGTTTTCCGAAAAAGCGATTTGAAACGGATTAGAAAAAAAACAGATTTCATGTGGTTTGTGGCCGTTTACACGTTCTAAAATTTTATTTGATTCCAATCAAATATGCACCAAAATCGGATTTGAAATAAGAGTGTGAACAAGGTATAAATAGCTTCAGTTAATGATTTAAGGAGTGTTTGCACACATGCATCCATGTACAAACAAAGGTACAAGCACACATATCCAGACTAAATCCAGCAAGCAAGCAAAATCCCTGACAAGAGTAAATGTAGGAGATTTGTCAACGAGTATATCAAAGCAGTATATTTAGTTTTAGCAACAGGGCCTCATTCATCTTTACATGGTAGACACATGCTTATGCAACACTGTGCCAACACTTTGTCACTGTCAGCAGAGCTATAAATCACAAGCAACATCAGTGTCTGCTCAACATCTCGCTTTCTTTGATCACTGAAGCCTTCACAGCAGTTATTGTAGACATAATCCTCTATTCGCCTACCTGCTACGTGTATGGGGTCACTGGCCATGCTCGGTGAACCCTGGCCTGATCATCACACCAGGGTATTCTGTTTCACCACCATCTCAGACACCCCTTCATTAACAGTGTTGTCCACCCAAATAGTCGGTTAAACTGTCAAAAAATATCATAAAGCTCAACTGACTTCTGACTTGCCCACAGTAGACCTACTCTTGACTAAAGATTTTATGTTTCTCTCAGCTGTGAGATGTATTACAAATTGCTGAGGTCAGTGGAATGCATCATAGGGAACAGTCTTCATATTTCTCTCATAAATTCAATTTAGTTTCCAATGGAATTGGTATACCACCTCTTGAAGCATTCTGGGACTAAGTAAGTATGTGACCTAAGCACATTCATTTGCTTGGTTGGAGGTCTGTGCTGTTTTGACATGTTATGGTTCCAAAGGCAAAGAACAGCAATCTTACACAGCATGTTAGCTGGACCAGACTGTTTTATGCCATTTTCCTTAGCAGTGGTTTACTTTTTATTCAACATCGTCCCCAATGAATTTTAAATAGGAAAATGTTCATTCTGCAAGCTTGAGCTGTTGATCTGGCACATGGGAGTCACCCCCTTGAACGCAGATTTATACGACTGTACACTTCTATGTTTTTCTTGAGTGACTACAATTTGTTTAATTTTCCCAACATGCCAGACACACTTGGCCAGCTACACCTCATTTAGACAGAGACGCGAAGACTGATAGATTGTGCATCTATCGACCAATGAAAGTCCCAAGATCTTTATTATTGTACTTCTTTTCTGTAAAATGAATTGAAGAGCACATTTGTGTGGATGGATGGAGTTTGTATAAAAAGGGTGTAATTGGTCTGGATAAAACATCGGTGCAGAAGGTTTGCGGAGCATGGTTAGTTAGTTCTTGTCAAAACACCATTTATCAGACTGAGAGGAGAGTGATACATTTTTAAAAAAGGGAAACGGCCCTAACTTTTCATGTACACAAGGGCGATTTTGGTCTTTCAGGTCCTCTGGTGTTGCCGGCTTTTCACTAGGATCTCAGAAAAGAAGTTATGTAAGAATAAAATCTGGATTTGCTCTGTTAAATTATATCTCTGTCATTCTGGATACACATGCCAAAGCAGAAAGTAAAAAATCCTGGAATGCTTTTTATGAAATGTATTGTGACACTCCCTGTAATTGAAAGCAAATATGAATGATAGCAGTAGAAACAAGTTAAACCAAACAAGCCTCATCAATGTAACCAGATTCTTGGCCTGTTGCAAAAGAAAAACTCAATCTACCAAAAATATGTTTTTTAAGGAGAGCAAAGAGAAGGCAAAATCAATCAAGAATTGTTTTTGCAACATAGGAGCTGTGGACTAAATAATGTGGTCAAGTTGACCTAAACAATTTGTTTAGCCTTGTTTACTTTTATTAAGTAAATTCATAATCAGACCACAGTGTGATAAAATGGATTGTAAGTACTGAAATTATACGAATGAAAAACAAGCCATGACTTAATTGACATCGTTAGGCCTCTATTATAATGCATTGGGAATTTGTGTTACTTTATCATGCAGAGCCATCTGGATTCGGTTTTAAATATCTGGTTATGAACCTTAAGATTGACAGTCACAAACATTCACACTAGCACTCAACTCCCAAAAACTTCACATTTCAAAAACCATAGGAGATTTATGAGGAAGATGAGATTCAGACCCACATGTGCAAATCACAGTGAATTAAGAGTCTGTCTACTGGAACCACTTGTCACAGTTCTAGCCTCAGAGGTTTCTTGGTAAAAAAACCCACCAGATCTTCCCTCAAATCACACTTTCCACCAGCAAGAAGCAGCTGCTAGTGCTTTTGCTAGTTCGGGGTTGGTTTAACTAGCGTGCCTTCTAATGCTGAGTTTACACCAAACGCGTTTTGGGCGTCAAAATCGCGTCTACCGCGCCTAGTTTGCCGCTTGAACACTTTGAATGCATTCGCGCGTGTAGAGCGGAGTAGACGCGCGTCCGAGGCAAAATCCGCTTCTTGTGGGAGGGGCAACTGCTGTGCGAGTGTCTGTTTGCAAGATGACTGATGTTGATTGTGCATTTATCAAGAGAGTTACCAGTTTGTATTGGGTAACCTTACTATAGGGGAAAAACAAACGGCGCGGGTCGATAAACGTCGTGTGTATTACAACTTACCAGGTTGCCCAAAGTCCTTACTGACACTCTTCCAAGCGAGGTCCTTTTTATTCCTGTCTCCTCTATAGAAATAACAACTTGTGTCATATAGCTCCGAGTGACTGCTTGAGTGAGTGACTCCGGGCGGGGCTGCCACCACAGCAGCAGGCAGGCTCCTGATTGGTTAACGCGGCGCGAAATTCCGCCAAAGTTCAAATAGTTTGGTTCGGTTTGGCTTACTTCTGGGGGCTTTACCATTGTGTACAGTACGTAGTAGCCAATACTTTTTTTAGTACCATCTCGATTGGGGTTCCAAGCGAGCTGAGCTGATACCAAATAGTGACGTGAAAACACTGTAGATCACTGATTGGCCTGAGAGAATCGTGACGAGCGTTATGCTAAACGCACGATTAGCGGGAGAATCAGGAAATCCATACCAGTGTTTTCCAGACTTGCGGTTTGTGGCTGCACATTCGCGAAGCTAACGTCCGCATGTACAGCATTTTGCAATGTAAATGAGGCTCAGCGGAGCGTGTTGACTGACGCCATGGGTGTTTGTACAAAAAGTGTCATGTGAGACAGAGGTTGTGATAAACGCGATGTGCAACCATTTATTTGTGGTGGTCAATTTTGATTTGTGTCAGACTGAGAAATAAATGTAAGGGAACGTTATTTGTCGCAAATATAACAACATGCCTATAATCCCTTCCACTCTGAAGTGTTACTAAACTCGATGGAAAAGCTAACCAAGCCAAAGTGAACTGAGCTGACATGACCTGACCTGTGGGGTACCATGCAATTGAAAAAGGCCATAAGTCTTTAAGACTTAACATTGTATATATCTCATCTTTCCCAGCAACGTTAGCGTAGCAGCGACAAACAAACACACTATCAACAATGTTGGATGTTGCATTATTATTTATGGTCATGGCTTTGCGTACCTACATTGGCATCCAAAGACTGCAAATCCAATGTGTACATGCAGCTCGATGTAATTTATATAAACACTATTAATGGTCATGGCTTTGCGTACCTACATTGGCATCCAACTACTGCAAATTCAACGTGTACGTGCAGATCGGCATAATTTATATAAACCAAGGTTGGAATTGAGAATAACGGTAAGTACATAACACATTTTATCATTTACACAGAACAATATTAGCCTTAGCATGTAGCTACACTCCTGTGCCAGCCCCAGACGCAATCAGTTCTTAATGCTAGAGCAGCAATGTTTTGGTGCTACATCAGAGCCACTTTTTCTGGTTCAGAGCTGGTGCTTAGGGTGTCGAAAAAGAAAACGGATTTGAAATTAGGTTCTGGCTCTGAACCAGCACTCAAACGGCCTTGGGGCATAGAACCTAGTTCTGATTCTCTCTTTACTGCGGCAGGTCTTGCCCCATCCCTCTTCCTAACAGAGCTGTGGTTTGGACCACACCAATACTCTGATCAAATGTCTTCTCTGACAGTTAACCTTTCATCTGTCAGTCCAATTATAGTGATCATGTCTCTGTTCTGGGCTTCCCTCACCTTTGGTTTAGATAAAAGAATGAGCCTCCAGGGTTTAAAGCAGGATAGTGCCAGCGTACCTCAGTCCACCCTAGCTAGAGCTGATTAAAAACACCTGGTTGAGTAGAAGTAATGTAGACGTTTTCATCGGATACACGTGTTGCCGCGGTTATGCGTCTGACCCGAAGTTAACTTCCAGTCTGTACTTGTTTATTGGTTTGGCTAGTGATTAACTGACCTCTGAAACAAATACCTTGTGGAAAATTTAAATGTTTTGGTTTCCAAAAGACGAGGAGAGACAATGAGTATGGATCACCGTTGTGTGGGTTTGGCAGCCTGGCAAGAATTTAAGGTTTTGTAGATAACATTGTATGCATTAAGATACATTAGATCGCGAGCCGCACAATGAGTAACACTAACTTAGCTTAGTGCAGTGTTACTCATTGCACGGCTCGCTTTAATTTGTGGCTTGCATGGCAGTAAATAATACGGTGATATGATAATGCAGGGATGCGCTTTTTCTGTCTTTTATGCTTCGGACGCTAACTTTGTTAGAACCATACCCATAATATCAAGACACACGTCGATAAGCGTGCTAAATAATATTCAGCGCTTGCATAGAGGAATTGTCATAAGACATCAAAGTACCGTGAGATCAGACTGCTTGTTATGTTGTCGAATTGCTCTCGGCACAGTAATGTCACTCGCCAATCGATCTGTGCAGCACCGCATAAAATTAAGAGAAAGGTGGCCCCCTAGTGGTTTGGGGGGCACTGCATACGCACATTATAAGAATGCTTAGTAATAAAATCCTGTTTTTGTCATTAAAGATGCAATTTTTAAAATCCGCGCCGCTAGAGGGTGCCAGATCAAAACAATAACAATTACGTAGATTAATGATGCTCTGAGCGTGGAATTATGGGATTTGTTGTTTTTAACTCAGCCGCTGATGGCCATCAATCAGACGGGAACGAGAAATCATGTTACCGGATGAGATGAAGTAATCAAGTTTTATAAATGTTGTATTTGATGACATTGTATTATTTCATTATGTAAGGTTTCATGTAATGTTCAAAACGCAATTGTTAGTCATAGATGTTACAATATTAGTCCAATAAGATGGTGTGTTAACACAGCACAGAATTAAGTGTTCAGATTAACAAACTTACAATAAACAAGCGAGGGGCCCGACAGACGCTATTACATCCGCATTTGTCCACGACACTGTTGTCATGTGTTTTTTACGTCAGTAAAGCCAGTAACATATTAACGTCATTTACAGGCGACTGCACTGCCCCGTGTCACTGTTTAGAATGGCAATTTTCTCATAATTTACAAGTAGTTGAAAACATTAAAGATATTGTTAGTATTCAGCTGGGCAAAATATATAACACTGGGCTCGTGGGTTTTGGATATTTTACTGCAAATATCTTACAAATTGCACCTTTAAAGCCCGGAATACACTGCACGATTTTTGTCATCTTATAAGATCATTACCTTATCACACTGTGCGACATGTATCGTTTAAACTCGGGTACGAGAGGCATGTAGACTGTGCGATGATGACACGGAAGCTTCGGCGGCTGCATCACACGTTGCGCAACGTCACCAGCATGCGCTCGTGGTAAACAAATACCGGCGCGCAGGTCGTAGCAGCAAACACACTGTGCGGTGATCATGCCAAATTTCTGACACTGCCAGAAAACTATCGTAGGCTATCTTTGGACGCAAGACCGGGAAAACGGCCGTCTTTGAACCTCTCTCACTGTACGACATAGGACCACCGATGGAGAGCCACGATCACAGAAATCGCGACAATAGTTTCACGATGCCAATCTTTCGTCTGGGACAGCCAATTATCGTGCAGTGTATCCCGGGCTTAAGGGACATTAGCGTGTCTCAGACAGTTACAAATTTGACTGGTAAATGATAAAGAATGATTCACCCTCATATTTATTGCATTGCAACAGATTGATAAGCAGACATGACTGGATGTAACTTTTGATACTTTGTGGTAAAGGCGGCTCCCCTACTGACTCAGTGTGTCTCTCTTGAAAAAAAAAATAGTGAAGACCCACTGGCTTAGTGTAATGGTTGTTACGCTTTAGCTATGATTTGAACTAAGTTAATTTACTGGTTAGTTATTTTGCATGTTATCATAAATAATCTAGGGGCGGAGTGGGACCAAAAAATCTACCGGGAAATTTCGTATACCACCGGCCCTCCGTGGTAAAAAAAATGTCTCGTAGCCTATTTGTAGTAAAACTAGGGTAATACAAATCGTAATCAATTTGCCCCAAAAAAAACATTTTCATAATAATAATAAAATCATTAAATCATGGCTAATTTTCCTAAATGAGTAACTATACAAAATGATACCTGGTTGAAAGACGGAGATGCGCACCTCAATCCGCTATTACATAACAGAGCGAGACCAGAGATGAATGTGCTCATAAACGGAGTAATATGGAATAATTTGTGCATCTTTAAATAGCTGTAAGAATATTTCCTTTTGTCATATAAAGTTTTGAGAGATAATAATGTTTTTTCCACGGTTATTGCTTATTTGTTTTAACGTGTTTGTCGCATTACCTCAGAGTTTATTTCAGTAATATTGCTTATTTTCCCGCTAATAATAATACAATTTACATGCCAATCCTGCTTCCTTGTCTTTTTATTAATTTCATTATGCTGTAATGTTAATTTATATGTGGATATTTATTGGCATATGAGACGTTCATTGCCGTTATATTATCTCGTCTAATATTCAAATCATATCCGGACCGGAATAATGTGTGCATCTTTGAATAACTGTAAGAATACAGTTCATTTGAAAATAATTTTTGTCAAAGTTTTGAGAAATAATAATGTTGTGAGGATATTTATATAAAGTTGAATACTCTCGTCTATTAATATGGAAATCTAATAGAAATCTAATAGTAGGAAATATAAAATGTGATACTGCAAAGTTACCCTTCTAAATTTTATTTATGATATGTAGCCATATGGAGATAAACCTTTGCAAATGTGCTGATTTTATCCATTCAAGTACTGATCACCAGGCTAGAGATTTTAAACATCCGTAATCCACACTTTCTATCAAATTGATGGATCAATCCGACCGCATATGTACTGAAATAGCAGGTATTCGGCGACGCGGCTTTTCACATCAAAGGCCGACAGGCTATGCAATTTGGAGAGGGGCCGTTCAATAATCCCCCTATATTTTTTTAAAATCCTAACATGGTTGGGCCTGCCGTTGAGCAAAGAGGCTGCACAGTTTGACCAGCGGGAAGCGGCCGCACATCAGGCCGCCAGACGGGGTTGCTATATAACTTGCCAACCCTTGCAATGTATAACTATTATCAGACTGGCCCTCGCAGCCTCAAAACACTACCGGCCCACCGGGAAATGTCCCGACTCTCCCGATGGCCACTCCGCTACTCTAGAAGGACTCTGTGGTTACTGATTCTTTGCGTAATTCTACCAAAAGTTAAGTTTGGTCCACAAAAGCCGTTTGTTTTTTGTTGTTACCGCTGAAATCACCTATATCTAAGCTAAATAGATGATGTACACTGGCATATGAAACAATTTAGTTAATTTATTTTATGTAATTTACTTATTTAAATACTAGGCTTTAAGGCCCATAACATTGAGCCTGTGTGTAATTGATGGCTGAGGAAACCAAACAACAGTGAAACTCATCCATCAATTACAATTCTGTAAGGTCTTGCTAGAGAGTGCAGGTTAAAAATGCCCAAATTATAATTTAGGACATCCAAAACTACATGGCGGGCTGTAAATAACAACAGTACTTTTGACATTATATAACTCCACTGTCTGTAATTGTGAAACATATGTTTTTCTTTATAAAAATAGTTTTTCCTTTATGATGATTGATTATTGCACTTGACGAAGATCATTCTGAACCTACAATTTCACAGAGAGCTTACTTTATAGTTTCATTTATTTTACGGTAATTGTTTTCATTTTTTTATTTAATGCATTTTAGCTATTGAGAGCAAACCAGGAAAGTGTCAAACATATTGCGCTTCTGAGACTTCAGAGTGAATGAATTAAAACGCAATATTAAAAAAACATACATAAAACACTTCTGAGCCAAATCTAATTGCACATAGTCATAACAAATGCCAAATACAACACAAGTCAGTATAAGTAATGTATTCTAAGACATTAGCTCTGGATCTTATCTTCAGATGAGAGCAGTCACTGAAATATCTGAAATATCTAGAAACTCACAGCTGCATCTAGGTAAGAAAACAATGACTCATATATGAGCTTAGATCTTTTCCAAACTGCTGTCTATGAAGCACACAGGTTTCTCGACCTGTGTAATATCACAGTAATAGCACAGAGATGACAGTGAGGAAGCTATTTTCAGTAAGTTGCTGTTGACAGTCACTTACGGGGCTTCTCCTCCTGTGGTATGCTTTACCCTTCCCCCTTAACACACATGAACACATCAGTCACACACAACATGTGCATATTCAGAACATACAGCACCTCGAAACACACACAAATACATATCATTTAATACAAGTATCACTTAAAATATTGTGGGTAAAACTGGCCAGTTTTTTCTTTGAATGGTAAATTGTGGATTTGTGGCCTCAACTGTGAGGTATTTTAAGTAAGACTCTTGGGAAGCTTGTACAGGGCTGCCAATTTCTAGCCTTATTATCATAGTTCACAGGCACATATTAGGCATCTTTACATAACATTTATACAGACGTTCATTCTCTTGTACTTAACAATGCTTTCAAATAAACAGAACTTACAGCCTGATCTCACAAGAAATCTTACATATTTTACAAGTTGGCTAATTCGTATCTATTCATACGAATAAGTGAGATAGCGAACAAGTCATGAAGAAGAACAACAACGAAACCTAACCCCGCACCAAACCCCAACATCACAGGGGTCAAGGCAAAACATACCAGAATGTACAAATGTGGTCGTATGAATTAATACGAATTAGCCAACTCGTAAAACATAGATAGCGTAGGAACTTTACAGTCTTTTAGAAATGTGTAAATACATAATTTGATTTCTTTATTGTCTGAAACTGCAATACAAGCATCGATGCAATTGCCTGGCTTCGGCCAATTTAGATTTTTACAAAAAAAAAATTGTCAGTATTTTTGTTCTTTTTAAAGTAAGGACCAAATCAATTATAGCCTTGGAATGTGGTGATTTTCCTGAGAGGATTTAAAGGTGCAATGTGGGACTTTTATTATCTAGCGGTGAGACAGTGAATTGCAACCAACTGTTCAGCCAACCCTATATCACGAAATTACGTACCTATAGGCACGTATGGACCAAAGTGAAAATGTCAAGTTTTGCCGCGTTTGAGCGTGAGCATATCACGCTTCTCTGTTTGTGTCACTGTCACGTTTGGTTACTCAACTTTTTTGTCCTATTTTCAAACCACTGTCGCTTCGGTTTAGGGTTAGATTTGGTGCTTGCGTTATATGTCACTTTAAGTATTGGTTTATAATAAAAAAAAGATACAAGACTTATTCTTTTATATTTTCTAAACTTTAACCAATTGTCGCCTTACATTGGGGTTAGAGTTGGGTTTGGGTAGGGATGTCATTTTATGTAAATCTAACCCTAAACCGAAGCGACAATGGTAAGAAATTAGGACAAAAAAGTTGAATAACCAATACGTGAAAGTGACACTAAACAGAAAAGCGTAACATGCTCACGCACAAACGCGGCAAAACGTGACATTTTCACGTTGGTCCATACGTGCCTATAGGTACGTAATTTCGTGATATTGGGTTGGTTCAGCTCACGCCTCCTTTTTCGAAACACATAGCAAAGCTATGGTAGCCAACACAGGACAAACAGGTAATCGTCTGAGACACGGTAGTGACAAAGCGTGATCTATAAAGCAGTTTGTTCATTTAGGGATACTGTAGAAACATGACAGTGCGAAAAAGTGACTTCCATGCAAGGGGACCCGCTGCTTATTCTAAGGTAATAAAAACAATACAGTTCATTTTGTAAGGTCTTTATACACCACTGATAATATGTTTATGTATATTAGGAGCCGTTTACATATCACATCTTTTGCGCGCTTAAGTCTTTATTTCAAATGTAGCCACGCGGTATGCATGCTCATAACGGAGTGGTTGCAACACGCTCGTATTCCAGGCGTTTTTCCAGGCGCGCACCACATCAAGTTAAAAACATTTCAACTTTTTAGAATGCCCCAAGCGCAACGCAGGTCATGTGACAAGAACCAACCAACTGTCGCGTTTTCCGTGCCAAATGTGAACCGCCCCTTATATTGCATTTCTGTAAAGAGATCCTTATAAAAGTGCCCCATTTTACATTTAATGGACACAGATTCAATAATAATATATGAAGAGTTTGGTTCCAAAACAAGATTTAACATTTTAGTCAAAACATGTTTATTATTATGTTATCATGTTTTTATTGTGTTTTATTGTTCTGCTTAGCTGTATTTTTTAGTTATGAAGGCTCAAATCAAAACAAACCAACTGCAGTTTAATTAATATTTATTGTAATCACTGATCTATATAAATGACTGGATTGCGCCTAGACTGCACAGTGTTCGGGTGGCCATCTTGGTACAGTATTCCCGACCGGCGTCATTGACTTACATTCAAAATCATGATCTAAATTCACCTGGTTTACAGCGTATCAGTCACACAAGGTTAATTTTTAGGATATGTGTACGTAAATTAATTGTTAATTCTGGTATTATTTGCAATGTTTGTCTTAATCGGGCAGCATTCTGCTGCATTCTGTTGCATTCTGTTAATGGCAAGGGTATAAATAAAGTTTTTTTGACATTCAGCTGCACGGCCAGCATTATTTCTCTGAACGAGTTTAGGTAACTTGTTGTAAGTTTAGATAACATAATTACAAAACCAGCAAATTATTGCATGCACATACGGTACAAAGCATGAATATTTATAGATTTCAGAATGAGCACGTTTGTCATTAATACTAAATATGCTGCTGTCTGTCTGCTGATCTGATACTGTAATGAAGTATATGTATAATTTGAATGCATAATAACTGTTTAAAAAGCAAATTGTACAACTTTCAGTAAATAACTATGTACATGCTTAGGACGTTTGCTTTGTAATAATGGGAGACTTTAGATATAAAAATGGAGACTAGTAAAGTGATGTTTTATCATTGAAATCTGATAACGTCCATTGATTTGATAGAATGTTTGTGCATACGAACAGGGCAGCGCGGTGGCTTCACAATTGTGACGTCATGCGCAATCCAGTCATTTATATAGATCAATCAAAAAAATTTGTTTTGGAATCAAAGTCTTCACATACTGTAGAGACTTCAGTGCTTATTTTATAGTCTATTTTAACCATTCTGTGCACTATCATATGAACTCTCTTTTTTATAGAGAATAAAAGCAAAATTCCTAAAACCACACCCTTAATTTGAAACATCGCCTGTTGCCATTTATGAATCCCACAGCAGGCATATGGTTTCTCAAAACAAAAATAACATCTGTGAGTTCCAGGTAATTCTTAGGATGATAAATTGGGCCTCCACATATGTTATGCTCCCTCAGTGGCACATGTATGAAGCATGCATATATGTGGTGGTAAAAAAAGCATTGCTTTTCATTTCACATACTTGAGGTGAGAAACATGTATGGCCACGACTTTGCATTGTTGCAGAAGTAAACTTAAGTTATTAGTGCTGAAATAAACGGCAACTTTTTTAAAATGTACTCTTTCTCTTCTTAAATATTATTGTAGATTTGTTGGCAGTACAGAACATTGAACTGGTGTTGCTGGTGGTGCAGTCGAGATGAGAACACCCCCACTGCTCTAAATTTGACTCATACTCTATGCGCCGTCCATTTACCACTAATCACTGTGTTGAAACATTCTGCTGTGTATAAATGTCCAAAGTGAGTAATTTTCTGTGCGTAGATTTTAGAGGGTGTGTGACAGGGCTCTCCTGGAGATGAATGTTGCAGTATACCAGGAAAAATCTCTAAGGTTTGTTTTTAGGTAAAAACTAGAAGACAACAGGGGAGACAGAACATTTTGTAGTAATGCAACCTATATGTGACCCTGAACCACAAAACCAGTCATAAGTCGCACATATATTTGTACCAATAGCCTACAATACATTGTAGGGGTCAAAGTTATCAAATTTCTATGCCAAAAATCATCAGGATATTAAGTAAAGATCAAGTTCCATAAAAATATTTTGTTAATTTTCTACCGCAGATATATAAATATGTATATCATGTATATGTGTTGCTAAGGACTTCATTTGGACAACTTTAAAGGCAATTTTCTCAATATTTAGATTTGGATCTCGGCCAAATATTGTCCTATCCTAACAAACATACATCAATGGAAGCTTATTCATTCAACTTTCATATGATGTATGTATTAATCTTTATTTTTAAAAATTCACCCTTAATAGTTTTGTGCATAGCAACGATGTTCATTGATTACATTTATGCATTTGGCAGTCATTATCATTATGTGCATTCTTTGTAAATCAAACCCATGGCCCTTGTGTTGCTAACACAATGATCTACCAATAGAGCAAACAGAAACGCTGTCTCTGTACACAACATTTTTTTCAGTGGATACTGTTAGAGTCGCTTTATTGATGACATGGTTTATGTCACTTTAGCAACTGTAGAATAGGAAGCAATAAAACCATCAGATGGCTTTTAACATAACTATATTGTACTGGTGTTCCTGATAAGAAATCCTAAAAGTTGGATCAAAAACAGATGATTTTCCTTACCATCATGTCACATTTATTGTATTTTGCCCTGCACATGTGTGTCCCAGTTCACCAAAAGGAAATCTTGAGAAAAATTTTAATGAACTTGAATGACCTTAAATGTTCCACTGAAGATGCAACAGATGTTTTCTTCAGTAGATGGTTTGTATGTCTTTGATTTGAATCACTTACATAACTTTCTGGGTCGACTATGTAATAATGTCAAAGACGTATTATTTAATCTGTGAATTATTGTTGCCTTAAGGGTCAACTAATAAAGCTATTGGCCATTTACTTAAGCCAGATTTTGCTTGCATTTGGCGCTGACGTAGTGTTAAAGAGCACCTATTACGTTGATAAAAACAGTGTGTTCGCATGGTTTATGGTGCAAAAAACACATTGTTGCTCCTCTAAGCTCTGCCTCCCTGAAACGCATGGATTTTGTAAAAAGCTCATCGTTTTGAAAAGCACTGTGCCTCCGATTGGCCAGCTAACCAGTACGTTGTGATTGGCCTGAATACCTCTGACATCAGCCGGAAATGTGACGCTCCTTGGTATTTGGAAGATCAGCTCACAATGCAATACTAACAGGACTTAAAGAGCACCTACTGGCATATTCACGATTTCAAAATTTCCTTTGGTGTGTAATTTTGTATTGGTACATGTTAACGATATGCAAAAGGTACAAACCCAAAAGTAAACGTTAACGCGTTAAATCTTTTTTTGGTCCTACAACAAACACACGAGCCTAATCTGATAAACAAAATGCAGATGTCGTTGATCGATCAACTTTGTTAGCAAGGGTTAAGCAGGACGTAACGAATTGGGTAAAAATTACTAAAACATTAAAACCATATCTTCATATCTGATCGTAGAAACGACAAACAACAAACGCTAATCTGCGCTTTTCAAAACTTGCGTTTGAATCATGGTTTAGTCAGTCGTAAATCTTTAACTCTTTCCCCGCCATTGACGAGATATCTCGTCAATTAAGAGAAAACGCTTCCCCGCCAATGACGAGATTTTCCGTCTTTCCGCAATACCGCTATTATCCACCAAGTTCCGCAACTTTTTAAACCCGGAAGTATTGCCCTATGGCAAGCTGCTGCATGTCCGTTTCAGTTTAAAGATCGCTCTGAATGGGATCTCTATGAAAAGTCCGTCACAAAAATGGAATTATCTTTTGCAGAAACCTACTCATATTCAAAAGCTGATTACAAAAGAACTACTCAAGGTAGGATAAAACGGTTTTTTTTGTTTGAAAGCAGAGGGTCTGTTCTTTCATTTGGTATATCGTATGTTTATATATCTGAAGAAGAACATTTTCTGGAGGGCATTAAACTTTGGTGAAAATCATGAAAAACGCTGGCGCTGGCTGGCAACTTTTTAAAAAAATGCTGGCGGTGAAAGAGTTAAAAATGAAAACATATACTACTTACAGGAGTAAGTGGGCGAAATTATAATAATGACCATCGTGTCTATGTCAACCGGCCCAGGAAGTAAACTGTTGCCTACAACCTGTGTGTTTGTTGTAGTCCAAGAAAAGACTTTATTTTGGGATTTGTACCTTTTCATATTGTTAAGATGTACTAACACACACTTACACACCAAAGGAAATGTAAAATGGTGAATCGGATAATCTGTGATTTTTAAAGCAACACCAAAGAGTTTTTTTTGTACCTTTAAATAACGTTTCCAAAAAAGTTTCATTCATTCATCCACTTGAAACAGGGTGAACGGCACTTTCACATTTGCTTTGCAGCCCTCTATCGGCCAAAACCGCACTAGAGAAGTTTCCAACCGTTGGGTCGTGGTCCTGTAGTTCGAGTGAAAACTACAAAAACTTGCTTTACGGCAGACCTACAATCCAATCAGAGCCATATGCTGCAGTAGGCTAAATTATTTACGACAGTGGTAATGGACAATTCCGCTTCTAACCTGTAGGGGGAGCAAAGAGCAAAAACTATCTAGTGTTGCTTTAATTTGGACCTTGGTTTTATCTCTTTTCTCCAGGCATACTGTGCCTCTACCACTTTACTGCTCTTCTGTCCCTTGTGTAGCCGATGGTTTGATTTAATCAGTATTATAAACTAATTTCTGGTTAGCTGTAAGACAACACAACACTATTACAAGCAATCTTTTCCTCCAACACAACTTATTGTTATGCAACAGGCATGTCATAAATGCCATTAAGTCTTTAAGCAGAATTGGTTGGTTTATTATAAATCATGTTGCCTCTTCAGACCAACCGGCTCTTATCTGCCTGTCTGCAGACATATCTGTGGCTTCCAGGCTGGTTTAAAGGCATTCCTGGCTGTCTTATCATGGTTTGTGCAGTACAGTCTGTCTCTAATAAGGATCTCCCTCATCATTCTTAATTAATAACACAAATGCAGCCTTAGGAAGAGCCAGAGTTACAGTGTAGAAACTGAATTTTTCTTTTTGAGTCCAGACAAGACCAAAGAAATGTAGCCCCGTAATGCCATTTCTATCACAGACAAGGTAACAGTTCAAGCGTATAAATACAAGCATATTTGTGTAAAAAATCATCTGTGTTACATCTGTCTCAGGTTTTTATGTATTTGTCTCAGGTTTGTGTTTATTTCTCAGCTTTAATGTGTCGTTGTTTTTGCACAGCACATTTTAAGGGGGGCCTGCATGCAGACAGATGTTTTTTAAAGAGACACTATGAAATATTTGGACACATTGATCTGTCTAGACTCGACGACGGTCAGGTTCCTGCAGTCTGTGGTTCAAAAGCCCTGTTGAGTGGTC
Organism: Misgurnus anguillicaudatus; assembly: GCF_027580225.2. Taxonomy (NCBI): domain Eukaryota; kingdom Metazoa; phylum Chordata; class Actinopteri; order Cypriniformes; family Cobitidae; genus Misgurnus; species Misgurnus anguillicaudatus. Next base: position 26,778,114 of record NC_073357.2, on the reverse strand, counting down.
ATGTAGGAGGAAGTGGGGGTCGTGTGGAGAAATAAAACAGGAGGGAGAGAGAGAATGTGAGCAATTAAAAATCTCTTTTCTTTCCCATTTAATAATACCCACATAAGACAAATAGTCTGCTTTCAAATGTATGAGAAGCCCAGCTGGGAAACTAAATCCTACTTGCGACAAGCTTTCACTGGAAATAGGAAATTTCTAATCCATATCACATTCATTTGGTCAAGGCCTTAGATGCAATGACTCCCTATGGAGGTTAATCAGAAACGCAGAAGCAGAGAAAGAGAAGAATATTTTATGGAGAGCAAGCTGTTCTCTGGTTTGGCAAATAGACAGAAAGCAGGGTGAGGGATCTGGCAACACAGGATACCCACTTAGTCTTACCAAACACTGAGGTTGGAGGGAGAAGAACCTGACTGTTTTAGAGATATTACATGACAACAGAAAGGCTGCACAAACAATTCCACGTGTCCAACGAAGGGAATAAAGAACCACTGGTGTTTATTAAAATCATAGGTTTGTTGGAATTGGAAAAACAACATATTTTAGGTAAAGGAAAGCAGATTGCAGTTAAAGCCATAAAATACATGAAAAAGAGAGAGTCTCAGATATATTGGATTTGGATTGGATTCGGCGTAACTGAAGTCTGTTTCTCAATCGGTGCACTTTGTGGATGTGCTTTTGACCACTGTAGTTTTGAAAGACTGAAAATGTGTCTACTAAAAGCTTCCAGACCTGAATGTCACGAAATATTACAGTTTGACTGGGATGCCAATTAATTGCATATGAACAAAAGGAATTTCCTACTGTGCTTCCATAACAACTTAATACATTTGCAGATCCTGGTTAGTGAAGCCATTTGTCAAACCACAGCTGTCATTCAAGACAAGAAAATGTCAGAAAAAGAACCTTCATAAATATTTGAAACGAAAAGGGACCTGATGATGCAAGAGGGAATAAATAATTTTTCACTAACACCTTGCGTTGATTATGAGACTGTAAAAAGTCTGTAAACACAGCGGCGTCTCAAGAAATATGTGCTTTCACACGAAACCAATTTAAATCAATGTAGTATACATGCCAGACCAGTATGTGGTGCTGTCGTTTTGCCACAGAGATACTAAAAATGTGTTTGAGTAGACAACTTGGAGCTTTTGCTTTAGTAAAGCTGATAGGCTCAGTACATAAACACAAGCATTGTTGCTTTTACGCTACGTGGGTCGAGACGCGTAGTGATGACATCATCGTAACACAAAATATACAGTTTGTATGTACACACAAAATCGCAAGGGTGGCGTGTTCAAATTCATCCAGTAACAGACCTGATTTAAAAAAATAGCAGCACCCAAAATGCCAGATCCCTCTGGACGAAGTGGCAATCCTATACAAAATTTTTATGTATACCGCTCATAGATATGTACACTAGCTACCAGTCCTTCCAGAAAAACGCAGAGGTTTTTTTGTGATTGTTGCGGGCAAAAATCCTCGATTTTGCAGCACGTTTTCTTAAAAAATGCGATGGAATATGCAGGATATTTATGCAATTTATGTGATGGAATTGCAGGAATTTGCGAAAATTGCAAAAACTGTGGAAACTTGCAAAAGCTGCAGTGATGTTCACTTCACATAATCACGTCACTTCATAACGTTCCCATGGCAACAGAGGACACGGCTGCGCTTGTGTGAAGTAAATGCAACATTTTTCAACTTTCTACTAATATATATGTGACTTTTTGCAATGAAAATGCGGGGATTATGAAATCATGCAAGCCCCGCATATTTTGTGCGCGGAAATCTGTAATTAATACGGCAAAAGTGCGTCGTATTTGAAAAAAATGCAGCCCCGCATAAATATGCGGACTTTGGCTGATTATGCAATAAATCGTGCGATCGCACAATCGTGCTTTTCTGGAGGGACTGAGCTACGGCAGTTCATTGGACGAATGCGTCAAATAGAGCCGCCATCTTGAAACAGGGGAACCCCGCATCAGCGTCATTATAGGCAATGGTGTAACGGAAATAAAATCACCATAAATCGTCATGAATGCGATTTTCTTGGTTTTCTTTTGCTTTGTTTCAACAGTCAGACATGTATTTAGCATTGAGTATGAGTATTGAATAAAAGTTTTGATATTTTAAAAATCTACTTTTTCTTACTATAATGCATAGTGCTAGTTGCCCTAACATCCATATGCAGCACAAAAGTCCGGCATCGTCCATGAATTCGAAGTACAGGCATAAAAACATAAGACATACAATCGTAGTTTCATTCTTACCTTAAAATGTAACGGTTGCTTTTCTGTAATAATAATAATAATAATCCTCTATGACGTATACGGTCGACAAATACGACTTCTGGAAGATGCACCGAAATCCTGGACAGGACGCCTCCAGGAAGAATGGCACGTAGGGTCACCCTAGCTAAACACTTCTCTGTGTGGACAGGCTCTGAGTCGAAAAAAGTTAATTTGCGAGATATGACTCTAATACAGGGGTGTCCACTCCTGCTCCTGGAGGGCCGGTGTGTCTGCAGAGTTTTATTCCAACCCTAATCAAACACACCTGATCCAGCTAATCAATGTCTTATAGGCAGACTAGATACTTTGAGGCAGGTGTGTTGAGGGAAGTTTTAGCTAAACTCTGCAGGACACAGGCCCTCCAGGACCGACTTTGGACACCCCTGCTCTAATATCTATTCCTTTTGTCTGGATCCTAAAGTTCTCAAACCTACCAGCATCAAACCTATCCCTATCTAAAATATCAAGGAAAAGTTTTCATCTTAGCGGAAAGTTTACAGCTCCTTACATCAATGCACATTATAACTACAGTAAATGGTTGTAGGTGCATTTGTATATTTGTATATGCATCCCTCTTAAAAAGTTTAGCCTACCTTTCTATCTTGCTGAAAATACCAGCACTGCTGGTCACCACTATACAGTACAGACTGGTGTCCTCATCAAGCTTCTTAATTAACGTACCCCAAACATTTTTTTCGTCAAGCAGTTTTTCTATTACATTTACGCTTTTGCCAGATACTTTTATCCAAAACCACTCACAAGTGCATTTAAGGTATAGATTTTATCAGTATGCATGTTTCCTGGGCTCGAACCAACAATCTTTTGTGTTGCTAATGCAGTGCTCTACAAACTAAGCCACAGTTTGTGCCAAGCTTGTTAGTGCAAGCTTGGACCAACAAAAGAATTTATGCTGTCCTTGTCATCAGGGTAGCCCCACATCCTTTATACCTTATGCATCCATCATCATTTTGACTTTCCGGTTCCGTTTAGTCCTGTCTCAGCAGCTGATAATTTGCACAGGATATAAACAAGCAGTGAAGAAAATGTAATACATTGAGCATTAATCAAAGTCTAAATATTCATTAACTGACACTAGATGGTAGTTAGGACTGTTAATATCAGTCAACACAGGAGAGTCACTATTCTTCTCCTGCTCAGTTATCTCCTTGTATCTCCATCCATCATCTTTCCCATTTCCTAAGTCCTCATTCCTAAGTCCTCAAATTCTTTCTCGCACGCTCGCACTTGAACACACAAACATGATTACACAGCTGCCCTTACCGCTGCACGCTGAAAGGCCCCCCTGGTGTAGGTGCCACCTCCTCTGTAGGTGATGGCGGGGATCTCTTTGTTGAAAAGAGAGCACTTGTGCTGGTGGGCTTTGGGTGCGGACACGTAGTCCACTCTCGTGACCACATGGTTCCTGGAACTAAATGTCACAAGCGCCACACGTGTTGCCTCTGGAGCCACCGGAAAATCTGACAGCATCTTCCGTACGAAGCGCAGCTCGCTCCCAAAGTTAGAAGCTCCTACGCTCGAAGACTCGTCCACCAGAAAGACCAGATCCAGGCGACCACCCCGCTCCCGAAGAAGACGCACGCTACGTCTGAAGACCTGGCCCAGGCGTGCCACTTTGCTCTCTGCGCTCTCAGACAGGTTTCCCCGGGTTTGGGCTGTTTGACGCAGTGCCTGGAGGGATAGCTGCTGAGCCCGGGCTGACCGGCTGGTACAACCAGACCAGAACAGGAGCCAGAATGTAAAAGTCAGTTTTAGTAGCACCATTATTACACCACTGACAAATAAGTCCAATAAGTTTGATGCAATATCAGTAGAAGTTTGATGCAGAAGTCCTCCTGTTTCTCTTCTCCGTTACTTTTCCAGACGTGGTGAGGATTTTATCTTTCCGCTGGCTCATCTGGGAAGCTCCTGCATCTCAACCGCTCTCCAAATGCGTCTCCCCTTGCTCTCAAAATCATTTAAAGCCAAGACTGAGACTGAGTGACGAAAAGTTCATGAGAGCGAGAGACAGAGAGGTTGTGCGTGCTGGTGCGAGACTAAGAGAGGGAATGAGAAGGAAGAGCGAGCGAGAGCAGCGGCGGAGGAAAAAGGGGGTAGTCAGAGGCGTGAGTGTCTCTCTCTTTTCCCTTTTCTTCTCATCATGCTCTCTTCGTTTTCCCCATGTGTTCTCGACCCCCACTCTTACTTTTCCTCTGGAGTCCTCGAGTAAAATTGTGTGTCATTGAAACGCTCTAGACTGCATGTCGGCCAATGCCTTTGTGAGAAAGCGAGTCTGTGTGTGTGAGAGAGAGACGTTTGTCTCTCAGCCTGTCAACATGCCCAAAGAAAACATCAGCACGGGCCTGTTGATCAAGTCCATATGTCTGGCACTCGTCAGCTCTCGGACGAGCACTCTCATCACACCACCGAGCAGATACAGAGAGAGCCATCTGCTATTCGGGGGTTATAGGTGTAGACAAAACAAGCATGAAATGGACACCAAAAATGGAGCTCACTGGACAAGCGGAGTTGTTAACAAGTTTAAATGAGCTTAGCTGTTATATTAAGGGGAGACTTATCACAGAAGTGTTTTGTAAGATCAGCGTTGTCTGCAGGCTTTATTACTTCCTCTTGTTTTCTCTCGGGGGTCTTGTGGAAAGAGAAATCTGATGGAGGATCTGACCCCCCTCTACATTTCTACTCTCTCTCTTTAATTCTTTCCCCACTTTCTTTAGTGATTTTATCAGTAACCAAAACAAGGTCTCGATGCTTTTAAGAAGTTTTTGGTGGTCTTGCAGAGAGTATTTTTGACTCAGACTAGAGCAATTATTATTATTATTATTATTGAGATGATTATTATTTCTAATATTGTGAGATTAAAGTACAGGCAGCTACTGACTCCTAACTGAAATAGCACAGCCTATAAATCTAACTTTAAAGTTTACAATGTGGGAAATATTGCATTTGAGAGCAGTGTTAAGTTCTCCAGTGCTTGGCCTTCTATTCATTTTAAAGAGACCCACATTGTTTTATATTATTTTATTCTTTTTAAATCACTTATTCATATGCATTCGAACAGTTAGAAATGTTGCAGTATTTTCCATTTTTATTATTACTTTTTTACACTGACTCCCTTCTTGAAATAAGCATTAAATGAGCCTGCTCTTGTCATTTAGGAGTTTGGGAAATTTTAACTTCTTGCACAGATACACACCATTGAACATTGCATGCAATATATTTACCCTCTGATCTGTAAACAATGTCATGTATGTCTATTAATATGCATGACCGAACAAACGGATAAGCAATATAATAATTAATATGCATTATTATAATATAATGTTCTGATTATTATTATATTTATTATTATATGATGTCTTAAAGGGACACTCCACTCTTATATAGAAATATAAAAAATACACATTTTCCAGCTCCCCGTGAGTTAAACATTTGATTTTTAACGTTTTGGAATCCATTCAGCTGATTTCCGGGTCTGGCGCTGGCACTTTTGGCATGGCTTGGCACAGTCCATTGAGTCTGATTGGACCATTGGCATCGCGCTACAGGATAGCCAGGGAGTTTTGATGTTTTTCCTATTTGAGGCTTGACTCTTCTGTAGTTACATTGTGTACTAAGACTGACAGAAAATTAAGACTGACAAAAAGGTTGCATTTTTCTAGGCAGATATGGCTGGGAAGGAACTGTACTCCCATTCTGGCGTAATAATCAAGGACTTTGCTGCCGTAACATGACTGGAAAAATATCAAAACTCTTTGGTTATTTTTAAGCGATGCTAATGGTCTAATCAGATTCAATGGATTATGCTAAGCTATGCTAAAAGTGGTACAGCCAGACCCCGAGATCGACTGAATGGATTTCAAAACTTTCAAAACATTTAAAAATCTACTGTTTAACTCTAGGGGAGCTGGAAAAAGAGCATATTTTCAAAAAAGTTCTTTTATTTGGGATAGCAATGTAAAAAAACCTTTATCTCTTTATATCCTATTTTGCATTTATCTTATGTGTCTTATGTAAAATGTAAAAACTGTACAACAGTGCCCTCAACAGGAAGGTTTCTCTCATTTAAGTGTTTACCTGATAGATGTACTTGTAGATGGGCATGTGTTCATCCTAACCTCTACCCCTGCAGAAACACTGAACAGGGCAAATCATCACAAGTGAATTGCTTGATAATTATTACATATCAATTATAAGGGAAAATTATCTGTTAAAAACAGAGGAAAGCAGGTTGTGGTCTTTAAAAACCTCAATACTTTGTGCAAATAAAACATAGCACCTTCTGTGTGATGCTGGTGAAATATTGTCAACATTTGAAGTGGATTAAAATAGTTCATCAAAGTTTTCCTAAGACATGAACAGGTATTGGGTATTGGTTTTAGGAAAAGTTAGCAAAGTTTTGATCCACTTTAAATGCTGACTACTGTATTTTGCTGTCCATTCTGTGTTAAACATGAGAGATTCAAAGTTTATCTTTTATTTTGTTGCAGTCATTATTTTTCACTCATTCTAGTCAGTGAAGCACCAGTCAATATGTATATGCGCTCTTTGGCGCCCTCTGCAGCTGGTGGCGCCCTAGACAACCATCTAGTTCACCTATGCCTAGAAACGGCCCTGGCTTGAGTAATGAGAGGTCCCAACTATTACACTTTATAAGCTTTTTCTAATGTATCTCTGAACAAACAGATAAGCAAATGTGTGTATATTTTTTATGCTTAATTGTTAAAAACATAGTATTTTTGCAGCACCTGTCAGGGCTGAACTGGGACAAAATATTGGCCCTGGCCCAGACCAGTCCACTACATAGGATCACAAATACCACCCATCTCTGTGCAACCTTGAGTATGTATACCAACTCAAAGCCATATTGAATGATTAAGTATAAAAGTATAAGAGCTGACACGTGACATTAGAATAATATAATGCAAACACTGTAAAAGGATTTGCGTTTTTTTTTTTAATTCTGCTTGTTTTAACCAATCTACACAATGTGTAAGCTAACCATTCTGACCACCTTATGATAACACTGAGACCTGATAAATGTTACAATGTAACAGAGCCACGAGGGTTTTCAATTCCAAACCACAGCAATCTTAATAACTACCATTATTTTGGTTTATATCTTTTCCTTTCATCCTATTTTTTGAGACCCTGCTGCCCCAATCAGGATTTCTTGCCTGGTCACACCTCAATTTTGCAATTTCTGTAGCATGACGTCTTTCTCATGGACATTTAATAAAGACATTTATATCCTTTGTGTGTATTGGAACAACACCAAAAAAAACCCTGAGGAATAAAGCAAATTTGACATAATTTGACACAAAACTCCAAAAATGGGCCGGACAAAATTATTGGCACCCTTTTGAATTATGGGTGGGATGCTCCGTTAAACTCACCTGGGGCAATATAAAAATCACACCTGAAAGCAGATCAAAAGTAGAGAAGTTGACTCAGTCCTTGCATTGCCACACTAAGCATTGAGAACAAAAAGAGGAGAAGATAACAGTCTGAGGACTTGAGAACCAAAATTGTGGAAAAATATCATCAATCTCAAGGTTACAAGTCCATCTCCAGAGATATAGATGTTCCTTTGTCCACAGTGTGCGACATGGCTCGAACTGATTTTGGCAAGTGTTTGATGTCCTCAGGGCAACATATTGTGTTGACCCAAGGACAACATTTTTCTAAATAAAACCTAAACCCACCCCAACCCTAACCATAACCAAACCCTAAAATCAGAGGGACATGATAACTGAAAAACAATGGTCTAGAAACAGCTAATCCTGATTGTAAGCTTAAACTTAAAACAAACTGTAAACTTATTTCTTAAATCTGATTGGTTGATTGAAATGTTGTCCCAGGGTCAACACAATGTTGCCCTGAGGACATCAACCACTTGGCAAAATCAGGAGAGCCGTGCAGCATGATCAAGAAGTTTGCAAACCATGGCACCGTAGGTAATCTCCCTGGACTTGGACACAGAAATTTTGCTGATATGTTATGCAGTTAGCTGACACTTAGCTGAATTATGTTGTGATTTAGACATTGGTTCATTGATTTGGAGAGGCGGATGAGTGGTGAACTTTAATAGGAACACATTATTAATTTACATTACAGAAGTCTATTTATGTTTGTATGATGACCTATAATCGTTTAGTTAATAAAGCTTAAATATATTGATGTGGAAAAGATTCCTTAGTACTTAAAGGTGCAGTGTGTAAATTTTAGTGGCATCTAGTGGTGAGGTTACGAATTGCAACCAATGCTTCAGTTAACTGCTCACCCATCGCTTTTAAAACGGATAGAGAAGCTACGGTAGCCACCACCAGACAAACATGTCATCTTCGGAGACAGCTTTGTAAAAAAAGTTTGTCTGTTAAGGGCTTCTGTAGAAATATGGCGGAACAAAATGGCGGCTTCCATGTAAGGGGACCCTCGGTATGTAGATAAAAACGTCTCATTCTAAGGTAATAAAAACCTAAAGGTTCAGTATGAAAGGTCTTTATAATACACCCCTGATTATATAGTTTTGTATATTATTTTGCATTTCTGTCAAAAGATCCTTCTAAAAATTACAAACTGCACCTTTAAATGTTATAGTTTTAAGTGTCCATAATGGCTTTGGCTATATAATGTTAAAGCAAGATATAGATAGTTTAACATGCCTCTTATCTTAAAGGGATAGTTCACCCAAAAATCGTCTACTTATCCTCATGTTGTTCTAAACAAGTATAAATGTCTTTTTTATGATGAACACGAATGAAGATATTTTAATAAATGATCAGCACACAACTGAATGTAACCATTGACTTCTATAGTAGGATAGAAAAATGTGATGGAATTCAATGGGTATCGTCAACTGTGTGCTCACCATCATTTATCAAAATATCTTCTTGATCATTTATCACAATACTTCAATTGTATTTATTTTTCTACTATGGAAGTCAATGGTTACCATTAACTGTGTGCTTACCATCATATATCAAAATATCTTCTTTTGTGTTCATTGGAAAAAAGAAACTCATACAGATTTAGAACAACGTGAAGATGAGTAATGATGACAGAATTTTCATTTTTGGGTGAAATATCCCTTTAAAATTATTTTTGGGGCAGTTACCAAATCTAACATTTAAAAAAGACACGCTTATTTAAAGTGTCCTAAAATTAAAATAATACAAGCAAAAATAATTAATGTAAGAGACAGCGCAATTTTTACTTCCTCACCAAATTTTTACACGGGCGTAGGGGAGCAGAAGTGTAAGTGCTGAATAAGCTATTTTGTAGGTGGAAAACAAATAGTAACTCATCAGTATTGAAAACCAAATATAAAATGACTTAAAATTCAGCATGTCCTAAAACTTGTACTGGATCTAGCATATTAAATAAATCCTATCCTGTTTGCCATGACCTATAAAGTAACAAGATGTCATAGATCTTTATGAAACAGTTCACATTTAGCATATTGGCGCCATCTGCTGCTGAAAATGTTCATTGGCATTATTTGTTGAGTCCTGATAGGTTTTAGTTAATTGCAATTTGCAAGTGTTTTAGTGAGGGTTCAAGGGTTAAAGTGGACATTTTACAATACTTTAAGATGTAAAATAAATCTTTGGTGTCTCCAGAGTACGTATGTAAAGTTTTAGCTCAAAATACTATACAGATAATTTATTACAACATGTTAAAATTGACACTTTGTAGGTGTAATAAAAAATGTGCCATTTTGGGTGTGTCCTTTAAAATGCAAATGAGCTAATCTCTGCACTAAATGGCAGTGTCTTGGTTGGATAGTGCAGATTAAGGGGCAGTATTAAACCCCTTCTGACATCACAGGGGGAGACACATTTCAAAGACCTATCTTTTTCCAACCCATTCTCACCAAAAAGCATACAAATGACATGCAGTGTGATTATCGTGCAATAGATATATAAAATTCCTATTTTGCGTGCATATGATACGCCAGTCCTTCCCATTCACTTATATGGCGAATCGTTTCGTGTCATTTTATTTATTGTTTTCTCATTTGTTTTCTGTTTTTTTACCATTGTCGCTTGGGTTTAAGGTTAGAACAACTTTTTGTTATATAAAAATGACATCCTAACCCAAACCCCATCTCTAACCCCAACTCCAAGCGACCATGGCTTAAATATAGACAAAAACATAGAGAAACTTTTATATTAAATAACCTGCTTGAACAAATCTAAAATCTAACCCTAAACCCAAGCGAAAATGGTTTAAAAAACAGAAAATTGAGAAAACAATAAATAAAACGACACGAAACGATTCGCCATATAAGTGAATGGGAAGGACTGGCGTATCATATGCACGCAAAATCGGAATTTGGCGTATGTATTGCACGATAATCACACTGCATGTCATTTTCATGATATGTTCCCTTTAAGAACAACTGCATAAGCCCACACTGTTGTCAGTAGTTCATTGTTGCGGTAAAACAAAAATTGTATCTACTATCTTGTGTATAGACGGTTTCATCGGACGCACGTGATACACGTCTGGATCCGAACCTTACTTCTGGTTTCGTTTTTTTAATGGTCTGACTAGTTGCTAAACTGATCTCTTGAACAAATGCCTCGTCAAAAATAACAAATGTTTTGGTTTCCTTGGTAATCTATGTGTTGTTTTTTTGCTTGTTATATAAATAAACTACGTTTAAAGAACTTTGTTGTTATTTATTCTTAGCGGAGTTTACCGGAAGTTACGTGCGGAACTCCACAGCCGCTTGTTTATGTTGTTACTGCTGAAACGGTCTATACACCACAGATATCTGGATTAAATATGCCCTAACCATACATTTAAAAACACATCACCATACGCGGGTGATTCTCACGAAAACTTGGTTTTAAAAATGTCAAGCATGAAAATGTAAAAATTGCTTAAATTTACTTTTTTCCCACCAGACATTGAAAAACAAAGCCTGGAGTAAATGGGAACATTAATTTAAAAACTTTTACTTAGCATTTAACACTTTTTGTAACATAATTAAAAAAATTTGTCCTAAAAAATCTCATTACCGCAACAGTCAGAAAACATCAACTCTGACATATTTTCAAAATTACATGACAAACCTGAAAGAACATAATTTGGAGATTCTGCACATGCATTTAAAATCAAAGTATTATGCTTCTATTAATTAAATTAACATTTAATAAGCATCTGTTGCGGTAATGATAATCAAAATGTCGTGTAAGCATTCTGACAAGACAATATTTCAAATTAACTGTAAAAAAATGATCTTACCTGGTAGCCATCTTGAAGTAACTGGTCCATGTGCTTGGTCACTCAAAATCAAACTTTATTAAAATTCTGTATGTGTGCTTAAACTGCTCTCAAAAAGTGTTGCGGAGGATGAGAACATCAGGCATGGACACATCATTTTCCTAATTTTTCTTCATTATTATTATACATGAATATTCAGTAAATATTTTTTTCTGTCATCTAAAGTAGTCTAGCAAAACATCCATTTATTTTTTTTCTTAATATTTTTGTGTTAATTTGATCAAATTACAACATAACGCATGTTCAAACACAGCCGGACACATTGCGGTAATGAGAATTTCAGCAGAAAATGAGATAAAATTTCCAATTATAAATTCTTATGTTGAAATCACACATTGTGCAAGGTAGAACACAGTATTGTGTAAATTCTGATGCTTTTTAATGTTATTATATTACACATTTTAAAGCTAAAATCATTAGTGCCTTGGTGTTTCAATGGTTTCGTGAGAATCACCCACGTACAATATACAATAGTTATGTATTGTAACACAGTGTTTACACATCTGGTTTAAAGCCGGTACTGCTCCTAGTATCATTGCAGTAGTATTTTTAGCACAATCGATGCCGTGTGCATACATAATCATAAGAACCGTGACTGGTTACTGCTGTGACATCATAATTTACGTCAACTGAGATGACGTCAGTTGCTCTCTCTCTCTACCTCTACCTCTCTCTCTCTCTCTCTCTCTCTCTCTCTCTCTCTTTCTCTCTCTCTCTCTCTATATATATATATATATATATATGTGTGTGTGTGTGTGTGTGTGTGTGTGTGTGTGTGTGTGTGTGTGTGTGTGTGTGTGTGTGTGTGTTATTTATATATATATATATATATATATATATATATATATATATATATATATATATATATATATATATATAAACTGCAAACAGTGGTTGCCTCAGGACAACAGAGCTTGAGGGAATGAAAAGAGCAAAATGTATAGATACAGGAGGGGAGTAGAATAAGAGGGAAGAATAAACAGGGGTTATAAACACATGATCCCGATGAGCTAAGCATGATGAGATGAGTGAAAACAGAAAACACAGAGGGGGAGAGAGAGAGAAGTATTTCAGTACAGCAAACAATCCCATGATTTAGGCTAAACTATGTTTCTGCCTAAATTTAATGTTACCCAAATGAAACCATGTGGAGCAAAGTACAGTTGTATTCAAATGTGAGAGGCGATATTTCATGAAGCTTTGTTATTATCACGTGATGAAAGAGGATGATCAGTTTGCTCCTGATGATTATAAGTAATTAACACTTTGCTATTGTGTTAATGATGAAAACAATTATCCTCAAAACACTTCGATTGATCACTGAAATTACCACCTTTGATTAGAAAACAAAAGAAAGCCTATCACTCCATGATATATGTAAATACACTGTTATAATGTTATCACATAGAATATACGAACGTAAGCAAAGCCACACATACATACATGTATATAACACAAATTTAAGATGCTTTGTTTATGCACAAACATAAGTACACATACTTGTGTGCTCATACAACACAATAGCATCAACTGACAGCAGTCTGTGAACTGAATAACACAAACACATTTGTGACTCTGTCTGCGATCCATGCAGGCTAAAGGTTCAGAATCTAATTATGAGATCAGGAGCTTTAACGTTTGATTTCAGTCTCTCATTTCAATCTTTGACACGGCCTCACTCTGTCAATGTTAAAGAAATCAAGGTTATATTTTCACAGAATGTTCTTTATGCAGGAAAAAACAGTAAATAAATGGCTTTAGCTGGGTTTTCTCACGCTGAGTCACATAAAAATTTTTCAGTTTTTGGGTAAATACAGTATCAACGTTCTCGGGCTTATTATGCTTTGGAGCACATGTGTTCTCTGTCTATGGTAAACAGACAGATCAAATTGCACTTCCTAGAAACACACGCACGCCCCCTGTATGCCTCTTTTCACCCTTTCGTTGTACCTCTCTTTCTCTCACTCGCACACTTTCTTGTAATTTCTCTCCTAATAAAAAACAGCATTCTTTGTTTTTAGCATAAATTAGACTATAAATATGTAAGTTGTTAATTCTTATCAGCACACAAACATGTTAGATGTGCACATGCATACACATAAATGTAGGGTACACATGTGGGTGTAAACATGTTAAAGTAGAATATCCGTCCTGTTTTTCATTTCCTCTGTTCATTTACTCCATCCCTCGTTCCCTCCCCACACCTCCTGTAGGAACTTCATCCACATTGTGCAATACTCTTGAGACGTTATCCCTTTCAGTCAGTGGTAAATACGGTGCCTGGGCACCCTTACCAAATCTGGTGATATGTGTGGCAGTGCACAACACAACAACATGGCATATATACTGCTCATGAGGTAAACAACAACATGTTCTGTCCCTGCAGTCCCTGCAGTGCCATCTGTTAAGGGTCAAACAAAAACTGGTATGGCCAGTCATTGCTGTCAATATAATTTCTACACTTTATTAAAAAGGCAATGCCAGTTTAATTCTTGTGATGATTTACCACACTGATATAGACGGTTTTAGCAGTAACAACATAAACAAACGGCTTTCGTGGAACACACGTAACTTCCGGTAAACTCTGCCAAAAATAAATAACAACAAAGTCCTTTTAAAGTAGTTTATTTATATAACAAGCAAAATAAACAACACGTAGATTACCTAGAAAACCAAAACATTTGTTATGTTCGATGAGGAATTTGTTCAAGAGTTCAGTTTCAGCAACTAGTCAGACCATTTAAACACACAAAACCCGGAAGTAATGTTCGGACCAGACGCGTAATTGCATCACTGCACGGGCGTCTGATGAAACGGTCTATAGACGGTTTCATCGGACACACCTGCGCTGATGCGATACACGTCTGGATCCGAACTTTACTCATGGTTCTGTTTTTTTAATGGTCTGACTAGTTGCTAAACTGATCTCTTGAACAAATACCTCATCGAACATAACAAATGTTTTGGTTTCCTAGGTAATCTATGTGTTGTTTTTTTGCTGTTTATATAAATAAACTACGTTTAAAGAACTTCGTTGTTATTTATTCTTAGCTGAGTTTACCGGAAGTTACGTGCGGACCACGAAAGCCACTTTGTTTATGTTGTTACTGCTAAAACCGTCTATAAAGAGAGATGTCATGAGCAAAAACATGTAAAATGTTACATATGGCATCTCTACTGGTCCTGATTAATAATCTCTAAATCAGAGGTGCCCAAGGCAAAGTTGGCCCGCAATGACCTTTAATTTGGCTCTTTATGCCATGTGCAGGGTTCCCACGGGTCCTTAAAATCCTTGAAAGTTTGTGAATCTGGGGGAAAATTGCAAGGACCTGGGAAGTTTTTGAAAATATACCTACATAGATACAGGTCATTGAAAGTGCTTGAATCTATTTTTTGCAAGAAGTTTTCTGAAAAAAAATCCATCTAATTCCCTGTGTAGGTTCGGATAATATTATAAAAAACTATGCTTTTTTGCATAGTTGTGTTTGACACATGAAAACGTCAGTGTATGTAACTGTTGTTTCTTGAGAAGGGAACGAGACGCTGCATCTCCCTTGCCATACTTCCTGCGTCCCTGTAATGCCGTCTTTAGCAATATTTCAGATAGCGATATACTCCTGGCTCCTGCGTAACCCTGTCTTTGTCGTTAAGCCTCACCATTGATTGAATTTGATATACACATTCAGACGCACTTACCCCTGGAGCCGTCCCCAAAGTGTCACCGCAATGACGCAGTGCGAGTTCCCTCGAAAGGGAACTGTAAAAGTATCTTATACCATGGTCTGTTTAAATACTCGATTCTGATTGGCTTAAAGGTGTGCATTAAAAACGTTTAATGCACAGGTAGTTCCAGTCAGTTTGATTACAGTTAGAAATTAATCCGCTACTATAAACATTCATTTAAATAAAAGCAATACAATGGCATTACTTTACTTAAAGCGGACGTAGTGCGAGCCTTAACTTAACAAAATTACCTACGTTTTTACACATCTGTTAAAAAAATTACACTGTAAACATTAATTACAGCTTTAACTTGTTTTTAATTTGACAAATAACCAAGGTATAAGCGGGATAATCCACGGCTAGCCATGCATTAAAGGATTTTAATGCACTTCGCAGAGGCAACTCTACGCGTCGGGTGGTTCTTCACCTCTACGTTGACTCGTGCATTAAAATCCTTTAATGCATGGCTAGCCGTAGATTATCCCTTACTTAAAAGGTAACACGATGAAACCTTGCTCTCACTTGAAATGTGTCCCCACATTTAGTCCTTGAATTTGAGGGTATTGGACCTGGAAAGTCCTCAAAAGGTCCTTGAATTTGAAGTTAACTAACGTGTGGGAACCTTGCATGTGAGATAAGGAAAACGGAAGACCGTCATTGACCCAGATGTTCATATTTCTAAACATTTTCTAAAATTATTTTTAGTTTTGTTTTATTTGTACATTACAAAAATGTAAATTGAAAGTGAATACATTTTTTGAATGTACATGCATACTTAAAGGTGTACAGCATGTGTCACGAAACTCAACAAATTCGGGTACTACAGGCTAATAATGGAGAGGTCAAGGCAGTGGTACCTTTGAAAAAAAAACTGCATTAGCATAGACAGAGTAATGTTTCCTTATTTATTTTAAATATTAGAAAATTAGAAATTAGGAGAATCTGGGCAATTTAAATTTTAATATAACACAGCAACATTTAATTTTGGTGCACGGCCCCAAGCTGTACAGTTTAGTATCCTCTGATTTTAAAGGGATAGTTCACCCAAAAATAAAAATTCTGTCATCATCATTTACCCCCCGAGTTGTTTTCAACCTGTTTATATTTCTTTGTTCTGCTGAACACAAAGGAAGATATTTTGAGCAATGTTTGAACCAAACAGTTTTGGAATACCATTGATTTCCATACTATTTATTTTCTTACTATAGAAGTCAAAGGTGCTCCTGCTTCCTGCTTGATTACAAATATCTTCTTTTGTGTTCAGCAGAACAAAGACATTTTTACAGGTTTGGAACAACATGAGGGTGAGAAAATGCTCAATTTTCATTTTTGGGTAAACTATTCCTCTAAGACGAGCCATATTTGTCTTACAGACAAGTGTTTTTTGAGTTAATATTGTATTGCAAAGATTTTTTCCAGCCACTGGGCAGTAAGCGCAGCTAAAAGCTCTTCTGGGTATTAATTAACCTCATATCTCTCCAATCTCTACGCTTTCTACCGCACTCTTATCAGCAAGAAAGAACAGCGCTTTTGTACAATGTACGAGAATAGACGGCGGGAGACAAAGGGTTATATGGCCATATCAATGTAAGCAATTTCTTTATCAGTGTCTTGAAGGCTGAAGTATTGCTGACTTTTTACAATCTACTGGAGTTTAAACTCATGGCTCTGTCCTCCTTACTCCAGCCCTGATCTCCATTTTCCCTCTTTGCATAACCTGATCTCCCCTCTGGGTTCACTTGTTCTAAGAATAGGTCTGATCCAGTTGTAGTTGGGTTTTTTCCTTGTTCTTTTTCAATAAAACTTTAAAATCATTCTGTAATGAAATGAGTAATAACACACAAGCTGTTCTACTGTATTTTATTGACCATATCATTCGCATTATCTCTATTTGCACATTATTAATGGCATATAGCTTTAAAATTCAGCATGTTACACTATATCCTCTATAATAGTAATATATCACGCATACATCAGAGGAACTCAGCTGTCTGCTTCCTGTGTACTTCCTCAGGCCCAATGTTAAAGAGCCCACTTACTCACAGAGGATTTGACATCTTTATCTCCCCACTGTCTCGATGATTAAAAGGAGATGATGTTGTCAATCCAGATGAGATTGCCTCCCGATGTTCAAGTTGTGGTAGGAATTCAAATGTATTAACAAATCTGATTTTGTCATTTGGTTTACTGTGCAGACATGGGAGATACATGATTCATTTAAGCAGAACTGATAGTAAACTACATTTTGATGGTACTGTAGGTTCAGGTAGGTAAAAATCTGTTGCGTGCTGTTCAACAGTCTGTCTTGGGTTACTGGAGGGAGGTTTGTAGACTGTGACGTGTAAGGGGAGGAGCCACAACTGTACTTATGGATGCTGGTGATGGGGGGTGAACATATGGACTGGTGCTCCACAACGCGAGGGATTGGATCACAGTTGCGCTTTGGATATCGCTTGGAGACGCGACTGTTTGTGGCGGTGCGCGCACTCATCTGCCCAAGGCGTTTGGCGAAAGACTGCACGCGCTTTGAGAACAAGGAAGCAAAAGCGGATTAATCGTTGTTTTGTCAGTACAGGAAGGAGAAGAAGAAACATAGTAAACTGATTTTGTGTTCCTCTCCTTTCGTGTTTTGGTTCAGCCAGCAGATTAAAACCTGGATAATCTTTATCCCGGGGTTTAAAAAACGGACACACTGAAGTTAGAAACTGGAATATTTGTGTGCAGCACGTACAGTAGATGTCAATGCTCAGAAAAGAAATCCAATAATTCAGTGACATTGACAGCGCCTTGTTTTGAATTTTAAAGCAGGCAAGGCAATCGCCCATCTTGCGTTATTAGCCACTATACGCAATATATTATATAGAACTGACATGTTAATAAGCAACTTCACGTAAAAAGTAAAGGCTATCCTGAGAGACGCTATTTATGTATACATTTAAATTCTTATCAGAGATCTGACTAACGGGCGCTTCTCCAGGCCAGCACACCTTCGAGCATCACCGTTTAATATTTGCTCGCCGTTACGGGGACATAACATCTCAATTAGCAACATGACGGATGGACCGAGACAAAGAGGCAGCGCGGCGGCGAGCACCAGCAGCGTGGATGGAGCGGCGGACACTGGGGCAGCTGCAGGAGAGTCGGTGGGATTGAAGAAGGAGATTGGTCTCGTCAGTGCCTGTGGTATTATTGTTGGTGAGTGCTAAACTGTTTTGTTTTAAATTATTAGATTTGTTGTAGCGTGTAATTTATGGGGATTTTATAAGGATGCGTGGTCAACGACGCACACAGAAAATGCCCTCTAACGTTACCTCCATCGATCTCCATTCACAGTCACGGTTATCAGTCGTAATAAATCTAGTGAAAGGTGTGATTTATGTATTACGAAAAAACTATATTTAAAAATACAATATTACAACACGTATCTTCATCCATGTGATTTAATCGACTGTGCAAAAAAACTAAGCCAAATGTCCTGCACTGCCCTTGAAACCGACTGGGTGTCACCTGCTGGAAGGGGTCACGTGTTGTGCTCTCTACAAACCTCATTGCAAGACAATTTGTGCTGAATGTTATATGATATCAAAAAGACGTAGATACATGTATTTAGAAATACTGAAAAAGGTTAGCTGGTTTAAAATGGTCCTCCCAGCCTGTCAAAGCTGGTGGGTCAGTTGGTCTTCCAACCTGACCAGCTAAGTCCAGCTAGACCATCTGAAAAAGTGACCAAAACACAGCTAGACCAGCTTGCTACACCAGCTACAACCAAACTAGGAGACCAGCTAAAACCAGCTTATGCTGGTCTTAGCTGGATTTTTCAGCGCACACACACACATATTATATAGCCTGTATATTTATACAGGGACATGTAGTTCATATTGTCTGACAATGAATGGGTTTGGATTGGTTTTATTGAGATAGATCCACGAGTAGTCCTTTAACGCTACATAAAACATAATGGTCTCATAAAAATAGGAATGCAAATGTGGATAAATCATGACTGAACCCCTGTCAAGTACACAAACACAGACTGTAGCATTGAACTCTCATCAAGTACAATTTTATTTATTGCTCAAGCTATAAACGTTTTTTATTGATGATAAGATTTCATCAAAAATAACGCCAGATAACACCAACCCACCCAAGATAATCTCAACCCATATTTATAATCCCCTTCAGCAACCTTGATCTGGTCACACATTCACATGCACTCAGTCGGCACCACGTGAGCATCATTATCAAGTGATTGTTGCTCAAAACTTTCTTTGGGCCTTTGTTCTTGGTGTGCTTCATTACATTTCTCAGAATACTTTATAACTACTGCTATTCATGTTCTTACTAACCTTTGCACTTGAATACTGAACCCTTAGTGAATAGAAATTATTATATGGACCTAAACCTTACCAGCTTACTCCCATCTTTGATATTGGCTTTGCTGAATTCCTTAAATGAAAGGAAAATGCCAGTAAGAGTAACTGAAAGGCGTCTGTAGGTGGGTTATTATTTTGTGTCCGTATGGTTCAATTAAATGTTAAGGTTTAAATTTCAAAATAAATTTGCAGACTACTTGCATACATTTTCTTTTTTGAGGACCAAGTCTAAAATTTCTGGTTATATTTAATTTTGGAAGAATATTTGGGGGATAATTGCAAAAATGTCAATGTGGTGTGACCGGTCTGTGTCAATTAAGCTAGTACTTTTATATAAATATATTCATTAAAAAAAGTGGAATAAAATATAATCATCTAGTTTAGTGTAATATGGTTTTTACATACATTTTTACATAATTTGTCAAAGATTATTTAGAAAACAGCTGTTTTCAGCATATGTCCGGATAAATATTACAAAAACGCATTAAAATTTACATTAGTAATAACTAATAAAATTCATTTTCATGTGATATTTTAAAATGTTTTTTTTCCTGATGATTAGACTTGCATGGCATTAAGGTGGACAAAAAAATTAAATATTATATATTTCTCATTCTTTGGTGCAGTTGGCGGTTACACCATTTGACCTTTTCAGGTCTATTCAATCTTAAAGGGACACTCCACTTTTTTGAAAATATTTTTCAAAATTCATTTTCCAGCTCCCCTAGAGTTAAACATTAGATTTTACCGTTTTGGAATCCATTCAGCCGATCTCCGGGTCTAGCGGTACAATTTTAGCATAGCTTAGCATAATTCATTGAATCTGATTAGACCATTAGCATTGCGCTCAAACAAACGAAAGAGTTTCGATATTTTTCCTATTTAAAACTTGACTCTTCTGAAGTTACATTGTGTACTAAGGCCGACAGAAAATTAAAAGTTGCGATTTTCTAGGCCAGTATGTCTAGGAACTATACTCTCATTCTGGCGTAATAATCAAGCACTTTGCTGCCGTTCCATGGCTGCAGGAGGCGCAATGATATTATGCAGTGCCCGAAAATAGTCCCCAGCTATTGAAAAGTTACAAGAGGACTACTTTCAGGCGCTGTGTAATATATATATATATTGATATTCTATTCTAAAATATCGAAACTCGTTGGTTTTCTTTGAGCGCAATGCTAATGGTCTAATCAGATTCAATTGATTATGCTAAGCTATGCTAAAAGTGGTACTGTCAGCTGAATGAATTCCAAAATGGTAAAAATCTAATATTATCTGTAGTGGAGATGAAAAAGGGATATTTAAAAAAATGTGTCCATTTAACTTTGGTGCAAATGTAATTTTTTCATTGCATCAAATTAACATAAAAACACTATGTGCGTTGGAATATACCTGATGCATGCTTTAAAAACAAGTTTTTTGAAAAGATTTTTGAATTTCTCATCTTGCCAAACCGTTTTTGTCACTGACGCAGGTGCTCTATCACTGGTACATTGAGTAACAGAACAAACCGGCCTATTACAGGTTACTGATGGATTGACTGGAGAATGTCCAAACATGTGTGGTGGTGGTGGAAAGCTTGCAAAACTTAAGCTAGACCAAACTAGCTATAACCAGCCAGCAACTGAAAATATATTTTATGGCATGCACTTTTCAATTCTTATACTCACATGAGATCTTAATCTACAGTCATGAATCAAAGGTTGATGATGATTCAGACCGCGGGTCATTAGTTTGGCTTCTTGCAAGCATATTAAAATGAGAATGCAAGATTAAATTTAACATGATTAAAAATAAATTTTTGGCTTTGTTTCTTTCTCGGTTTTAGATGTATGTGTAACTAAAGCCTGCACATCTAGTTGCTATTGATTTTACAGGGAATGTGTGAGCCACAGGGCTGGGCATTGTATGACAATGTACACTTGATCTTGTCTTGTTAGGGGAAGCTTTAAGAAGCAATTTATCGGGTTACTCGACTAACTTTCTGGAAGTGAGAATATGTAAAAGGGAAGCATTTTTCTATCTACAGTATATTGCAGCATATCTGGTTTGACTGGAAAAGTCAGATTAATGGAGGTGTGAAAAAAATCAATTAAATGGTTAAGAAGGATTCGCCTCAGCAAGCATGTTAGTACGAGTATTAAAACTGAAGCACTAGAGAGTGTAAAATCACTGCACAATAAATGACCCATGTTTCTGCACAATATCCTATAACTGATGCGTTAGTTAGTTCACACATCGCCCGAATTCTTGGCAATGGCCCAGGTTATAGTATAGACATACAAGAACAGCTCATATCTATTTCTGTCTATATGCAGTTTTCAATGTGCAATGTGTGGCTGGCTCTGCTGCTGACACTCTGCTTACATCAGCATAATGTTAGGACATTACTACAGACTTAAAATCCAGTGGGGTCCAAAATATTAATGTGTGAGTTATTAAACACAGCCCAATCATTGATTAGATGCATTTAATGGTGATTTTGACAATCTGATTAGATCTGTGCTGGGAACAGATTGAATAACTGAAATTAGAGGGTTGACATCAGTGCAACAAACAGACACACAAGGGAAGCAAGAGGATGCTGTAGAATAGGAAATTCATCTGCATTTTTTTTCCAGTCGAGTCAGCAATAACCCTCCGCATAAGTTTGCACAATGATCCATCTCACTCCTTAAATGTCCCTTTACCAAACCTGTTGATGTCAGTTTTTCCTGCTGATTTCGCTTTAGTCTGATAATACCACATAACACCCTAGCCTGCTGAAACCAGAACAATCTCCTGCTGCTTGAATTATGCTTCGACAACATTAAGAAACGGCTTAGAATGTATAAAGTTTTGAAACTTGTAATGTGGGCAAAGTTTGAGATAATCATATTTTGGACTGGCTGACCTATTTGAAAGCATAACCAAAGACAGAAGCTAAATGATCCGTGATGGTCATAATGGTTTCTGGATATTATGTGGATACTGCACATGCATAATGTGGGCAGCAGCATTTGCAGAGAAAACATCCAAAAGAGAATTAATATCAGTGACAAGGTAGGAGAAACCTGTAGTAGAGAAAAAGCAATCTTGAATTTCCAGTTCAGACTCAAAGATGAAAACAAATGTTTAAAAAACTTCGATTTATCACTGTTAAAGGAAAACAACACCGTTTTTCAATATTTTACTATGTTCTTACCTCAACTTAGGTGAATTAATACATCCCTGTCTTTTTTCAATGCGTGCACGTCATCTTTGTACAGCGTGTACTGAATGTGTTAGCATTTAGCCTAGCCCCATTCATTCCTTAGGATCCAAACAGGAATGAATTTAGAAGCCACCAAACACTTCCATGTTTTCCCTTTTTAAAGACTGTTACATGAGTAGTTACACGAGTAAGTGTGGTGGCACAGGATAAAACGTGGCCAGTTTTTGGGCGGAATAAAAACGAGAACTATATGCATGGCGGAAGAGGACTTAGTTTGCAGCACTTTGACCTTGAACGCAGTAATATTGACGGAAGTTTAAGCGAGAAGGGGAGTAGTCAGGAGTGATGATGTTACTGCGCGCCGAGTTCGAAGTGCTGCAAACTGAGTGCTCATCCACCACACAATATAGTTCTCATTTTTCAATTGCTTAAAAAATCGCCACATTTTGTTTTGTGCCACCTACTTGTGTAACTACTCATGTAACAGTCTTTAAATAGAGAAAACATGGAAGTGTTTGGTGGCTTCTAAATTCTTCCCTGTTTGGATCCTAAGGAATGAATGGGGCTAGACTAAATGCTAACACATTCATGTTGCGTTGTACAAAGATGACGTGCACGCATTGAAAAAAGAGAGGGATGTATTCATTCGTCTAAGTTGAGGTAAGAACATAGAAAAATATTGAAAAACGGTGTTGTTCTCCTTTAAAGGAATAGTCAATTTTATTAAAAGAAAAATCCAGATAATTTACTCACCACCATGTCGTCCAAAATGTTGATGTCTTTCTTTGTTCAGTCGAGAAGAAATTATGTTTATTGAGGAAAACATTCCAGGATTTTTCTCATTTTAATGGACTTTAATGGACACCAACACTTAACACTTAACTCAACACGTAACAGTTTTTTTCAACGTAGTTTCAAAGGACTATAAACAATCCCAAATGAGGCATAAGGGTCTTATCTAGCGAAACGATTGTCATTTTTGACAAGAAAAATAAAAAATATGCACTTTTAACCACAATTTTTCGTCTAGGTCCGGTCCAGCACGACCTAACGTAAATGCGTAGTGACGTAGGGAGGTCACGTGTTACATATATAAAACGCACATTTGCGGACCATTTTAAACAATAAACTGACACAAACACATTAATTAGTATCAGTTGACATACAACAACGTCGGAACGGTCCTCTTTCAACACACTTGTAAACACTGGGGCGGAGTTTCGCGTTCGTCTTCTGTGACCTCTTGACGTCATGACGTATTGAGTAAAAATTGCGAGAAATTGTGGTTTAAAAGTGTATTTTTGTTATTTTTATTGTCAAAAATGACAATCGTTTCGCTAGATAAGACCCTTATGCCTCATTTGGGATTGTTTATAGTCCTTTGAAACTCCGTTGAAAAAAACTGTTACGTGTTGAGTCAAGTGCCAATTGTTGGTGTCCACCAAAGTCCATCAAAATGAGAAAAATCCTGCAATGTCTTCCTCAAAAAACATAATTTCTTCTCGACTGAACAAAGAAAGACACCAACATTCTGGATGACATGGTGGTGAGTGGATTATCTGGATTTTTCTTTTAAGAAAATTGACTATTCCTTTAAGTGCAGAACCAGTCCACAAACTAACTCTACTTTCAGTGACATCACATACTAGATCAGCAGTTTCTGCTTCAAAAGTGTTTGATCTTTGTCCTGTTTACCCAAGTCTTAATTCAGCTTGGCCTGATTTGACGTTTTTGACCTTTGCCATCTGGGTTTGTGAGCTCTTCGCAAGGCTTCGGTAGAATCTTCATTTTACATTGACATGTGACCAGTTTGCCCATTCCATTGCCATTGTTAAATGTTATCAAGGCACCTTGTTCCTAACCAATGCTTCTAGTTCAGAAGCTGTGATAAGTGTCTTGGAGATCCATAAGTCTTTCTGTAACAGGACGTAAATGAAGGTCTACATGCTTAAATGTGCTTACCCCCCTTGTATTTGCTGTGTGTACTTCATTACTCAACCTGAAAACCAAGTCGATAAATGGCAGTCTGCTGTCTCTGACTCTCACTCACCATCTGTTTCTCTCCCTTCCCATTGGTTGCCTGCGTCCTCATCTCTCTCTGCTCAGTCACATCTTTATTTCATTTCGCCCTGCTTCCCTTCAGTGGTTGAGTAATATCAGCCCATTTTTCATTGTCACCGTGTGGTCTCACTGATGTCTACATCTAGCGAGTGGGGTTTACTACTGTCTGCTTTAAATTCAACATGTTTTCCTGTGCATCCCTGATAAATCTAAAATCTCTTTAAATCCTTTACTCTTGATAATGTTTTTGATTCAAATGGCTGTTAAATTACAGCATTACAGTGATGGAGGTCACAGTGAGAGATTCAAGGATTATAAAGATGCTTTTTATATATTACACTTTCATTCATGCTCTTTTATCTTCTGACATGCATTATAAATATGGATCATGACGCTACAGAGCACCAGGGAAACGAATAAAGTTGAACTGAACTAATGTCCCAAAATCAGGAAATTCGTTAATTTGAGTTGCATAAACAAAACTACAATAAGGTGTTTACTATAGAAAAGGGGCCAAGAACTGAAAAAAAGTCATGTTTTACATCTGCAGTGGCTTTTTTTTTACAAATTCTGGGCCACTGCTCTTAAGGGGGTCGCACACAGGACGCGCAGCGCCGCGTCGTTCTAAAAATCTCGAACACATTGCTTTCTATTAGTATACGCACACTGGCGCCGACAGGTGGCACTTGTCCTCGCCGCCCAGATACGACTCAGGGAGTTGCTCAAATCCCTGTCGCGCCACAGAGCGCCAATCACATAGTTAAATAACATCATATTTGTCCCAAATCATTAAGGATTAACATTGGCTGCTAACGTATATTTTGCATTTTGAATTAGACGCTATCTGACGAAGCTTGCGCTATTTAATGTGCACTTCTGGTTTACCATACGTCCGAGTTATCCTAGACACGACGCTGAGCTGTGCGGCCGGTGTGCGACCCTCTTTAGCCAGAGGATCCCAGGCCCTGGACCCCATTAACCCTGTTTGTAATTATACTTTAATGCTTATCCTCTGCATCCCTTCTTTTCCAGGTAACATCATCGGATCTGGAATCTTTGTCAGTCCAAAGGGAGTGTTGGAAAATGCCAGTTCAGTGGGCCTGGCTCTCATCGTATGGATCGTTACAGGGGTTATCACAGCAATCGGAGCGCTCTGCTACGCTGAGCTGGGTGTCACTATTCCCAAATCCGGAGGGGACTATTCTTATGTCAAGGATATCTTCGGAGGGCTGGCAGGGTGAGTTTCTAAGTGCATATTGTATGTTTTTTTGGCACCTGAGAAATATTTATAGAAGATGGACTCTGGAAAGCCAGAGTCACTGCTAATCAGGTGTCATAGTCCATTAATGTTATTGCTTGGAGCCATAACCCTACTTTTAATTTTTAAGCGGGTGACTTGAGTAATAATAAGTATGTAAGGTCATTTTGACATGGTAGTTCCTCAGTGAACTTTTACTTTAGACTCAACAAACTATAAAAAAAACAAGACGTTGTCCAGATAAGAAATTGTTTTGAGTAATGTACTGTAGCAACAGCCTCATTAGATTAAAGTATATAAGCTGCCAGTGAACGACATATAGTGGAAAGCTTTTCGTCTTTGTGCACACTGTAAAAAAAAGATTTGTTCATTCAACTTAAAAAAATTAGTTGACTCAAAAAGGTAGTGTAACATTAATGTGTCAACTAATATTTTTAAGTTGAATTAACTTAATTTCAACGCAACCAGGTAAATAACTTTTATTTACAGTGTATGAAGAATGAATGGGAGAAAATGATTTCCCTTCCTTCCTTCTCTCCCCTCAATTCCATTCCTGGATGCCATTTTTTATAGCTATATGTAAATGGCTGTAATTAGTTTTTATAAATGAATAAGCAACATTATCTTGGATGGTAAATGGCACGTTAACAATGTTAAATCCAGATTGCACTCTGGTCAGTTAACTGTAATTGCGCAAACCCTTTAGCTGTGTGCACACCGCCAGCCACTAGCAACGGTAGATTGATGCGAAATCATTCATGTTCAGATAGTGACAATTAACGACAGGAAGTGGGTGTGTACAGCATCCCAATAAAGCTTAAATTCAAATGATGAGAAACTTTTAGGAGCGACTACCAACAGGAGTGAAGCAGTGGAGCTGACACCACAACTATAATAAAGATAAATCTGAACATTGTTTTGTGTTGCATTTCTGCCGATCTGTATTACGGACATAAAGCTGTTATATAAATGCGCCTCTGAAGGGAACAGCCTTGAGGAAAGTCTCAATGGCATGTTTTTATCGTCAGTATAATGCCTGATAAAGCATTGTTTATAAGCGCACAGTGATGCTGGTAACCACCACAGACTCTCTCTCTCTCTCTCTCTCTCTCTCTCTCTCTTTTGCTCGCATTCTCTCATCATCATGCACGTGGACCGGGTCCTGCATAAATGCAATAGGTTACTCGATTACAAAAATAACCGATAGTGACAGCCCCTTTTTTTAAAAAAAGACCACTCTGTTTTATCTTTAAATCCATTTTGAAACAAAAACATCTTCTGATGCCACAAGTATGTCGCATCTTTGACCACTGTGCTTAAGATGCAGGTGTTGCCTCTAATTTCAAATAGCTCCAAATGGTTTTAAGGCCATTAAAGCCTGTCATCAAGCAAATAAGCATTTTCTTCATGTACTCTTTTAGTTTTTGTTGTCTGTTGCTTAAAAAAAAATTGCTTGTAAAAAATCAGAATCGGCCTTGAAAAATCATGATCGTTGCATCAATACAATAAATGTTATCGCTGGATATTTGGATATTTTGGTTTTTGGAAAAAATTTTTTTTCATCTGATGAACAATAAACCATTGACAGTCAATCAATTCTATTCTAATTCAAAGTGCTTGCATGAAATGACAGACGACACTGTGGCAAAGCTTTTTGCTGATGTCTATAACATCAAATTAGTTCAGGTATCCAGCGTTGTAATTAACTACATAGTGTTTTTGTTCTACTACATTGACTACGCCAATAGATATGATGATAGATTACACAAACTACTTGATTCAATGTGTAGAGGTACGCATGTAAACAATTGCAGTAGTTTTTATTAAAGGAAATCTACAACATTATGTAATGCCATTAGAGGTAAATGATTTGCACGAATACTGCAAATTAACCTAAAGGGATAGTTCACCCAAAAATTAAAATTCTTTCATCATTTACTCACTCTCATGTTGTTACAAACCTGTATAAAATTCTTTTTTCTGATGAACACAAAGGAAAATATTTTGAGAAATGTTTGTAACCAAACCGATTTACTTCCATAGTATTCTTTTTTCCTACTATGGAAGTAAATGGGGTCCACGAACGGTTTGGTTACAAATATTTCTCCAAATATCTTACTTTGTGTTCATCAGAACAAAGACATTTATGTGGATTTGTAACAACATGAGAGTTAGTAAATGATGACACAATTTTCATTTTTGGGTGAAGTTAGTGTAATCCTCCGGTTGTGTGACAGCTAATGTAGTTTATGTAGTTATAATGTAGTTATAGTAATCATTAAAGTGTAAACGAATCTTTACTCATTTGTTTAGAACTGTAACCCTAACAACCTTATTCATAGAAAAGGGCAACATAGCAACAGTCTCTTGCAGTCTGAAGGGTGCTTATGACATTGTTTACATGCTAACAAACCTAAAGCGATACTCCAGCCAAATATCAAAATGACCCCATGATTTAATCAACCTCAAGCAATCTGAAATGCATATGTCAATCATTTTTCAGACGAACACATTTGGAGTCATTTTAGTAAATGTCCTTGCTCTTCCAAGCTTTAAAATAGTAAAAAAAAAACAGGGATCAGGGAACAACTTTTGACTTTAAACCCCCAAAAAGTGCATTTATTCTTCACAGAAGTAATTAACGTGTCTCCAAGGGGTTAATACAAGTCTTTTGTAAGTAATCAATGCGAATTTGTACTAAAAATATCCATATTTTAAACTTTATGAGCCATAATAGCGAGCTTCCGGTAACAACAACATCTCTGACTCGCACGATTATTTTATACTTTATTATATATTATTATTTTATATAATTTTACAATTATAAAGCTTGGAAAGCAAGGTCATTTACTAAAATAACTCCAAATGTGTTAGTCTGAAAGATGATGGACATCTGTATCTCAGATTGCTTAAGGGGGAGTAAATCATGGGGTCATTTTGATATTTGGCTGGAGTATCCATTTAACATTAATATTGCCTGTGGACAGTCATTAGCTGGTCATACAGTAACAAATGATGAGTTAATAGCTCTTATACACTTGTGATGTAAGAATAAGGTCATTGTTGTATATATGTTATGTATACATCTTCTAAAATAATGTTTTTTGCAGGGTTTTTGCGGTTGTGGATTGCTCTGTTGGTGATTTACCCGACTAACCAGGCTGTCATCGCTCTCACCTTCTCCAACTATGTTCTTCAGCCTCTGTTTCCCACCTGCTTCCCACCTGAAAACGGACTGCGGCTGCTCGCCGCCGTCTGCCTATGTGAGTACCAAAAAGAGAAATGAAACTGAGATTTGTGCTTATTGTTTTCGGCTCATGTTTAGATTACCATTGCATGGTGAAGGCCTCTGTTTCACCAACTAATAGCAGATGGAGGAAGTGTTCGAAAATAGAAAAACGATTTTTCACAATTTTGTTTGATGGCTATGTTTTTTAGTGCAGAAATCGCACACTTCACTTCAAATACGGAAAAAGTAAAGACAGAAAGAGCAGTTACCCGTATTCTAAATCATTCTGAATGTGCTAATCCGCATGTTAAACAGGATGTGGTTTGGATATGAAGCTTTCTTACGTTTGTTTACATGTTTTGTGGTCGCCTTTGATTTTGTAGGTCACACTAAAAAAATTGCACTGAAGATTTGTTTTGAAAGCATTGGTATGTCATATTTCTGTCAATCACTGCATTATCCAGTGGCCATTTTGGGGTATTACATCATTTATATTATTCGTACAGATGGCCCAAAAAGTTTGGGGTAAAGATTGTGTTTTTGATCATGTGCTTACTAAAAACTAGCTATACCAAATGGTTACGTAGACCTTCAGAGGGTTAGTGGCGGAAATCATTTGTTGAAATTCTGAATAAAAATCCCATTCTCTACCAGATGAAAATCTTTACCATATAACTGAGAGTTATCATGTTAACTGTTAACGTTAATCTTTTATCTCCGCGACAACAACTTACACAATCACTGTTTCCACATCTGGATGTTATTTGCTTCTTGTCAACACTTGCATATTCTAGCCGTTTTTCTGCACACGCTATTGTCGGGAAGATGCGCTTTCTTGCTGCATTACATTGTCGAAAAAGTTTATAAAAGGACATGGGATCAAATCACATTGGAATGAGAGAATAAATAAAGGTTGAGGACAGGATTAGTTGGACTGGTGTGTGAATAAAGGCACACATGAGAAGAGTTGTGGGAAAGTGTTTGGAGAAGAGAGGGATGAAAGAGAAAGAAAAGAAATGTGTAATGATAAATAAAGTGATGGTTCTTCATGGCGTCAAGCATCCTGGTGTGTGACCTTTTTACAAACTTCGCACTGGGGTTACAAATACTGCAAGTTGTGTGTAGACAACAAACAGATAAATGGGTAGAAAGATAGATGTCAAGTAAAGGGGATAGTAGAATCACTCTAGTGCTTTTCCTCAAGTCGGATAAAAGCATCTACTAAATGTAAATGTAAATATATGAGTATCTAAATTAACCAAAACTAACAGCCATTCAAGATTTTTAATTGTTTTAGCATACTGTTAGCTATAGATCAGACGCAGGTGCGTTGTCGTGGTTACGTGGCTGGCCCGAAGTTAACTTCTTGTTTGTGCTTGTTTATCACTTTGGCTAGTGACTAAACTGACCTATGGAACGAATACTATGTGGAAAATAAAAATGTTTAGTTTCTAAAAGACGAGGGAAGACAGTGAGCATGGATCAAATCTGTGTGGAGTAACGTTAACGTTAGCTCAAGCGTTACGCTTAAGCTATTATTTAAACTAAGGTAATTTACTATTTATTTATTTTACTTGTTATCATAAATAATCTACTATAGAAGTACTCCGTTGTTATTGATTCTTTGCGGAAGTCTCCCGGAAGTTAAGTTATGGCCCACAAAAGCCGTTTGTTTATGTTGTTACCGCTAAAACCGTTTGTATTGTTTGGGTTGTAAAACAGTGTCTATTTTGAAGGGTAACAGGAGATGGACTAGACTGTACTAAAACATTACATCTGTAGGTTACCCAGCATTCAATAGCGCTTCTCAACTTTGTCCCTTAAGGATGTTGGACTTTGTCGACATCAAAGCATTCTGCCAGAGAAGAAAGTACTTGTAGTGCTACAATGTAAACTTGCCAGATGTTTTTTTTCTTCTTCATTAGCTTTTGTTTTGTATCGAAGAACAGCAGGAAGTTAAATGAAAGAGCAAAAGTGGACACTATAGCAGAGTTTTACAGGATGTTCTTGGCTCCTTTGTATCTGCAGTTCTAGACCAAGTACCACAATTCTGAGAAAAGTGTTTGGAGTTAGATGTTTATGGCTGTGTTTCAAAACCCAGTTGGCTGCCTGTAGGGGAAACATTTTTATACTCCTGACCCCTTTCTACCCTCCTAAAAACAATAGAAGCAATCACAGAAATTCTAATGCGTTTAAACAAATTCTATTATCTTTTATTACAATACCATTATGCACCATCGCTGTTTACTATTTAAAAACATAACAAATTTCCTTTCTGTAGTGTGTTGTGGGTCATATTCCTGTAGGATTTAATGGTGTTCTATTGGTTCCCATCAATTAGAAAGCATCCTACCAACAGAACCCAACATATTACCAATAGACCAAAAAAGATCATCAGAGATCATTACACGTCCCTTTATAACCTTAAATCCAATTTATTTAATGGTTTCTATTTTTTGGTAGGGTAAAGATAGGCAGCATTATTATGCTGTTTAATTGTGTCGCTAAAACATTATTTTGGATCAATTCGAACAGCATTGCCTCGAGGAAAAGGCATTTCAGTGCCTTTAATTCATTCATAGTGCTTAAAATGTTTAGGTATAGATACTAAGGCAGGGGTTCTCAAACTGGGGGCCCGTTTTATGACATTTAAAAAAATACATTAATTTGTCATAAATTCTGTGTAATTAAACCTAAGAAAAATAAGGATACTAACCAACAGCACTACATTGTATAGTTTAAAGTGCACCTATTTCATTGCTAAAAAACAATGTTTTATTGTGTATTTGGTATAATACCATGTGTTCACGTGGTTTATGGTTAAAAACACTAGAGATAGACCGATATATCGGCCGGCCGATATTTGCGAGTTTTATGTGTATCGGCATCGGCCGATATGTGGCTGCCGTGTTCGCCGATTTTTTTTCCGGCATTATTTACAGACAAGAGTTCTGGAAGCCGAAAGCGATTGCAGGTCATGTGACTAAAAACAACCAACCTTCCCATTACAACATTGAAAGCTCGGCCTAACAGCTGATCATAGCTGAACAACAGGTTTTTATTTCTCATCTCTATGGGGCGGTTTCCCGGACAGGGATTAGACTAGTCCTAGACTAAAATATAAATAGAACTGTCCAAACTAATAACATCTCTTTTTAACATATCTTAAAATACATCAGTGCCCTGTGTTTTGCCTCAAAATGGACACAAGTAAAGTTTGTAGTAAGGCATGTGTGTTAAAACTATTTATATTTCCTAATTAAGAAATCAATATCCTTTGCTGATAGTTCATCGTCATTGTGGAGAGTGCAGTTCATGGTTCCATAGCACCCTCACCTGTTTTTACTATTTGTTAAATATAGTTTTTTAATAGTTCAATAAATGTAACTTTTTTAAAATTTAAACTTGTAACATTTGGCATCATTGTGTGATTTTTATGATGTAAACAAAATATCGGCTCAAGAAAATCGGCAGCCTGTATCGGTCATCGGCTAAGGGTGATGAAACAAAAATCGGTATCGGCACTGAAAAAAATACATATCGGTCGATCCCTAAAAAACACATTATCTTCCACATACCGTAAATGTTTGTAGCTCCAGGTATACTGCTTTCCTCAAACGCTCTGATTTTGTACAAAACTCATCGATTTGAAAAGCACTGTGTCCCTGATTGGCCAGCCTACCAATACGTTGTGATTGGCCTAAATACCTCCGACGTCATCGGAAATGTGACGCTCTTTACCATGTTTGAAAGATTCGCTCACAATGCAATGCTGACAGGAGTTAACTCACAGGCTGTGAGTCCGAAGCGGGAGGAATTATGATAATGTCGGTCTTTACTACATCACCAATCACAGGAAGTAAACTGTTGCCTACAATCCATGTGTTTGTTGTAGTCCAAGAAAATAAATTTACATTGGAGACGATAACTCACGTCATTGTTTACTTTTGGGTTTGTACCTTTTGCATATCGTTAACATGTACTTATACACACTTACACACCAAAGGAAATGTAAAATCGTGAATCGGACCATAGTTGCTCTTTAATATGTTTTGTTTATAAGTTTTATGTCATAAATTTTCTTTATGGGAGCTACGAAGGGATGCAATGTACCCTAAGTGGGGCTGCACACAGAAAAAGTTGTGAACCACTGTACTAAGGTATAGAATTGAAGAAAAGTTGTGTGCTTCTCATTTGTTTAAGGCAAATCAACTTCAGTTAGACTCTTTTGTGGCTGGTTTAGGGCTATGAGATGTTCAAGCAGTCATTGCATTTGATCCAATTGTAGTAATGGGATGTCCTACCTGCCTGTCCACCTATGCATTTGAAAATAAACAGTATCGTAAAGGAGGTGCACGTTTGGTATTATTGTAAAACATATTATGTGTTTGTACTATAAAGTTACCTCGCCGCTGAATGAGACATGAGATTGACATGAGGAGGCGTGGCTTTGGAGTGAGCTCTGAAAGGGGGGTGGGAATTTTCCCCGTCATATGCTAGCATGCTATTGCTAGTTTCAACGAAACTGCACACGCTTAATGTTAAAAAATATCCACCACATGATTCTGCTTTTAATTTAATCTACGAATTCTTAGAAAAGCTGGAGGATAAACATGGATTGTTAAATAACCGTGACGTGTGTGTGTGTGTGGGGCCTTTAATGTAAGCAGCTTAATTAAAGCAAGATTTCTGTTGCTTCCTTGTGCTTGTGTTAGTGGACTGCACCTCAGATAATGCAAAATGTATCGCCTGAAATTTTTGAAGGACAGACTGTAACAGTTAAGGTGAGGTTTAATCTTTCTCTCATTCTTTCCTTTTTTAAAGAGTCTGACAAACAAGTTTTGGCTCCCCCCTCAAATACGTCCCCTCCAGCCTTTTTCCCAGAATGCATTGCCCTTATCTCGAAACACACTTAGACGCTTAGACAGAGACATGTCATGACTGTACAGGGAGACAATGTTCTTTTCACACAAACATAAAGCGTTAAGATCATACTGTACTCCTCACGCAAAGCTGTGTTGTGTTACTTTAAATTATAAATAGTGTCAGTTTGCAGTGACTCCTATTAGTCATGATCTCTAGTGATATTATGTAATAAAATTCACCATTTCAGCTCATTCATCCAACTCTCATTGTAATATGTGTAGACGTGACTCCTGCTGTTTGCAGGTGTAAGCGGCTTCGCCCTGACTGAGAGCAAAGGACCCTCGCTGTGTTTGGCCGACATTCCCTCTTCAATCTCAAAATAGCTTTGTATAGTGAATTGTTCTGTTGATAGGATTGTCAAAAATTCCAAACAATGTCTGTCTGTCTAGATGTTTGCTTACATGAGATGATTTAATTAGCTGCCTGTCGACAAGAAAGTACATGAGACGAGAGTTCAAACATAGCTGAATCTTAGGCAAGGGCAATTCATGAAACATCAGTTTTGCATATCCAGCAGGTTCTTGAGTCAAAGTTTACGCTAATGATGCTTTGAATTTGCAGTTTTAATGTGTGTGTACTTTATGTGTTCGTGTATATGTTATTTTTATATACTGGTAGTTGACCATAAACATAGGATTTTAGGTTAAATTTAGCATTTAAGGGAAACTGTATTCCAGGTGCTACAACTGTCACCATTTATTCTGCTCAAAATGTATAAGCTTAATAATTTCTCTGGTAACAATTTATTAAAAAATTTTTAGTCACACTGAAAAAAAAAAAATTCATTCAATTTACTCAATTTTTTAAGGTAAGTGGTTGCAATCAATTTGTTTAAGCTACACTTAAACAAAAGTTTTTATAAGTTTTTTTTGTTTAAATGTAGCTTAAATCGGTTGATTGCAGCCACTTACCTTTAAAAGAAATTGTAAATTGAATGAATAATTTTTTTCAGTGAGACTGAACCTTTTTTAGCAGAGAGCATACATACATTGTAAAACAACTTGGTTTGGGAAGTCAATTCAACCTACTATTTAAAGTTTTGAAATGTGATAAGTTGACATAACTTTTAAAAACAAGTTGGAATTGTTTTACTTAATTTATTAAGTTAAAGTAACATAAAAATATATGTTGATTTAACAAAAATGCTGATTAAAGTATCTCTTAAAGGGGACAGAGAATGAAAAACCATTTTTACCTTGTCTTTGTTGAATAATGGTAGTCTACCCACATTCACAAACATACAAAAAGTGCTAAACATGCTAAACATCTGTCTCATAGAAATTCCTCTTTTAGAAATGTCAGCCAGAAAACAGCCCAATCTGAAAAACTGATGCTTATGACATCACAGGCATCTAACTGCCCTTCCACTTTAAAATAATTGGCTACATTTTTTGAGTGGCAGCAAAGTCAGCCAATCAGTAATGAGATTGCAAGTTAAGCCAGTAGGGGGAGCCAAATAGGTGCAAAACCACTTGTTTAAAATCCCCCACCCTAATAGAGCTATCTGAGAGAGGTTTTTAGGAAGCTTCTAAGGCATTACAGACCCAAACTAAAAAAAATTTGTCTACATGTCACATCACAGAATAAGGATAAATACTCTGTTTAATCATTCTATGTCACCTTTAAATACATAATAATTATCTACTGTGCCCCCTGTGAGCTAAAATAGCATGCATTTGAATTTTTTTTTGGGGGGGGTATTTAAAGGGGTCATATTATGAGATTTTTTAAAGATGTAAAATAAGTCTGTGGTGTCCCCAGCGTGCTTATGTGAAGTTTTAGCTCAAAATAACCCACAGATAATTTATTACAGCATGTTAAAATTGCCATTTTGTAGGACCTAGCAAAAATGTGCCGTTTTAGGTGTGTCCTTTTAAATGCAAATGAGAAGATGAAATGCAAACACTGATGCAAAAACGTTTGAAACTTAATTGTGATATCAATTATTTTTTCTCTCTCGCTTTCTTTCTGCACTAAATGTCAGTGCCATGGTTGGATAGTGCAGATTAAGAGGCGGTATTATTGTAAATGGCCTTGCTACCTACCTCACAAAACAGGCGAAATCTGAACAGCCTAATTTTTAACATGCTTGCGAAGAATGGCTTACCCAAACAAAGTTACGGGGTTTTTCTTTTTTCACATTTTCTAGGTTGATAGATGCACTGGTGACCCAATTATAGCACCTAAACATGGAAAAAGTCATGCTATGACGCCTTTAAAGGTTCAGTTAGGCTCAGGACCTGAAGGCCATGTGTGACCCTGCCTGTGAAAGACCCTCCCAGCTAAAGTCATTTTTGTTTTTTCAAAGATTTTTTACACAAAATCATACTTCATAATGTAAAGAACATTCTGTGAAAATATAACCTTGAAATCTTTAACATGTCAAAGATTGAAGTTAAAGTAAATCCAATGAGTGAAATCAAACTTGATGCTCCAAATCTCTTTAGCATGGATTTTACAGGCAGTGTCACAAATATGATCTTGTGATGTGCTTAGTCCGGTATTACAGTGCTTTGAAATACTAAGAATTTTTTCCTAATACTTGAAAGTATTTTTTTGTTAAACCCTTGGCATACCAGGCTGCTCAAACTTCAGGAGTTCTTTAATCTCTCCAATAGCCCATAGTATGTGGTGTGTGCACCTGGCAATCCCTATGGTGTTGGGCCAAATGTCCCCACAAAGAGACATTTTTGGTCCCCACGAGGAACAAAGCTTATAAATCAAAATAGCAGGAAGTTTTCTATGAGGGTTACTTTAGGGGTAGTGTTAGGGAAAGGGGATAAAATATACAGTTTGTACCGTATAAAAGTAATTTCATTACGTCTATGGTATGTTTCTATAAAAATGGAAATGTTCAGCTTAGGGCTGCACAATTCATCAAAAAACTAATCGGGATTACATTTATGGGTAAGAAAATTACATAATCGCCAAAAGCTTCAATTACAGCTGTCCATTTGTGCTCATTTCTGTGTTTCGGCAGTATGTTTGGGCACTATATATAGTGGTGAATTTTAAAATTGATAAGATAACAATTCCAACGTTGGCCATTCGTTTAAATTTTTTACTAACAACATATCTCCCATAATTGTTTGTTGTATTTACATTATATTATTTAGTTTTAGATGTTTAGAATTGACCATGCAGCTGCTTCACAGAAAGTTATAAAACATTTTGAACATCGATCTAATATCTATTAATCAACAATAATAACCGCAATTACAATATCAAGTTATTAATCGTCAATTATGATTTATGCAGCTGTAATTCAGCATTGTAACTTCTACTGTGAATGTGTTTGTGTGTGTGTGTTGCAGTGCTCCTGACATGGGTGAATTGCTCTAGCGTGCGCTGGGCAACACGGGTGCAGGACATCTTCACTGCAGGGAAACTCCTGGCCCTCATTCTCATCATCATCATGGGCATCGTACAGATCTGCAAGGGTAAGCGCCATCTGTCTATGTCGTGTTAGACAAGAAATACATGTGCACGTGTCATGAATATATTGTCTCAAAAATGCCTCTAGATAAAGGGAAGCATGAGTAAGTCTTGTGATTGTGATGGTGTGCACTGCTTGTGTGTACGTGTAGACTTGTGCACAACACATTGCTTCATCCTTAGAAGCTTAGTTAGAAGTCCAAAAAATCTGAAAGCACAGCACTTTTCCTCTCTGCTTCGTTGTCTCAGCAGATGTCATGGGGTTCAGATCCTCTAATAAAGAATAACACTGATAATGCAGCTTTTACAGCTGGTGCGCCAGAGAGGATTCAGTAATGTTCACACCACTCACGGCCTGTTAGCGTAGACACTGACCTGATAATATTGGAGTGACAGGTGTTATTCCATGTAGAAAACTGGATTTGGGTTAGTTGGTATTGGCTTTTCTCTTTTTGGGTCATGTACGAGGAACAGAATGGGTCGGAGAGTGCACGTGACACAAAATCTGACCCCAGAAATGTGGTATTAATCCACAAGCTTAGAAAAGAAAAGAAATGCAGGCTCAGTTTGATGTAAGGAGCAACCCTGCTGGAAAATCTTGTTAAAACCAGTTTAACGTAGGCCAGTGGGAGCCTGGCTTTACTGGTAGACCTTCTTGGTCAAAGACTCCCTGTCAGTAAGATGTTTTGTATTTGGTCCGGGAGCTTGTTGACCATTCATTTAAAATCTACATACGGTATACTCTCCATGTCCAGAAAGGTAATAAAAACATCATCAAAGTAGTCCACGTGACATCAGTGAGTCAGTTAGAATGTGTTCGAAAATACATTTTGGTCCAAAAATAACAAAAATTACAACTTTATTCAGCATTGTCTTGAGCGAAACTGAAGTCACGTGACTGCAGTGACGCGGATGACGTGTTATCTGGTGCGCCCCAGCTGTTTTTTTGTGTGCTTTGTTTACAGTTTGAGGGAGACGCTTGCTGTAAGTTTGAAAAAAATGTCTGAGGATAACACTTTATTCACGTCACTTCAGTCACGTGACTTTAGAACCGGAAGAGAAGACAATGCTAAATAAAGTCGTTATTTTTCGAGCAAAATTTTTTTTTCGATGCTTTAACACATTCTAACTGACCCATGGACTACTTTGATGATGTTTTTATTACCTTTCTGGACATGGACAGTATACCGTATGTAGATTTTCAACGAAGGGTCAACAATCTCTCTGACTAAATATAAAACATCTTAAACTGTTTTCTGAAGATGAACGGAGGTCTTACGAGTTTGGAACGACATGAGGGAGTCATTAATGACATTATTTTCATTTTTGTGTGAA
Organism: Misgurnus anguillicaudatus; assembly: GCF_027580225.2. Taxonomy (NCBI): domain Eukaryota; kingdom Metazoa; phylum Chordata; class Actinopteri; order Cypriniformes; family Cobitidae; genus Misgurnus; species Misgurnus anguillicaudatus. Next base: position 26,738,981 of record NC_073357.2, on the reverse strand, counting down.
CTATACCTTTAAGCCATCCTCTTATTAGAGAAGAAAAATATAAAACAAATAATAAGAAAAAATATTTATATTTTTTAATGAATAAATGAATATTATTTTTATTAATATTAAAAAATATCAATACTTTATTTAAAAAATCGCATCAATTTCCCTCAGAAGGACTTTATTAAACGCCTGGAGCCGTGTGGATTACTTCTGTAAAGGATGGATGGACTTTTTTGTGCTTCAAATCAGAAGCACCATTTACTATCATTATTAAGCTTGGAACAGCCAGGACATTTTCTAATATAATTTCGATTGTGTTCATCTGAATAAAGATAATCATATACAACGATGATGGCTTGAGGATGAGTAAATCATGGGTTAATTTTCATTTTTTGGTGAACTATCCCTTTAAAACTTTTGTTAAACATGGTAGCAGGGTTGTTGTTGGTCCAGGATTATCTACACTACCTAAATCCAGCTTGGAACCAGCTACAACATTTTATTTAATTTTATCTGGGTTTAAGATGGACTGCATTACTTGACTAGAGAACTTGATCCAATTTGCTCAATGGGCACTGTGCCTGCAATTGCAGTACCGTTAGCTGAAATGACCTTCTAGCTTGACTATATGATTTTTTTTTTTGATCAGTTGATAAATGTTGCTTCTCTCCTTTCTCCATCTCCAGGCGAGTATTACTGGTTGGAACCGGCCAATGCATTTGAGCCATTTCAAGACTATGATGTTGGTCTGATTGCTCTGGCATTTCTACAGGGCTCGTTTGCCTACGGTGGCTGGAACTTTCTCAATTATGTCACAGAGGAACTGGTTGACCCATATGTGTAAGCCAATACTAGTCTACTGCTCACAGTAATACAATACCGCATTGTCAATATTTAATAAGCGTTAACAAGACAGAGCTAGTAACATATTCTTTAGTAAACCATGTAAAGGATTTATGCCATCTAATAGTTGGCCGTTTACTTAACTAAATGATTAATATGATAATAATACATTTTTCCATACAGAAACCTTCCTCGTGCAATCTTCATCTCTATTCCCCTTGTGACCTTCGTGTACGTTTTTGCCAACATTGCTTACGTCACTGCCATGAGTCCTCAAGAGCTGTTGGCATCTAATGCAGTTGCTGTGGTAAGTAAACCATTTTTACCATAACAAGGCAAAATACCGTGCAGATGCTGCCAAACTAAACTGAAAGAAATGCAATGTTTAATACAAATGTATGCTTTTCAACATCAATGGCTAATATTAGCTTGCAAGTTATTATTTTGCTTTATGCGGGAGATTCTTTGACATATCTACCCAAGTATCAATATTTAAAGGTTTTCGATTGATACTTGGATGATGCCAGCCAATATCCATTCAAATAGATATATCAGACTCCAGAATCTTCTGCATTGTGTTCCAATGACCTTCATGGATCCTTGATGAAACGATTACAGATGATAATGCATGACTATTCCTCTGCTTGTCTCTCTTTTCTTCACAACTATATCGCTCTCTCCCAGACGTTTGGTGAGAAGTTGTTAGGAGTGATGTCATGGATCATGCCCATCTCTGTGGCCTTGTCCACATTTGGGGGGGTCAACGGCTCCCTTTTCACCTCCTCTCGGTCAGTCCCTCCCTCATTCCATTCATTTATCCAGCCATTATTTACTCATACATGAAACTCAGTGCTTTCCTTAATCTTTAGTCTGTATTCATCCAACAGTGTCTTGGTCTTTATCATATGTCTGTCTAATTTATCATATGTCTGTCTATTTGTCTGTCTGTCTCGTTCTGTCTTTATATGGTTCCCTCACTGAAAGTAATGATACCCAGAATAACAGTATGTCTGGATTTTGCTCATATTGCTCAGGCTGTTCTTCGCGGGTGCTCGTGAAGGCCATCTCCCCAGCCTACTTGCTATGATTCATGTGAAGCGCTGCACTCCTATCCCAGCCCTGCTCTTTACGTGTAATTATAATACCTCCTAAACTCTTGTCCTGCATTATTTCATTCAGAATGACTGAATTGAGACACGAGTCGCTTGATCTAAATCCAGTTGTCCTCTACCTCTCTCGCAGTGTATCTCCACACTTCTGATGTTGTGCACTAGTGACATGTACACACTCATCAACTATGTGGGCTTCATCAACTACCTCTTCTACGGTGTCACTGTTGCCGGCCAGATTGTGCTACGGATCAAAGAACCAGACATGCACCGACCAATTAAAGTAAGTAATTGGGTGGAAACAGTGAATTTGAATCATCAAAACTATATTTAACAGACCATGTGGTGAATATCAGTATCTTTAATGTTGGAACAGTTTTAAATGGATAGTTCACCCAAAAATGAATATTTTGTCTCATGTTATTACAAACCTGTATAAATTTCTTTGTTCTGATAAACACGAAGGAAGATATTTTGAGAAATGTTTGTAACCAAACCGTTTGTGAACCCCATTCACTTCCATAGTAGTAATCAGGCTTGTGCACAATTCAGAATTGAATGGAGAAAGACTCCTAAATTCCAGTTCAATTCTTGAATTTGAATTAGAATTGAATTTGAATTGATGTCAAAAACAGGATCTAGAATTACAATTGGAATTTGAATTAAAGGAAGCAGAATTGCAATTCAATAGAATGTCAAAGAAATTCATATACACATTATACAGTAAGTGAAGTGTTAAAAATGAAGCTTTCATTATATGTCAGATATGATTGCATTACATATTCTATAAATTATATTAGTTTGAACTACTTGTACAGGTTACATTAACAGGAAAGGTTTTCCCCCAGCAATTAAAGGTGCAGTGTGTAAATTTTAGCGGCAATTTTAGTGGTGAGGTTGCGAATTGCAACCAACGGCTTATTCCACTGCTCACCCCTCGCTTTTGAAACGCATAGAGAAGCTACGGTAGCCACCACCGGACAAACATGTCAACTTAGTAAAAAATTTGTCTGTTAAGGGCTTCTGTAGAAAAATGGTGGCACAAAATGGCGACTTCCATGTAAGGGGACCCTCACTGTATGTAGATAAAAAAGGTCTCGTTCTAAGGTAATAAACACATAACAGTTCATTATGAAAGGTCTTTATACACCCCTGATAATATAGTTTTGTATATTATTTTGCATTTCTGTCAAGAGATCCTTCTAAAAATTACACACTGCACCTTTAAGTTAAAAACTCTAGTCACATGACAAATAATTAAGTTTTTTTTACTTTTATAGTTGATTTTTTTGTAATTTTATGGAACACGATGGAACATGTCTTCATTTCCCAGAATTTCTTTGAATTGCCATGAATTTAATTCCACTTCCTGTCATTCCAATTCAAATTCAAATTCCTGTAGTCAATTCAATTCAAATTCATCAATAATTCTGAATTGTGCACAAGCCTGGTAGGAAAAACCTTTAACTTAGTATCCTAGGTAGATGCAGTATTAACTTGTTACCATGTAGAATCCAGTATTTTTTAGCTCACGCTGGGGAGAGAATTGACCAAAGCCGCCTTGAGAGCATTGAGAATGACTATAGAAAGACGAGTAAAGTACAGTTCTGATCGCGCAGATAATAGATAAATACATACATACATACATAGATAGATAGATAGATAGATAGATAGATAGATAGATAGATAGATAGATAGATAGATAGATAGATAGATAGATAGATAGATAGATAGATAGATAGATAGATAGATAGATAGATAGATAGACAGATAGACAGATAGACAGACAGATGGATAGGCTAGTATAGAGAGATAGGCAGACAGCCAGATAGCATAAGGTTAGCATATCTTCGTGTAGAAAGTAAACAAACAATTAACATACTCGTGCATGCTGGCTTGAGGGGGTCCATGATCCTGCCTGAAATGGGTGTAACTTTATGCGATCTTCAGCACAAACGGTTTTGGCAGCATGTCTCTAATCCTGGAAGGTGAGGGAAGCACGTCACGTCTGTTCGCGGGGACCAGCGACCCAAACGCACTCACTTTCTTACAGCCAGTAGCGGAATGGCAATCGAGAGAGTCGGGACTTTCCCGGGCCGATCTGATAATAGTTATACATTTCGAGTTATATTAGCAACACCGTCTGGTTCCCGCAGCCCGCTGGTCAAACTGTGCAGGCAGCCTCTCTGCTCAATAAAGTATATAAAAGTGCTCAACCTGTTCGGCAGGTCCAAACATGTACAGGATTTATAAAAATACGGTGATCAATGAGCGGTTCCTCCATGGCTTAGCCTGTCGTGATGTAAAAAGCCGCCGAACGCCTGTTTATTACAGTATGTATGCGGTCGGATCCGAGTGTGCTGCAGCTGCTGACTGCTGCTGCGTATAAAATGATCGTGTGATTCGTTATAATCGCATAAACAATATAACAAAGCATCCTTTTATTTCACAAAACAATATATTTGAGATATTATTTGATAGACTAGTAAGTGTGGATTAAGGATGTTTAAAAATCTCTAGCCTGGTGGTCAGGACATGAATGGATCAAATCAGCAGATTTGCGAAGTTTTATTTATCTCCACATATATCATAAATAATAATTAGCAAGGTAACTTTGCAGTATAACACATTATATATTTCCTACGATGTATATATGATTTTCAAATTCTATACGTAAGTATTAAACAGCAATAAATGTCTCATCTATCTCTATGGCTCTGGCTGAGTCTTTCTCCACTTCTCCCCAACGTGACGTCATCGCAGAATTGCGTTAAAAAAAACCGTTAATACCAAAAACGTAAAAAAAAGTGGTCTTTAAGACCATTTTTGAGACATTTTAAAAATTATACACATATCTTGAGTGATTTATGTACCCATTAATCTACAGTGGTGGTTAACCTGCAACATACACTTTAAAGGAATAGTCTACTCATTTTCAATGTTAAACTATGTTGTTGCCTTGACTGGGAACTGTTGAGTCATCCCTCTGTCGTCTGTGTGCGTGCACGTGGGCGCTGGAGCGCGCTGCGACACTTCGATGGCATTTAGCTTAGCCCCATTCAATGGTACCATTTAGAGATAAAGTTAGAAGTGACCAAACACATCAACGTTTTTCCTATTTAAGACGAGTAGTTATACGAGCAAGTTTGGTGGTACAAAATAAAACTTAGCGCTTTTCTAAGCGGATTTAAAAGAGGAACTATATTTTATGGCGTAATAGCACTTTTGGGAGTACTTCGACTCGGCCCAGTAACACCCTCCCTCTCCCATTATGAGAGTGAGAAGGGGAGCGGACTTTTCTCCCAAAACGTTGATGTGTTTGGTCACTTCTAACTTTATCTCTAAATGGTACCATTGAATGAATGGGGCTAAGCTAAATGCTATCAAAGCGTCGCAGCGCGCTCCAGCGCTTACGTGCATGCACACAGATGATAGAGGGATGTATCAACAATTCTTAGTTAAGGTAATAACATAGTTTAATATTGAAAATGAGTAGACTATTCCTTTAATATGATGTTGGCCGAATGCTAACCTGGACTCTACCTGCTCCCCACAGATCAGTCTGGTATGGCCGGTCATCTATCTGCTGTTTTGGGCCTTCCTGCTGATTTTCTCCCTGTACTCTGAGCCTTTGGTGTGTGGCATTGGCTTGGCCATCATGCTCACTGGTGTCCCTGTTTATTACTTGGGCGTTTACTGGGAAAACAAGCCTCAGTGTTTCGATAAATTTGTCGATAAGTGAAATACAACCACCTTGTTTTAGATTTCAAATTTGTAAAACAAAAAACAGTTCTGCTTTACCAGCTTTTTATTAGTCTACGCGCTGGACTAGCACCAAACCATCAAAATCCAGCCTGGACCAGCTTATCTATTTAGCATGAATTGAAGTTTGATTTCAAATCAGTTTTGTTTGGACTCTGACATTGAATATTGGTCTGTTTTGTGTTCCTCAGATAAGATAACATACATAGGTCAGAAGTTCTGTGTAGTGGTTTACCCAGCAGAAGACAAAAAGAAAGACGAGGCGTGCGAAGAAGAGATCGAGCTAAAGGAACAGTCGACAGGAGACGACAGCGTGACACCGAAATCAGCTGCCGAGTGCTGAACAGACAAATTCATTCACTTACGTACTTCTTATTGAACACTGGAAATCAAAGTCAGATTTTTCACATACCTCCAATAAGTTTTTTTGTTTGTTTGTTAAGGCCTTTCCAGTTTTGCCTTTTTTGTTATAAAGAGGGGGTTGCACGGGAGTGCAGTGGCTTGATGCAGGAGAGAGTAATGAACAGACACTAACAGCTGCTGGTCTTGTTGCTCCAATCTTAGCAACTGCTTCTCCTTCACTGGCTGTGCAACAGAATTAAAACATTACAATGCCTGATAACATAAAGCTCTAAAGTTATATATGTAATGTATATAAACACTGTTTGGAAAGGTCTAAAATGGAAAGTTTAATTCCTGCTTTGTTAAAATACCAAACTGAAATGAAATGGCAGGGTTTGTTTGTTTTATTTATTTATTTATTATTCGGCGCATTCTAATGTTATAATTCGTACCCCTCTCATCCCCCTCTTTATTTTTCGTTTCATTTAAAGACTCAACATTTTTATATATGAACTATTTGATTTTATTTACACTTTTCATTACACTTCTTGTTGGAGTATAATTTTGATATTTTTGATCGTCTAATCATATTTTTTTTGTCACTGTAATATTGCTTTTCCTTTTCAAGTGTGATAGCTCTGGGATGTCTTTGAATCATTTTGTAGACATACAAGAACCAGTTGTTGTGGTTCAGGGTCGTTTTCAGCCAGGTTTCTCTGGTACTAATACAATTCAAAGTATTTTTTTGCCTTATTACTTTACGTACACCTTTATGACGTTATTGTCAATGTTATTATTGATGTCAAAACTATTTTGTTTTCTGATATTTTTGAAGATAAAGTGTTAAAAACCCGAAGAGGATATTGTGAATGTGTGTTGTAATAGTACATTCAATTTTTGTGGACAGAACTGAGGGCATAATAGTGCAGACTGCTAACATGTGGACAACAAAAAAATGTATAGCCAGTGTCTGTAGTATCGATGTATTAAATGTAAGAATGTAATTTTTGGTCCTACCATTAATTTTAAGGCAATACTAGTGATGAATATAAAAAAATTCAATTGTTAAGTCAGATACATAATACATATTATATATATATAAATGTGTCTTAATTGTGTTGGACTGTATGTTAATATAGATGCAAAACAAGGGACCTTTAAAACTAGAAAATCTGGAATTTTAATCATATTCTGGATGATTACAGTACATTGATATACTTAACAATAAAACATTTTAATTTTAATTAATTTTAAAAATTAACACAAATATACATGATATTGATATACTTAACCATTTTTTTATTCTAAAATAGACAAAAATAAACATAATATATATTTAGTTGTGGATATATTGTCATGCAGTTCAAGAATACATGACTTAGGTAAATTTAAATCACTGTATCCTGTTCAACACTTCTTGGTGATCACAGGGTGTGTTTTTTTGTTTTTTTTAAGTCACCTTTATCTATTTAATATAAACTGTGTAAAAATGCCAATGGTTTTGCTTTGTTTTTGTGCTGTATAAAAGCAATAGAATGCTAATCTCCGTATCCCAGTGTAATTCATGGCACATTCATTTTGCATGAGATTTCCCCCTCGACATTCCCAAGACACTATATCAAACAAAATCTATAATCTGATTTTATTTCTTCTGTTTAGTTAACGAAAAGCTGCACACACTTTACTCACTGTACATAATATCAAAGGTGCCGAGCATCTTTGGTTTTATTAATGCTGCTCCTGAGCTATGCCTCAGTATCCAGCACTGCCAGCTCGGTTGTCAACACAATATTTTATACAAAAAAAAAAGACTGAAAATGCTGCAATTAAAGGTTTAAACTATCTATGCCCAAACACTATTTAGCAGGGGATACAGAAGTCCATGCAAAATGAAATCTCTGTACAATTTTGCACACGATTAGTACTATCAAATGATTATGTTAGTATTTTGAATGTCCTTGTCACAATCTATAAGTGAATGATTTTATAGATGTATTCAAATATGTACAGTCTGAAAGTATACAGATATCATAAAGCTCAAAATACCACTTACACTTAACTGTTGGGTGAACGGTTTTTACCAGAGTTTTTATGTTTCTTATCAGTTTTGTATTTGTTTCAACTGTATATACTAAATAACAAATAAATCTATATGCTGAACCAAAATAGACCTCTGCAGTCATTCCATAAAAACTGTACTGCATCGCCCCCTGGTGTGAAATGATACTAATACATAATAATACATATTCTACAAAAAAGGTGGAAATGCTTGTCCCTTGCTTTTGCAGACCCCTTAATCAGTTAATTTGACCCAATAATACCATAATGATATATTTAATATATATAGACTGCCCTTAAAATGATGGGAGTTTATTTAATTTTCTTTTTTTTTTACTTTTTTTTTTAAAATGTCTGGTCCTGAAAATTGCCCTGTCCCTTTGATCATACATGGAACTTGAACTGTAAACTTATTATTTAAAACAATTTTTATAAAACAATTTTATTTACATGTACCTTTAACCCTGTATGGATTTACTACAACACTGAAATGGTAAAAATACACTATTAATATGAATAATATCAAATCAATATTTGTCCCCCAAATTTATGTAATTGGTGTTACCCTACCCAAAGCACTTTTATTTTGAAACAATGCATCAGCTCTTTGAAGTTTTTCATGGGTCAAGAGGTCAGCAAAAGAAGTGCAGTGGAGGAAGGCAAAAGGTTTGTGAGATGTCTTACCTTTTTTGTCTAAATATGATATATCTAAGAATTTTGAGATAAGATTTTTTGGATGTCAGTGTTACTTTTTTATTATAGCTGGGAGTGTTAAGATCTTTACATAAAAATACATTATACTGAATAAGTATGTGATTGTTACATCTCTAATGAAATAGCACAAGGCTAATGGCAGCCATTTTGTTAAAATATTAATTTTCTGTAAATTGTCATTGGTGTTACCATCATTGGTGTTATCGTCATTAGTGTTACTTCTCTAATGAGTACTTCCTAAGCACTATTCCTTTAACTGACCAACATAAAAACATAAAAACAAAACGGAAAATTTTATGAAAGTTTTATCATATTCATTATTATATTCTAATTTTGTCATTGGTGTTACATTGTGTCAAGTTTTGGTGTTGTGAATGTATTTTCTTGTACTTTCTAGTAATATTTTGTTGTTTATATGGGATGTAAGACATTGTTGATATTTCAGTCTTTGCATCAAAGCCTTTTTGGTTGAATATTTTTGTTGGTTTTAAAGAAAAAAGTCAAACTGAGAATCAAAAAATTTTATACAATGCTGGGTAAAGATGAAGAATTTAATTAAACAAATATTAATAATCAATAACTTTTCTTGCCGTTATCATTCCTCTACTCAACCTTTAACTAAATAAACAAGCTGTAATGAGAAAAAATATTTAGTATCAACATTAACTTGTTTAAATCACAGGTAACACCAATGACACATAAATGACTAATGGATTCTTTATTAAAATGTATTTAAAAGTTAAAAATAGATTAAGCTCCCCGTTTTGCGGATTCATAGATTTGACAAGTTAATTAATGCTATTAAAGTAGTTTTGGGTATGTTGAAAGAAGTTCATTTGTACAATGACCCATATACACATGACAAAGTAATTCTGAATGATTAGAGAATAAACTACAACATGCTTGAATGTCAGCATCACTTTTTATTGACAAACACATACATGAGTTTTAAATCTGGTCTATGAGTTTTGAAACCTAACCAAACCAGCACATCCATCCTCTCAACAAGTATAGAGGAGTGCCATTAACAGGAAAACGCTGAACAATCCAAACTGAAAATGAATAGTGGCTATTTTTTATCAAACCACCATACAGTTCACATGTTTTTGTGACATGTGTGAACACTGACTAGATACTTCAGGTGGCCAATCCAGGTTTAGCGATTAGATTGTTGAGAGGAGATTGTTGGGATGCTGGTGGATCTTCCCGCCTCTTAATGCAAGAACTAAATGCAACACCGAGCCACCCTGGATCTTGTAGTCTGCTGCTGTTTTTTCATCATTCCTGGAAAGCATTGAGAAAGCAGTGTGTTAGTAATCATTTTTATTTTGTAATAATAATCATTTTGCATGGTGCCGTACATCTGTTTTCCACTGTAGATGAGTCTCTGTTGCTGAGGTGGTATTCCCTCTTTCTCCTCCACCCTCTCTTTAATTCTTTCCACCTGATTAACACATCAATGCACACTACTAGTCAACATGTCTACTGTACAACGTGTAAAGCACGACTTGACTGTGACTGTTAACTCAAATTTTGTTTATTTGTTGTGTGAATCAATATGAATATTGTACCTTGTCTGTGGGCTCGATGTCTATCTCGATTTCTTTGCCAGTGAGTGTCTATAAAAACAAGAAGTGCATACGAAGATCAGTCATGTAGATATAAATCTTCTGATGGGTACATCATCATTTATACATTAACGTTATAGCCGTCTGATTAGGCTCATGATATAACATATGAGCAACATATTAAGGAAAAACATCAGTTTTTCTGGTTTGCAATGTTGTGATCTATTTAATGCGGTGAGAAAGTATTCAAATAGCGAGCTGAAGAAATGTGCATAATCTGAATGAATAGGCGAAATAAAATAACTTCTTACCTTCACTTTAATGAGCATCGTGGCTTCCTTTGTTCTACAAACACATTAAATTAAATTAACTGCAAATATATTAAACTGATGATTGAAGTTCAGGCAGCTAAAATCATTTATTCCCACAATTTCGCACTCTCGTACTTCCTTCGTCACAAAAAAATAATTCCTACCCTTCCAGTGTCTACATGAAAGGTTCCGAGGAGGTTTGTGCAAAATAAAAATTCGTAAGATAAATGGATTATTAAAACATATAAGTAATGTGTTTTTATTTTATTATTTAACTATGGCTAATTTACAAAATAACGTACACATTTTAAATAAAATATATGAAAAACCGCGACATTTTTTACGACAGTGGATGCCGGTGAGTTTTTGTAGTTTTTTATGTGACGTTTAAACTTGCTATTACCAGCGACAGGACTACAAACGTGACAGTCGTGAAGAACCGCCCCTCAAAAAATGCCGCTTCAACCCCGGAAACCTGCTTCATTCTCTGACATACAACCCGGTGCGCAGCTCCAGTTTAAGGTAGGAATATTGCATTTAATATATATATATAAGGACATATATGTGTATATCTATTTAAATTCGTAATGGACAACAAAGCATTTTATTTCAACGTGACCAAAAAATATATTACCTATATTAATTGACATCCAAGACATGTGTATAACAGTTAATGTTATCCAGATGTGACACATGTAAGTAACAGGTCATTTTGGTTTTTTTTATTTATATTTACGATACATTTGTCACTTTTTTATTCTTAACTTTATATATAAAATGTACTTAAAGTTGGGAAAAGAAACAAAAAATGTAGAATGAATTCAGGTTGATTGGGAATTTTGACAATCATCTCAAGGTTAAAATAAGCCATTATATACTTCAATTTACCCAACTTTCACATTCGATCCCTAGCACCCATGACTGTATCAGTGGGAATGTTTATCTCTATTGTTTTGTGTTTTGCCAGACAGTGAGGAACCTCAAGGCCATCTTCTTAAGCAGCCATGCCACGCATTGAAAATGACATTAAACTTGACTTCAAGGATGTGCTGCTTCGTCCCAAACGAAGCACCCTTAAAACCCGCAGTGAGGTTTGTCTTCCCTAATCTTAACGTAGTATTATTAGCCTCATTAAAATTATATTAACTGCATGTGATGATGTAAGTGCAATGTCAACCACATTTGGGGTTCTAATTGATTATTTTTCACACTTTCTTTCGTTTCAGGTGGATCTCATGCGCAGTTTCACATTCAGAAATTCAAAGAGCAGTTATCGTGGGATTCCCATCATAGCTGCAAACATGGACACTGTGGGGACTTTTGAAATGGCCCTAGCTTTACATCAGGTGACACGACTCATTATAACAATCTTTTATTAACTTAAAATAAACAAAGAAAAAAACATCAGTAAATTCCTCCACACTGATATTATGGCCTACAGGCTTTTCATTTTGTAAGTATGTGCGTTTCCTGTGAATCATTGCTGGTGACGTCCTCTACCAGCTAGAGATTTGGATGTGCAAGCTTTTCCAACTTTCCATAATTAAAAAAATAGTTCACCCAAAAATGAAAATTGCCCCATGATTTACTCACCCTTAAGCCATCCTTGATGTATATGATTATCTTTATTTCCAGACAAACACACTAGGCTTTATGCCCAGCTGCACTACTTTCTGAACTTCAGCCAGCTCCTTGTTTCCTGTCTGCCATTATTGGACAAACTGATTAATCCAGATGTGCCTGACCTCAGTAGTCACAACAACAATAATCAGACACACCTGGATCAATCAGTTTGGCCAATAATGGCAGACAGGAAACAAGGAGCTGGCTGAAGTTAAGGAAGTAGTGCAGCTGGGCATAAAGCCTATTGGAGGTATATTAGAAAATGTCCGGCTGTTTCAAGCTTTATAATGGTAGTAAATGGTGCTTCCGATTTGAAGCCCAAAAAAGTACATCAATCTTAAATTAAAGTAATCCACACACAGATCCAGGGAGTTAATAAGGGCCTTTTGAGGGCAATCGATGCAATTTCATAAGAAAAATATTTATATTTAAAGGGACACTTGACTTTTTTAGAATATATGCTTATTTTCCAGTTACACAATTGAGTTTTACTGTTTTTAAATACATTTAGCCGGGTCTGGCGGTACCACTTTTAGCATAGCTTAGCGTAATTCATTGAATCGGATTAGACCATTAGCATCGCACTTAAAAATCAAACCAAAGAATATTTTTCTTATTTAAAACTTGACTCTTCTGTAGTTACATCGTGTACTAAGAGCGAAGAAAAATAGTCCCCTTGGTTACTTTCAATAGCTGGGGACTAATTTCAGGCACTGCGTAATATTATTGCACCTCCTGCAGGAATGTTATGACAGCAAAGTCCTTGATTATTATGCCAGAATGAGAGTATAGTTCCTAGCCATATCTGCCTAGAAAATCACAACTTTTAATTTTTCATTGATCTTAGTACACAATGTAACTACAGAAGAGTCAAGTGCTAAAATGTTATGCTAAAAAGTGGTACCGCCAGACCCAGAGATCGGTAAAAAATAAAATGTTTAACTCTAGGGGTGCTGGAAAATTAGCATGTTTTCAAAAAAGTGGAGTGTCCCTTTAAAGGGGCTGTCACAATGATGAATATGTTGTTTTTATTGTTTTATACTGTTGCCTAAGGTCTACAAAAGACGTTTGCTTGGTTTTTACTTTCAAAAACATCAAAATCAATAAGTAATAATAGGCTATTTTGTACCCTGATTTAGAGGCTGGCTCGAAAAATGCTCTGTTTTGATGGGCAGGCCGCTTTGAAGACCTGGACTGATTGTATAGGTTTATTCCCCTTCATTACATGTTTTGACCTTAATGTGTAAAATAGCAGCCGAACACACATATGTTTGAGCCACAAAAGGTTCTGGGTGCTACAGAGGATACACATAAATGACAATACATATGGTGAAGTAGCAACAAAACTTCAAACCCGACCTGACTAAATTACCGTACACAACACAGTAGTGTCCTACTTTGGGAACGCACTTGTGAACGCGCGTCGGTCATTACCAGGAGCGATTAGTTTAAGTTTGTAAAGTTTTTAATATTTATATTTTTAAGATCACATTAATTGATATCAAGATCACATTAATTGTCCTTAAAGAAGGCTTTTATTAACCCCATGGATTAGTGTGAATTAGTTCTGTGAATGATTGATGGACTTTTTTGGGCTTCAAATCAGAAGCACCATTTACTATAATAATAAAGCTTGAAACAGCCAGGACATTTTCTGATTTAACTCTGATCGTGTTCACCTGAAAAATATAATAATATACATCGAGAATGACTTCAGGGTGAATAAATCATGATATAATTTTTATTAAACTATTCCTGAGGGTATGTAGAAAAGATCACAGCATACATTTGATACTAACTATTGTCTTTTATTCTTTTTTAGTTTAGTCTCTTTACAGCCATCCATAAGCATTACAGTGTGGATGACTGGAAAGAGTTTGCGGCAAAACACCCAGAATGCATACAGGTAAGCAAATCTTTTGCTGGATTATAAAAACATTGTTGCTATATAAATGATCTAACTTAGTATAAGTATTTTTATTATTATTATTATTATTATTATTATTTAATCTTTTTAGAGCTTGGCAGTCAGCACAGGGACGAGTGAAGGGGATTTCGAAAAACTGGGGGCCATTGTAGCCGCTGTACCTCCAATTCAGTACATTTGTGTTGATGTAGCCAATGGTTACTCTGAACACTTTGTCAACTTTGTGAAGGACGTGAGGCAGAAGTTCCCTACACACACCATCATGGGCTGGAAATGTGGTAACTGGAGAGATGGTAGAAGAATTGCTTCTTGCTGGTGCTGACATCATCAAAGTGGGCATTGGACCAGGTGACATCATCAGTTTCACAGTTGTTGTTAAATGCATGTTATATCATTTATTCAAACATATTTGTCTTTTCCTCGCTGTGTGTAGGTTCTGTATGCACCACTCGTAAGAAGACCGGCGTGGGTTATCCTCAGTTAAGCGCTGTCATTGAGTGTGCTGATGCTGCACATGGTTTGGGTGGACACATCATATCTGTGAGACTTTTTCTGTTTGCTTTACTCACACATGAGCATTTAAAAATGGCAATACAATCATTATGCAACTGGACAAAGAATCTTTGATCATGTTATTTTTGGTCCCATCTGTTTTATAGGATGGAGGATGTACCTGCCCGGGTGATGTTTCCAAGGCTTTTGGTGAGTTTTGAAAACGCTGCTTTATAATCGTACTATTAAACAAGAAGTTCTCCGTGAAATCTAGGCTAAAGTCGAATAATGTAAAGTTTGATTTCAATCATTGATTTTACTTTAATTTCAATATTAAATATATCAAGGTTATATTTTCACAGAATGTTCTTTACATTACTTAGACTGGATCACATTTGATTGGCAAATCTGTGTGATTGACAGGTGCGGGGGCTGACTTTGTGATGCTGGGAGGAATGCTTGCAGGTCATTCTGAGAGCGGCGGTGACACCGTAGAGAAGAACGGCAAGAAGTACAAACTGTTTTATGGCATGAGCTCAGATACGGCCATGAAGAAGCACGCAGGAGGCGTGGCAGAGTACAGGTGAGCACAGAAGAGAGCGTTGATTATTTATCCAGTGATTTATAATAAAATAAATGCTTTACATTGTAAAAAGTGCTATAGAATTAAAATTCAAGTTAATAATGACATTTTGTGTGATCAGGGCGTCTGAGGGTAAGACAGTTGAAGTGCCTTACAAAGGGCCTGTGGAGATGACTATAAAAGATGTGCTGGGTGGTGTTCGCTCCACCTGTACATACGTGGGTGCTGGTAAGCTGAAGGAGTTAAGTCGGCGTACCACCTTTATTAGAGTGACCCAACAACTCAACACTGTGTTTGGAAATGATAATTAGACCAGGTCAGACTAACTGGGTCCATATTGGGCCACATAAAGGTCATTTTGTTCTGTCTGTAATCTAAAGACAAATGCATGTATATGCATATTCACACATCTGCACAGACACATAGACACACATTAAATATATACAGTAATATATATTTTTGGGGATCCTATAGCTATGAGCTGTTTAATTCAAATTATTTTTTTCCAAATGCTTTATTAAGATCTTTGTGATTACTTGCTCTTTGGAAACTTTTCGATAATTTAAGAATCGACTGCTGAAGTGCAAACTTCAAACCTTTAAAAGAAAATGTTTGGTTGCATTTATTTCATTGTCCCAAAGTGTCATGTGCCGTTTTTGTTTTGGATTTATCATCAGCCTTCACACTGAAGTTTGGCTTCTGATCATCTGTTTAAACTTTTTAAGCACTCTATTAGAGCCTTATATTTTATCCATATATTGTGGTACTGTTTTAGTATCTGCTGTGAGTTTAACTCAATGTCTTATATTTCTGTACTTTAAAAAAAAAATTCAGTCTGTTCACATTTACTGGACCAACACATTTAAAGGATCATTACAGTGTTATTAAACAGTACTGTATGTTATAGACTTCCGTTACCTTATACTACCATACTGTTCTATAGCATATATTTAAAGACCAAGCCATTTTTATTTCTTATGTTTAGTAATAAATTAGTAATATTTCATGTTATTAATTGTTTATGTGGATTAAATATTGAGTAAGACACACATCTTTTGAAGACTTAATCGCTTTTTTGCGTAATATTAGGATAATATTGGAATAGTTTTATCTGTTTTATCTGACTCTTCACTTCACACAGTTAATGATTTTGTTTTTGATTGTGATTGAAGTGGCAAAAAAAATAAAATAAGATTATTAGAAACGAAACACTTAAATTATTTGATGGGAGACAGTTTGACTCTGTTGACTGATTATTGATAGATTGAACTTGATCAATATTGTTTTGTAAATTTTACATGTTTGAAAACTTGAGTATTGTTCAATATATTTCACCTTGACTGATTTCACTTCACAGTATTTTGGATGTTAATTAAGTTCCTGTTTTGTGCAAATAAATAATTTTACAAACATTGTCTGACTTGTGTCTCTTGGATTGCAGGTACACAATAATTAGTATTATTTAAAAATTCCTTGCTGCACATAAATGTTTAAGTTTAAACAACTCATTCAACAGTCATTTCAACTTTTTTAACTAGTTAGAAGTTGTTATAAATTATAATAATAAAGTTAAAAACTTAAGCCCATTTGAACCTTAATCAGTGTTCAAAAAGGATACATTTTTTGGTGTTTTGGGTCTGATTGACTTTTAAAGAGCAATTGCATAAGGAAAAATACATTTTTTTTATATGGAAAACTATGTATTATTTATTTTATTTACTTCTCAACTATACATTTATGCTGTGTTTTTCTGGACATTGGAAGTTTTTAACCAATTTACTGCACAATTACTTAACTAGGCCAAAAATTGGCTCATGAAAAAAATTAATTAAATCTAAATTGTTTTTGGACATTGCTTTATGTGTTAGGGATAGAATACTGACATCTGCTGGTTTGTGGAAAAACTTTAGAAATTATAATCAAAGAAAGAAAGAAAGTGCAATGACCACATATATCCAATATAGATCCATAGGGACTCATTTCATTTTCACTTAATTTTTCTTGATGCTTCAACTTTGCCAGATACTTGCATATTCTCATGCGTAAACAGAGTTTAGTGATAAGTGTCTTGCGTGTATTTTGTGAACGTGAGTGTCTCTTTTATCATTAACGGTTTTGACGCATGTGCAGCAGGCACTTATTTTGACAAAACAAGTGATGCACATGGTTCACATGACGCAACAAAAACATATTTTGAAAACACGAGCAACACACATGACACTCTGAACACATATTTTGAATTAGCGCCCCTTGGATGAGCAGTCACGAGCATATATATATAAAGTAAGTAACTAAATCAATATAATACAAAACAACAGCACCAATAAACTGTAATGAAGAGGAGTAAAGGGTACACAGAACAACTTTTTTTATATAAATCAATCACATGGCTAATAAACAAGTGAAAGAATAAGCAGCGTGCAAAACACTTATAATGGTACTTCATATCATGAACTAAAGTCCATGCACATCTGGCAGATGTTGACAGTATGAGCAATGCAGACGTTCTTTGTGCAGTTTGAGCAAGTTTGTTCCACTTTTTATTTATGCTCCAGGACCAGACCTTGGTTTATATGTAGACAATTTCAGATTTATAATGGATTTACTTAATTTTTTTGTGCATGTTTAGATAAATTACTTAGGAAAAGTCACACTGTCGCAACCCCATTCTCTGTGCCCTCTTGTTTTTCCCCTGTATTCACCTTCTGGACTTCATTACCCATGATCCCTCACTCTCCCTCACCTAATCGTCATCATCATCAGCACACCTGCCAGCTATTGTAATCAGTCACCTATATATACACTCTTGTTTGTCCTCCTCACTGCGTTGGTCATTATTTGCTGTTGTGTTTATGTTAAACCCCATTCACACAGACCTTTGGTCCCAGAAAATTCCCGTAAAATTGCCAGACAAGCGTCTGTGTGAACAAAAACTCGTTCAGTTAATCTTCTGGGATCGTTGCCGGAAAGAGGACCTAGTCAGATACCCGGATAACCCTCTGTGTGAACAAAAAGCCGAAAGAATGCCGTAATGGGCGTGTCGTAGTGAGGACGCGCGCGTCATCATCACAACAAAAGTTATGGTTCAGCTCCTTAAAACGAGAGATAACATGCATATGAACATTCACCACGAGAAATGTTGCAAACTACACTAGTCAACGTTTGAAGTGGATCAAAACCTTTCATAAAAGTTGTCTTAAAACTAATACCCAATACACATTCTTGTCTTAGGACAACTTTGATTAACTTTTCTGATCCACATCAAACGCTGACTACTATAGATTGACGCAGTAATCAGGAAATGATAAATGAGACGCATAAACAATGACGCACGTGCCGTAGTGTGGACGCGCGTGTCATGGCAACATGAAGTTGGTTCAACTCTTTAAAATGAGGGATTTACAACATTCACAACGAGAAATGTCAGCAAACGGGACTGAAGCAGATATCAGGTAAGTTAGATCATTACTTACTGTGTTGAAATGGAGATCATTCAGCAGCATAAAAAAATATCGCGTCACGTGCTCATTTGAGCTATAATAAACAAAAATACCCGCGCGTCATCCCAACAAGTCGTTCAGCTCCTCAAAATGCGGGTTTTAAATGCGTATAAACAATCACCATGAGAAATGTCTGAAAACTGTATTAAAGCAGAGCTCAGGGAGCTTGTCAAATATCCACTCAGAAGCTGAGATCATTCACCAGCATTAGAACGGTGCGTCACGCGCTCCTTTATAATCTTATCATAAACAAAAATGCACGCGAGTGGTTCTTGGAGGGAGAAATAATATATAATATGCAAACTTCAGACGCTGCGTAGAAGAGAGGGCGGGACTTTCAATAGGTCACGTGTCTTTCCTGGACCATCACATGCCGGGTAAACTTGGCAGTGTGAATGAAAAAAAAATCTAGCTATTCCGAAAAAATCCAGGATGCTTATCCCGTGTATTTTATGGATTTTCTGTGTGAAAAGGGCTTTAGAGTTATGTTGCTATATGTTCCTGTTTAAGTTCCAGTCTGCACTGATTAGGGGTTAACTTTATTTTTAAAGTTATACCAACTTCTCACTAGTCAAAAAAGTTGGAATGACTTGTTAATTCAGGTTGTTAAACGTTAAAAATTTAAGTGCAACAAGGATTGCATGCACACAGATGTAGGTTACTTGACAATTTATCATACACATACAAATGTTCACAAAAAACTGCAAGCTTTTGCACATGTGCATATCTAATTGTGTACATAAAGAATTGCTCAGTGTGTCAGTGACGAAAGTTACAGGAATTGGTGAGTTTGGCATTATGCGCTTTAAAGGCAGGATAGGCAGGAATTATCTAAAAAAAGAATTTAGAAATTATAATCAAAGAAAGAAAGAAAGTGCAATGACCACATATATCCAATATAGATCCATACTTGACAATTTATCATACACATACAAATGTTCACAAAAAACTGCAAGCTTTTGCACATGTGCATATCTAATTGTGTACATAAAATCTTATCATAGTAACATCATTCCAGTAAACCTTTAATTACACTCATTTTGTTACCATTATTCCATTGGCCATTTACAAACGAGTTGCTTTAAAATCTGGTGTACTGCTGAATGATTTGATCAGATTGTTCAGAATATTATTTTCAGTTCTTTTTTCTCCAGTATTATCTGAAATTGTAAAACAATACTGTAAGTTAAATTAAAAGTAAAAATAATAATGCAAAAATCACAAACAAAACTTAACTATTGCCATTAGAATCATGTATTAACATGATGAACAGTATTATTGCACAATTGATATAAAGAAAAACAGGTTGAATATAATTGCATGGTCATGTGACATCTTGTAAATCAGGGAGAATCTGATGATGACGTGTACAATGAGGAGCGGGTGGTAATAAACAATATGCTAACCTTTATCCAAACAATAAGGACACACACAACAGGCCACATGTACATGAACCCACAAGTGATGGAAAACAGCTAATTTGTTAGTAAAATTACTGATGGTTAGATCATCCATTCAATCGTGCTCGAGTCGTGTGTTCCTGTGGGGAGTATTTTCTGCCACTGAACGAATGATCAGAGGTTGTATATAATTAGCATCTTTTAATTTGTTTTTATTAGAAACCATTTGGTGTACTCTTAACTAAACAATACTGCTGACATACAAAACCAATCAGGTTTGGCAGGTTGAGTTTGGAAAAGTGGGTGGGACAGAGATCTATTTCATATTGTGTTCGTACGGTACAGTTGTTTCTATCTTTTATCAGTAATGGCTTCGTCGAGCAGTTTCCTGTGTGCAGATCATTTGGTTTGTTCAATCTGTCAGGATGTCTTCAACAACCCAACGACGATTCCCTGCGGACACAACTTCTGCATTACCTGCATCACAGCGCATTGGAACAGCAGCTTGGGGAGTCTATGTCCCCTATGTAAGAAATCCTTTCATTTAAGACCAGACCTTGCTATCAATAGAGAGTTCAGAGACATCATTGATCAACTGAAGCGGGGGGAAAGTCCTATTCAACCTGGAGAAACTCCATGTGACGCCTGTGTAAAGATAAAGCGAGGCGCTGTAAAGTCTTGCGTGGATTGCGGTGTAACTTTTTGCAAGATGCATCTAGAGCCTCATAACACTGTAGCAAAACTCAAGAAACACAAACTGATCGAACCTCATGAGATTTTGAAGGATTATATATGCCAGAAGCACGACAGACCTCTGGAGCTGTTCTGTAGAGATGATGAGATGTGTTTGTGCCTTTTTTGTATAAAGGAAGACCACAAAACTCACAACACTGTTACTTTAGAGGAGGAAAGTGCAGAAAGGAAGGTAAAGTATATGTGTATTTCTCAGTAAGGTTGACTTTATATTGCATCTTTAAAATCAAAGAGAGTTTAATTTTCCTTCACAGACTCATTTTGGAAAGAGCAAGGCAGAGGTTCAAGAGATGATTCAGTACAGAATTATGAGAAGTGAAGAGATCAATAAACCGGTACAACTCAGCAGGGTCAGTCTTTAGTCACTTTATGCTTTACAATTTCATTATATGTGGCTCTATTGTGTTTAAAAGCAATAACAAACATCATCGTATAATTTAGCAAAAAATAAACAAAGAGAAAGCAGACTGTGTTGAGATCTTCACTCTTTTGATGCGCTCCATTGAGAGATGTCAGTCTGAGCTGTTTAATCAAATGGAGATGAAGCAGAAAGCAGCAGAGACTCATGCTGAAGATCTCATTAAAGAGCTGAAGGAGGAAATCGCTAAACTTAAAATGAGAGACAATGAGCTGGAGAAGCTCTCACATACTGAAGATTACATCCACCTCCTACAGATCAGTTTATAGTCTCTCTCTCGTCTCATATTATCTCAATGCAACATTCATCATACCGATAGATGTCTCCTTTATTCTGCTGTAGAGTTATCCATCCCTGTGCAGTCCTTTAAACAGTAGGGACTGGTCTGAGATCAGTATTACCACTCCTTGTTTGAGCTTGGATACCGTGAGGAAAGCGCTGACAAAGCATCAAGAATTGCTCAGTGTGTCGGTGACGAAAGTTACAGGAATTGGTGAGTTTGGCATTATGCGCTTTAAAGGCAGGATAGGCAGGAATTATCTAAAAAAAAACTTTTTTACAAATTTGTTTAAACTGTCTTTATATACCAATACATAAGTAAAATGTAAGTACTCTGAAAAAGAGAGTAGAAAAATCGAGTGTCTGTAGACCTCTCACGACTGTTTTAAACACAGCTCATTTTTCCATTCACTCCACACCCTCCCTTCTGGGTTTCTTCTAAAGCCACGCCCCCAAAACATGAATGCGTGACGCTGACCGGCTCTGCTGGGAGAAGCATTTACCTCAGACGAGCGGAGAGGAAGGAGCGCGGTGCATGTAGTAACATCATGTCACAATCACATGTAATCACTATGAATATAAACAAATAGGATGGCTTTTACTCACTATTAAAGGTGCAATTTGTAAGATATTTGCAGTAAAATCTCCAAAAACCACTAGGCCAGTGTTATATATTTTGTCCAGCTGATTACTATCAATATCTGTAATGTTTTCAACTTCTTGTAAATCGTGAGAAAATTTCCATTCAAAACATTGACATGGGGCAGTGCAGTCTCCTGTCAATGACGTTAATATCCATGTGACCCTTTGTCACCGCCTTTACTGACGTAACCCACATGACAACACTGGTCGAGCTCGAAAAAATAAAATGGCGGCCAAGGAAGCGGCTAGAGCACAAATTTAGTGAAAATAAACGTATATTTTCACTTTTTAAGCATTTTAATTTCATTTCTAGCGAGAAATTAGTATTGTAGTTTTCAAATATGTGATTAGTTATCACAAAGGCGCTCTCTGTTTATATTTCAAACACGCTGCCTTTGAAGTGCGTCGGAAAGCCTTTCTCTGAGCGGCCTTCAGGCCTCCGAGTCCGAAGTCATGTCCTCATGAGGCAGCGAGGCCATAAGTCCTCACTGCCTTGAGTTTTCGGACGCAGCCAGTGTCGTTGACAAATGCGGAACTTTGCGCTTGCTTATGGACTTATGGATAACTCTGTACCGTCTGCCGCTGGTTGTGTCAGCTCCTGTAAGCGTACGGGCCAACCAAACGACCCAAGAAGAGTTTGGAACAAAACGAGGGGGGATCAATTTGGTGTTGCATTATCTGGATAGAGAGAGCTTCACGACAACATTTAACTAGACCGAGATTCTGATCCTGCTTGTGTTTTACGCGATGGGTGAGTTGTTTTGATTCGTAACCCTTCAAAAAACTTATGCTATTATATTGATCACAACATTAGTGTGTAGACTGTAATCAGCGCGTCTTCCCGCGGACGATATGCACATCAAAAGGTATTGTACAGCAATATAAATGGTCATTTTAAGACACTTCACAATAAGATTTGTACTGTCAATAATACATTATGTGAAAAATCATTGTAGATTGTAAGTTGAAAACTTAATTCTGAGCTGTGTTTACCATCGAATTTGGACTAATACTGTAATATCAATATGACTAACAATTTCGTTTTGAACATCACATATCAAATCATCAAACGCAACATTTATAAGACTTGATTACCTTATCCATCAACGTGATTTCTCGTTCTCGTCTGATTGATGGCTAAAGTTAAAGACTACAAATCCCATAATTCCACGCTGCTTCAGAGCGTCAGTAAACAACATCATTGTTTTTGTTTGATCTGGCGCCATCTTTCGGCGCATAAATACAAATTGTATCTTTAAGCTAGCATATCGATACTGGTAAAGTTTCAAATATATTTTGTTTGATTCGGTAACAAACGAGCTAATTATATTTATAAGACAAAGCTAAAACAGGTTGCATTGATACAAGTTTTTTTTGTTACCATCAGTTACACTGTGATGAAGGTGAATTTTGTGGAAAAGATTCATTAAATATAAGGTGTTTTGCATGTAAGGAGGAAAGGCCACGCGATATTTACTCTCATTTGATTTCTTTGTTTATTTCTTTTTTGCCTTGTTTGCCTTCGCTGACTGGATATGCAGGTACTGTGAGTTCTGAATGCTCTTTCTCTGCCGTACTTTTGCTCTTCCTAGATTTCGTGCCTCGTGCACGTTGGGTGTGCACATATGTGTGCAGATCCCGTAGCAACAGGGGTGGTGCCATGGTCGCGAGAGAGAGAGAGTGATAGTCGCGCAAGCCAATCATTTGTTTCGGCCCGAATGGAAATAATGAGCTGTGTTTAAAAGAGAGGTCTACAGACACTCGAGTTTTATACTCTCCTTTTCAGAGTACTTACATTTTAATAATGTATTGGTATATAAAGACAGTTTAAACAAATTTGTAAAAAAAGTTTTTTTAGATAATTCCTGCCTATCCTGCCTTTAATCACATTCAATTAAAAAATCTTATTTTTTGTAAATAAACGTTTTGTTTCCACAGAGCTAAGCAAAATAAAGTTGTTTGCAGGTACAAGTCTGCGATATATCTCCATTTACATTTATATAAACTTTTTTTTTTGTTTGTTTACCCCAGACTATATTTTAAAACCCAAATTTCTCTTTTAGTGAACGTGACTATGGATCCTCAAACAGCTCATCCTAAACTGCTCTTATCTCTGGATGAGAAACAGGCCAAATATGAAGAAATACGACAGGATGTTCCAGACGGCCCGATGAGGTTTGACACTTGCCCCAGTGTCCTGGGAAAAGAGGGATTCTCTTCTGGGAAATTTTATTTTGAGGTTCAAGTGAAAGAGAAAACTGAGTGGGATTTGGGGGTGGCCACAGAGTCTGTTAACAGGAAGGGGACACTTACTTTAAGTCCGAGGAACGGATTCTGGGCTCTGTGGTTGAGGAATGGAAGTGAATATAAGGCCTGTAACTTCCCGTCTGTCTCTCTCTGTCTGAGGGTAAAACCGCAGAAGGTGGGTGTGTTTGTGGATTATGAGGAGGGTCTGGTCTCATTTTATGATGTAGAGTCCAGGTCTCATATATACTCTTTTACCGGTCAGTCTTTTAACGAAAAACTGTACCCGTATTTCTGCACAGGCTTTATTAATGGAGATCAAAATTTAGCTCCACTGATCATTCTACCTGTACTAGAAAATTAGTCATTATACTTTTATACATAAGGATAATTGCAGGGGAAGTTTTCTGTGTACCTGTGACACATGCAGTACATAAGAGCTCATTTCCAGCTCCCCTAGAGTTAAACATTTGATTCTTACCGTTTTGGAATCCATTCAGCTGATCTCCGGGTAGCACTTGTAGCATAGCTTAGCACAATTCATGGAGTCTGATTAGATCATTAGCATCACGCTAAAAAATAACCAAAGGGTTTTGATTTTTTCCTAGAAAATCGCAACTTTTAGTACACGATGTAACTACGAGTCAAGTTTTAAATACCACTCAAAAAAATGATTCAAGCCCTTCTTAGAAATGACACATTAAAATTGTGTTCAATTAATTTAAAATACCTCATTAAGGGCAATACGTATATATAGTTAATTAGTCTAACACAAAATGAATATGTACTATAATTTATTGATTTATTTTTAATTGCGTTAACACAATTAGTTTGAGTTCGTGTTCTGGAAAAAGAATTTCCCAGCATGCTTTGCATGCAACTGCTTTTGGAGAGTAATTTTTTAAATTAAGTGTTATTTTATACATTTTTAGGTAAAGAGAAAGGCTTAATAGTGTTTAATGTCCGTTCATCTTATTGATTTAGAAGCGTTTGTGTTATATTTTTTTCAAATTGTTTGGTTACCATCGTGCAGAAGAGTGGCCCTTGTGGTTAAGTTGTGGATGTGATGTATTTCTCTTAATGAGCACTAACTGTGTTAATGCATGTTTCGAGATCAGTCTCTTCTCACATGCTCATCCAAAGTATCATATGTTGTTATTATTAGCATCCTAACATGTGCTTATGCTAATTAGTATGATATAAAAACATTTTATATAAAATAACAGAATTGAGTTAATCAGACATACGTTATTCAAACTACGCTAAATCGAGTTATTCAGACTACACTAAATTGAGTTGAGGCAACTAATTGAGTATTGCTATTTACTTTAAATTGAGTTGGACAAACTCAATATATTTTTTATGAGTTAGGGGTACACATTTATATTGGATGGAAATCCTGCCCACAATTTTATTGAGTTAATCCAATGAATCATTTTTTTGAGGAAAAATATTGAAACTCTTTGATTATTTTTAGCACGATGCTAATGGCTTCCATCGGATTCAATGGATTGTGCTGGGCTATGCTAAAAGTGCTAGCGCCAGACTCGGAGATCAGCTGAATGGATTTCAAAACGGTAAGAATCAAATGTTTAACTCTAGGGGAGCTGGAAAATGAGCATATTATCAAAAGAGGTGGAATGTCCCTTTAAGCACTTGAATTTTTTATGTTTTTTTCCTTGCATTATATTACTGCATTTGGCAGATATATTTATCCAAAGCAATTTAAAGTGCCTTTAAAACATATATATTATCAGTATGTGTGTTCTCTTTTTAAATTTTGAAAGTAACTTTGTGTAGTACTTTTTTTATCGTACACCCTTAAAAATAAAGGTGCATTCACGATGCCATATATGAACCATTTTTGGCTGAATGGTTCCATAAAGAACCTTTAACATCTGAAGAACCTTTCTGTTTCACAAAAGGACCTTTATAGTCAAAAATGTTCTTTAGGTTATAAAAAGGTCAGAAAGTGGCATTGCTGTTTTAAAGCACTTTTTTAGTAGTGAAAATAAGAGAAGATAAATTGCTGTCAATTTGCTCACTTTTCTAAGTGGTTTTGAATAAAATACACTGTCAAACGTTTGTCCACAAGTTGTCACTGTGGCTTTACCTTTTCAAAAAGTGCAGCTTTGCACCTGAAGAGTTCATATTAGCACCTCAGGGATACATATTGGTACCAAATGTATACATATCTTTACCTAATGGTACATATTAGGATCTTTTTAAAGTGACAGCTCAGGGACATATTTTGACAATTTTTTATCAGTGGTCTGCTAAATGCATGCATGTATAATGTAAATGTTTTCTGCAAATCAAACCCATCACCGTTGTGCTACTAACACCAGTGCTGCTGCAACTGCATTTAAAGGAAAATTTAATATTGTAAATACTTAATATTGTAATAAAAACTGAATTTTACAATTTTTTAATCTAAAAAAAATATAATGCAAGTGTCATTGCTCTTTTTAAAAAAAGATATCACATAATCTGAGACAAACTGAGTGAAAAATGTTCATGGTTAATGTGATACTGGCATTTTCAGTCACTCTGTAATGACATATTTGGGAACTTGAGGGCAGCTGGTTAAATCAGTATGATCCACTGACAGATGCCATTTAGTTTCATTATAAATACTTTATAATACTTATAAACACAATAAAATAACATGAAAGAAAATTAAAGCTTGATGATTTTATACCATTTGTAAAAACGGTCAAAGGTTGATTCTTTATCGTTTGTTCAAAGTTCTTCATTAGACAGTGTTTGTGTTCGAGACGTCTGAAATGGTGAGTAAAAATCTACTCAATTCAACAAGTTGAAAAACTTAAACCATTTTAAGATTTTTAAATTTGGCACGGATTAGTTCCTGTTTAATAGACATTTACATTGGTTAAACACTGTTTTTCTCTTCATTGCAGTACTGTACTGCGAATGTGTATACTGCTTTATTGTCTATTAAGGCAACATCTTAATTTAAGAGTAATTCGTTATTAAAGATTGTGAAAGGAATGGCAGAATTCGCACAGCCACCAAGAAAAGTTGTCAAAATGGGCAGCATGACAGAACCTGTTGAGTGTAAGTACACAGCATTATAATATTGAATCAGATGTGCTTGTTTGGTCGTCTACTGTACAATAAAATGTGTTGTTATTTGAGGTTAGTCTCCACAGATCTTAAGAAGATACAGACGTATGCAGGTACATTGTGTCATTTATATAATTTTAATTTACATACTTTGGAAATCTATACTTACTAAATACTTAAATTTATTTAAAAAATCTGAATGTATTGTTACATTTTTAATTGAATCTATTTTTAATTTTTTCTCTCTTTCAGTGGAAGTGACTCTGGATCCTGATACAGCTCATGCATGTCTCGTGCTATCTGAAGATAGGAAAGAAGTGAGAATGCAAGTCAGTGAAAATATTAAGCCTGACCTTCCAAACAACCCAGAAAGGTTTGACTTATGCCCCAGTGTTTTAGGAAAAGAGGGATTCAGCTCAGGAAGGATTTACTTTGAGGTTCAGGTAAACGGTAAAACAGACTGGGATTTAGGAGTGGCCACAGAATCTATTAACAGGAAAGGAAACATTATTCTGAGTCCTAAGAATGGATACTGGACTATAGGTCTGTGGAGAGGCAATGATTATCAGGCAAGTGCATGTCCCTCTGTCCCTCTCTCTCCAAGAATAAAACCGCAGACGGTGGGTGTGTTTGTGGATTATGAGGAGGGTCTGGTCTCATTTTATGATGTAGAGTCCTGGTCTGAAATATATTCTTATACTGGTCAGTGTTTTGCGGAGAAACTCTATCCATATTTCTATCCTGGTAAAAACAAAGAAGATAAAATGCCATTAATAATATCAACTGTCAGTCAAAGTGAATAAAGGCATAACATGTTAACTAGAATATATTAGTTTTTCCTGTACAGATTATAAACAATGATAGTTGTCTATGTTAAAGTTAATGTTAAATTTCTGTCATTTACAGTTTCATGTTGTTACAAACCTGTTTAAATTTCTTTGTTCTGATATACACAAAAGAAAAAAATAGATAAATGATGGTAAGCACACAGTTGATGGTACCCATTGACTTCCATAGTAAAAACAAATACTATCAACTGTGTGTGCTTACCATCATTTATCAAAATACATTTGTTTGTGTTCAACAGATTTAAAATCATACATAAAAATAAAAGATTTTGGGCTAGCTATTTCTTTTAATCTGTTGTCTGCACTGTGTTATGTTTTTAAGTCTGATTAGGCATAGACATGTATGAAGTTTTGTTCTTGAAATTCAAGTTAAATCGTGACTTACAAGGCCATGTTTAAAGTTGGTAGGGTTGTTTGGAAATGTATTTTCTGTTTATTTTTTGTTAACTAACAATATTTTAATTATTTACTAATAAATTACACAAAAATGTGTTAACAATTCAACGTGTACAAAACACTTACACTATAACATCAAAATTCAACAATACTTTATGTATTATAATAAAGGTTGTATGATAAAATACCTCATAAAGTGTGTACTGCATGTATACACTACACTTTCATAAAATCCTTCATGCCAAATTATGTGTTAGTGAGCAGAACATAATTAATCAAAAATTTGTATGTGAATTGTGCTGTGCATTTCTAAATAATATTTGTATAAATTGTTTTGTAAAAGTTGTCTTTTTTGTCTAGTTTTATAAATGCATTAATTTTTAGATAATTCTCGCTCCATATACAGTAACAGTACACTAATGATTTTGGTACCCTATTGTTAATTATAAAAACTACTTAAATGTCCTAATATAACTAGGCCTAGGCTAGTCCTGCATTAATCTAAACACTGCCCGGGAAACCTCCCAAATGGGGACAGAAATGGCACAGATTCAGTGGAATGGCCCAAATGTTTTAGTGATAAAGGTAGAGTCCATACTTGCTCCACAGATTTATTTGTCTATCAGTTTGTCAAAACTGTATTTGAACTGAGCTTGAAATAATAACTAAATGAACTAGTGTTTATCTTAGTGTTATCTTATCTGCTGATGGACCATTATCAGAAAGCTCCAGTGCTCCATCTGTCTGGATTATTGATGCACGGGTAACCCGCAGGTAGCAGGTCGGGCGGTTAAAAAAATTGTCATTTTTTTGTGGGGCGGCCCGGGCGGGTCATTAAAAACAAAATAAAAAAACATGTTTGTTGCATGCAATTGCCTATAAAAATATTTTGGATTATATATTTTCATATTTTATTAGGTTCTTTTATTAGACCTAGGCCTACGTAGTAACATAACTTAGTAACATAAGCGTGATGTGATGTCCCCAAACATTTGGTCTAAAGTCACAAAAGCGCCAAGCAGCTCCCGCTGCAGCCACAATAACAAAACAAACAGAGAAAAAAAGGTGAAGGTTGAAAACGAGGTGCGGTATATTGAGGTCAGAAATTTACATTATTAAAAAAGGTCAAACTGCTAAATCTAATGTTGATGTATGCTGCACTTGTGACCATGTTCTCTATACAGATGAATACAAACACTGTTTTGTAAATGTTGAAAATGTGTATTATTATCCTATCTTGTCATTAATATGCCGGTGCTGCATGGTTTCTATATAGTTCATAAGGGTATGTTGTTGCCAGTTTACAGGGCAATGTAATCTAATTGCTTGTTTCCGAGTACTTTTAGGCTGAAATAAAGCATGTTTTCATTTACATTACAATGCTTAGTACTAAGTTATGTCACAAGTGCAGGGCCTAATTTCACAACTAAAAGTTTACTGCGTCCTTCAGTTATTTGATAGATCAAAATGAAATTGCTGATCCAAACACCCAAATATTTATAAATGAAAATTGTCATTTATAAATGAAAAAAATAGTAAAAGTTCAAAGAATCAAAATAACATTTTGGAACAAATGTTTATATTCATAATTATTTTGTGTATCGTTTAATATACCACAATTCTAAAATCTGTCACTCAATCTACTTTAACTTTCTTGCCTTTGATCATTCATACTGATTGTTTCTTATCGAAATAAACATTCTGTCCAGTGTTTCAATGTTTAGATTAAATTTGTTTATCATATTTTGCATTATGATATTTTTGTAGCATATAGCGTTGTATGCTTTAATACTATAAAAAATGTACAAGATACTACACAAGTACAAATATGTCAACACTGAATGTAATTTTCATGTAAATGTCTATGATCCAGCTTTTCTGTTAACAGAATGAAATAGGTGGAAAGGACATTTTGCCATTGTTTTCAGAATAAGATCAAGCATTACCAGTAATCGTTACCAGGTAGGCTACTAAACTTCATAAAAATAGAGTAACCTCTGTTATCTGAGGTTAAGAATATTTAAGAAATTAGATTTTTATCGGGTTATTTTGAAGTGTCCATGGTTAGAAAGTTATGGTACATCCCCCTAACCCT
Source organism: Misgurnus anguillicaudatus (assembly GCF_027580225.2). Taxonomy (NCBI): domain Eukaryota; kingdom Metazoa; phylum Chordata; class Actinopteri; order Cypriniformes; family Cobitidae; genus Misgurnus; species Misgurnus anguillicaudatus. The sequence goes on along the minus strand of NC_073357.2, from coordinate 26,708,002 downwards.
ACAACATTTTCTGTTTGTGCTACAGAAATAGTTTCAGTCAGTGTGACCCACAGCATTAACCATAAAGGTAGCAGACAACGCGCATGTGCGCACCAGGTGCGCATTGCGCAATCGTGAACTCAAATCGAAAGTAAAGGTGAAGAGTGCAGACATTTTGCGATAATATATACGGCGCCATTTAACAGTCAACCTTTTAACTGTCCTTACGTCTCATGGTAGGTAAGCAATTTTATTGTTGTTTGTTTTTTTCTTGTGTAGCCTATTTATTTCTGCTGTATTATTGAGGAATTCATAAATATAGTCACTGTAGACATAATTGTCACACTAGATTAAGGTGTGTCGACGATCAGCGGTTACAATAAATCGTTTAGAGACACGAAAGGCTTAAGGATTTTGTGTTATTAATAAAAATATGTTCCTATATTTCAAGATGTAAATTTCAAATAAAAATGATTAAAAGTCACACTGTTACGTATATTTAACTTGTGTGCCGTTGGTAGATCTAATGGCAATTTTGATATAAGAAACATTATATTCTATTAATATTTTTATCACTGTATCCATTCAGTAAACACTAATAATTGGCGGATAGCAAAGGGCTTTCGAGCTCTGCACTTCAGAGTGAGTAAGGACTTTAACCTGCGATTGAAATTCGAGGTGAGCTGAATAACTTCCGTGTTTACTGCTTGTTTTTGCGACAGGTGTAACTGCACAATTCCAGGACCATACGATTTTTCTTTGTTCAGTTGTAAAATTGAGTATTAAAAATGCTTTTTCAATCAAATGTTAAAATGCTCAAGCTTTGTTTTTATTGTATTGTTTGTTTTAAGATTCCCTTACGAAAATTAACCATGGTTTTACTACAGTTAAGACCAAAAAACCATGGTTAGTGTAGTAAAACCATGGTTACCAAAAAATAACCATGGTTTTGACAACCATGGTTTTCAAAAACCATAGTTAAACCATGGTTAGTGTAGTAAAACCATGGTTTTGCTCATAATAATCAATTGACCAAAAAAAACATGATTACTACACTTTTACCACAATAAAACCATGGTTAATTTCTGTGAGGGTTTAGCTCAATTTATAGGGTTAATCATTTATGACACAAACAAATGGATAATAAACTATACATTTAACTAAAAAATAAAAAAAATAGCAATTGTGTGTAGTATGTCTTGTGTTAGTAGGACTATTCTTCTACAACATTGAGTCGTATGATACCATGGGGCTGTTGAATGCTTTATTCTGATTGGTTGAGAAATGTTCCACAGGTCTTGATTATTTTTCTGTAAAACGCACACCCATTCAAATTGCTTAAAATAAGCACAACAAACAAAATACCATGTTTCTTGTAACTGTGGTATCAGCGCAATAATTGATACTAAAAAGATACATACACTATGTACAGTACTGTGCAAAAGTCTTAGGCCACCACCACCAGACTTGTTGTTTTAGAAGTTCTAATATCCATCCATATTTATTTTTCAATCTGGTTTATTAAGATACAAACAGAAAATACAGGAAATATGTACAAAAAATAAAACAATTTCAGGACTGAATGTCTTCTTTAGACATCGTCTGTGTTTAGTGTGACCTCTCTTGGCACTAAACACATCTTGAGCATTGAGCAGAATGAAGTAAAAAGAATTTAATTTAGAAATAAGGATTTAATTTTATTTAGGTTTAGGAGATCCTGCAGTTTCCTGCTATTGCTCAAGTGGAAGGGGAGTTTACCCTAAATACTTGACACATCAGTTTACATTTTTATACAGTTTTTAATTAAGCAATATCGCTCGAGTAGGAGTGTGATATAGCTCTATATCATCACGGCTGTGATTAGGCCAGAGGCACGAGGCCGTAGGCAATCACATCCGTGATGATATAGAGCTATATCACACTCCTACTCGAGCAATATTGCTTTTATACAACAGTTCGACGGCACACGTTTGAAAAACGAAAACTAGAAAACAACAACGGAGTTATTTTAAAAGCCTCTTTGTTTGAGAACTACTTCTTCCGCCACGGATTTGAGGGCGGCCAGAATGACAGGTAAAACTTTCGGCTGCTTTGAAGCTCATAACAACTCAATGGACGGAAAAGCTGTTACTTTAAATTACCGTTTCTTGGTCACAAAGTGTAGTTTTAAGATTAGTTCATGTATTATATTTAAATCTGCAGTCGATTAGTAAAGATAGCGCCTGTTTGAACGTTTGCTTAGTCAGATTCGGTACGAATGAGAACCAAAGCATGAGCGGACGTCAGTGTTCACTCGCCCCGCTGACCACCGCCCTCTCTGGGCTACATCTCTGACAGAGATACCCTGGCTCTAATGTTGGCCTTGTTTGTTTATGATCGTCAAAATGAGATCAAATCAGCAGTATTTGGTGTCATGATCAAACTATTACTTGTTTTTTAATTTATATTTAGTGTCTTTTGTGTTGTTATTGTTTTGGCGTGAGGTAAAAGTTAATAAAACTACTTGTATAACGTTACTATTGCTTTCTCATTTATTCTTAACGTGATACGAGCAGTCGATTATTATTATTAAACTTTGTTCTTGTCAGTACTATATAAAACGGTTTTTATAAGTGTCAGAGAGATGTTTTTGCATGCTGCTTATAAATAACGTTATACCAGTGGCGATATCTCATAACATGTTTTAATAGTCACGTCACGATAAAGTAAATGATCAATGTCCACATTTAAAAGCTGCGGTGCTTACCTGCAGTTTCACGGTGTTTTCGCGTTCTGATAAGAAATATAGCTCCAGAAAAAAAGAGTGTTTATATTCCTCTTTCCAAGTGTTAATCGTCCACACATGTGACAAGACATTTCTCCCATTAACTGTAACGTAACATTCAAGAGCGCTGATCTTTGACGGAATAATAACTTCCGATTGGGGATTCACAGACTGATTTATGAGCTAGTAAACTAATGAGACGCACGGAGAGTGATTCAAAACAGCGCGTCTTTGTTTTTCCATTCAGAGATGAGCCTGCTTAGGACCTCCATTCACTAGGTGGCGGAATGATACGAAAGGTGAAGCGGTTACAGTGCCGATATCAGCGCAATATCGCATAGCTCTTAGCCAATCAGATTCGAGAACCAGAAAGAACTGTTGTATAATTCTATATACACATTTCCTGTATTTTCTGTATGTATGAAATAAACAATTTTATAAAACGGTTAGTTCCAATCCTTGATTCTGATTGGTCAATAGGTGTGCTTTATTTACGATAAAACACTGCTATGACCGCTTCACCCAACTGTTCTATTTAATATCACTGCACCCTTAGCAACACCCTTAGCAACACATAAACATATAATAAGACAAAGTTTGAGAACAGTTTGTTGTTTTTATTTGAGCTTTCATGTTATTGTTCGCAGTCAGGGACTATTTTTTCTAGCGGAAGGAATGCTTTTATTGATTTAAATTCATGAAAGTTGCACTAATATTTTTTTTACTTTAATATTGTGTAGTAACCGTTTTATAAAAGCAATAAGGTACTCGGGCAAGTGCTGTATCGTGAATAAGTAACGGCTGAAAGGGTTGCAGGCACTCCGCTTCGCGTCGTGCCTAACAACGCCCTTCAGCCGTTACTTATTCACGATACAGCACAGCCTCTCGTACCTTATTGCTTACATATATGATCACTATAACATTGCAAAAACAACTAATCTAATTTTGGCATGGTGGCCTAAGAGTTTTGCAAAGCACTGTATGTTGAATTTATGTTGTTTGGGACACTTTTTCCAATTCATCTCAATGGCAAAAAGTGTCTCAATCACTCAGAAATCACCCTATTTTATATATAATATAATTGCATCTTATTTATTGAAAATATATATTTAAAGATATAATTTTTTTAAAACATTTCTTGGTAGTACTATGATTTTAAACTTTGAAACGTGATTTTTCCAAAAGAGTACTTGCTAAGATTGTCATGATGTATGGTTCTGCGCTTCTGCAGTTGGTTAGTATGTCTGCCCTTAAAAAGTATAGTTCACCCAAAAATGTAAATTCTGTCATAATTTACTCACAAACCTGTATAAATTTCTTTGTTTTGAAGAACACGAAGGAAAGATATTTTGTAGAATGTTTGTAACCAGGCATGCTGGACTGGGGGGGCAGTCAGGATTTTTGGGTGGGCAGCCATTTCTCGACTAAAATGATTCATACATTAAAATTATGGATGTTTCAATCCAATATTATTTTGCATATGTCTTTTAATAAAGGGACATTTATATGTCCTTTTGCACGTTCAAATTTTAAAAGTAGATCCGATTAGATTTATAATGTTATAATGATTACACTTAGTGTAGTTTTACACATTAAGTCACAATTAAGGAAATCACGCAAGCAGGTGATATGAATGCAAAGCTGTACATATAGCTATATTTTATTAATGTGTACACTGCATTTAATCTATTATTTCACTTATAGATAAATTAAAGCCATTCTTATACCTACCCTACTTAATATATGCCTTTATTCTAAATAAACACTTGTTAGGAACTTTATTTCCACTTCTCAAACATTTTCTTTATTTAAAATAATGCATTTTCAATATGATATGTGATAAGCTATATTTTCATTAATTCTTGACCCTATCTGCTGCAGCTGCAGCAACCTCAAATATCACAAAAAAAAACAACGCTTTAAATAATCTTTTTTGAAACATCATGAAAGCAAATTGACGTGCATGACAAATTCGTCAAAGGTTATCCTGTTTGCCTATAGCAGCACCAGACAAAAGCACAAGCCCTAAAATACTGTAAGTGTGATTTGCGACGAGACCAAAGATAAATCACACTGCTTGTTCATAACACAGCAAATTAGATGTTATAATACAACGCAACATCATAAAATGTTTTACATTACGATGACCTTGCGGAGTAACAGCTTCTTCTGAACTTAAAAGTTGGTTGATTTTTGCGTGTGAAGTTTTTCTCAAACGCGAGCTGAATGAGCTGATGAATGACGATGACAAAACCGCTAAAATTTGATTTTAAAACTGCACGCGATGCTCAGCTGTTACAATGCTGTATATTTACTGTATAACCATCTTATATCATTTATATCTACTATATAGTAGGCTATGCCACAACCAAACTACATATTCTAATTTTAATACACAGAACTATGTCTAAAACAAACACATTAAATGCTGCTGGAGACTTGCCATTGGTTGTTGTATTTAAATGAATAAATAATGAGGTGAGTCTAAGAAAGGATAAGGGGCTATTTTGGGCATGTTTTACTATAAAAAAGTTTCATTTTAATATGTTTTGTGTTATTACGTTTATGTAATATTAAATTGCATTGTTTCTGATAATATTTTAAAGATGCGGTTTTTTTTAGTTACCGTCATAGAGAACAGTAGTACTTTTCCTGTGAGTTAAATACTGCTGAATAGACCTTCAAGACTTGTATAAGCAAATCTGACAGTAGTGGGCGGGAGCTGTACACATTAGCGTTTGCCAACAGAAGATGTTTTTTGTTTAAAGAGACTCTGTCATTTTTTTGTTTAAAGAGACTCTGTCATTTTATGATTGGATGGACATTTTTGGGGGGCAGAAGGAAAATCTGGGGGGGCAATGCCCATCCCAGCCCCCCTGTAGACCCGGCCCTGTTTGTAACCAAACCGATCATGAGCCCCATTTACTTCCATATTATTCTTTTATTCTACTATTGAAGTGAATGTGGCTCATGATCGGTTTGGTTACAAACATTCCTCAAAATATCTTCCTTCGTGTTTATCAGAACAAAGAAACGTATACAAGATTGTAACAACATGAGAGTGAGTAAATCATGACAGATTTTTCATTTATGGGTGAACATACCTTTAAGGAAGATGCCATTTTAGAAGTCCGAAAGTAATCTTTACTGCACAAACATGGTTAAACGCACCCATGCATGCACTTAGGCAGGCAGACAGACAGACAGATATGGCAATTCACAAAAATATTATGCTATGATATGAATTATATTAATCTGTCCAAAATGCTGTCTATTCACGATCTGAAATAATTATCTAATGGAGTCCCATGAGTCACCTCCGTCACCCAGTGCTTTGTCACTGAAGAGTAATGATTCTATGGGCCGTAAAATAGAGTTTAAACAGCAGGATAAAAACATTGTTGACCTCAGGTTAGTCTACTTACATGCTCGGACCCTTTCTTAATGCCTCTCCTTTACAATGTATGTTATTGTTTACTCTAAATTAGTATCAAGTACAAACAGTGCTGATGTTAATCTTATACCCTATTTTGCTTAGGCCTACTTCATTTAAAAAATCCCAAGACCCAAAATAACCTCACCCAGTATGTGTGTTCACTGGGGTTCATATCCATGATCTTTACATTGCTAAGACAATGCTTTGCCAGTTGAGCCCTTATTTGATTCTGTTTATGTGAATTGATAGGCTAATTGATTAATGATTGCTAATTCAAAACAATTTATTATCTACCTTCTGTTTCTGTTTTAGAAACTTAATTACTTTAATAATGATGATTTGGCTAAACTGCATGCAAGTATTGTAGTTGTTTTCAACAATTTATTCTCATGTCTGTTTATAGGATTGGGAAAGAAGATAAACTCCAGGTTCAGTCCAGTTGTTGTGGATTATGTAAAGAAGTTATGAGAAATCCAGTCACTGCTACCTGTGGAGACAGTTTTTGCAGGCATTGTATCACCAGTTACTGGGATAAGTATGGACAACCTGAAGACATTTGCTGTCCACAGTGCAGAAAATGGTTTAGGACACGCCCCGTTCTACACAATGTCATAGGAGGCATCAGCCCTGCTAGTTTTGCTCATTGCAGCACAGCAGCTACTGATGACCCATGTGACGCTGGCACAGAAGTGCAGGAAGACTCCCACCAATCAATGATTCATGTCTTGCAAAGGGTCAAAACAGCTCACAAAAACAACATGAAGGGCCATTATGAGAGCTTTCTTGAAGGGGTCAAAACACACGACAGTAAAGTCCCGCTCAACAGCATTTACACAGAGCTTTACATCATGGAGGAAGATAAAGAAGACCCAAATAATCCACATGAGGTTTTGCAAATGGAGAAAGCAGCTAGGACAAAACACATACAAGATACTCCAATAAAGTGCAAAGACATCTTTAAACCATTATCTGAATTAAGACACGAGGATAAAAGAAAGCATAATGAAATACATATAAAGACTGTGCTTACTAAAGGCATTGCTGGAATTGGAAAAACAGTCTCTGTGCAGGAGTTTGTTCTGGACTGGGCAGAGGGAAAAGCCAATCAGGATGTAGACTTCATATTTGTGCTTCAATTTCGAGCTTTAAACCTAGTTAGAGATAAACAGTACAATCTATACCAACTTCTGCTTCATTTTTATCCTGATCTTGAAGAGCTGGATGTTGAGATGTTCAATATGTGTAAAATTGTTTTCATATTTGACGGTCTGGATGAAAAAAAAATTTCGTTGATGTTCTCAGATTGTGGGAAAGTATCTGATATGACTATGACATCCTCACTCTGTGTGCTGATAACAAACCTGATCAAAGGAGAGCTGCTTCCCTCTGCACGTATATGGATATTGTCCAGACCAGCAGCAGCAGGTCAGATCCCTTCTGAATACATCAACAGGATGACAGAGATTCAAGGGTTTAAAGACAATCAGAAAGAGGACTATTTCAGAAAGAAATTTAAGGACCCAGATCAAGCCAACAAAATCATCTCACACATTAAAACAGTGAGAAGCCTGCATATAATGTGTGGTATACCGGTCTTTTGTTGGATCTCAGCCACAGTGCTTCAGAAAATGCTTGATGAATGTGACTGTAAAGAAATCCCTAAAACATTGACAGCGATGTACATACATTTTCTGTTAATTCAGACAAATACAAGGAATGAGAAGTTTGGTGAGAAAGATGGGAAAGATATAAGTGAAGTTATCAACACAAACAGAGAAGAGATTCTGAAGTTTGCTGAATTGGCTTTCAGGCAGCTGATAAAAGGTAATATCATGTTTTATGAGGAGGACCTGGATGAGTGTGGCATAGATCCTGTTCGTGACCTGCTGTATTCTGGGATCTGCAAAGAGATCTTAAAGGGGGAGTCTGTCCTTAATGAGAGAAAGGTCTTCTCCTTTATACATTTGAGCTTTCAGGAATTTCTTGCTGCACTTTATGTGTTTTACTCGTTTTTAATTAAGAACTTTGAGACACTGCAGATTTTACTGGAGAAAAAATTTAAGGGGGGCAGATCTGAGAAGCACAATCGCTTTTGGCTTCTCAAAATCACTGTTGATAAAATCATACAAAGTAAACATGGAAAACTAGATCTTTTCCTCAGATTCCTGCTGGGCATCTCACTGGAGTCCAACCAGAGACTTTTACAGGATCTGTTGCCACGCACAGAGAGCAACGTCGAAAGCACAGATGAAACTATCAAGTACATTAAAGACAAAATCACAAATGTAAGAACCAATTCAGAGCGTCTCTCGGCTGACAGAGCAATCAATCTGTTTCTCTGTCTGCTTGAAATGAATGATGAGTCTCTGTACCAGGAGATTGAGATGTTTCTGAAAGCAGCGAAACGTTCACAGAAACTCTCGCCAGCTCACTGCTCAGCCATAGCCTACATGCTTCAAATATCAGAGAAGGTCCTGGAGGAGCTGGACCTCAAGTCATACAACACAACAGAGGAGGGCAGCAAGAGACTTTTACCAGCACTGAAAAATAGCAGAAAAGCACGGTGGGTATTTTTTTCAGGATAGCACATTTGATTCCTTTGCTATGCTCTGTCTTTAAAGGGGCAATGAATCAGTTGATTTTATTGTTTTATACTGTTGTCTGAGGTCTACTTATGATGTTTGTGTGGTTTTTACAATCAAAAACATCAAAAGCAATAAGTAATAGGCTATAACATGGTTCTGATGCAGTCTGGAGAAAAGCTTCGTTTGAAGGGGCGGGCCGCATTGAAGACCTCGACGTAAACGCCCACTGCTATGATTGGATAGCTTCATTCCCCATCATTACATGTGGGGAAATGTTATAAAAACATTAATTTGTAAAAATAGCAGCCGAACACAAATATGTTTGAGCCACAAAAGATTTTAGTTTCTAAAGATGATACACATAAATGACAATACTTATAGTAAAGTAGAAACAACACTTTAAACTCAACGTGACTAAATTACCGTATACAACACAGTAAGCTCGCATCAGAATCTAAACCACGGCTGATAAGTCCTTTTCAATAACTTTGTATATTTCTATTGTGCTTGTGAGGTTGCTCTTATATACACATAACGTTATATACCACAGTTATATTATAAAAAAGCTTTGTTGAGTGTTGAACCTTTTCAAACGCAACTTGCCTAAATTACCGTATACAACACAGTAAGCGGGCATCAGAATCTAAATTGTGCCTGGTAAGTCCTTCTTTATCTATAACTTTGTATATTTCTATTGTTATATTACAGTCGTATTGTTAAGTGTTGCACCTTTATTAATCGTTTAATGTTTTTAGTAAGTTAAAACAGTCAAATATACGTGTTTAGAAACGGATGTTACAACAGGACACATCAAGCGATCTATTACTAAGCAATTGTAAAACGTAGAAACTTAAAGTAAAATGTTTTATTTACTGTGTATATTGCTGTGTGGTGCTTTTAATCACAGTCTCTCTAAAAAAACAGCACCGACTTGTGGCTTCTTTACAAATGAATCCGCACTACACAAAGTAAACAAACACTCCCCACTCGAGCTTGAACTTCTTTAAAAACAAACTTTAACCACGCATTCCTATGTTCCGTTATACAGCGGCTGTGTTTTTCCCAATGACTGAACACTCCGTTTCCATGGGTACTCATAACAGATCACTGTGTCAAAATAAAAGTCTCTCAGGAAAAATGTATTTAAAAGTCATTTTGGTTACATTTGGCAATCTTTAAAAACATGTTTACTGATTGTTGAGACACTGCATGGTATGCTTTACCCCTGGCCCACACGTGTGTCACGCGAAGCTGTGGGCGGGGCTACAAAAGTGGTCGTTGTATTTGGGTTTGGGAAGGTGTTTCAATTCTACTCTGACGTCATATTTCGGCACATTCCTGACTCAAACATTTTTCTGGCTTGGTGCCAAAACCTGTTATATTTCAGTAGCACAGACGTTTTCAGTTTTGATCATATAACAATGATTATCATTGATTGTTTGATTCACTGCTCCTTTAAAAGGCCAATATTATGCCAGTTTTTACAAGATGTAGACCTAGAATGTGTCTGTGAAGTTTCAACTCAAAATACCCCACAGATCATTTGTTATATCATGCCCAAAATGCCCCTAATTGGGCAGGAGCAAAAAAGTGCTGTTTTCATGTTTATTCCTTTAAATTCAAAATAGCTCATGCTTTCAGTTAAAAATACTAGGGGCCCTATCTTGCACCCAGCGCAATTGACTCTGTCAGTGACGCATGTATCATTCGTATTTTGCACCAGCGCACAGCGGGTTTTTCCCTCCACATACGCACGTCGGCAAACTAAGGAATGAACTTGCGCTCCCTGGGCGGTTCAGCGCAAAAAAGGAGGCGTGTTCCGGCACAAACCATCCCTGATGCTATTTTGCAGTTTCAAAAAACAATTGCGCCACTGACCAAAAAAAACTATTCTAAAGTCAGTGGCGCGTTGCGCGTGGTTCATTATGCTATTTTAAGGGCGCATGCTTGACCATAATGTATAGCGTACACAACGCGCACACACTTTGCTTATCTAATCTACACAGATGCAACAGTTATTTTTGCAAATCATAAATTGTTACAATAAAAAATATTAACACATGAGATAAGGGAAATCATAGTGGTGAGCTTTGTGGTGATAGTTTTTATTTATTGTGTGGCTGCGTTAAAAAATTATCATGCAAATAACGATTACAATATTTTCATAAGTTTGTTGTGTGGCTGTATTACGTTTATTTTATGTAAATAATAATTAAAATGTTTTCATAAGAAACCTTAATGTTTATAAACTTGATTTGTAAGTGTACTTTGGGGTTGGACCTTGCTTGCGTTTCTTGGGTCCGATTTGAAAGCCCCCAAACACTTTCAGCGGTGAGGGTGCACGCAGCGATGTCCTCTGCTGGCGTCAGGTCATGTGTAGAGGCAGATCCACCTCCCGTTACACGGCGTGCCCGATTTATGCTGGCAAGCTTGGGATTCCCCCGTCTCCTGACATCATTGTAGCGCTTGGCGGAAGATGGGGATGCCAGCTGTTGAGACAATTGTGGCTATTTCCTCTCACGCCTGTTTAACCTACGCTGATTTGGGCGGGTTTCTCCTATCCCCATACAAAACAACCTCTCTGTCTTTGACTGCTCTTACAAGAACGTCGGTCTCCTCGGCTGTGAACCGCTCCTGGCGTGCGCCTGGTAAATCTGTCATAATAAAAGCAACCCGCCATGGAACTTGCGCCCTTGCGTTTGTTGGATAGCGTTCTGATTGGTTTATTTGACGTTACGCCCAATCCACACCTATGAATAATGAACCTACTTCAGACCAACCCCTTATTGATTTGTGCCTGGCGCAAGAGTTATTTCTCCCTCCGGGAAAATAGCAACAGCGCCCAAGATCCGCCCACAAAGTCACTTGCGCCCTGCGCTTCGCACTTGTGTTTCAGATCGTTAAAATAGGGCCCTAGATCTGATTCCTATGAATACAATCTGGGACAATATTATCTTTAGCTGCATTAGTGCTAGATTGTGCTAACAGTTAACCTGTTAGTCAGTGGCTGTGGGCATGGCTTTGTTAGTGTGACATCACATTAACAAGAGAATCAAAACAGCATGTCTAATGAATGAGACTGCTTTGGTTTAATGGGGATTAAAATTGACTTTTAAAAGAGGAGTGGGTGGAATTTTTCATTGTAGGGTGGTTATGTTAGTCATATTAGTCATTCATGCGCTTAAAACATTAACCCAATTTCTTGTCCATGTATTTTTATACACTCTTAAAAATAAAGGTTTTTAAAGGGTCCTTTGCAGTGAAGCCATTTTTGGTTTTCCAAAGGTTCTTAAAACCTTTCTTACATTATCATTTTCTACAATCTTCATCCACTACAAGGAACCTTTTGTGCAGCGGAAATATTCTGTGGATGTTGAAGATTCTTTATGGAAACACACAGCCTGATAAAGATCAGTTTTTAACATTTAATTTTAAGAGTGTGTTTACGTAGTGGCTGAAATAATATAAACATTTTCTTTCAACTGTAATTATTTGTCTTTTTTACATTTGGTTATGTCCGTGTTATTAAATTATAGACTGGCTGATTGCCGTCTGAAGTATCAGTGTTGTGAAAGTGTGGCCTCAGCTCTACAGTCATCAGACTCTCACCTGGTTGAGTTGGACTTGAGTAACAATGACCTGCAGGATCTAGGGGTGGAGTTTCTGTCTGATGGACTGAAGAGTTTAAACTGTCAACTACAAATACTGAGGTTGGTGATTTTAGTAAAAAAATAGCTGTGCTGACATAATAAACGGACAACAATTAATTAAAATCGGAAGTTCAAAGGCAGTGATAAAATAAATCAGTATATTCAGAATATGTTTTTAAAGCTTAAAGAAATATTGAAAAAATGAGGATGTTGTTTGCAAGTATAAAGTACATTTTATGTTTATATAAAGGAGCATTTCACCCGTAGAAACATTAATCTTTATTCAAAGTGTGTCATATTTGTAGTTGAAAATTAACATCAATTTCGAATTTGGTGCCTATTTGACCGAGAAAAGGGGGATTTGTAGTCTCACTCCCTCAACAAAGATATTGGACTTCCTACTTTCAATGATGCAAAATTATGATTTTTACATCATTGAAAGAAGGAAGTATAACACTGAAATCTGTATTTCACCTGTCTCAGCGGCAACTGAGGGAATGATGCACGACCATTCAAAAACATGACTGGGGTTCTAACTATACAAAGCTTAATGCAAATGGGTGAAGTGTCCCTTTAATAATTAGAAATAGAACTTAATCGGTTTAAATTGCTCTGTTTAAAACAAGTTTCTTATTAGATAAAATATTGCACTGAGGCCTTTTGGACACAGAAACATTACTGCACAGGTTTTAAGTAGGGGTGTAACAATCAGTGATGGGCAGTAACGCGTTAGAAGTAACGCGTTACTGTAATCCGATTACTTTTTTCAAGTAACGAGTAAAGTAAGGGATTACAATTAGTAATTAGATTACCGTTACTTCCCCGGAAGCAGGCTGCGTTACTGCGTTATTTTTTAACCTTGATTTTGTTTCGTGAGAATATCTCGTGTCGTGACGCGAGTCGAGTGACAATGACTTATGAGCGCCGCGCCGTCAGTTAGTGTAGTGTTGAACATGAAAAGACAACATGGAGCGCTGAAGAGAACAAGACTATGCAGCATTTAATGCTTGGAAGTACCGACATTACTTTGAGTTTAACCCAGTTGAAGGTGACAAAAACATTAGAGCCCACTGTACACTCTGTGTGGGAATAAAACTTTTATCCACAGCATTTGTGGACAAGCTGACATGACCGCTGCGGCTCCACCTCATACACGTTCACGTGAAATCTGATGTAAACAACAGACTCTATATTTCATGGATTATACGCATTTGTGGACAAGATTAGACTGATTTCATGGGTTATTCACACATCTGAAACAGACTGGATTTGACTCCCGATCGTTATATTAACACCAAGGTAAGGAGTCCCGTTTATATTCTGCATGTTGTCATTTGGACTTCTGTAACAAAATACTACATTTATGATGCTAGAGCATCTGTATCTCAAAACAGAGACCATACACTGATGCTAAACCCGTAGACCTTTTAAACGATGTACTGTATAGTAATGTTAAAATTAATATTATTAATGTTTGTAGACAGTAGGCTATATAGATATTGTTAGCAGCGTTAAAAAAAACGACGCCATCACACCCACGAATTAGTGTGCGTCCAGAGGCTAAAACAGAAAATGTATCATTTGATTTAATTTAAGATCATGGAATATGCAGAAAGAATAGAATTCCCTTAAATGGTTCTCTAAGGTAAGGGTAATTGGTAAATGTTTCACGACAGCGACCCAGGTTTGTTGTTATAAAATATTATTGTTGCCATGGAGATGCAACAGAAAAAACGTACGTTTTTTTTCAACACCCTTAAGTTTAAATGAAACATAAGGGTGAACTTAAGGGAAAATTACACTTAAGCTTAAGACGCTTCATGCAACCGGCCCCTGTTGCTTTATACTGTACCATATTCAGGTCGTGCATCATGTTTTTGAAAAGTAACTTAGTAAAGTAACTATTAAAGTAACTAATTACTTTTGAAAATAAGTAATCAGTAAAGTAGCGGGATTACTTTCTTAGGGAAGTAATCAGTAATCAGTAACTAATTACTATTTCCAAGTAACTGGACCAACACTGGTAACAATACATCTAAATGGATTGGTACATTGATTTTATTTCTAACGATCTGATGCATCGATGCCACAATTAAAAATCTATTTGAAGTAACCTACCTTTATTTTGACACTCTTCACATCCTCATTCCTTGACGCAACGTCCATCTACGCATTTCAACCAATGCACGCGTTTTTGCGCACATTTTTTTGCACTGCAGGTGATATTGTCCATGCAAAACGCAGTGTCCTCTCTCCTGACATGTTGATTTTTTTTTTTAAGAAAAATCTCTCAGAAGTGACCACTGCAGCATTTGTTTGACTGTTAGCTCTGATGTTGTGTGATGGATCAAATGCTTAACTTTATCTTTATTTCTATATGAAGAGTTTTGTTGCAAAACGAGATAATCGTTTTTTGGTTGTGCATTCCAATTAATATCAATTCAACTGCAGTTGGTTTGTTTTGATTTAAACCTTCATAACTTAAAAAATACAGCTAAGTAGCACCATAAAACAAAATAATAACATGATAACATATTAATAAACATGTTTTGACAAAAATGTTAAAAACGGATTTATCTCGTTTTGCAACGAAACTCTTCATATATTCATTTATTTTTCAATTTAATATTTTTTTTTTCTAAAACTACCTCAGTTATTGTCTTTATTGCTTATTTTGGCACAAAATACTGAAAGACTTTGACTGTTGCCATCATAAGCTTGATTTTATGTGACATTTTGATGTGACTCAATATTAACTTTTCTTTATTTAAAAAAGTGTATTTTTGTTAGTTTGTTGTTGTAAATGTTCCAATTGGGACAGAGATTGTGCCATTTTCAATTACATGTTCATGTTATATATTTTGGTTGCATTTATAAGTAAAAATGTAACTGCTTAGCTACGCACATAATATACAATATTGATCGAAGAAGTGTTCGAAGTATCGGCAAAAATCGCATCACTGGCGGAGAAAATCAATTTTGTATCGAATTGTAATGAACTGTCTGATTTACACCCCTAGTATTAAGTGATGTTTATAATACCTGTAATTGTTTTCCTAAGACTGGCAATATGTAATCTCACTGATGAGAGCTGTGAACATATGGCGTCTGTTCTACAATCAACAAACTCCCCCCTGAGAGAACTGGACCTCAGTAACAATGACCTGCAGGACTTTGGGGTGAAGTTGCTGTCTGATGGACTGCAGAGTCCACACTGTCAACTAAAGATACTGAGGTTTGTCTGATAGACAGAAAAATAACCTATAATGAAATGATTTTTAATGAAAGTCTACAGATTAATTTTGTTAATTTAACATTTATCATTATTTAAACATACTGCACCTTTATACTACAGTAAATATAAATGCAATAACTTTCTTAATTAAAAAAAAAATCTGTAGTCACCAGTGGATATTATAATTAATAATTGCGACTATCACAGTGAAAGGTAAACTTTAGACCATATAATACATTAATAATTGATTATTGCTATTTTTATCTTTGCAGGATGTCAAGCTGTCATCTAACTGATCAGTGCTGTGAAAATTTAGCCTTAGTTTTGCAATCAGAAAACTCCACCTTGAGAGAGCTGGACCTGAGTAACAATGACCTGCGGGACTCAGGAGCGAAGCTGCTATCTGATGGATTGAGAAGTCCTCATTGTCAGATAGAGATATTAAGGTATTTAAAGCCCTTTTCACAGAGAGATTATGGAAAATACACAGAAAATGCGTCCAGGATTTGTCTGGGATCGTTTGATTTTTGAGATATTCACACACATACCCTAAAGATCCTGTAAAGACATGTGACATAATTAAAGCGTCCATAACACATGCTGTTTCTGCGTATCTGATGTTAATCTGGAGTACCTATAGAGTAGTATTACATTCCTCATATCTCCAAAGAGTCTTATCAGATATATATGAACGCTTGTATCTTTGTCACTTTTTTCACCCCTGATGAGTTTGCACCCTTGGGCTTAGGGCTATGGTTAGGATAACTCAAGGGCTAGGGTTAAGATAAGGACAACTGAAACTCAACTCGACACTATAAAAAACACAATTGACAATGACAATACTGAATGATCACAATTAAACATTACTAATATGTATGATGGGTGTGACAGTGTCACAATGCATACCCCTCCCACACCCCCAAAAAGGGCTGCTGCTTGATGTCGTGTTGGTAGTAAAAATTGTGGAGGTGGTCAAAAGGTAGTAAAAGGTAAAAAATTCATCTCTATGATTCCTGCATATACTGCTATAAAAGAGCTGAACCATAACCTCAAACTTATTGCGATGACACGTGCATCCTCACTACACCACGCCCCTTACCACATTGTTTCTGTCTTTTGTTCACATAGAATGCTTTCCGTGAATGTTATGGCAATGTTACTGGGTCCGGGAGCGATCCCAGAACATTTACGAGACGTGTTTGTGTTTACACAGAAGCCTTACAATTGACAATTTAACGGAAATATTCTGGGACCAAAGTGCTGTGTGAATGAGGTTTATGAGAGCTGATTTTTAGGATTAGTAGTTACAGATGTGCAAAACAGGATCAATATCAGATGCACCCACAAAGGTGTACAAAACCACCACTAAAGATATATTACTGCAATAGTGCATTTACCTGCTAACACCAATAACAAAGTATATGAATTAGAGAAATTGTACTTATGAAGTAATATTAAGACAAAAAGCAGGGTTGATCATATAGAATGGCAGCTGACAGGAAGCAGCCAAGTATTTGGTGGAATAGAGGCAGAAGATGTGATCCTGCATAAAAGCCTTATGAAAATGCTGGTTCTTACTTTAATGTTCTCCGGTGTAAACAAAAAAAAATAAAAGCCGCCTTTGTTTTCAATGTTATGGGCAGATAATCTGTGAATTAAAGTTTTCCGTTGCTAGACAGATTTCCGTCAATTGCAAAATTATTAAATTCACTTTTCATAAAGACTGTGATGAGGGATGAGGTAAAGGGATGTGATCGAAGTCTGGAGTGGAGCCAAATCACGTTCCTCTCTCCACTGTAAGTATTCTGTAATCACTGCGCACCACTCTGGATTTTCTGGCTGTATCACATTAAGCTGAGGGAAAACTTTATTTCAGCTAGCATGGACAAACTTATAATGCAGATAGGCTCCGATGTTTTGGAAATCGATAAAGGTGTAAAAGACCAATGGAGATTGACTTGGCTTAGCGAAATCATGAAGAATGGCAAGCCTTTCAGTTCGTAGGCTAAGAAAACCAAACAGCCAGATAACTTGCGTGTCTTTGCACATTATGACTTGGGTCCTGTATTTTGGGGGTAAATGATGCACTTTGATGTCATCCACCTGTCGGTTCTTGCATTTGCTGCCCGCTGTTTCTGTGTCAGAGGAGCACGCAAGCCGCACATTTGCTTCTTATTGAGCTTGTGAGTATTTTTTGCCGCTTCATTGGCCTTAAATACACATACGCAAAAAATCCCGTCTTTGTATCCTCATATAAATAGGTATGTTGCTAAAATTTTCAAAATGGTTAAATGTTGAAACTAGTTGTTCAGATAGAAAGAGCTTGAAAAAAGCTTTTAAATGAGACCAAGATCATGTTAAACCACTTATTACACCAAATAACACTATTTATTCAGTCTATATATACAGACATCTACTACATGGCTATACGGCTGCTTCCCATTCTTTACCATTTAAGCAAAGTTTGGTAGAGTTAAAACTCCCGTGGTCGTCGTTCAAATTTATTAACATTTCGTTCACTTGTAGTTAAGCAATTAAACTAAATGTCTTTACAATTTCAAAATGTCTTTACACAACTTCAGCAAAAACAAAGACAATTTTACAAACAAGAGACTTTGGTGAGCTCGCACGGCCAGTAATTAAACATGAAAGGTGGTGACTGAAAACGAAAAGGTACATATGCTTCTTCCGGTGATGTTAACAATAAAAACTCAGAAATTTCGCAATCAACAAACCAACAGAAGCATTATTTTCCACAACACCGTGCGCCGCCTGAGGAAATCTTGAGTTTCGTTGAGCGGAACCAAAAAGTCGGCCGGGACAGCGGAGATAGCAACATGCCTAATATAAACACGACCATTTAGGTCTTAGGAGAAAGTAAACAGCATAAACATTGTTCATAAAATAGCACATCAGCGCTGCCTCTATTGTAACATAATAATTTGTTGATAAAGGTACAGTCATTCAATTTACAACTGTGGTTACAGACATCCTGTGCGAACACGAGTTTGACTCAAGTTACTCGTTCAGGGTTTATATTCATACATAACGTTACTGTATAGCTGTGACTGTAAGCTGTTGTGTGAACAGAACAAACCCTGTGTGAACAGAACAGACCTACATTTACAATTCATTAATAAAACAAATAATTAATAAAAGAATAATTGATGGTGGTGATATTCATGTTTTCTTTTTATATAGTGAGTTATTTTGCGGTTTCGCCTTAATCTGAAATGCCCAGCAAACTACAGCTACTACCTGCCACAGGAGACTTCAATATGTAATTAATGTCCCATTAATATGCTATTGGTCTCGCATACATAAAGTGTTAGTTAAAGGAATATTACTTTGCTTGAAAAAAAATTCAGTCAGAAGAATTTTTTTCACTTTAATCCATGCAGATAGTTTATTCTAGCCTGACGTTGTCAGACTCAATTCTAGTCAAAATTTGAGTCCGATACCGCTCCATTGGGCTATGATTATGAGGCGTGTCTCAACCGAAAAATGCCTCTGCACTCAATTGGATAGACCTACGACCAATCAGAGCAACGGAGTGTGCGACGTATGTTGAAATGACGTCTTTTGCAGCCTGACCGAACTGCTAGTTATTTCGGTACAATGACACTAACATTGTGATTATACTAAGTCTGAGTTAGCGAACGTACATCAACACCTACAATGTTTACAACATTTCATTTATATCACAACATTACGTGTTTTACTAAGTCATACAGTCAGACTATCTCTTACCATTTGTACATTAGGTGAACTTCATCCACGACGATACCCATTACGTTGGCTTGAAAAATATCGGAGGCTAGCATGTCCCTCCACTTTTTCAGCAGCCACAATTCCAGGCTTCCGAAAAGAAGCTGGCAACGACCGCTAATTATATCCATCTCGTCGTGCACGCCGAGATGCATCGCCGTGATACCCATTTCAGTTGCTTCTTTTACTTGGTCCTCCATAAGTGTGACCAACTTTTGCCGAATGCTGTAGGAAGGACAGCAAAAACATCTTTACGATCAACAAATGGCTTGATCGCGTTTCTCTGTCCCTCTTTTAAAATCAATGCTCTGTCGATATCTTTTTAGAACAGACTCAATGTCAGAATCCACACATCTGAATTCTACAGCGGCAGCCATTTTGTTGTAAATAGATTCACACGCGCTCTTTGGTGACGTGGTTGACTACGTTACTGTTGATCATCTGTCCATCATTGTATAAAGCCCGCCCTCACAATTTGATTGGTCGACCAGCTTTAGGTCTAGCATAAAAGCTCCTCAACGGAGAAACCCCAGACCGATCTTCCCGTCCTCAAAATGTTGTGGGCGGGGCTAAGATCGGCTGGCACCCAGGCTAAGTCTACTCCAATCTGCTGTGTTTATTTCTAATCTGAAATGTTTAGATTGTCTGGCTGCATGGTGACAGAGGACGGCTGTTCTTTTCTGGCTTCAGCTCTGATTTCAAACCCCTCACATTTAAGAGAGCTGGATCTTAGCTACAATCACCCAGGAGAGCCAGGAGTGAAGCTGCTCTCTGATAGACGGGAGGATCCACACTGCAAACTAGAGATCCTCAAGTATGTTAGGCAGTTTTTTTACAGATATAACCTCTACAGCAAAACCAAGATATTGAAGTATGTAAATAGGTTATATAGATTATAATTTGGATCACATAATAAATGTTATATACTAGATACCAAAACAGCATCATGTGAAACTGTGATTATATAATCCCGCATCCACAATGCCCTGGTCATTACAACAAACATCACATCCTGTATCTTAAATAAGAAACACCAGGTAGATGTTCACATTTGTTATAGCAGTGTCATACATTGTAAACATTAAAACCAACGACCAATCAAAAATTGAAATATGTTTAAAAAATGAAAATGTAATACAGTTTTTCTTAGTCAAATGCATTTACTGTGTACTAGATGAGCAGAATCTAAAGTTTTGTGTGTGTGTTTCTACAGTGTAGATTATGGGGGTGAATCCAGAATCGCACCTGAACTCCAGAAGTGTAAGTATTTGCACACAAACACAACCTAATCCTTTTGCAGTATTTTTTTATGTTGGCTTACTTATTTTTTAAACACTTAACTCTTTTGTTTCCAGATGCATGTAATCTCACCCTGGACCTAAATTCAATAAATATACAACTGTCTCTGTCTGAGGAGGACAGAAAAGTGACGATTGTGAATGAAAAGATGCCATATCCTAATCATCCGGAGAGATTTGAGGGTTGGCCTCAGGTTATGACCAAAGAGCCTCTGTCTGGACGCCATTATTGGGAGGTTGTGTCGAGTGGGGAAAGGTGGGTTGGTATAGCAGTGTCATACAAAGGAATCAAGAGGCAGGGTGTTACTGATGAGTGTTGTTTTGGATTAAATAACGTGTCCTGGAGTCTAAATTGCTTTAATGACGAGTACTACGCTTGGCACAATCATGAAAGCTCAGACATTCCTGCTCCTTCCTCCCGCATTAAAAGGATAGGAGTATATCTGGACTGGCCGGCCGGCACTGTGTCCATGTACAGCGTCTCAGAGAGGCACAAACTCACACGCTTACACACATTCCAAACCAAATTCACTGAGCCCGTCTATGCTGCATTTAGAATTTATGACTCAATATCATTTTGTTAAACTAGGCAAGGCAATGCAAGTTTATTTATAAACCACATTTTATACACAGTAATTCAGTGTGCTTTACATAGAAATAAATTATAAAAAAATCAAATCAGTAAAAATAAGAAATCACAATAAAAAACCAACACTGTAAGGGGTGCTTTGCTCCCTTAAAATTTTTTGTTGAATCAACTCAGATTTACATGTCATGTCAACAGAGATGAGATGAATTTTATAAGTTATAACAACTCACCTGTAGTTATACCAACTCATCTCTAGTCAAGATTAATAATAGTAAGTTTAAATGACTTGTAAATCCAAGTTGATTCAACAAAAAGTTTTGGGGCAGCAAAGTATTTTTTACAGTAAAGGTAATAAATAGAAATAAAAATAAAAACGACTGGAAAAGTGTGAACACAACTTATAATAGCAGGAGGTCTCAGGATGACCGCCCCGGCTATGATCATGATTGTATCTCACTAAACACTGTGGGTAGTGTAGTTCTTTACCTGTGTTTTCAGAATTAAAATCTTTTTTGTTTTAACAATTAAACAGACTCATGGTTCTCCCACACCCTCGAGCTAGATGCATTCTGCCTAGTGGGGCTTTGTTAGGGGGGTGCAGGGTATGCCAGGCATATGGGCCTATGAGTTTTTTATTATTTTATTGTACACGTTTAATTATTAACACTGTAGTAAAATGTAAAGTAAATTAATATAAAACTACTGTTAATTACTTTGTGTTAAAGGACAAGTTCGGTATTTTACACTTAAAGGCGCAAAAGAGGATGTTTTTCGCCGACTGAGAATCTAAAAACGGTTACTGAGTTTTTTAAATGAGCGCATGCGTCAGAACAGCCTCCCTCCTTCACAGCTCATTTCTAGGGAACGCCTTCCAAAACTCGTGCACGAATATTTGAACTAGTGTTTGTTTACCACCGGCATATGCTGTGTCGCGTCAGTGGATTCATTATGTGAAATGATATGATAATAAACACATAAGACGTTAAAACGTCTGATGAGTCGACGCTAACTTACTCCCATTTCAACTAGCATGTAGCAGACTGGTCACTGCCTTACAACTACAGTACAACAACGTCAATAAACCTGAATAACAGTACAACAATAATTACATCCACAAAGAAAGAATAATCACTGTTACCTGTTGAGAAGAATTTTTGCGAACTGCGCGTCTGTCTTTACACCTCTCTGTTCCTTCGTTGCTATCCAGCGTTGAAATGTTTCTCCATTAACGACTATGGTTACATTAAGTTACGTTCTTCTGACAATTTTCACCTATTCCCAGCAACTTTAAAAAAGTATCTCACAAGGATCGTAATGGCAGTGATTGACAAGCAAGAGGGCCAATGATGATTGCGATGACCGCATGAGCAATTGGCTGATGTTTTTAAGGCCCTATCTTTTGCACAAGATGACGTATATTAATATTATTTCTTTCAGTGCACCTAATAAATAGTCTTTTATCAGTTAGTAAAGACAGTTTCAAGTAATATTGCAAAAATGTATAAAACAAACATCCTCTTTTGCACCTTTAAAGCCCTGTTTTCAGATTGTTTATGATGAAATAGAACGGTTTTGACTGAAATTTCGACATATGCGGCTGGCCCCAGAATTTTCGGGTGTTTGTGTTTCACCTCCCACCTCTACAATGGGTTTATAGGTGCACTGGAACAATCCTTTCTAAAATGCATTAAACTTTTGTTTACAAAGACGTGAAACTCATCGAGTGGTCAGGGGTGTTCACTGATATGCTCACACAAAAATCGCTGCAAAATAGGGCTGCACGATAAATCGCATGTGTTTGTCACGCGCATCACGTCAGTAATGCCGGTTCCTTGATTAGTATTAAATCGCCATCAGCTGTTTTCAGATGGCGCGACATTAACTGCACAGAGCCGTAGTTCCCTGATAATCGGGGCAATTTCGCATTAATTATCGCGAACGTATCGCCTGCGATATGTATGCGAAACGGCCCAAATTGTCAGGGA
Organism: Misgurnus anguillicaudatus; assembly: GCF_027580225.2. NCBI lineage: Eukaryota > Metazoa > Chordata > Actinopteri > Cypriniformes > Cobitidae > Misgurnus > Misgurnus anguillicaudatus. The sequence goes on along the minus strand of NC_073357.2, from coordinate 26,684,713 downwards.
ACTACGGCTCTGTGCAGTTAATGTCGCGCCATCTGAAAACAGCTGATGGCGATTTAATACTAATCAAGGAACCGGCATTACTGACGTGATGCGCGTGGTATCGCATGCGATTTATCGTGCAGCCCTACTGCAAAATACGCATTCCAACAGGTTTTATCATAGTTTTTGCCAACTCCATTGACTTGTATTAGATGTGCTGTGAGGTACGGTATTACTCTGCGCCGGGAACTTTGTTTGTATTCTTGCAATTGGCAAAGGCGGATTAGCGCCACCAACTGGGCTGGAGTGTCTATTATTCAAGCTCTCTACGGAAGAATGTACAGGTGTTAGGCGTTTGGAAAAATAGGTCCACAGGTTAACATCGAATGCTAAAACACCTGTTGGAGGGCGTCTTTTGCGGCGGTTTTTGTGTGAGCGTATCAGTGAGCACCCCTGACCAATCGGTGAGTTTCACGTCTTTGTAAACGAAAGTTTAATGCATTTTAGAAAGGATTGTTCCAGTGCATCTATAAACCCATTATAGAGGTGGGAGGTGAAACACAAACACCCGAAAATTCTCGGGGCAGCCGCATATGTCGAAATTTCAGTCAAAACCGTTCTATTTCATCATAAACAATCTGAAAACAGGGCTTTAAGTGTAAAATACCGAACTTGTCCTTTAGGGTAATTTTTTAGCATTGTGTTATTGTATTATCATAACATGTGGCGTACACAGCCGGTATTAAACAATCATCTTTAAACAACAAGATAAGGTTTATTAGCAATGATACATGCAACGTTTTAATTACGTTAATCATTTATTTGTTAGTGTTGTATTGAAATTATTTTAAAAAAACACTCTATTCAAGTTATTAACGGTTAAATGGAAACAAAAACAACTTATTTATTATTATTATTATTATTATTATTATTATTATTATTATTTATTTAAGTTATTTATTTCAATTTTCCCCATGGCTTATTCAATTTGCTGATGATCGGTGACCGCAAATATCAAAACATTTTAACAATAAACATTAGGCCTAAAGATTAACTTAGTAAAAACCCAGCTACAGTCTTCTACCATAAAATGCACCACTGTCAAATGTATGAATTATTAAATTGGTTATAGTTATATTCAAGAAGGCACTTTCATTGGCTTCAGTTTATTTTTAAATGTTGTCATTTAAATTATCCTCAGTACTTAAAACAATATTTAATTCCATTTTCTTCTTCATATAACTTAAGGCATACTGATCAATTATTTTTTTATGTTCCCAAAATTAATAAAGAAGTAGGTCGCAGGGCATTTCAATTTAAAGCTCCATTAGATTGGAAAAATTTAACAAGTGAAATAAGATCTATTACTTCAATCAATATCTTTAGGTCAGTTTTACATGATCACTTGAAGAATATTTGCTTTTGCTTTTGAGTATACCATTTTTAAAATTATGTGAACTTCATTACATTGAATGGTACTGAACTTGTATGTTATGTATGACAAATGAACATTTATTGTATTTATGTACTTATAGAGTTGGTATGTGAGGAGATGTTATGGAGAGCTAATTGTTGTATGAATGTATGTTTTATGTGTTAAACATTGTAATTTGTTGTTTGTATCTCTGTTTGTTTTAAGGACCCCCTCGAAAAAGAGATGGTGCATCTCAAGGGGTTATACTTTAAATACATTTCAATTTCTTTCTGTTACTGTTTTCTACATTAACTCATACTACATAATGTAAACAACATTCTGTAAAAATATAACCTTGATATCTTTAATATTGAATCAGAATCAGTTTTATTGCTAAGTATTTTTTTCACATACAAGGAATTTGTCTTGGTGACATGTTACGGACATGCATAGAATAACTGAATAAAATTAAAGACTATTACACTAGTAATATATAAATATATATACAGTATTCATTATATCAAATGAAGTGATGCAAAAATGAGTACAACCTACAAAGACTCTTAAAAAAAACAATGTAATATTTTGTATGGCCTCCATTCTTTTTTTAAAAACAGCACTAATTCTTCTAGACATTGAATAAAGAAGTTGACAACAAACAGTTACATCTTTTATTCTCCATTCTTAATTGTCATTTCAGAACTCCCCCTACTTATTAGCAATGCTTAACTAATTATCTTGAAACTTTGACCATTTTGTGCAAAGAAATTATCTCTATTTCTCATGTCTTGAGAAATTTCTTTACCGTGTGGTGCTATTCTGACACCATTACATGAGAGTGGATGGATTTTCTCTCTTAAATACCACTCTCAATTGCCAGTTATCCTGTGGCCTGAGATAGACCTAGAGATAGTTTATATGAATTTAGAATGAAAACACTGTTACTATAAGTACTATAAGTTTAGGCAAAAGAAGTGGTGTTATAAAAAAGTTGATAAAGTCAACTTTTTAAATAACTTTCTCTGTCTGTGTTGCTTCACTGCTGATTCTTGCCATACTTCCGTTGCCTAAATGTGCGTGCATACGCTGCCACGTCATCACTGTAAACAAACAGTAAAAGGGTCTAAACACAAAGGCTTTCACCAAAAAGGACTTTTTGCTCAACTTTGAGCCAAATGCTGCTAAAGAACTCTTTATTTATTTTTGGTTAACTATTGATTTTGTTGAATGCTTAATGTGGACCTTTTGTTATTTGTTTTGTAAGACTGTTTATGTTTTTACCACATACTTTTATTTTGAAATATGAGAGGAAGAACGGAGGCGCTGTTAGTGTATTTTCGCGCACTTTCTAAATGAAGTGTCAGTCTGATTAACGCTAGTGATGGCAAAATGAGGCTTCCTGAACCACTGACGCTTCACTGTTTCAATCAATAAGGTTTAGACATCATCAGAACACTGCCGAGTTTGGACTATGTGGCAATCCCACACCGCTTCCTAGTGGTGGGAGAAATACAAAACATGGAGTGGACCACAGTGTACTGCGGAGCTTACAGAGACTTTCACCATCAGCTCTGTCTACTGCAACTATGGAATTATTCAACACACAATCCCTCACAAATAAATCCTTGCTTATCTATGACCATATTCTGGATAGAAGATTAGACTTTATGTGCCTAATGGAAACTTGGAACAAAACAGGTGATCACTCATCACTAAATGAAGCCTGTCCCCAGGATTATGTCTATATGGAAAAAGCATGCAGCTCTGGATGTGGGGGTGGTTTGGTCGTCATCCATCGGGATGAATTGAAACTCTCTCCTCTGCCACTGCCTGATTTTACCTCAATGGAATGCTGGGCCTTCAAATGTAAACCTCCATACTTCGTTACAGTGCTTCTTATATACCGTCCCCTCAAACCACACTCCTCCTTTCTCCCTGAAATATATGATTTACTCACATCACTCTGTTCCATGTCAACCAGAATTGTTATTCTTGGTGATTTCAATACCCATATTGACAAACCCTCCTGTCATCTTGCAACAAAGTTCATCAGTCTTATTGATTGGCTTGGTCTTCAGCAACATGTGAAGGTCCCTACGCACACCAAGGGCCACATCTTAGATCTTGTCATTACTGATGCGCCCCCTATGAACAGCCTTGAGGTAAAATATCTGGGTGTATCCGACCACAAGTTGATCTCTATGGCCCTTACATTTTCACTGCCCATCATTAGACCCAAGCGCCAAATATCTTTTCGGAACTGGAAACAACTAAACCCAATTTCCATCATTGGAGACCTTTAACCTAATATAAATTACCCAGTCTCTAAAACAGTGAAAGGACTAGTGGAACATTACAATACATCTTTGAGTAGTGTTTTTGACCTCCATGTCCCAGTTCGGACACGGGACGTCAACTTTGAACGCTCTGCCCCCTGGTTTACACAGGAACTGTGGCAAATGAAAACTAAGGGACGTATCCTGGAACGCCGCTGTAAACAGACTGGTCTAACTGTTCATAATCTTGCTTTTCGCGACCATCAAAAGGCTTATCTTAAGTCCTTAAAGGATGCACACTCAATATTTTACTCCTACCTCATCAATAAGAACATTGGAAATTCTAAGCATCTTTTTTCTGCAGTAAACAATTTCCTGAAGCCGACATCATCTTTATCCACTGAAACCACAGTGGAGCAATGCAACAGCTTCATTGATTTTTTTTAGATCTAAAGTCAATAACATCCGTTCCTCAATATCTGGCTCCTTCTCATTGTCTCCACCGTCCTTCAATGCTCTGTTCGGTTGATAGACAATTCTATCACACTTTACTGCAGTTCAGCAGAGCCATGTTGAAGAAACCATTAAAAAAAGAAGCCGTCCACTGCACCTTGGATCCTATCCCGACTGCTTTGCTCAAGTCACTCATTCCCAGTGTCAGCCCAATCATTACAGAGTTTATTAATCTCTCATTTAAAAAATGCCAATGTCCCTCTGGCCCTTAAAGCTGCTGTCATCCGTCCAATACTTAAGAAACCAACCCTAGACCCAGAGGTCATGGGAAATTAGAGGCCAATCTCCAACCTCACCTTTCTGTCAAAGGTTCTAGAGAAGGAAGTCGCCACTCAGCTTCACAACCATCTAGAACACAATAACCTATATGTAGTATTTTAATCAGGCTTTCGTTCGGCTCACAACACTGAAACAGCACCTCCAAAATACAGTTGGACTAACAGGAACAGCACTGCATTGGTTTCAGTCCTACCTTTCTGGCAGGACTTAACGAGTCATATTGGGAGAATGTCCAGACTGCTCCCTGTTACATGCGGTGTTCCGCAGGGCTCGGTTCTCGGCCCAATCCTATTTATTCTCTACCTGCTTCCCCTTGGCTCTGTCATCAGCAGACATGGACTGTCCTTCCACTGTTACACAGAGGACTTGCAACTTTATATTAAAACTGCCCCAAGCCCCTCCACAGCCTTGTCGCGACTCAACACACGTCTTCTGGAGATAAAGACATGGATGAAAAGCAACTTCCTCCAGCTAAACTCTGGGAAAACTGAGGCCCTACTTGTTGGAACCCCGCATCAGATCCACTCCTTTCTAGTATCTCAGTTCACCTTGGACGGCCAAGCCATCACGTTCTTCTCCTCAGTTACAAACCTAGTGTCATGACTTCGGTCTGACTGACTGATCTGTTTTGTGTTTTCATTGTGTTTGTGTTTTTACAGCTCAGCATGTGCGCATCTGTCACTCGGGCGCTTTCATCTTCATTATTTCCTGCACCTGATTCCCATTATTTCCCCATTCGGTTTGCTATATTTGTGCCCTCTGCCTTTTGTTCCCTGCGAGTTTGTCATTGTATGTGCCTTGCATAGTTATTGTCCTAGTCTTGATACTCTCCTAGTACTATAGTTAGTTTTGTTATTATCGTATTTTACCTGTGCTTTCTGCTGTTTCACCATCTGCCAGGTTATTCTCTGCACTGTCAACTCTGGAAGTTTGTCATCTCCCTCTTTGCCGCTGCACTGGCTGCCCTGCTTTCGGAAGCCCCCAGCTGCCCTTGGGGTCTTCTGCCGCGGTCCAGCGCGGCTTGTTAAACCTCAGCGGCATCTCAGTCATCTCTCAACCTGTCTTCGCGCAGTGAATCTCTCACCCTGTCTTCGTGCAGTGGATCTCTCACCCTGTCTTCGCGCAGTGGATCTCTCTCTCTCTGACATTTTTCGACATTTATCTCACCCAAGCTCAGCCTTGTGGATATTCCTGTGTCATCTAATAAATTCTGTTATCCTGCATTTGGATCCCGTCTCTGTCTCTCTCTCTGTCCTGACAGACGAACTTGCCACCTAAATGGATCCAGCGGATACCGAGTCCAGCGTGCTGCTATCGCACAACAGGAAGCCTGGTTGGTTCAGCACACGGCTCAGATTTCCTCCGCTTCCCGGGAGGTCGAGGATCTCTCGTCTCGATTCACTTAGCTTAACGCTCAGCTCGAGCAGGTTCACCCCGCCAGCCCCTGGAGGCGGAGCCTCATGCTACCAGTCCCCCGCCTACGACGGCAATCCTAACTCCTGCCGGGCGTTCCTTTCCCAGTGTTCCTTAGTGTTCGCGCTCCAACCTCAACGTTATGCTACAGAACAGACCCGGGTGGCTTTCTGCATCACCCTGGTCACCGGGCGAGTGCATGAGTGGGGCACTGCGGCCTGGGATGCCTGCGCGCCCTGCTGTCAGTCCTTTGAGGCTTTTCAGCGTGAGATGGAGAAACTGTTTGACTGGTCGGCTCAGGGACATGCCGCTGCCACCCGTTTGGTGCGTCTGGTTCAGAATAAGCACTCAGTCACGGATTACTCCATCAAATTCAAGACTCTGGCCACAGCGTGCAGTTGGAACGATTCAGCTCTACATGCTCAATTTGTAGACGGTCTTAATGATGAGATCCAGGATGAGATCACTACCCACGACCTTCCTCGTACCCTCAACGCTATCATCGAGCTTGTACTTAAGGTTGAGGCTCGAATGATCCTTCGCTATCACCGCCACACGCTGCGTCACCTTGTTCTCCTGTACGAGGCGGCCAATCACTCCTCACCCACTCCGTCATCTTCATTCACTGATGCTGAACCCATGCAGCTCGGTTCTGAAGAAATCTCCCCCGTGTCCAGTTCTAAATTGCCTGTCATTTTGTCGTTCGGTGGTAAGGATCATCCCACCTCAGCCCTTCTCGATTCTGGAGCCGAGGGCAATTTCCTGGACGAAGAGCTGTCTCGCTCTTTGGGTATCCCTGCCCTTCCTCTAAAGATTCCTCTTGTCGTATGGACTAGCTCGTTTACCGAATCAAACTAAATATTTTTGAAACTTTAACAGTATCGATATGCTAGCTTAATAGTGAGTATTCATAGTGATAAAGTTAGGTGTATTATTACATGTGATTGTGACATGATGTTACTACATGCACCGCGCTCCTTCCTCTCCGCTCGTCTCAGTTATGCTTCTCCCAGCAGAGCCGGTCAGCGTTGCGCGTTCATGTGTTTTGGGGCGTGGCTTTAGAAGAAACCCAGAAGGGATAGGGTGGAGTGAATGGAAAAATGAGCTGTATTTAAAAAAGTCGTGAGAGGTTCAAAGACACTCGATTTTTATACTCTCTTTTTCAGAGTACTTACACTTTACTTATGTATTGGTATATAAAGACAGTTTAAACAAATTTGTAAAAAAGTTTTTTTTAGATAATTCCTGCCTATCCTGCCTTTAAGGGGGATTTCAATGAACTTTTTGAAACACTTGCAAGACTGAAAGTTCAATCATTCATCAGTGGACCTCTCCCAGCCCAAGGAACAAATATGTTTTCTCGGCTACTAAGTTTAAATTCATGGCTGCAAAAAACCTGCACCATGAGAGGACTAAATTACATTGACAATTTCAATATCTTCTGGAGTCAACTTTTTTACACAGATGGTATCCACCCAAACAAACTAGGTGCTAGGTTGCTTAAAGACAATATCTTTTTCTTCATGCATCATCCATCAACTGTGTGTGCCGGTCCACTACTGAACGTCCGAAATGACCACAGGATTTTACACCAGCACCTGGATGGACATTCAAATGACAAGGATAAAACTCTGCAGTCACAACAACTACTGTTCACAGACACAGCTCAGGCTGAGTCCTGCCCACAGGCTTCGCTACAGCTGGATTGTAAACACCCAAACACCCAAGGACGTTTCTGTAGATATCAACCAGGGAAGGCATGATAACACTCCCCAGCCTTCAGGAACGCCAGAATCATAGCTGATGTTGTCACACTCTCTCTTCTTCTCTCCAACATCACCACTTCTGTGCTTTTCAGAGAAAATGGAGAAACTGGTATTTGTTGGAACAAAGCTCTCCCACTCTATTGCTGCTAGTCCCCAAATATCAACCAAGAAACAGCAGGCTCCTCAACCACCAAAGCCTTCGGGTCCAGCCCGCCCTCACCCTCCATCTGAAAGAGCACTCCGACCTCTGCCTCAACGTCAGGGATCACACCAGCCCTCATCTGCAAACAGCACTGGTAACTGATATTTGTTGGGTCCCCGCTACAACAGCAGAAAATAAACATACAGTATTGTTCAAAATAATAGCAGTACAATGTGACTAACCAGAATAATCAAGGTTTTTAGTATATTTTTATTGCTACGTGGCAAACAAGTTAACAGTAGGTTCAGTAGATTCTCAGAAAACAAACAAGACCCAGCATTCATGATATGCACGCTTTTAAGGCTGTGCAATTGGGCAATTAGTTGAAAGGGGTGTGTTAAAAAAATAGCAGTGTCTACCTTTGACTGTACAAACTCAAAACTATTTTGTACAAACATTTTTTTTCTGGGATTTAGCAATCCTGTGGATCACTAAACTAATATTTAGTTGTATGACCACAGTTTTTTAAAACTGCTTGACATCTGTGTGGCATGGAGTCAACCAACTTGTGGCACCTCTCAGCTGTTATTCCACTCCATGATTCTTTAACAACATTCCACAATTCATTCACATTTCTTGGTTTTGCTTCAGAAACAGCATTTTTGACATCACCCCACAAGTTCTCAATTGGATAAAGGTCTGGAGATTGGGCTGGCCACTCCATAACATTAATTTTGTTGGTTTGGAACCAAGACTTTGCCCGTTTACTAGTGTGTTTTGGGTCATTGTCTTGTTGAAACAACCATTTCAAGGGCATGTCCTCTTCAGCATAGGGCAACATGACCTCTTCAAGTATTTTAACATATGCAAACTGATCCACGATCCCTGGTATGCGATAAATAGGCCCAACACCATAGTAGGAGAAACATGCCCATATCATGATGCTTGCACCTCCGTGCTTCACTGTCTTCACTGTGTACTGTGGCTTGAACAGCCTATCATTTTTTGCACCTCGTTATAGGTTTTCCCCTCTCCAATCAACTTTTTAATCAAAGTACGCTGTTCTTCTGAACAATGTCTTGAACGACTCATTTTCCTCAGCTTTCAAATGCATGTTCAACAAGTGTTGGCTTCATCCTTAAATAGGGGCCACCTGATTCACACCTGTTTCTTCACAAAATTGATGACCTCAGTGATTGAATGCCACACTGCTATTTTTTTGAACACACGCCTTTCAACTAATTCAACTAATTGCCCAATTGCACAGCCTTAAGAGCGTGCATATCATGAATGCTGGGTCTCATTTGTTTTCTGAGAATCTACTGAACCTACTGGTAACTTGTTTGCCACGTAGCAATAAAAAATATACTAAAAACCTTGATTATTCTGGTTAGTCACATTGTACTGCTATTATTTTGAACAATACTGTATCATTGTCAGGTAAGATTCTGTACATACAATTAATACTGTACTATAAAGAATAAATGATTGTTTGTAAATTATATTGTTTTAAATATCTGCTATTAATGAAATAAAATGCTGTAAAGTGGCTGAATCATTGCTGCTTATATTTTACAGAAATGACTGCCTGGGTCATTCATCATTTCAAAGGAGAAATTTCTCTGTACTGAAGGTTTAAAGAGCTGTCTGACAGTTCTTTCAAACCCTTTTCTCATATAATCCAAACTATATAATCACTTTTATATAGAATATATTTAGATAACCGAATATACAGTAATAACATGTTTCCTGTAAAATAAGACCTACTGCAGGAAGGTGAATCCACAGGCCTGTCTGTGTATTTTTTGTTTGTTTCTTATATTTATTACAGAATCAAAATATCATAATGTTAAGTGATTTGTGTAATATTATTAATTAACTGGTTAATTAATTAGTTAAGCTTTCTACATTCTTATATCTTTATAATGTTAGTAAACTGTGGCACTTTTCCAACAGTAAAATTCTTACTACTCCAATCAAAATACTTTTTTAAATGTAACTGTTTTCCAATTACCAATCATTTGAACTGAATACGGTTATTCATCATTTGCACATAGTTACATGTTACTCCACAACCCTGTCACTAAACAAAATACAGCCTGTAAGCAACTTAGGCAAGTCAATTCAACGTACTATTTTAAGTTTTGACCTGTGATTAGTTGCCATAACTTATAAAAACAAGTTTAAATTGTTTAACTTTATTTGTTGAGTTAAAGTCCCCGTGAAAATAAAATGAAAAACTGTCATTTATTTTTGAATATTGTTTTATTTTTTTACTAATTTCTTCTCTGTTAGATTATTTATTTTTATTGTTGATTTGATATTCATAATCATTTTGTGTATCATTTAACATACAACAAATCTGTCACTTATGGTGAATCTGTCACAAAATCTTCTTTAATTTTATTGCTTTTGATCAATTAAACTCTTTCTAAAACAAAATAAAAAAAGTTGTCCAGTGTTTCTATGTTTAGAGAAATCTATTTTGAATTTTATGTTTATTTTTTGTTATTGCCAATCCTTTTTGCTATAAACACTTTGGGATAAAAATACAGTTACAAATATTTCAACAAGTACTGTAAATGTATATAATCTGCATGTAAATGTCTGCAGAACAAGATGAAATAGGAGAAATTGATATTTTTCCATTTTATTTGTATTATTTATACAAAAAGTACAAGCAGGTGATCATTACGAAAACCTTCAAAAAAAAGAGATTCACCAACCCTATGTGTATGTGCTAAAGAAATAGTTTTAGTTTTTTAGTGCTTACTGTATATGACACAAAATTCTTTATAGTGAGCAAAATTTTTTGCTTGTTTTAAGCACAAATTCATTTAAATGTTATATTTTTTGTATAAATGCTAGATTTATTTTCTTAAGTCATTTTCCTTATCAAGAAAATACATCTTGATTTAAGACAAAAATACTAAGTAAGAAAGTAATTTTTTGCAGTTTAGTGAGATCTTTAGGAAAGTTAGCCCATTTAACTGACCTGCTTTTTCATTAGATGTTTGTATATTCTTTGAAAATACTTCAAAAGTGCCCATAAGGCGCGCGCTGCCCGCACGCACACACACACACACAGTTTATAAGGATTCTCCATACACTTAAAGGCGGGGTGCATGATTTTTGAAAAACACTTTGGACAAGGGAGTCGGGCCGAGTACCAATGATGATTTTAATGATTTTAACTACAAACTATATATTCTATCCTCTTCCACACTAATTCCTGACAGAACACATCAGGCATTTTATTTAAAAAACAAACACCATTTTTTATGTTTACTAAGCGATGGGTCATTGTACAGAACCACATTTACAAGTATTTTCAACAATGTTGTACATGTCTTGTAATTCAACACCCTTTTTTTGCTCCTTTCTTTCCTTATCATCTTTCTTCTTCTTCCTCTTCTCTGCACCAGACTGATAGTGCAATCTTTTCATTTTTTTTACTTTGCACAGTTTATGCTAATAAACATTATTGACAAACAGAAGAACAAGCAAGTAAATTTCATTTTCACGCACAGCAAGGGGCCCCCTAGTGGCCACAGCCAGGGGCCCTAAGCAAATGCTTATTGCTTATTTGGTTGGGCCAGCACTGTTTATTATAATAAAACTATGGTAATTTTTAGTTAGTGTAGCTACAAGGACGACACAGCTTCCTATATCAGATATCTTGTAATACCAATGTCTATTGTTTCACAGTGTTTAAGAGGTCACAGAGTGATCCAGTGTATGTGTATGTTTATACATTTGTACATATAGCATTTATGTCCACATCAAGTTTAGTTAGCAGTTCTGGTAGATGTGGTTGCCAACTCCAGCCTGTATGGATCCTCAATAGCAGCATGTACTCTGCCTCTGGCTGATGAACACTTCCAATAGATAAGCACAGCAGCAGGCAGCAGAGAGAAAACTGCACTGAGGCTCAACACTACCTGCATAAGGATTTCTGCTTTAGTCAGTGACAAAGTGGAAACAGTGGTGACGTCTAAATTCAGTCTGGCATGGGTGGCATCTTCCTCTATCTTGTCACGATATCTAAAATAGACACAGAATACAACGCGTATATAGTTGTATAGTCAATTTACATAAAACTAAACAAAAGATTTTATTAAAGGTGCAGTGTGTACATTTTAGCGCTATCTAGTGGTGAGGTTGTGAATTGCAACCAACGGCTCCAGTCCACTGCTCACTCCTAGCTTTTGAAACACATAGAGAAGCTACAGTAGCCACCACCGGACAAACATGTCATCGTCGGAGACAACTTAGTAAAAAAAAATGTCTGTTAAGGGCTTCTGTAGCAAAATGGCGGCACAAAATGGCGACTTCCATGTAAGGGAACCCTCTTTGTATGTTGATAAAAAGGTAATAAGGTAAAGTTCTAAGGTAATAAACACATAACGGTTCATTATGAAAGGTCTTTGTACACCCCTGATAATATAGTTTTGTATATTATTTTGCCTTTCTGTCAAGAGATCCTTCTAAAAATTACACACTGCACCTTTAAAATGTGTCAAATTAACACCAACCTTTCTCTGCATGTCCCACATGAGTGTTGTGTTTGGGTGTGAGTTAAATCAGAAAATTCACATAATCTCTTGTTTGGGCAGAAAATGAAACCCTGATAATCAGGTACCTGTGAAATTTAAAGAAATAAAGTTATGAGGTAAGTGCAGCATCACATAAAAGTCATTTTGGTCAGCATAAGCAGTAAGCATTAGAAGCATCAAAGGTTGATTTCAGTCACTGATTTCACATCGATTTCAATCAAGTCAGTATTAAAGATAATATGATTATATTTGTAAAGAATGTGCTTTACCTTTTATAGGATGATTTTTTTGTAGAAAGCAGTAAATCACAAAAATTGACTTTAGCTGTTTTTTCCACAGACTGGGTCGCAAATAGGTTATTATTAAAGATACATAAGAGAAAACTACTAATGCCGTTCTGACAAACCTTGATGCTTTCTCCTGCTGGACAATCCAACCAATCAGAATCCATCACCTGGATTTGATACCTGTTTATTCCAGTGCACCTGTGTCTATAACAATAACCTGCAACTGGCTGACTGGAGGATGAATGACTCTAATAAAACACCAACATAGTGTTATTTAGTTAGAGTCCTAATATATGCAAACTGACATTTATAACTATAAGCATTTATTGTATGTAGGTTAGAGCAATTGCAACACCTTTCTGGTGAGGTTAGATATGAAACATCGACTGTCAGATCCAAAGATTTCACCTCTCCATGCCTCCAATCCACTGCTGCTGTTATTCTGCTCTTTCCAGCACTCACTCTGATGAAGAGCAATTACATTACACCTTAATAACAATTTTTGTTAAAGTCCCCCTGTAGCCGATAATTTATCACTTAACCCCCATCTTTGAGCATCATAATAGCTTCTGTAAAAGTTTTTTCCTGTGAGCGTAATTTCTGCATACTTTAAAACTTTTTAAAGGTGCAGTGTGTAATTTTTAGAAGGATCTCTTGACAGAAATGCAAAATATTTTACAAAACTATATTATCAGGGGTGTATAAAGACCTGTCATAATGAATGAGATGTTTTTATCTACATACACCGAGGGTCCCCTTACATGGAAGTTGCCATTTTGTGCCACCATTTTTCTACAGAAGCCATTAATGGACAAACTGTTTTACTAAGTTGTCCTCGACTATGACATGTTTGTCTGGTGGTGGCTACCGTAGCTCTCTATGTGTTTTAAAAGTGAGGGGTGAGCAGTGGCTTTAGCCGTTGGTTGCAATTTGCAACCTCACCACTAGATGTCGCTAAAATGTACACACTGCACCTTTAAATATAATTCCCTTATTTAGTATATGCGGATCTATGAATGTGCAAATTAGTCTCCTAATAAACTACTCAGCGATGGTGTTGCATGAGGAATTTGCACATGGTTTGTTTTAAAGCATATGAAAATTTGGGACTTTAAGAGAACAAAATCCCTAAAAAAAAAAAAACCTGAGGACTTACAGCATTCGCCAGCGGTTTGAAAATAAAGCAGCCATCCAGGAACTGATCAGTAAGACACTCCCCCTTGTGGAGGTGAAGGTAATGACAACCCAATCCACTACATGTGCAACAAGATGGTAGATGTAACATATGGATGATGAATTAACAATTGTTTTGTTTGTTTAATTTGATTACCTGCCTGTGCAAAAAAAGGTTGAGTTATTGTGACAGGTAGAGACAGACCCAAACTGACCACCTTCACCTAAAACACACACACACATAAAACATTGACTCTAACAGCAACACATCTTAGATTTGAAAACTATCATATTTTTAAACACGTATTATTTGATCTTTCGATTAAAGCTTTACAGAGTCAACATAAGCATATACTGAAAAACAAAGAATAAAAACTTAGTCTTGCCTCTAAGCTTTATAACAGTTGGTCTCAACTGTGGATGTCTTACCGTCTCCCCACACCAAACTCTGAGCCCGGCTAAAGTTGACCGAGTACCAGCCTGTATCCTGAAGAGCAGCGAGTGTGACCGGATCGATCCGGACCAGTGACGGTTCTGCCAATGAAGCTGTCATTATGGAACCCTGCAACACACGAGCCTCCCAGTGTGATGAGAGACCATCAGAACCAGCATCCTAAAAAGCAAAAAGAGTTCAAAAAGTCTGAATTTAAATAGCCCATGCATGTTTCATAAGTTGTGTGTTAGTGTTTAAAGAGATGTTTGTGTGGTCTTGAAGTACCTTGTTCTCTAACGGAGCTCCGAGGTCAGACTGTGTAGAGTTGAGATGTTTCTGCATAGCTCTGATCACAGCCGGTGAATAAAGTCTAACCTCACCCATCTCATCTGTGCTGGTCACATGGCCATAAGACCAACAGTCTTCATCAGCTAAATAGCAAATCAAAAAATGACAACAATTACAAGCAATGTACAATGAAAGATCAGAAATCAAGTCAGTAATTCATGCAACCAAAGATTGGGGCAAAAAATAACATGCTATGGTCTAGTTTCACAGACAAGGCTTGGCTAATGCCAGGACTAGGACTTAATTAAGATATTTAAGCATCTTTTATAAACATGCCTTAGAAAAAGACATTACTGGTGTGTATCTTCAGACAAATCAGTGGCTTTGGCCTATTTTAAGATCTGTCTGTCAAAGTTATTGTCAGCTCAGACATGTGGTTTAGTCTAGTACTAACCTTAAAGGGATAGTTCACCCAAAAAGCTCACCCTCATGATGTTGCAAACCTGTATAAATTTCTTTGTTTTGATGAACACCACAGAAGATATTTTGAGAAATGTTTGTAACCAAACCATTTGTGGACCCCATTCACTTCCATAGTAGGAAAAATATATGGGAGTGGAAGTAAATGGGGTCCACGAGCGGTTTGGTTACAAACATTTCTCAAAATATCTTCCTTTATGTTTATCATTCAGAACAAAGACAGTTATACAGGTTTGTAACAACATAAGAGTGAGTAAATGATGACAGAATTTTCATATTTGAGTGAACTATCCCTGTAAACCTTGTCTGTGAAAACAAGGGTATGTGTTTTTAATAATAGAAAAAAACAGCTAAAACCCAGCTAATGTTAAATTTCTGATTTACTTCCTACATAATGTAAAGAGCATTCTGTGAAAATATAACCTTGATAACTCTAGTAAGGTCATTTCATATAATAAATTAAATAAATTATAAATTAAATTAAATAAATAATAATAATAAATTAAATCAAACTCTGATGCTCTTAATCTCAAAATTAGATTTGATTTCACAGACAGGGTCATATATTTCTTCATAAAATGTCAGAAATGCATCTAAAAAAAAGATTTCTGGTAACATGGCTACATCAAGACATCACAGACAAATATTTAGGCAACACTATAAAAGAGAAGTAAAGCAGTGTTACTAACCCTGAGAGGAGGTCGAGCAATCTCTCCATCTGCTGTAGAGCTCTTTACTGAAGCCCAATACATGAAACAGTTCATGCAGGACAGTCTGTACAACAACAAAATGAGAGTAAAAAGAGTGAAATATGCACACAAATTATTTACCGTATATATACATTATACAGCCATAACATTATGACCACCTGCCTAATATTTTGTTGGTCCCCCTTTTGCCCCAAAACAGCCCTGACCTGTTGAGGCGTGGACTCCACTAGACCTTTCTATCAGAACCAGCATTCACTTTTTCAGCAATTTCAGCATCAGTATGGATCTGACCACACGGGCCAGCCTTCGCTCCCCAAGTGCATCAATGAGCCTTTGCTGCCCATGATCACAGGTTCACCACTTTTCCTTCCTTGGACCATTTTGATAGGAACTGACCACTGCAGACCAGGTACACTGCACAAGAGCTGCGGTGTTGGAGATGCTCTGACCCAGTCATCTAGCCATCACAATTTGGCCCTTGTCAAAGTCAAATCAGATCCTTACGCTTGCCCATTATTCCTGTCTCTAACACATTAAGCAAGTGTTTGTCCTCAAAGTTGATGTGTTAGAAGCAAGAAAAATAGGCAAGCATAAGGTTTGGTGCAGCCAAGGCTCGTTGATGCTTGTGGGGAGCGAAGGCTGGCCCGTGTGGTCCGATCCAACTGAAGAGCTATTGTGGCTGAAGTTGCTGAAAAAGTGAAGGCTGGTTCTGATAAAAAAGGTTTAGTGAAGTCCATGCCTCAACGGGTCAAGGCTGTTTTGGTGGCAAAAGGGGGACCTACACAATATTAAGCAGGTTGTCATAATGTTATGGCTGATCGGTGTACACACGCCTAAAGGATTATTAGGAACACCTGTTCAATTTCTCATTAATGCAATTATCTAATCAACCAATCACATGGCAGTTGCTTCAATGCATTTAGGGGTGTGGTCCTGGTCAAGACAATCTCCTGAACTCCAAACTGAATGTCAGAATGGGAAAGAAAGGTGAATTAAGCAATTCTGAGCGTGGCATGGTTGTTGGTGCCAGACAGGCAAGTCTGAGTATTTCACAATCTGCTCAGTTACAGGGAATTTTACGCACAACCATTTCTAGGGTTTACAAAGAATGGTGTGAAAAGGGAAAAACATTCAGTATGCGGCAGTCCTGTGGGCGAAAATGCCTTGTTGATGCTAGAGGTCAGAGGAGAATGAGGCGACTGATTCAAACTGATAGAAGAACAACTTTGACTGAAATAATCACTTGTTACAACGAGGTATGCAGCAAAGCATTTGTGAAGCCACAACCCGCACAACCTTGAGGCGGATGGGCTACAACAGCAGAAGACCCCACCGGGTACCACTCATCTCCACTACAAATAGGAAAAAGAGGCTACACTTTGCACAAGCTCACCAAAATTGCACAGTTGAAGACTGGAAAAATTTGCCTGGTCTGATGAGTCTCGATTTCTGAGTCAGAATTTGGTGTAAACAGAATGAGAACATGATCCATCATGCCTTGTTACCACTGTGCAGGCTGGCGGTGGTGGTATAATGGTGTGGGGGATGTTTTCTTGGCACACTTTAGGCACCTTAGTGCCAATTGGGCATCATTTAAATGCCACGGCCTACCTGAGCATTGTTTCTGACCATGTCCATCCCTTTATGGCCACCATGTCCCCATCCTCTGATGGCTACTTCCAGCAGGATAATATACTATGTCACAAAGCTCAAATAATTTCAAATTGGTTTCTTGAACATGATAATGAGTTCACTGTACTAAAATGGCCCCCACAATCACCAGATCTCAACTCAATAGAGCATCTTTGGGATGTGGTGGAACGGGAGCTTCGTGCCCTAGATGTGCATCCCACAAATCTCCATCAACTGCAAGGTGCTACCCTATCAGTATAGGCCAAAATTTTTAAAGAATGCTTTCAGCACCTTCGAATCAATGCGCGTAAAATTAAAGCAGTTCTGAAGGCGAAAGGGGGTCAAACACAGTATTAGTATGGTGTTCCTAATAATCCTTTAGGTGAGTGTATATCCACAATTCTCACTTCTTATTAATTATGATAATTCATATATTATTTCTAATATATCTGCTGTCACCTGCACAAAGTGATCATGTGTGTATCTTTCCACACTGAGGTGTTCTCTACAGATGACCATGACCCCAGCTATAGGTCGTCCAACAGAGTCTGTCTGACAATGAGCAGCATACGCTAAAACACTGGACTGAGAAAGACAGAGCAGATGTATAAGCATTATTTCAACAGACTGCATAAATAGCAGTTTATTGTATACTACTGATTACACACTATTGTAAAGTTCTATGAGGGAAAATGAACTGATCCATGATTAGTAATAAATGGAGCATCTATCAGCTGGCGGTCTCTACCTCTGTCCGACATTTATCAGTACTGTGAGTGAACACATAAAGCAGGAAGTCAGTGTCAGGAACTCCCGCCCCCTCTGGCTTCAGCACGTTTTGGATTGGATGATCAGGATGCGGATAAATGAAACAGCCATTCAGGTGCTCATCTGGTATCTGTCAATCAAAAGCAGGTAGGTATGATCAGAGCTCTTTAGAAATAGAGTTACGACAATGGAATTTATAAACATGCAAAGAACAAGATTTTAAAAAGACTTTTAATTATTATTAATCCCTGAGAATATTAATATATGCATTTTATTAATACAAATCATTATATGAATACATTTATACTAATACTTAAGGACTTACAGTCACATCCAGACAGCTCTCAGATCTGTAGTTATCATTGGCTCTGCCACATCTGGAATTCAGGAAAGTAGTGGTGAATTATTGATAAAAGTTATTGATAAAAATTTGAAATGCCTATAGGAATATAAATAAATGCCACAAAACATCTGAAACATACTTCATATAGTTGACTGTGTTACTGTTTCTCCAGATGAATTTGCAGTACTTGTTGATGTCTCTGTTTAACAGCAGTCTATCTGGAACTCCTATAACTATAAACAATATACACAAAAAATTTTGCTGACAAAGAAAAGATGCAACAAAATCCCTTCATTCTCACCCTGATGAAACTTTAAATCTTGACTTTCCTTTGTTTATATAACCATAAAATAAACTATTTTAAATGTTGAAGCTGTGAAACGTGACCGCTGCAACCTTACGCACATTCAGTGTTAAGGGCTTGTTATAGGCCCTGTCCCAAATGGCGCACTTTATGTGGAGTTTCGGTCTTGTGGCCTCCTTTGCCCCCTTGATGTCATGGTTCTGCCATTTTGTCCTTTGTTTAATCTAGTCTTGTGGCAGAACCATGACAGACCCATGTTTTGTGTGAGAGCACTGGCTTTGTTTATTCTTAGCCATGTGCTCATCAGCGCCTCCTTTGCCCCCTTGATGCGGTCTTCAGCGAAGCCCGCACTGCAGCAGGCTTTGCGCACTTTACCAACCCAGAAGTCTTTGCGAAAGAGCAATCAGACCAATCAGACGATGGAAGGGAGGAGTTCATACTGACGGGCAACTTCTCTACCTATTTCCGGCGTGACGCTCGAGTCTGCCCCAAAATACGACTCCGGTGCACCCACATGGACTCGCATCAAGGGTCCCTAAAGTCTGCACTAGATGATGTCATCAAAGTGTGGACTCTGAGGAGGACCACAAGTCCGGAGTGTGCCATTTGGGACAGGGCCATCGTTGTGCGTCGGTTTTCATTTATACTTTTGCGTCGTCATCCGCATCGACGTGCAAACACACCCGCAGACCGCTGGTAGGCAGTAACCACGCGTGTAACCACAGTAGCACCGCGACCGTCGAAGAAGACAACCTACGGTGTAGCTACGGCGTAGAACTTAAGCCCAATTTATAGTCGTGCGTAAGCTCTACGCCGTAGGTTATCCGTAGCCTGTGTGTACCTCTGCGTACCCTGACGTGCACCTCGCAAAATTTTTAACAGCGCGCCAGATCTCCACCAGAACTCCTCCTGTCAGGTAAAAAACTGCGTCATAGGTATTTCCGGTCTGCGTGTGTGTTTAAACGTCGACGCGGACGACGACGCTAAAGTATAAATGAAAACCGACGCGGAACCTACCCCGTCACGGCTACGCCGTAGGACCTACGCACAACTATAACGAGCCCTTTACGCACGACTATAAATCGGGCTTTACCTGACGCACTTTCTGTGTTCTGCAATATTTAGCTCAAGCATTAAAATTTCATGATGTAATTATACTTTACACATGAAAACAATTTCTCACGGATTTAATTTGTTATTGTTGCTACAGAAACGCACAATCCCCAATTCGAGGGCGTGAACAGCTTCGAGTTGAAGGTCACGTGGTGTTGTTATCACACAAAAACAAGGGCAAGTACGATAACGTGTGAACGCAGCATAACACACTTAACGTTATTGATAAAAAATTTACGGGGTTAATGTTAATGTAGCTACTGTAAGCTTTGGATAAAAAGTGTCTGCCAAATAAAGACTCCACAAAATGAAGAGAGTCATATGGGCATAGGAAGCAAAAAAAAGAATTGTGTGTGGTCCAAAACATATAATAGTCTAATAATAATAATAAATGTTATTTATAGCGCACTTTACATCAACTCAATGACCTCAAAGTGCTTTTATTATTATTATTATTATTATTATTAAAGGTTATGATGCCCATGGGTTTGGAAGTTGGAGCATTGATTATTTCTTTAAAGTGCACCTATTTCATTGCTAAAAACAATGTTATTTTGTGTATTTGGTATATGTTTAAAAACACATTATTTTTCCACATATGGTACATTTTTGTTGCTCCAGATTTCACTCTCTTCCTGAAACGCACGGATTTGAAAAGCTTTGTGTCCCTGATTGACCAGCTAATCTGTACGTTGTGTGGCCTGAATACCTCTGATGTCAGCCGGAAATGTGACGCTCCTTACCATGTTTGAAAGATTCGGTTGCTAACAGGAGTTAACTTACAGGCTGTGAGTCCGAAGCGGGAGGAATTCCGATAATGCGGGTCTTTTCTACATCACCAATCCCAGGAAGTAAACTGTTGCCTACAATCCGTGTGTTTGTCGTAGTCCAAGAAAAGAGATTTACGTTGGAGACGATAACTTGCATCATAGTTTACTTTGGGGCTTGTACCTTTTGCATATCGTTAACATGTACTACTAACACACACTTACACACCAAACAAATGAAAAAATCAGACAATAGGTGCTATTTAAGGAATCACACACCTGACAGTAAACTGGATACTTTGATTATGGCCTCATTAACTGCTGCCATTAATCTCTCTCCCTCCTGGTCTGAGAGGATGGGGCTTTCTCTTGGAATCCAGGTCTTGATCCTGATTGGTTGTGGATCAGGAAATGTATCTCTATCTGATCTTTTAGATCTCTGAGAATGTTCAGCCGAATTGTCTTCTGATCCAGTGATAAGAGTTTGATAGTTACGTGCAGTTTCATTCACGGACCAATGACCCAAGTTTTGTTTACTAATGGATGGGGACACAACTTTGACTGATCTCTGAACTTTGTCAAAGATGCACTTCCCCCAGCAACATTGAAACCATGGCAGCAGTAATACGCCAATACAAACACAATGCAGAAAAGCCATTACATAGACCAAAGGACCTACAGCATAAGAGAAACACTTTTATCAGTCCATGATCACAATGATGTCTTCATTTCAGAAAGGTTTTAAAGTACATTATCCTCATTAAGTTACACATGCATGCCCATTTATTATCTGTTTGCTTTAACTATCATAACAGAAACTTTAGATGATATTTATGTCTCTCCTAAATATTGTATGAATAAAACAGATCTTCTACAAACATTACAACGTTAAAAGGCAAAATGTATTTATAATACATTTACAATTCAGTCAATGAATTTCTTACCAGCACAGTATCAGCTTTTCATCCTGTAACACCATCAAATCGGCTTCTGCTATTTAGTTAGCTTATTCTTTAGTGTGGTGTTTCTTAAAGGTGAATGATCCTGTGCTTCCTATTCCTCCTCCAGGATGTAAAGAAAGTGATCATTGACAATGCAAGCTTTGAAGTGCTAATAAAACACCTCACACCTCACAGTTTCAGTGGAATTGATGGCACAATGCATCCATTATAACCTGGGACAACATATCTAATAAAAGCCTGTCTTCATTTCTTGGAAGTTTTAATCTATGTTGTAAGAGTTCCCATTAACATGTTATCAATAGGGTAATGATATACAGCAATACTGTGCAATACTGGTTTTAGGCAACCATGAAAGGAATTCGATTTGTTGTTTTTGCAATGTTAGTGATCATATATATAATTGTTTATCAGTCTCTTTAATAGAATACATTCAGAAAATAAAGGAAATGTGTATATAGTATTAAAAACTGTATTCAAATGTAAACGGATGTGTCAAGTTTTTAGAGTAAACTCCCTTTCCACTTGAACAATAGCAAGACACTGCAGGATCTCTTAAACCTAAATAAAATTAAATACTAATTTTTAATTTGAAAGAAATTAGTATTTTTATTTCATTCTGCTCAAAAACGCTCAAAATGTGTTTAGTGCCAAGAGAGGTCACGCTAAACACAGACGATGCATAAAAAAGACATTTAGTCCTGAAAATTTTAATTTTTGTACATATTTCCTGTATTTTCTGTTTGTAGCTTAATAAAATAGATTGAAAAATAAATATGGATGGACATTAAAACTTCTAAAACAACAAGACTTTTGCACAGTACTGTATATAAAGCATATTTGGCATGCTGTTTAAGGAGTGGGCCCCCGAGCTCGGAATATTAGCCCGAACCCAGAGTACTCCCCCTCTTTAACTGGGATAGACATGGGATTACATGGACATGCTCCTCCTGAACTTAGTTAAATAAACTTCATTCAACTTTCACCTTAAGATCTTAACAGAGTCCTAGGTTAAAAAAATTACTTTTGCAATTTGTAAACAATTTAAGAAACTGAACCACAATAAATATTCAAATACATTTAAAAAGAAATGTTGGGCTTTTTGTCGGGCTGTATGATTCCATTCCTTAACGAACCTTTGACATTCATATGAACTTTCTATTGTTCCAAAGCTTCTTTGTAATGAATAAAAGATCTACTAGAGACTAATTAAGGGTTAACAAGTGTTATGACCTTTTTAAGAACTTTTAAAGCAACACTAAAGACTTATTGCTCTTTGCTCCCCCTACAGGTTAGAAGCGTAATTGTCCATTACCACTGTCATAAATACTGCAGCATAGCTTGCTCTGATTGGATTGTAGGTCTGCCATAAAGCAAGTTTTTGTAGTTTTCACTCGAACTACAGGACCACTACCCGACGGTTGGAAACTTCTTTAGTGCGGTTTTGGCCGATAGAGGGCTGCAAAGCGAATGTGAAAGTGCCATTCACCCTGTTTCGAGTGGATAAACGACTGAAACTTTTTTGGAAACTTTAGTTTAAGGTTAAAAAAAACTCTTTGGTGTTGCTTTAACTGAAGGGTTCTATTCTAAACCAAACATGCATCACTGCATAGAAACCTGTGTAGTACCTTTATTATTAGGCATGTAGACATAAAAACACAACACAGACTTAAAAGTGCAAATCATTTTATTCTTTGTGGATTTACCAACTGGTTTAGCAAATATATACAGTGAAATACATCTTACTACCATCAGTTTATCTATCATAATTCCCTCCCACCTTTTTCTATTACAATCCCTATTCAGCAGATGAGTTAAAACATGTCGACATAAAAATACATGTTTAAACAACAATCAACGTTGTAACAAGAGGAGTGAAATGAGAGATTGTAACAGCAGCAGAAATCAGGTGACTACAGATATGGCACTACAACCAGGCATCCATTTACAAAGAAACTTTAAAGTATAAAATCTACATTTTTTATTTTTGATAGACTTATTCAAGTTACTGTGATGTCATTCAATCAGGTGGGCTGTGCACATTAAAGTGCATCAGAGGGATTGTGGATAATCATTTGCAGCTAGTTAGCTAACTAGCTAACACACACACATACATTATTGCCACAGTTGCCATGCACTAACACATACATAGCAAAGGTATTTTTCTACATCTATGTGTTAACATTTTGTGCAAGTGTGTTTGGCCCTACGTGCAAGCACATACGCAGTCCATACGTCCAGTGACAAACGGGAAGCTCAATCATAGGCACTTCTTAGGAACACAAACAAAAAACCTCGTGGCCTGTAGGTAAACTTATACGCATGTACAACCATGTCAACTGAAGTCTATTAAATTTATAAAGCAGTGCTAACTTTACATTTTTAGATTTGTAATCAGTTTCCTAAGCGAGCTAGGGGAAGATTCTTTGTGCAAATGTTTCTTTTAGTATACATAACACTCATGATAAGTGCACAGTGTTTGTTTCACTAAATCTCATGCCTGGCAAATTACATTTTCTATTATCTAACTCTGACACAAACCTGTTGACACTATTAGACCAAGTGAAACATTATTTGGCTGATTTGAGCCTAAAATATTCTCATAATATGCCGAGTTTCAGTATATTTGTGAGAACATTTTTAAAAAATCTGACCCTCACAAGTATAGCCATACCTGTACACACACACACACACACACACACACAGTCACTTGTCAAATATTCTGCCACGTTAATTAAATACTTGTTCATTTAGGTCAGGAAAACAGATCGATAAGGCACCAAGCCAGCACAAGAAGCAAACATGGTGACGCTTACGTGCTGAGAGGCAGGGATAGCGAAAAACAAAGTGGAGCGAAGACTGAACCACAAAGACAAAAAATAAAATAAATGGTTCTAATAAAAGTATCTCTTAAGTCAGCAAGGGCACATCATCCTCAGAGGTCGTGTCATCCGAGAGCGGGATCAGCAGCACTTCATCTTCCAAGGAAGAGGAGGAAAAAGAGGGCGATGCAGATAGAGGATGAAAGGTAGGGGAAGAGGACGGTCTAAAACGGGAGATGCCCCGGCCCAGTGTTTGGAAGAATAACGCCAAAGATGGGCTGCTCGGGGGAACAGAAACAGGCAGTGTTTCATGAGTATTAATAGGAGGCGGCAGAGGAGGAGGGGCCTCGGCTTGCTGCTGTGGCGTTTCTGTCTGTTGGGATAAACAGAGTTTTTGAGGCAAGGGCTGAATTGCCACTTCTGTAGCCAATGAGGAGACTCCAGGACTTGAGTGACTGGGCTCAGAGCCTGTAGTATCCTCTGTCTGTTGAGAGGCAGTGGCTGTGGTGTGTGTCGATCTGGGGGCAGGGCGGGGAATCAAGCCCCACCTTCGCAGGCGACGGACTGCTCTGCGTACAAACCGGGGCCTGCGTCTTCGCCGTGGAGAGGAAGAATTGTCCTGCCTGAGAAGCTGTAGTATTCCCCTCAGAGAGAGCGAGGCAGCCTGAATAATAAAAAATAGAGTTGTGATGACATGCATACGAATGCAAACAAAAAAATTGCCAAAAACAAAGAATAAGAAGCGTTCACCTCATTGGGGTTCTCAGTAGGGAAGTCTTCCACTGGTGGAATGATGCCCTGAGCGATCAGTTGACCATAAGAGGGTGGGGCCTGCTGCTGAATCAGTTCGGCTTCCTGCCGTGTGATTGGTGCAAACATGCTGAGGACGCGAAAAACACATTTGGAGTCAATAAGTTCAACTGACTTCACTGTACAATTACATCCTTTGTTATGAGGCGGCAGTGACTTTACCTGTACTCTCGATTGCGCAGTGAGTACAGTTTGCAAGTGCAACCCATTGCGATGACTAGCAGAAGTCCGCAAACTAAGCTTCCAACCGTGGCCGCAGTTATGACTTTCCGGGGCAGAGTCACAGTGCAGTTAAGCTCATCCGTACCATCCTTACAGTCCACTTGCCCGTCACAGCGCCAGCTCTCAAACACACACCTGTTCAAACAATCCAATATTCAATCATACAGCTAACAAAAAACCTAATCAAAACTCACTTATAAATGCATCCAAACCTGTCACTGTCACAGTGAAATGTCCCATGTTGACAAATGGTACATTCCCTCTCATCACTTCCATCTGCACAGTTAAGTTGGTAATTGCAGCGCTCATTAATGGAAAAGCAGACCGAACGGATCATTTGGTGGCCTGCTTTCTGCAAGTTACCCGCTCCGCAAAGGAAGTGCCCAGCCGGGCAGCCGCCGCACGCCTCCTCATCCAGGCCCGTTTCAGGACAGTCCCAGTGCCCATCGCAACGCTGCTTCTGGGTGTAACAGCCTCCCATCGATCCTCCGCAAAGCCCCTCCCACGGAAAACAGTAATCTTTGATTCTGTAGGTTGCATTGAAGCCCCACCCTTTCGAGGCAGATGGTGTACGGTAGATCAGGGAAAGCAAACCAGTGTGGGATTCCACCTCTACTGCTTTGTTATTGGACATATTGTTGATCTGTAACAGATGAAGAAAAGGGCAGGGGATTAAAAATGCAAATACTACCAAAGTTTACATTGCATCACGCATATACAAATTTACAACAAGTAAAACTCACACTTTTAATGATGTTGCCAGTGCCATAAGGCCGGTCCGTGATTATAATCGTGTCATTACGATCGAGATACAGTTGCTGAAGCTCTAATTTGAGTGGTCGTAAATCATGGGGGTCAACCGTCCACACACACTCCAACGTTTTTCCTGTTAGCACAGGGGGAGTAAACGACCCGTAAAATGCATCCAAGTAACCCCCACATGGACCTCCGTGGGGCAACAAAGAAAAGTCTGGTCCTTTAGGTGGTGGCGCATCGGTGTTGAATAACGGGACTGGTATGGTGTTGGTGGTGGTATCGATAAAAGGGATGTGGTTTATGACTTTCCGGGGCAGAGTCACAGTGCAGTTAAGCTCATCCGTACCATCCTTACAGTCCACTTGCCCGTCACAGCGCCAGCTCTCAAACACACACCTGTTCAAACAATCCAATATTCAATCATACAGCTAACAAAAAACCTAATCAAAACTCACTTATAAATGCATCCAAACCTGTCACTGTCACAGTGAAATGTCCCATGTTGACAAATGGTACATTCCCTCTCATCACTTCCATCTGCACAGTTAAGTTGGTAATTGCAGCGCTCATTAATGGAAAAGCAGACCGAACGGATCATTTGGTGGCCTGCTTTCTGCAAGTTACCCGCCCCGCAAAGGAAGTGCCCAGCCGGGCAGCCGCCGCACGCCTCCTCATCCAGGCCCGTTTCAGGACAGTCCCAGTGCCCATCGCAACGCTGCTTCTGGGTGTAACAGCCTCCCATCGATCCTCCGCAAAGCCCCTCCCACGGAAAACAGTAATCTTTGATTCTGTAGGTTGCATTGAAGCCCCACCCTTTCGAGGCAGATGGTGTACGGTAGATCAGGGAAAGCAAACCAGTGTGGGATTCCACCTCTACTGCTTTGTTATTGGACATATTGTTGATCTGTAACAGATGAAGAGAAGGGCAAGGGATTAAAAATGCAAATACTACCAAAGTTTACATTGCATCACGCATATACAAATTTACAACCAGTAAAACTCACCGTTTTAATGATGTTGCCAGTGCCATAAGGCCGGTCCGTGATTATAATCGTGTCATTACGATCGAGATACAGTTGCTGAAGCTCTAATTTGAGTGGTCGTGAATCATGGGGGTCAACCGTCCACACACACTCCAACGTTTTTCCTGTTAGCACAGGGGGAGTAAACGACCCGTAAAATGCATCCAAGTAACCCCCACATGGACCTCCGTGGGGCAACAAGGAAAAGTCTGGTCCTTTAGGTGGTGGCGCATCGGTGTTGAATAACGGGACTGGTATGGTGTTGGTGGTGGTATCGATAAAAGGAATTTGATTTACAAAGTCTGTGTGATGTTCAGAGCCGCTCTCATCGCATCCATCCTCGTCAGAGCCAAGGTTATCCCCTTCTCCAAGGCATTCGACCTGCCCGTTACAATGCCATGATGCAGGAAGACAACGTTCACTGTAACATTCAAACTCGCCTGGATAACAAGGACCCGAGTCTAGAGAAGTGGAGGAACAGAGAACAGGATGTGGAGAAGGGGAATAAACACAGTTGAAACAATACATCAAAACATTACTAGCATATTCATAAACCTGTCAAGCAAGGTAAAAATCTTTTTGCATAATGTTAGCAAATACGGTGACGGTTCCTCTGTACCTTTAATATAAGAAAGTTTAAACTCTGATACTGGGTAAAAATGAGGGTAGAAGTGGTGCGTCACTGTTATGTTTCCTCCGGTCAACTCGAATGGTGCTGGCAGATGGATGCCGCAGAGTTTAACGGGTCTTTCAGTTAGAGAAGCCACGGACAACCACTCGCGCCCACACTTCATGTAAAACTGGGAAAAACTTTAAAAGAGAGAGAGAGAGGGGCAAAGGAAATGGCTGGTAATTTAAAATAAGACTCAACGCAATCTTTCACACTTTTAAAAGCAAAAGCCATTTGGTACACATTTAATTACATATCCACTAGGGGTGTAACAGTTTTGGTACAGTTCGGCACTGGCAATGTTCAGAACAACATTCTACTGACAAATCAACATTTGTCCAACCTTTTAAAGGATTAGTCCATTTTCTTATCTAGATCATTTATTCACCACCATGTCATCCAAAATGTCGATGTCTCTCCCCGCCCACTCGAGAAGAAAGTACGTTTTCCAAGGAAAACATTCCAGGATTTCTCCCATTCCAATAGACTCCAATGGACCCCAATATCTAACAGTTTTAATGTAGTTTAAAATTGCAGTTTCAACGCAGCCTCAAAGGCCTCCAAACGATCCCAAACAAGGCACAAGGGTCCCAATCTAGCGAAACGACCGCCATTTTGGCAAGAAAAATAAAAAATGTGCACTTTTAAACCACAACCTCTCCTCCTCATCCGGCTGTGTGACGGGCCAGCGCGACCCCACGTGATGCGCAATGACGTCAAGAGGTCACGGATGACGTATCGAAACTACGCCCCAGTGTTTACAAGTGTGGAGAAAGAGGACCGTTCCGACGTCGTTGTATGTCGAATGATATTAATTAATGTCTTTGTGTCAGTTTATTGTTTAAAAGGGTAATTTTGACGTCATTACGCAATTACGCGAGGTCGCACTGGCTCGCCACACAGCGGATGAAGAGAAGTTGTGGTTCAAAAGTGCATTTCTTTCCTCTTGCCAAAAATGACAATCGCCTCGCCAGATAAGACCCTTATGCCTTGTTTGGGATCATTTAGATGCCCTTGAAACTGCGCTGAAACTGCAATTCCAAACCGCATCAAAGCCAATAAGTGTTGGGGTCCATCAAAGCCCATCCAAATGAGAAAAATCCTGGAATGCTTTCCTCAAAAAACATAAATTCTTCTCGACTGAACAAAGAAAGACATCAACATTTTGGATGACATGGTGGCGAGTAAATTATCTGTATTTTTCTTAAGAAAATAGACTAATCCATTAAGTTAGTATTTTTGGCACTTAAAAAGCATCTGAGATTTCCCATTAACAAAGTGCATTTCAAACTGTTTTTCATCAAAACAGCAGATTAAAACACTGCTTTATGTTTTAGGCATGTTTGAAACACAGAGCTTTCCATTTCACAATTCAAATGTAATCTACTGTCACATTAAGTAACTTCCAGTTGCCATGGATGTGGAAATATCAGGTTCTGTGCGTTTGCCAGTTCGTTCTCAGTTTTGATGCGAGTTTCATCATAGATTGCGTATAACTAAATGTATAACTGCTGCTAAAGTACACAAGGCGAAGGGGGTGCTGTCAAGCATTTAAAAAGGTGAACGGCACGGTTCGGATTTTTACAGAGAACCATTATACCCCTAACATCCACACACACAAAAAAACAAACATATACATATATACACATGCCATAAAAATCCACCAATAAAAGACAAGACTGTTGATACCTGAAGACTACGCGGTTCCCAACTGGTGATGTTATCAGCCAACTGCAGTCGATCGGACGGGGTGACCAGGTTTGAAGGGCAGAGTTATGAATCTTTCCTTGTCTAGTTTCTAGTATTTTGAGTGAATGGTCACAACGAGCTGAAAAAAAACAACAACAATAACAATTGAATGTTTTATTGGAATGTACTGAGGGCCTTAATCTCCATGTTGTAATGATTTGCTCTTTTGTCGAACAGAATTTTTTTGTCTAATTTGAAAACTTGTCATTTGTAAATATAAGTGCACAACCTTAAAATTACACACTATAAATTTTAAATACAGATTATTAAAAATACTCAAAGAAAACCATTCCATATATGACACTTTCTAATGTCTATATGATACAACATGAAGTTGACAGATGCAGCCTCATAATCCAAAACTGAGATTAGGAGCATCAAAGTTTGATTTTACTCATTTATTACATTTTCATTTCAACTTTGACGTGGCCTTACTCAATATTAAAGATATCTAGGTTATATTTTCACATTATAAGTCTTTTACAATTAATGATTGGCTCTTTTTCCTGGACTTTGGCCGCTAAAGTGGCCTTATTGAGGGTTGCATTTCCCAATTTCATAGTAATATTAGTACATCATCTCTTATTAATATCTATTATCTTTGTTTGACACAATTTATTATGATAATGTGTTTTTACATAACTAAGCTTGTAAAGGGATAGTTAACCCAAAAATGAAAATTCGGTCATTATTTACTTGCCCTCAAGTTGTTCTAAACCTGTATACATTTCTTTGTTTTGCTGAACACAAAGAAAGATATTTGTAATCAAGCAGGAAACAGGAGCACCATTGACTTCTATAGTGACTACTCAAATAAAGTTTTTAGTTTTGTAACAGGCCCTCAAAAGTGAATCACACGAGTGTAACGACTAAGGCTATGTTTACATTAATCGGTTTATCCTTTAAAGGCACACAAGGCAAGTCTGAGTATTATTTCTCTACTAGCTCCCCCTAGTGTCTGGGAGTAGATGCTTTCTATATCTGAGACTTTACGAGACTGAAGGACACCGGGTCGGATACAGCGAACTTGCAAGTGGGGTATTCTTCCTACGGACAGTAGGGGCGGGCGAGAGAGTCTCCATTCGTCATGTAATGAGTCATTTAACCATATACCGACTTACGAAGATGATTTATTAACATAAAAATGCTGCCTTGTGTCCCTTTAAAATGCGTTACTTTTGCTACGTTTACACCTTTCATTTCCACTACACCACCGTTTTCGACCCTCATAAACGGATTCGTTCGCAAACGCTGCAGACCCTGTTTTAGTTAATTCAGACGTTGCGCTGCAGTGTAAATGAACATAGACGGAGTCTTATGTAAACAAACAGCTGATGTTAACGTGCCAGCGCATCATTTTAAAAATAAAAAATTATTTTTATTCAGGTAAATGGAGGTTTGCAATGGAGGTTTTGCCAAAAATAGTAAACATCTACCAACCAGCTATTATAAACGCTATATCCGATTGTTTTAACATGTATCTTTATAGATAAAGTCTGCTTTATATTTATGTTTAAGTATTGTTGGGTTTGAATATTGTTGTAATGTTGTTGTTGTTTTGTTTCAATTTAGTTAGCTTACTGCAAAAGATAGACTTTTAAACGGCATATAGGGCATTGTAAAGGCCGATATGAAGGGAGAATTGTATTGGGTCAGACATTATTTTCGAGTTTAATTTCAGTTTTGTTTGCTACTTCAAAATGAATTTTGTTTCATATATTTTGTCTCTTAATTTTAATCGATGTTTTGTTGATAAGTTTTGTGAATATAAATTAAAAACAATAAAATCAACGTCATTTTAATATTTATTTAATGCTCGTTTAGCCGATTACGCTTTTTGCTATTTCTGTGTTGCTAGCGGAGGATGTGCACGGACCTCGCACACATTTAAAAATTAACGTCATATTAATTTATATTAACTAATTGCACACTGAACAGCGACAGGTAAGGGAAGATAAGACCTTCGCTACTGTTTAGTACTGTTCACTTAAGAGCCTCCTTTTTAAATCATAAACACCTTTCTGTTTGGTTTATAACATCAACATTACCTAATAATCATATTAATATGTTGTATGGGGGAGCTGAAGACTTTCCCAAACACATTTTTATAGGTTCAAAAATAGTGTCTGTTGTAGTTGCTGGCAAAGGATCCAGGTATACATTTTTGTCAATATCCCACACCCCTAGGCTGCATAAATGCGCAAAGGTAAGCTATTATTAGAGTAATAAGTTATTTTACACTTTTATGCGCATGCCCAGTTACGTGATTTGTCATGTTTCATGCGTTTATGATCGTGTATAGTGTGGATGAAGATTCTTTTTAAAATGCCAGTATAAACGAGGATCGTTTTCTTTTTAAAATGCCGTTTTAAAACGCAAATGCTCTAATGTAAACAGGGCCTAAGAATCAAATGGATAAATAATGAAAAAGGAACATAGTGTTGAGATCTCTCTCTTACCATTACTGGAGGCCAGCTCCAGAGTGCTGGGAACTGTGGGAAAATAATCAGCAAATGAAA
The DNA here is from genome assembly GCF_027580225.2 of Misgurnus anguillicaudatus. NCBI lineage: Eukaryota > Metazoa > Chordata > Actinopteri > Cypriniformes > Cobitidae > Misgurnus > Misgurnus anguillicaudatus. The sequence continues at coordinate 26,652,548 of NC_073357.2, read as the reverse complement.
GATGAATGACATATGAAAATAATTGCAATATTAAGGAGTTAAAATACACTTCACAACCTTAATTAACCTTGGATGTGTTACATCGGTTGAGTCATTATTTTAATCTAAAAAACAGGCCATCAGAAAACAATGACATCTCACCTGATAAAACTAAAAGACCTAGGACGCAAAGTCCGTAAGAAACAGACATTCTAACAAGCCAATGACTGTCGTCGTCTTATAAAACACAAAATAAAAAAACACAGTTCATTAAAAAAATACTGTCGGTAGATCCATCAGCTCGCCACAGTTATAGGCGTCATCGTCACGGATGTGTCTCGCTGGAATTGTTTAGCTTTAAAGGCAAAAAGAAACAACAGTCAGAATAGTGACGAATACGAACTCCATATATTAAAATTTAAATAGTCGACTGGGTCAAAAAAACGTCTGACGATCACTGTGAACAGTTTCCTGTCTCGAGCTGCAGATCGTGGCAATGTTCATATAACGTTAGGTTCATGAAACTATTCGGTGACATTTCATAGTTTACCGTAAAAATATTTATTGTAAAATAATTGGCTTACGTATAGACATGTAAAGTTAGCAATAGGCAGGGCCGCAGCTCCTAAACTGACGCGTTGTTCAGAAAGTTTCGTTTCCGACTCGACTAACTAGCGTCTCACTCTCTTGCCTGACTTTACCTATTTAACGGTATCTGAGTTTTTATAACTTCGTAAAAAGAAACACTGTCGTAATAAAAAGTGTTTATAATCAGTTTGTTTTGTTTAACGAAAAGAATTAAGTGACTTTCTCTTTACCATACCGTTTCTTCGTCTTTCTTGTTGACATTCGCTCTTAGCCACTTCCGTAAGATCTCTTTCGTATGACGTGTGCGAGGCGCCGCCCATATACGTATTAGTGACGCACATTCACAACCTTTTGCTTGCAATGTCCGCATCCTAACACTAGATGTCATCATGTATCACGTTTTACTTACCCTTGGCATGTGATAGGATTGTCACATAATGTTTGGACACCAAGTTTATTATTTCACATTTAGGAATTAAAGTAAAGCCGTCAAAACTAAAACATAATGGGAGTCATGTAAAGAGCGAAAACATGAGTGTGTTTAAAACAGTTGACTGCATTTAAAATTAACAAAATAAAAATTGAATACGGTTATTAACCGGACAAAGTAATTAATTAAATAGGATTTATAAGGGTTTCAAATGATCCTACTCCTTGCCAAATTATGGACTCAATATGGTAGATAAGGAAAACTCTGGGACACTGAGACATCTGGACAACATGTGTACATTTCTTACCTCTTTGCTGTACATTAGCACTTCTTCCTGGGTTGTCATGTTATACAGTTTGTGATGCTCACAGCAAATATATATTTAAAGGTGCAAAAATGTCCCTTATTTCTCACCATACATGCAATTCTGCATGGTGAAAAAATGCACATCTGCAGGGTCATCTAACTCTTTTAACTCCTCCCAGTTATATGGTCTGTAGTGCAGTCAGATTACCACGGGGGAAGTAAAATACAACCACGTCTCCAATCTGACACTGAAAACTGCCCGTGGAAAGATCAGAAGAGAACAAAAGAAAAAGCCAATGCAAGATGGGAAACAACTGAATGAGGTGCAGATCAAACAGAAGTGTTTACTTGTTGGTCTGAAACTTTTCGGGGTTTTTTTTTTTTTAGTTTTTACGTAATGTTCATGCTTACTTTATAGTTAAGACATTTGGTTAAATTATTTTGCACTTCGGAAATCCCAACAGTCCTTAAGGATTTGTTTCAGTATTGGATTGTTTTGACTGAGGATAATCTATTGGGAAAAAAAGAGGAGAAAAGTTTAAGGACGGAACTCTTGAGCACTTTTCCAGCGTTTTGGGCTCGGTAATTTCAAGCATTAGGAATGTTACCGAGACTTCAGAGGTTGCCTCGGCTACTGACGCTCGCCCTCGCGAGCGTATTTCTGGTACAGAGTGGGACAAGTGACAGTGAAGTCAGACCAGAGGTAAAAACCCACAGTCTTCATGTATTATTATATGTAATAAAGTGTGTGTGTGTGTGTGTGTGTGTGTGTGTGTGTGTGTGTGTGTGTGTGTGTGTGTGTGTGTGTGTGTGCGCGTGTGTGCGCGCGTGTGTGTGCAGCATCTCCAGTATTACAAATGTAAAATTCACCATTATCAGATTGACATTACCTTCTGTTTTTGGTGCTTTGGTTCAATAAAGGTGGGTAACCATTTTAACGTTTAAGTAAACCCTAGACAACCTGACGTCTGAGAAATAGGCCTACATGTGGTAGACACATAAATAAGTGGGAGAGAAGGACTGATTTTTTTTAGAAAGGTTTGGCATCTCAGTCACATACTCGTGCTGGGATATCTTCAATAAAGAAAACAACATCAAAGAGACGGTTTAAGACATTTAAATAACTAAATCTTTAGTTTTATCTCCTCATTCCTTTCTCCCACAATCCTTCACATTTCTTAGATGGTTTAGATACCAAGGTTAGTGTGGAAAATATTTGCTGTAACTATGCAGATTCCATCAAAACTGTTAAAGGTTAATTTAAAGTACTATACATTCTTCGGGATTCGTGTTTTAAGTGAGTCGGCGATCCAAAAGGAAAGGTCACGCAAAAGGTTAAATCACAGATGTGATACGGACAAAAGTTATATTTTAACTTTATACACGGAAATGAATCGCACTTTTAGTTTGTCAAGTGTTTCGTATAGAAATCCTGAACTTTAGTTTTATTGTAAGCAAAATATAGTACTTTTATGTGTAGCAAACCCCAGACACTTTTTGCAACTCTTCACTTTTGCTGTTTTTACAGGTGCTGTTGTTTAAAATAGTGTCCTTTAAATGCAACATTAAGAAAGAAAGGCAGTTCAGCATTATTCCTTATGGAAAACACCTGGATAATGAACCACAACCCACCCCCCTTATTTGAGAGATGATCTATTTGTTTAAGTGGCATTACAGATGTTGTATCAAGGCATCTGCAAAAACTGCTAAATCTTTTAGCACATATTTTCATGCATTGTTTAGTCGTAAATGCAACCTGGAAGAATATATTGTTTGAATATACAATCATACAAACTTCTTTTTTTACACCATGGAGTTAAATAAATAAATAAATAAATAAATACATACATACATATATATATATATATATATATATATATATATATATATATATATATATATATATATATATATATATATATATATATATATATGTATATATGTATATATATATATATATATATATATATGTATATATATATATATATATATATATATATATATATATATATATATATTTTTTTTTATTATTATTATTTTTTTTTTTTTTATTTATTTAACTCCATGGTGTAAAAAAAGAAGTTTGTATGATTGTTGATGTGGATTGTTTAACTACAGTACTCAGCTGTTATCCTGGTATTAATTCTCTTGTTCAGCAAAATAGGTTAGCTATTTGATTCTACCCATTCTGATGCTCATTGAGCCTCGGGCACTAATGTATAAAACGTTCAGTTTTTTCCATTGGCACAGAGAAGGCGGAACGACTGACTCAGTCCTTCTGTCGTGCATTAACTCACCTCTGCCCTTATTTCTCTTCTTCTTTCTCTTTATTTTCTTATTCTTTGTTGTATTTTTTTTTACATTTTAAATCTCACTCAGGGTTTTATTTTACCCCTTTATTTAGCAACTTCTTTTCCTTTCTCTAGGTATAGTCTTTCTTTCTCTCTTTAATACCTTGGGGAGAGCAGATCAGCTGTAAAAATCATAAATGCCCTTTTTTTCTTAAGCGGAAAGTCTGAACGTTTGCAGAAAGCAATCGTTTCTGCAGAAAGCAATAGTTTCTGCAGAAAGCAATAGTTTCTGCAGAAGAGCTATCTGAGGTTTGAAGAGTGAGCTGTGCATAGTTTAACAGTGGAGATATTTTAACTGTGCACATCATCCTTGAAGCAAAACAACACTTTTCAATTCCAACATGGAATGTGTTTTGAATGTTGCAACACAACAAATCGAATGCCATTATGCTTCATAAACATAGCCATCCCAGAACGTAGCCTGTTGCAAAATACCTGAAGAGTATTTGCTTAAAAACAGTCTCTTGAATTAATTGTTCCTCTTTAGTGCTATAGAGCCATCTGCGGCAATGACGTCATAGCATGTGACTATGCACTGTCCACAGGTCAGTGACTAATACTAGTCAGTGTTGAAAGAAAATGGTTCCCAGACCTGTGTATAATGGCAGCTTTGGCCTTGATTATTACTCAAAGCTTTCCCAGACAGACTGAGACTCAGTAAACGTATTAAAGGCTACCTGTCTGTGCATGGTAATAGCTGACGCATGGCCACACAGTCACTCGCTCTTCCTCAGTTTGGGGAACAGCAGAGGGGTTCTCAATAGAAGCTTTGACGCCCACCGTCGGGAGTTCCAGGGCAGTGGGGCATGCTGGGATTTCTGGCAGTAGTAAGAGACCTGAGGCTTTTAGGAAGAAAGAAGAGTGGCCTTCAGAGGGAGTACGAGAGAGAGCGAGAAAGAGGGAAACTTTTTCACCCTCGTGAGTGTTTTTACAAAAACGGGGTGCGTTACCGCAGCGGAGCCACCGCACACAGAGAGCACTTATGGAGAAGGGGGAGAAAAAGAGAAAGAAAAATGGAGCAGGGTGACCAGGTTAACACTACACTATACTGCATTATCTATATTTATACCTTCTCGACCGATATGGCCAAAGTAGACCACTCCCTATGGAAAATCTGCAATGTGAATAGACCAGTGTGAAGCACCCCATGATTTACGGTACTGACCTGTGAAATCACTCTCTGGGTTGGATTTCCTGATCAGTGGAGTGCTGCTATGCAAATGTGGACAGTGTGCATGCATAAAAGGCAGTGTTTGCCCATTCTGTAAATTATAATGTGTAAATCCAAGGCATCAATCCTTGTTTGTTTCTTCTGTACCAGTGCGTACGTTCTGTAATGTCAGATCAATCCTAAAGGATTCAAAAAGAAAGAGACAGAGACAGGGAGGAGAAAAACAGTTTGAGGTCTGAGGTCACATGGATTACTGAAAACTGCTTGTAATTTTTGCTGACACTCGTTGTGGTTGGAATGGAGACACTGGCTGTCTGATCCTTAAAATTGGGCATTTACTCTGTTAAGCCCACATTGACTCTACCTGTAACTTTTGTGTTTAGCTGTTGGGCTACAACTATCTGCATTTGCAGGTTGCTTTGCTTTTAAGTCCATATGTTCTTATCTCCAGCTCAGAAGAAAGGCAAAAGAGATCTAGTCAAAAACACATGTCTAGACATCTGTTTAAGTCTGTTTACTTGTGTGTGTGCGTGGGTTGACATATGTGAATTTATGAATAGTGTATAATGACATGTTTACTTAAGCAATAAGGTACGAGAGGCTGTGCTGTATCGTGAATAAGTGGCGGCTGAGGGGCGTTGTTAGGCACGACGCGTAGCGGAGTGCCTGCAACCCCTTCGGCCGTTGCTTATTCACGATGCAGCACTTGCCTCGAGTACCTTATTGCTTTTATAAAACGGTTACCACACAATATTAAAGTAAAAAAAATATTAGTGCAACTTTCATGAAGTTAAATCAATAAAAGCATTCCTTCCGCTAGAAAAAATAGTCCCTGAATGCAAACAACAACATGGAAGCTCAAATAAAAACAACAAACTGCTCTCAGACTTTGTCTCATTATATGTTTATGTGTTGCTAAGGGTGTTGCTAAGGGCGCAGTGATATTAAATAGAACAGTTGGGTGAAGCGGTCATAGCAGTGTTTTATTGTGAATAAAGCACACCTATTGACCAATCAGAATCAAGGATTGGAACTAACCGTTTTATAATATGCAATAAACATGGTTTACGGGGACACAGGAAGTGTGTGTTTGTGTGAGAGAGAGAGAGAGAGAGAGAGAGAGAGAGAGAGAGAGAGATGTCAAATGCCTAAAACTGGTGGAGACATTAACCAGTCTCAATTCTCTTTTTTACACAACGACTAGAGAACTTTATAAAGAAGAAACCTTTGAAGATACATAATTACACTGCCTTTATGTCCATATTTAGGTTTTATTTAGTTTATTCTTTGTCGGTTTTAAGTTTTCCTTGTACTTTTATGATGTCTTTGTTTATTTTTGTAAGGCATAAAGAGTGAGAGCAGAGTCAGCCTGGTGGGTTTTATCCAAGTGCTTAGGCCTCCCACACACCTTACAGACACCAGTGATGATGTCATTCACATTTACCTCAGCTTACCAAATGTAACAAATTACTACTTACCTTTACACTACAACTAAAAGATTGATTTTGTTTATTTGTATTTTTAAAAATGAAAAAAGACACAGATTTCTTGTCAGAGCATAAGTTAAAGCAAAAACATAATACCACAATAACACAATATCATTCTTTTTGTTATAGCTATAAAGTATATTCTATTTATTCTATTCAGACCCTGCTTGTAAAATCCAAGTTAAAGTATTATAATCTATGAGATTAGGAGCATCAGAGTTTCACCCATTGATTTCACATTAATGTCAATCTTTGACACGGCCTTACTCAGACAATATTAAATATATCAGTGTTATATTTTCACAGAATGTTTTTTACATTATGTAGGTTGATTTTATGTAAAAAAAAAAACAGTAAATTGCAAACAAATTACCTAAGTTGGGTTTTTATAGACATGTTTTAGCATGTAAAACTATTAATCTATATCTATAGCTACATCTACATATATATATGAAGAGTTTTGTTCCAAAACGCAATAAATCCATTTTGACAAATTTCGGTAAAAACGCGTTTTCTATGCCAAGAAAGTGACAAGATGAAAACCACTATTTTCTGTTACAAACTTTCACAAAGCATCTTTAGGTTATAAAAACATTAAAAAAGATTTATTATAAAAACTGATAATTTTTTCCACAAAAGTTTTTTTTCCAAAATGCTATAAATCTATTGAATCAATATATAAATGTGCATTCATCTTTGCTATGTTATATTCATTATTTTGACTAGTGGTATACAGCGAAATCAGTGGTATACAAATAAACATTAATGGAATTAAAGGTGCAAAGTGTAAAAATTAGCGGCGTCTAGTGGTGAGGTTGTAAATAGCAACCGATAGCTCAGACCACCGCTCACCCCTCACTTTCTCAGCACATAGAGAAGTTACGGTGGCCGATGCTGGACAAAAATGTCATTGTCTTAGACGGTAGAGAGTAGCCAGTCAAGCACTGAGGTTAACATAGTGACATTTAGGGTGGGGGAGCAAAATGGCGACTTCTATAAGGGGACCCGCAGTGTACTGTATGTAGATAAAAATGCCTCATTCTAAGGCAATAAAGAATTATAATGTAAAGTCTTCATACAGCACTGAAAACAAAGTTATGCATATGATATTGCATTTCTGTCAAGAGATCCTTATAAAAGTTACACACTGCACCTTTAATCAAAACACTTACGTCATCATTTTAAGAACACTGTCATTGCTGCTGTCATCCTTGGGACATCGTCGCTGAACTTTTTTGTCAGCTGTAAAATGTTTTGGTCCTGCTGGATTTTTGTTGGCTTTGAGTAAAATAATATAAAGTTTTTCATAAGATCACCTGGGGTCAATGTGTTAGCATGACAAATGCTTGATGATGTCGGGAGAACAAGCACCCGTCTTCAGAGTGCCTCTCGCGTATTATTAGATTTTGATGGCTTACGTTTCTTCCCCATCACAGAAAACCATCACAGGCTTATCAATGCCAACAAAAGTATTATTTTGTTTTTGTTTGTTTGTTGATCACAAAGTACAAAGTAGATAAGGAAAACTAGGATTCCGTCTGTATTCAACGCGCCGCCATTGTTTGTTTACAATGCGTGGAATGGTGCGCTGTGATTGGTTGAGTGGATTTATTGCATTCTGCAGAGAAGGAGGACTAGCGTTTATCGCATTTTGTGAATAAAGGGAGAAAAGATGACAGAATAACACGGTGGGTATTGGATTTTGTGTAATATTAAGAATTTACTTTTTAATACTGACCTGATAAAATACTGATTTTGGTGGTAACTCATTCTTTAAAAAAATGGCGTTTATTGCGTTTTGGAACCAAACTCTTCATATATTGGATGCATATTCAGCAAATAAAAAAGTTAGGTAGGTTGGAGACACACACGCATGTGTTTTTCTTAGGTTAAATTAGGATAAAGTCATCAACAACTATCAAACAGTAAATTACAGTAAAAACACACAAACCACAGTAAAGTTTCCAAATTCTTAGCACACAAACACACATATAAAAGTGTAACCAGTTCATTAGCACACACACACATTTTTTTGTTTGCATTGTGGTTCTGTACTAATGTCTGTTGATTCTGGCAGTTTCATGTTCAATTAGATTTTTATGAACTCAGACAGCATGTCATGAGGATTAGATGCTGCACTGAGACGTTTGGGATACGTGTAAAGGTAAAAAAACCCTGCCTGGCCTTCATTTCACTGAGGTCACCTAAGCACCAAAGACAGCAGAGAAATCTGTGCTGTTTCATGTTTTGACAGAAGTGCAAATGTTTCCAGAGAGTCTATGCGCAGTAATAGACTCAATGTGGCTTCATTATATTTATGAAGGAAAGTCATGGGGCACAACAGGATGTTTTTTGCATTAATGTAGCACTCGTCTTTCTCAGGCATGGCTCCAGCAGTATGGGTATCTCCCACCTGGTGATGTTCGGGCTCAGGCGATCCGCTCTCCTAAATCCATCAGTGCCGCAATATCTGCCATGCAGAGGTTTTATGGCCTCACTGTGACCGGATCTATGGACCCGGCTACACTCACGTACGTGTCTTGCTCACATTATTAAACAATTACAGGAATATCAACTCATTCCCCTCCAGCCTTTTTTAAATAGTTGCCCGCCAGCATTTTGTGAAGTTTCAGGAAAATTTTCTTCTATAAATATAAAAACATACAAATGTATCAAAGGAAAGAACAGACCCTCTGCTTTCAAACAAACAAACAAAACGGGGGAAAAAGTTTCATCCTATCTTCATTGGTTCTCTTTTTATAACCTCTTAAATATGGGTAGGTTTCTTCAAAAATACCAAATTTTGAGCAAAAAACTGAAATAATTGCATTTTTGTAAAGGTATTTTGTAAGAGATCAGATTCAGAATGAAGATCAAAACATACACAGAGTTTAAAATGTTGTAAAATTCGTTTTTGCTTCATTTTTTTATAAATTGGGTAAGCGCCATCACTGTAAAAAAAATATGTAATTGCTGTGTTGTTTGCGGCTGTTTGCCGGTAACTTACTGTGGATTTGAAATTATGTTATTTGCTGGCAAGAGTTTGTTCAAAGTTAAAAACATTTTGAATATTGACAGGTCTTTGTCTTTACAGAGTAAAATATACAATAGCACCCTCATGCAAAGCATTCTGGGAACCAGAAATCATCATCAACCTTTTTCTGTTTTTTTTACTTCAGATTTTGTTTCCCAGAAAGTTTTGCTTGATGCTGTTATTTTAGTTTTACTCTGTAAAGACAAAGACTTGTAAATGTTTAATGTTCATTTAACTTTGAACAAAATTTTGCCAGTAAATAACATAAATTTAAATCTACGGTAAGTTACCGGCAACCAGCTGCAAGTAACACTGTAATTTCTACTGAATTTTTTTTACAGAACTACAGATTACCGTAAAAACTTGTCACATTGGCAGAAATTTTTTTTCTCTTAATTGCAAGATAACTCGTCAATGGTGGGGAAAGAGTTAAGTGAAACACTGAATGGAAAGATGATGTCAATAGCTAAATGAGTAAGTGTTGTTTGTTTCTCATGAACACGATGTTATCAGGGCTATGCAACGACCAAGATGTGGTGTTCCAGATAAGTTTGGCTCAGAACTGAAGAGCAACCTAAGAAAGAAACGCTATGTCATCCAAGGCCTAAAATGGGACAAAAGAGAGGTCACCTTCAGGTATGGAACTGCATTATAGAAACAGAGAATGAACATTTATGTTACATAAAATGTAATGTCAAAACTCTTATCAAGTGCAATGAATTAATTATTTTAAGAATGTAAAATCCTAAAAAGGATGACCTTGAAAAATAGAAAAAACAGAACTTCTTTGGAACATTAATATTAGAAAACGGGAAGATTATCAAACCCGAAATAAAAAAGGAATCTTTGCTTCTTCATTTTTAAGAAGTGGATGGAAATATCCAGCGTCTCCATTTCTTTATTTTTAAAAATGCTACCACTTTTTCCTTCTCAAAAAGCAAGTTGTTTTTTGCATATGCTCTTTTCCCAGTATTCAGAATTACACACCTAAAGTTGGTGAAAAGGCCACACATGAGGCCATCAGGAAGGCGTTTAAGGTCTGGGAGGCTGTGACGCCCCTCAAGTTTCGTGAAATTCCATACAGTCAAATCAAAGGCAAGGTGGATAAGTTTGCAGACATAATGCTCTTCTTCGCCGAAGGCTTTCATGGAGACAGCACCCCGTTTGACGGAGAGGGCGGCTTCCTTGCCCACGCTTACTTCCCCGGCAATGGCATCGGAGGTGATACCCATTTTGACTCGGCAGAGCCGTGGACAACAGGCAGCACTGACCAGGGAGGTGAGCAAAATTAAAATGTGCGCATGTTACTTCGAATATCATTGTGTGCTCTCATTATCATCTCTCATTCAGGCAATGATGTGTTCCTGGTGGCAGTGCATGAATTGGGTCATGCTCTTGGTTTGGAACATTCAGGAGATCCCTCTGCGATCATGGCTCCGTTTTACCAGTGGATGGACACTGAGAACTTCATACTGCCTGATGATGACAGACGAGGGATCCAGCAAATATATGGTAGTCAGCTGAAATACAAAAAAATACAAATGTTCGCTTAGTAGCTATCTAGTAAACCATTACTCACCTGTGCCTCTTTTGGCAGGTGCTGGCTCGGGTGAAGTCCCTCATCCCCCAGCACCCCGCACCCCTACTCGCAGACCAGACCGCCCTTCATTTGGCCCTGACGTATGTGAGGGACACTTCGACACTGTGGCTTTCCTGAGGGGAGAGATGTTCGTCTTTAAGGTTCGCCATTAATAAACATGGAGGAATATTTTTTTTGCACTGTAATGGGTTTGTGTATTTGTGATATACACCTCTATTCTCCCCCACAGGAGAAGTGGTTCTGGAGAGTTCGTGATGGTAAACCTCAGCAAGGGTATCCCATGCCCATCGGACACTTCTGGAAGGGACTGCCTCCTTCTATCAATGCTGCCTACGAACGTTCCGATGGAAAATTTGTGTTCTTCAAGGGTGCGTCCATTCTGCATTTCCACCTCACTGTAGTCATCGATTTTCACGAAGCGTGAAGTAATGTCTATTTTTCTGTCTAGGGGATAAGTACTGGGTCTTTAGCGAGGCCAAAATGGATGAAGGTTATCCAAAAACCTTCAAGGAGCTTGGCACAGGCCTCCCCAGAGACAAACTGGATGCAGCTGTTTTCTACACACCCACTGGCAACACTTACTTCTTCAGAGGAACCAAGTACGATCCTCATGTCACTTTTAGTCAAATTTTTGGCAGTTTTACTGTTTTTTGTTAACTTCTGTGTTTCCTTTATCATCTTTCTTTGCCCCTGTTGAATCACAGGTATTACCGTTTCAATGAGAAAACCAGATCAGTGGATCCCGATTATCCCAAACCTATCAATGTGTGGAAAGGAGTACCAGACAACATTAAAGGAGCCATCATGAGTGAGGATGGAGGTACAGGCACATTTGAGTTGATTGTGTTTGCAAATTTAGAGATAATAATTGTAACTTTAGTCAACCTTTTTCTTCAGCCCACACCTACTTCTACAAAGCCAATAAATACTGGAAGTTTAACAATCAACAGCTAAAGGTGGAGCCAGGCTACCCCAAATCCGTCCTTACCGATTGGATGGGCTGTGAAGAGGAGGAGCCCAAGAAACGAATTGGGACTGACGATGAAGTGATCATTATTGAGGTGGATGAGTCGGAGGGCGGGGCCATGGGAAGAGCCGCAGCTATTGTGGTTTCTCTTATTCTTCTGGCCTGCGTGCTTCTCACTTTGGGAGCACTGTTTTTCTTCCATCATTACGGCACACCTCGACGCCTCCTCTACTGCCACCGCTCTCTGCTCGATAAAGTTTAAAGACAAACAAAGCCACAGAAGGGAAAAGAAAGAGGTGTGGAATAGATGGGATACAAGTAGATGACTTTGGGAGGGGTGTTGAATGGGAGAAATTGCGTTAGGGTGAAAATGAACGTTTTACAGGTCTACACGGGGTACAGATATGAAGGATGTGTAATGTACGATTTTCTATTTACATGTACTTTCCTGCCATTAATATAAAAACAACATGGAGAGGGAGATTAAAGAGACAGATATGTTCCCCTACACAATTACAGTTTTCATTCAAATGCACTTTTATGTCTTTTTTAACATCTTCTCTGAAAATCTCCCTCTCCAGAACCAAACTTGACTCCAGCTGGGCGGCTGTTTGATTGACATCTATAAACTAATTGATTTATTAAACTTTTCGCTTTGGTGCAATGAAAACCTCCTGTTCCCCCTAAAGCACTGTTGTCATTATTGAAGGACAACATTGACCTCCCACCCTTTATTCACCAAAGACATGGATAGATTTTGACTTTTCACCCACTTTAGTAAGTATGGCTCAACTGTAGAGACCTGCTGTACGTGAAAGGTAAAAGTTAAAGTTCAGGGAGAGAGACGTCGGCTTAGCTCCTGAAGTAGGCCAGTTTTAAATGACACCTAAAGAGCGGACCAACATACTTGTCACACTTTGGTGTGTGTTACACTTTACTTTGATTAATAATATTCCATTCATGATTTGCATTGTTATTATAACTATGGTTATTGTTATTATTGTTCGCAATGTGTTTTTTCATGTAGTCTTGTCATTTCAGGTCCTGCTGGACACAGGCAGAATGTGACTTATATCAAATGAGTTTCCAATTCTTATGTCAGGTTTTAAAAATCAGGTTTCTGTAATAGAAGGGCTGGAGGTGAAATTGTCTTCGGCATAGTGGGAAGAAAGAGTTATTTATAAACAGTAATGGTGCTATGGGTTTTGTGTAATAAAACTTCATACATCAGGATTAGAGGTTTCCGAATCATTTTAACAATGATAATAGTAATGATATTTATAATACTAAATGTAAAGGAATGAGATTTTGCTTGTTTCATACTTTTTGTACCTGGAAATGAAATTGAAATAAACTCTGTTTTTTAACATGATTCCCTTTCCCTCAAAATAAAAAATGAAACTTTTTATGTGCAAACTTTTCAACTAAAAATGAAACTAAAATGTTTTTATGAGTCAGTCCCATATAGGTGCTGGTCATATAATTAAAGTATTATCAAAAAGTTATTTCATGAATTAAAAAAGTGAAACTATCAAATAATTTCAATTTTTTTTTTTTACGATTATTACTGACAACTAAGGAAAATCACAAATTCAGTATCTCCAAAAATTTGAATAATACTTAAGATCAATACAAAGAAAGGATTTTTAGAAATTTTGGCCAACTGAAAAGTATTAACATGTACAGCACTCAATACTTAGTTGTGGCTCATTTTGCCTGAATTACTGCAGCAATGCGGCGTGGCACGGAGTCGATCAGTCTGTGGCACTGCTCAGGTGTTATGAGAGGCCAGGTTGCTCTGATAGTGGCCTTCAGCTCTTCTGAATTGTTGGCTCTGGCATATCGCATCTTCCTCTTCACAATACCCCATAGATTTTCCCCATAGATGGGGTTACGTTCAGGCGAGTTTGCTGGCCAATTAAGAACAGGGATACCATGGTCCTTAAACCAGGTACTGGTAGCTTTTGCGCCAAGTCCTGTTGAAAAATTAAAATCTGCATCTCCATAAGGTGGGTCAGCAGCATGAAGCATGAAGTGCTCTAAAACTTCCTGGTATACGGCTGCGATGACCTTGGACCTCAGAAAACACAGTGGACCAACACCAGCAGATGACATGGCACCCCAAACCATCACTGACTGTGGAAACTTTACACTGGACTTCAAGCACGTGGATTGCGTGGATTTTTTCTACCTCATCTTTTCCTTCCCTTCGCCTATTATCTATCTATTAAAGTGCTTGGACACAGAGCTCTGTGAACAGCCAGCCTCTTTTGCAATGACCTTTTGTGTCTTGCTCTCCTTGTGCAAGGTGTAAATGGTCGTCTTTTGGACAACTGTCAAGTCAGCAGTCTTCCCCATGATTTTGTAGCCTACAGATCTAGACTGAGAGAACATTTAAAGGTATTTGCAGGTGTTTGAGTTTATTAGCTGATTACAGTGTGGCAGCAGGTGTTTTAAAAATTTAACCTTTTCACAATATTAAAATTTTCTGAGATACTGAATTTGGGATTTTCCTTAGTTGTCAGTTATAATCATCAAAATTAAAAGAAACAAACATTTGAAATATATTAGTCTGTGTATAATGAATGAATATAATATACAAGTTTCACTTTTTGAATAAATTAACTTTTTCATGATATTCTAATTATATGATCAACACCTTAATTCACATACATACACTGTAAAAAATGGTTTGCACTTACATTTTTAAGTTAAATCAAGTCTTTTTAACTGTATTGACTAGTGATGAGATGCTGTAACATAAAATAAAGTTGACATGACTATAGCAAATTCAACTTGATTTAATAAGTTGCAACAACTCATCACTTGATAAGATAATTTAAATTACTTGCAAATCCGATTACAGTGTACACCTTTTCTGATTGTTTTGTGTAAACTTTAACCCCAAGAACAGCTTCTAATATTAAATTGCAAATTTTGCAGCTATTGATTTGAATTGGCTTTATGGGTTATAGAATGACATTTTTCAAGCAAGTATGCTTCAACTTATTAAATAAAGAGATGGGTGCATGCTTATGTTACACGACATTGTTAAAGAGAGTACTGTACAACATAGTTGGTGACATTACTGTACAAAAGTGGCAACATTGTGCATTTTTTTTTCAAAGTGTCTTAAAATTGTTCCAGCTGAGTGAGACAGAAAAACAGCCGTCTGCCATTTCCGCTTATCCTCCCACCCCCATTTATCCACACAGCAAAATTGTTGTCTTTTATGAGGCTTTCAAATGACGCCCCCACCACAAACATCTATGTGCTGTTTTTCCTGTACCCTCCCTTTAAAATCCCTTTCTTTTTCTTCACTCATCATGAATTAGCATTTACCACTGTAGCTACTATAGTCAAAGTGCTATGTCAGATGAAAACTAAAGCCAGTTCATCATATTAAAGGGTGACATGACGGGACTTGTCTTATTATTCATGATTTCTGTTTCTTTCTTTCTTTCTTTCTTTGACAAAACATTCCACTCCTCATGAAACCCTTGCGGTTTCTTTGCTTGCAGAGACATCAGGTTTTGATTTTGTAGGAAGTTGCAGATCTCTAAAGCGTGCATATAATACAACACATATGTCATTCTTTGATATATGTTAAAGAATTATATGAAAAACAAATGTTTCAGCAGAGCAGTTCAACTCAGACATTCAAGGATGGACAGATGAGGACAGGACAGGAAGTCTTGCCCTTGCCAAGGTGGTGTGGGTGAGCTCTGGCAGTCATCCTTAGTGTGCTTGGTTCCCGTCTGGTGGGGTGGCCAGGGGAAAAAGTACACATACGGCCACACACACATATACACACATTGAGCTGGCGAAGAGGACGTGGCCTGGACAGCTGCTTGTATTTGAGACTGTTTGTGTGTGTTTTGTGTAACCTACATACTATTCCCTAGCATACGCTTCTCCAGTCTGAAAGTTTATTTTCATAGAACAACCATCTGGGATTCTTGAATCTGATCAAGGTCAATCAAAGCATTCTGTGGTCAAATATTTGCCCTTTCGCCTTCAGAACTACCTTAGTTCTACGATTTTCTTAGTTCTGTTATTTTAGTACAGTGAACTCATTGTCATGTTCAAGAAACCAATTTGAAATGATTCGAGCTTTGTGACATGGTGCACTTTCCTGCCGGAAGTAGGCATCAGAGGATGGGTACATGGTGGTCATAAAGAGATGGACATGGTCAGAAACAATGCTCAGGTAGGCTGTGGCATTTAAACGATCCCCAATTGGCACTAAGGGGCCTAAAGTTTGCCAAGAAAACATCCCCCACACCATTACACCACCACCACCAGCCTGCACAGTGGTAACAAGGCATGATGGACCCATGTTCTCATTCTGTTTATGCCAAATTCTGACTCTCCCATCTGAATGTCTCAACAGAAATCAAGACTCTTCAGACCAGGCAACATTTTTCCAGTCTTCAACTGTCCAATTTTGGTGAGCTCGTGCAAATTGTAACCTATTTTTTCTATTTGTAGTAGAGCTGAGTGGTACCCGGTGGGGTCTTCTGCTGTTGTAGCCACCCCGCCGCAAGGTTGTGCGTGTTGTGGCTTCACAAATGCTTTGCTGCATACCTCGGTTGTAATGAGTGGTTATTTCAGTCAAAGTTGCTCTTCTATCAGTTTGAATCAGTCGGCCCATTCTCCTCTGACCTCTAGCATCAACAAAGCATTTTCGCCCACAGGACTGCCACATACTGGATGTTTTCCCTTTTCACACCATTCTTTGTAAACCCTAGAAATAGTTAACTGCATGAAAATCCCAGTAACTGAGCAGATTGTGAAATACTCAGACCGGCCTGTCTGGCACCAACAACCATGCCATGCTCAAAATTGCTTAAATCACACCATAAATGCATTTAACCAACTGCCATGTGATTGGTTGATTAGATAATTGCATTAATGAGAAATTGAACAGGTGTTCCTAATAATTCTTTAGGTGAGTGTATGTACTCACTTTAAGTTAACATTAGTTAATTGTTTTTTTCCTGTTATTTTACTTAAATTTAGTTAAATTTCCCTTAAATTGGACCTGCCTGACAAAGTGAGGTAAACTAAAATATCCAAAGGTGTTTAGATCCAAAGAAATTCAGAAACAAATGAGAAAGAAAGTAATTAGGATCTATCAGCTTGGAAAATGTTATAAAGCCATTTCTAAAGCTTTGGGAGTTCAGCAAACCACATTAACAGTCATTATCCCCAAATGGTGAACACAAGGAACAGTAGAGAACCTTCTCAGGAGTCTCCGACCGACCAAAATTACCCCAAGAGCACAGGGATGACTCATCCAAGAGATCACAAAAGACCCCACAACAACATCAAAAGAACTTACTGACTTCCATGAAATGTCCCTCCCAGTGTTGGTTCTCACCTTGCTGCTGTATCACTCTTAAAACGAATCATGTGTTAAAATAACACATCTTGTGTCTAGATTTGTTGTCCTTAACTTAACAGATCTTAGTGTTATTTTTGGAACAACAAAAAGACCTCCTAAAATAACTTGTGTCGTCCCTTCTATTTATGAACTTAGAATCAAAAGGAAATAACGCATAATGTGTTAAAATAACACATACTGGGTGTGTTAATATAGTCAAAAGAACTGCAGGCCTCCCTTGCATCAGTTAAGGTCTGTGTTCATGACTCCCCATGAGAAAGAGACTAGGCAAAAATGGCCTGCATGGCAGAGCTCCAAGACATATTGATGATCCCCAAGACTTTTGGGAAAATACTCTGTCGACTGATGAGACAAAACTAGGTGTGTGTCCCATTATGTCTGGCGTAAAAGTAACACAGCATTTCAGAAAAAGAACATCATACCAACCATTCTGGTGGTCGTAGTGTGATGGTCTGGGGCTGTTTTGCTGGTTCAGGACCTGTAAGACTTGCTGTGATTAATGAAACTACAAATTCTGCTGTCTACCAAAAAATTATGATGGACAATGTCCGGCCATCTGTTTGTGACCTCAAGCTGAAGCGAACTTGGGTTCTGAACCATTGTCAATGATCCAAAACACACCAGCAAGTCCACTTCTGAATGGCTGAAGAAAAGCAAAATGAAGACTTTGGAGTGGCCTAGTCAAAGTCCTGACCTCAATTCTACTGAGATGCTGTGGCATGACCTTAAAAAGGCGGTTCATGCTTTCAAACCCTCAAATGTGTGTAAATTACAACAATTGTGCAAAGATAAGTGGACCAAAATCCTTGACAGCACTGTAACAGACTCATTAGAAGTTATTGCAAACGCTTGATTGCAGTTGTTGCTGCTAAGGGTGGCCCAACCAGTTATTAGGTTTAGGGAGCAATCACTTTTTTACACAAAATTGCATGTTGTGTGACTAATATTTAAATTTGTTTGGTGATCTGAAACATTAAAGTGTGACAAATACGTAAAAACATAAGAAATCTGGAGGGGGCAAAATCTTTTCACACCACTGTATGCAACAGTCGCCATAACTGCTATTTCGAAAAATCTATGCATGGTTTATGTGTTATTTTAACACATTCGTTTTTAGAGTGATGTCTTTCTATCTCTCACTTACACTAAAGCAGAGCACTGCCAAATCCAAAAGTCCAGTTCAAGTTTAAAAACAAAAAAAACTGTAAATTTAGCTTTGTCGTATCCTGTTAGGAACCTGTCCAACTTACATTCACACTTCCACTTCATCCACATCTGCTTTCAAATCTCCACCTTCTTCTGTTTTCTTTTCTTGTATTTATGTTAAAGGGCTGAACATTCATCTCATCTTTAGGTCCTCCCCTTAACCTTCCCTGTCCTCTGCTATGTCTTTCCTTTCTGCGCTCCAAACAACATCTGGATCTCATTTAGTTAAAAACCAAAACAACATGCAATAGGGGCAGAGTTAAAGAGAAAGAGAGATAGGGAACCGGACAAAGAAACTGGAAAAACATTATCAGAAAAAAAGCATCTACTGAAGAAAGACAGGAAAAATATTAAGTAATGATTCGAGGAAAATATGCAATCACAATAAGATGAAAGGAAAATATTTTTTTTCTCAGTGGTGTGAGAGGGGGATTTTCTGCTGTGTTTGTCAGCTTTCAACATTTAAACAAAACATTTATACTGCTGACAAAAATGTTGAATCTGATCCAGAATCCAGTAAAACACCAGAGGAAAAAATCTGCAAAAATCAGCAACTGGAGCCATAATTATGGAGAGAGGCTGCTGAAATCAGCAGGAAGACCTGTGTGTGTGTGTGTGTTGTGTGTGTGTGTGTGTGTGTGTGTGTGTGTGTGTGTGTGTGTGTGTGTGTGTGTGTGTGTGTGTGTGTGTGTGTGTGTGTGTGTGTGTGTGTGTGTGTGTGTGTGTGTGTGTGTGTGTGTGTGTGTGTGTGTGTGT
Source organism: Misgurnus anguillicaudatus (assembly GCF_027580225.2). Taxonomy (NCBI): domain Eukaryota; kingdom Metazoa; phylum Chordata; class Actinopteri; order Cypriniformes; family Cobitidae; genus Misgurnus; species Misgurnus anguillicaudatus. Next base: position 26,633,266 of record NC_073357.2, on the reverse strand, counting down.
GTGTGTGTGTGTGTGTGTGTGAGAGAGAGAGAGAGATAGAGAGAGAGAGAGAGAGAAATTTCACTGAATGAATAACAAACAACTATCTGTTATTAACTCTTTCCCGCCATTGACGAGTTTGTTATCCCGTCAATTAACAGAGAACATTTCCATAAAAATTGTCTCTCTCAAGAATTTTCATGTTAATCTGCAATACCGCGATTATCCACTAGATGAAAAAATTATGAAAAAACTGAAGCCAAAACGTTATTTACTAATTTTAAACTTTTGTATGTTTTGATAATCGTTCTGAATCTGATCCCTAACAAAATTTCTTCAAAAAAATGCAATTATTTTAGCTTTTTGCTAAAAAATTATTTTATAATTATTTTTAAAGAAAAATACCATATTTAAGAGTTTATAAGCAGATAAAAATATATAGATAGGATGACATTTTGTCACTGTTTTGTTTGTTTGTTTATTGTTTGTTTGAAAGCAGAGGGTCTGTTCTTTCATTTGATATATTTGTATGTATATATATTTTTAGAAGAAAATTTTTCTGGAAGGCATTTTGTGAAAATCACAAACAAATGCTGGCCAGCAACTTTTAAAAAAATGTCTGGCAGCAAATGAGTTAATTACATGAATAAATATCAATAATTGTTATATTTTAGGTTCTTTACCTGCTTTATTTTTAAATGCTAGGTTATTTTCAACCCAGTATTGGGTCAAAAAGGGATGAACTTAACCCATTGAGTTGTAATTTAGCTGGGTTTTTTCAACCCAAAATTCTGGGTTGTTTTACCCATCATGGGTCAAATATAATCATTTTCTAAGTTAATTTGACCCAATGCCGAGCTATAAAAATAACCCTTCACTTTTAAATTGTATTTTTTTTATATTTGATGCCATAAGACAAAAAGAAAGAAACCAAATCAGTAAGAAACAGTCATTTGTTTGTCATAGATTTATTTTGAGGAAGACCTCAGAACAAACAATGCATGACAGAAACATGCATTTAAGTGGGTAAATACTATATACAAGAACTGTTGCAAGTGCCAGACCAAAATTCCTTAAAGTCACTACACCCGGCAGCTATTTTGGTAATACAAGACAAGACATATCTACTTAAATGGATAAATATATATGATATCAATTTATCAAAAATAACAGCATATTTCTAATCAACAATTAAAGTGAAGTGCCCTGGATGGACACTTTGTTCCCATGATTCTATGTGCAGATTCTTTGTTTGACGATGCTGGCTTCTTATGGGCATGGGAAGAAGTGCGTTCCAATGAACAGTTTTTTAAGCCCCTGCACCCTTTAACCTCTTCAAAGGGATTAAGACATGTGAGCCTTTCTAAATGAAACGCTGACAAAGCAATGCCTGGTAAAGGATGCAAGTAAAGGAAAAGTTCACCCAAAAAATTAAAATCACCTCATAATTTATTCATCTTAATTTAATGTGAATGCTTTCTTTTCTTTAGTCGAACACATTTAGAGTTATATTAATAATATCCTGGCTCTTCCTTACAATGCATTGCATAGTCTCCAGTTTTCTGAATTCAATGCATAATAAAACTACGATCCATAAACTGAATATATATGTCCATATGAATCTAGTGGGTTAATATGCTGTATGTCTTTAGAGGTTCTCTGGTCTATAAAAGTAATGGGCATGTTGCAGCTAATATAAAATAGAGTCACTATAGCAACACCCTTAATTACTTTCTCAGGCAGGAGACAGTGTGGCAACATTTCATCTGGATGTTTATGCATCTTGGAACTGGTTTTATCACAGCATATCTTATTTAAGAAAACATGTGACCACAGAAAATAATTGGAAGTAAATAAAAAATACAAAATGTGTGGAAAATGAGAGACAGATTTTTTGTAATTGCATACTATGTGCAAGAATCTTTATCCCATGACTGGAAAAAGAAAGTCAAAAACCAACATCTGCCAGGTGTTAATAAGTTGAGTAAACACTGCCACCTAGTGGAGTGATAGAGATTTTGACAGAAGCGTTTTAGATTTACATGTATTACTGGATGTTTTATCAAACAATGGCATTGTTGTAATCATCCATGAAATATTATTCTGTGAGTGTGTGATAATATAGCAAGTAGCACTTAGAGATGTGATGTAAATTGAAGACTCTAAAAACATGCTGAAACTTTGTAAGCCAAATCCCTTTGCTGTTTTCCTCAATTGTGTAAGTCATACTGGATAAATGTGTCTGCTTAAGGCCTTAATATAGTCTAAATCATGGTTTTAAAAGATTTTTTCAAAGTTCTTTTCTTTTGATTATGTAAGACTTTTACTGCCACTGAATTCAATTACATCACCAGAATCAAGAATTGTGTAGCTTTCATGTCACACCACCTGTGGATGTGGTATAGTGGTTAAGGTCTAAGCTAGCTGGTTATCAACTGAAACCCCTACTGCACACCAAACTAACAATGCTGACAATAAAAAAATTGGGAATTCTTTTTCCATTTGAGACACATGCTAGTGCATATGGGTGTGAACATCTATGTACAGTACAAAATGTAAAATCAGTTTAGCTAAATGGCTACAGGTCCAGTCACTACAGAATTTGCTAAATCCTGGCATACAAAATAAGAAGTAACATTGATAGTTGTTTTCACTACCAAAAGGTCTCCTTGTGGTGTCTTAGTACATTTATAATGTAAACTATGTAATCAGCATTAAATATTGAAATCACAGACCAACTTTATTTTTTGTTCTTTAATAATAAATTGCCTTTAGGTTTCAGCATTAATGATCTCAATTGCTCTTCTTTCTCACTCTGCTCGTTCTTTCTTTTCTGCCATTGCTCCATTCCTTTATCCAGCTCTGCATTCAGATACACTGCTCGTCTCTACATGAGGACCGAAATGTAAAGAAATAATTAACTGTTAATAGTAAGTAAAAGTTAATTTTAACAATTAAACAAAAATCTGCTGAAAAAATCTTGATAATAATAACAATAATAAAAAATGTACCGCAAACTCCTCTCTTTGCTTTTGTCTGCGTATCTGTCCTTTCAATGCAGGTGCAGGCCTTCCATCTGAAATGCATCACATAATAAATCATATTATGCATCAATATTATGCATAAATGCCTAATAAATGCATCATCATAATACATTAAACAAAGCACTGTCTGTGCTCATGTTTACATTTATAGAAATACTGTTGATAGAAAACTGCTAAATAAACATAATAGAAATTGCAGTAGGGTTCAACATACTGAAGCACCTTTCAACACCCTAATAAATATCAACAAGGTGTAAAGGTTCATCACCTGCATAGGACCAGTCAGGAAGATCTGTTAATGGGCCATACTCTGATCCACTGCATGCTAAACCATTTCTGCAGACAAAATCGTTTAAATTAAAGATATAGCATGAAAACAATACCAACAAATAAAAATGCTGACCTTGCTAGTAACTTACAATGCAATTGCGCTGTTAATACAAATGGTCAATCTTAAATTGCAAAGAAAACTTACTCAATTCTCCATTTCTTGCCAGCACGGGTGACACATGTTGAAGAAAACGGGCGAACAGACTGCCTTAAAACTGATGTTAAACATAAAGAGCAGTCATTAAGAAAAATTTAGCCCGTAACGTTACATTAAAGCTGTGATAGTAACTATTTGACAGTAACGTTATCCATTAGCACGAAGCACGATGTCGTGTTTTAAAAGAACCGACTCAACTATCACTCCTGAGCTAAATAAATACCAAAATATATTTTGCAATAAACATAACAAGATCAAGAAAAACATAAACGTTGCGAAATGTTGAATTTTTTTGCCTCACCTGTAGTACAAAACGACCTCAAGGGTGCTGCCATATTGGATTATTACAACTACGGCAAGTCAGAAGGGAAAAATAAAGAAATGCTGTCTTGACTTATTTCTACCAGTAGATGATGCTGTAATAACATCAAATACAGCACAGACTTTTATATTTTACTTGCTGAATTACCTTCTAAATTAAAGCTTTATATCCGAACTGAAAATAAATATAAAATGTAAACGAACAACAAACATATAAAATAAGAGAGGAATAAGTAAGTACAATAAAATAAACATTTTATCAATATAAGGTGCCTTATTTTTTTAACCACTAGAGAATGCTGTGATCCCAATAAATACACTACAGGCTTTGTCTTATTTACTTATTTACTTTGTTTATTTTAATAACATGTATAATCAAAAACTCAGAACAAAAAACGATGGACTAATGTGTATTTTAATTATACACCTAATTTAACTTAACTAATCGTTGAGTAAGTGGTCCTTTAGCTGGTGGTGGAAAAACAAAGCTATTATTGTCATGTATTTCGCAGCCACAGAATAATAAAACATTTAGTAAAAAGAAAAAAAAAACAAGACATGTGGGCGCCTCCAAAGTACCATCGTAACACCTTCCACTTAATGGCTCTTTCAGCCGCACATATCCCCTTCATTCCTCCTGTTTACCAGCGCGAGCACTGCTGAGTAAACGCCGAAACATTCCCGCGTGCGCTCCCAGACAAGTCCTCACTCGCCGGATAGCGCGCGTCCGTGCATGCGCGCACCCACAAAACCGCAGGAAAAGCAGCAGACAAGACGAGGAAGGGAGGAGGGAGCTCCGGGGTAGGGAAAAAACGAGGTTTTAAACAAAAGAACAGCACTGGGTCTTTCTGGGGTCTCTGTGGGGTTGAATACAGTAACCATACGACAGCAGGTCAGTTGTCACCGGAATTTATGCCACTTGGTAACTATGGAGCAATGAGAGGCATTTTCCGAGAGGGAAGAAAAGAAAAACAGTTATATTGTTGCGCTCGCGAAAAGCACACATGCGGCCGACGCACGCCGTCCCGGGGAACTCTGCGATATTCATCCGCACATTCCATTCCAAAGGCACCAATTAGGCCTTAGGGTTGGAAAAATGGCACAGGCAATATGTAAAGATATACAACCATTTAGGCTTGTGCTGTTCATTGTATAGAATAAGTAACACATAATGTTTCGCAACGAATCGATGATATAAACAAAAGAGGACTCATAATGGCATCTGGCAGATAAAATAACATATAGACTCTTGTTTGCGCTTTATTGTTTAACATATTGAATATTGTTTATTCAAACCACACATTTTTCTGCATAACGAAAGTGCGTTCGCTATTTTAATAAAATGATAAAGTGCGATTATGTTATAGTTGTTTGCATAAGTCTACTTCAAACACTCGGATAAACCAATGGGCACAGTCTGTTTAAGAAGTTGGTCTGTGTGACGAAATAGTGGGATGCTATTCATGCGCGCGCGGTGCCCGGGGGAAAGGTGTTCCGGTCGGGAAAAATCCACAGAGGAAGAAGAAAGGGGGAGGTAGGAATTTTTTTGGAAAGAAAGAAACTGTACGGTAAAGATTTTGCTGCACTTTTCCGGCGTAGAGTGCGACGTGCGCATTGCTCTATGCGAGTTTGTTTGGGTGAGTGAGTGATACGCGAACTTTTTTCCGACCTGTTGCAGTTGCTTTTTGTTACGCGCATTTGAGAGACTTAAACACATTTGAGGAATAATGGTCATTTTCTTCCGAACCGGACTGTGTGCGCTACACTTTGATCTGCCGTGTACTCTTTTCGTGAGGAACAAATGCTTTTAAATTACCGGAAACGGACTTGAAAGCTATTATCAGCAGCACAGAAAAACGTTTTCAACTCGACTTGGTTGAAAGCCGCTAGCTGCGGCAGAAAGGGACGCCGTGCTATCCCATAACCTGTGTGCTTAACCTCAACACAGTCAAAGGAAACGTGGACCACACTGGACTTTATTCAGTATTCAAACTTTGTTTTTATTTAACCACCACCAGCAACGCCGCTTTGATAAATCAACTGAAACAAAGAACCGAGTTGTAATAAGACTTGCAAGTGAATCAGTGTAACTTAGTGGCAGCGGTGGTTCAATGTTATGGATGAGACTGGCACACGTATTGTTTAAATGTAGTTTTCAGCTCTGCGAGTGTGTTTGAAGTATTTAAAGAATCTTTCAAACCATCCTTTTTTCATTTATTTGTGCTTAATACAAGACCGAATTGACCGCAAACAAATGGATGAACATGCTTATGTTCACGCGCACGTCCAGAGGTTTCTTCAAATGCAAACAGTTTGGAGACAAATAGCTTCTCTTCTAGTCTGACTAGACATGTAGCCTGCAAAAAATGTCATAGTGTTTTTATTTATCTTCCAAGTTCAATATTTATTTGTTGTTCAGTTTTAACACGTAGTTGTTTGTAATTTTATTGTTGTTGTTGCTTTGTTTGGATGTAAAATTTACATATCTCCTTGTCTCTTATGTCACCTGCTGTTAAAACACTTGAATTATGTTTGTGTCCACACTGTATTTCACCGTATTTATGGAGTACGCTATTTAAACTGTACTGGTTTTCAGGTGGCATTTAAGAGAAAATTTGTATTTTTATTTTATGCTGTAGTTGAGGCGTATATTAAAACGCAATGGATCGACTTGGCAGCAAACTGAAGCAAAAGCTGAAACTGACTGACTCTGCAAGTGTCAAGTTTAGCAAAAAGAAAAATGAGTTGGCTAATGCAAATAACAACAGTAATAGTAACAATGCCAGTAACGGAGCCGTGACAAAGATCAACCCCCCTGTGAGCACGTCGACTCCGTTCCCCCTCTCGTGCTCCTCCTCCGGGGAGGTTTGTGGACAGTCAGGTGGAAGACCTGGCAAAGTGGCCACATCTCAGCGAATAACACCGTCAAATACCACCTCAGCACCTGTACCTGAGGAATGTGGGCCCGGGATCGACCATCACCCCTCTACCCTCGCTCCACTGCGGCGCCGGTCGCCCCAGCAACGAGCATCATGCTACCTGCCTGAAACGATGGAGGGTCGTGGTACTTGTGATCTGTTGAGGCGAGGTGAGTCACCCAGAGGCGAAGGTGACCCACTGGGGGCGTACAGCCCAAATTCTCGCGCAGCCTTGAACCAGCGGCGTTACTCGCTCGAGCTTCAGCAGCTTGTCCGCCGTCAACAGCTTCTCGCCCAGCCTCCTCCGCTGTCATCCGTGCCACCTCCGTACCCCACGCACAGCACAGCCGCCCGCTCATCTGCCACAGATCCGAGCTTCCTACCTGAACTAGAGCGTCATAAACGCTTTTCTCTGCAGGAAGCTCTTTTCTACAAGCGTCTGAGCTCTGGCGGTGAACCCTGGGACAGTGGGCGACCTGCTTCCCTCTCTCACCCACCTCAGAGGACCTTTGATAGCGGAGTAGGGGGATTCTTGTTCCCCCCCGGCCCAGCGTTGAGCCCCTGCTCCTCTTTCAGCCTACAGGAGTCTGTGTTGGCAAGTCCTCGCTCTAGTTTTGCTAGCAGTACTGCTAGCGGAGGAGGTGGAGGTGGTGGAAGCCCAATGGGAAGTCGCTGCAGCAGTAACCGGACGAGCGGCATCAGCCTGGGCTACGACACCCGTCACACACCTGGGCCTGCCCAGCATCTCTCCTCTACCCAACTAGGAGGCCCCATTTCGTGTCAGGTGTACCCCGTATTGGCATCCGGGAAGACGGGAGCGCCCCCTATGGAGGTGTGGAGGGACTATCTCGATGGGGTGTCAGGAGTCGGACATGACAGTCGTCACTCCTATCCACCTGCATTGAGCACACATACCGCAACCTACCACCGCGCAGAACCGGAATGGGGGGGTTCGGATATGCGAGGATCAGGAGGCGATGGCGAGAGAGCCAGACACTCTGACCTGCCAGGAGCCCGCTATCAGCAGGAGCTTACCCGCCTGCTATTGAGAGATGTCCTGGAAGGAGAAGGTCGCCTCGAAGGCCTGACCTTAAAAGAAAAGCCCGTATCTACCAGCTCTGCGCCCACGCCAGCCTCGGCCGGGGTGCAAGGGCAGTCCGTGGAGGAACAGATGCCTGGAAGAGAGTCATCAGTATCTCTGGACAGACAGGAATACTTTGGTGAGATCACTAACTCCTTCAATTTCGCTAGTTCTAATGTGGTTGTGACTAATGATGCTCTCTGGCAATAAGTGTATATGTGTGGTGTGATTTGATGAGATGAAAACCGCTTCAGACCTGCTAAAACTTGTAGGAGCTTCCAATGGGAAACAAAAAGCAGTTGAAAGATCCTGCCTTCGTCAGATGATAAGTTCAAAGAATTCAAAAATACATACTAGCCCTTCTTTTCAGCCCGTTTCTCTAACTAACCATAATAACTAACTCGCATGTTGCTGTGCAAGTATACACACACACATATACCCCTCCACCCAGGGCTACATTGAGTTCAGGGCCGGCTGCGCAGTCGGAGGTATCTACCTGGAGCAAGCGTGGTGATTGTGCATGGCCCCGGATTGCAGGCTGGGTGGTGTTGGTCGTGCCGGAGGGCTGTGGGCAATACAGTGGGACGGAGGCTTGGTTAAAAAAGGAGGGTGCTGTATATATGTAAGCGTTCCTGGCTTTTGACCAGGCACAGTTTGAGGGTGTGTTCATGTGTGTTAGCGTGCACTAGCGTGTGCTGGCGTGTGCTTGCTCAGCTCAGGTATTTGAGTCCTGAGGGAAGGCTCTCTCACACACTCAATTCAGAGGCTTGGGTGTGTATTTGTGCCTACTCTGTGTGTGTGTGTGTAACGTGTTTTTTTGTTGCGACAGGGAAAACTCCCTGTTGTCTGTAAAGCACCTGTGTAAAGCTTAAGACATTACCTCATTCTGACACATCACTAGCAACATCTAATTCTTGTATTTAACAGGCTGTTAGGTTCTTTTTCTTGAATAATGAAAGGGTAGTTAGGGTCAGATCAGATTTATTAGCATGTTTACCATTACGAACCCCCCAAAAAACGAACCCACTGGCAGTTATTCTGAAGAAGGAATGTACGGGCGTATTGCATCGACATGCATTTGAGTCCAGACAGATCTGTTGCCTTATTTTGTGTAATTGGTATGATTAGGTAATGACCTCAGTGCCCAAGATAATCCATCTGTGAGGGGTGTGTGTGAGAAGAATGACTCGAAATAGTGCTATGCTGCATTTGTTTAAAGTGTATTCAAACTGTGTTTGTGGTCGTACCCTTGCTTTCAGGTACATGTGTGAAGTGCGGCAAAGGTGTTTATGGTGCAGATAATGCCTGCCAGGCGCTGAACAGCCTGTATCACACACGCTGCTTCATATGCGTTTCTTGTGGTGAGTATTTTTAGTCCTCAATAATCAATAAATAGCATAAACAGTGCGTGCTGTATAATGCCTTAATATTAATTTAATGCTTTTTACCTTTAGGACGAACTTTGAGAAACAAGGACTTTTATAACGTCAATGGCTCGGTTTACTGTAAAGAGGACTACATGGTAAGTATGACCTTTTGTTAAAAAATTTAATTTTGACTTTGACTATGTGGACATCTATTCAAAGAATGCCATGTGTAGCCACTTTGCTATTTCATTGAGGTTTGGTGAGTCATGACAGATTTTCCCTGTTTCTCTCTGTTGCAATGTTTCTTTTGTAAGCAAACCATTTTCTATTTATAATGTTAAAAATACAGTTGCCACAAATAGTGTTTAGACTCTTAAATAAACCACACTTAAAAATGTATAAATATGATAAGCATTACTTTTTTAAGGGGTCATACAATGAGATTATTTTAAGATGTAAAATAGATAAGTATTTGGTATCCCCAGAGTAAATATGTGAAGTTTTAGCTCAAAATATCATATAGATTATTTATTATAGCATGCTAGAATTGCCACTTTGTAGGCCTAAGCAAAAATGTGCCTTTTTTGGGTGTGTCCTTTAAAATGCAAATGAGCTGATGAAATGCAAGCACTGATCGCCATGATAGTGGATCGTTAAAATTAAAACTCAATTGTGCTGTCAAATTGTTTTTCTCTCTGCACTAAATGGCAGTACTGGGTTGGATAGTGCAAATTTAAGGGATGGTATTTTTGTAATAATACTCGCTACCTACGTCACAAAACACAACCTATTTTTTCACATGTTTGCTGAGAATTAGTTTATCAAAACTAAGTTACTGTGTTGTTCTTTAGAAGCACTGGGGACCCAATTATAGCACTTAAACATGGAAAAAGTCTGATTTTCACGCTATGACCCCTTTAACAGACTTTTTTTGTGAAATATTAAAATAAACGTAGTTATGCTGTTAAAAGTAATTTGACACATTCGGGTTGGCAAACTAAATTATGTTATGATGAGACCATTTGGTTATGTGTGATAAGAGAAAAAAAACTTTGGTTAAAAAGTAAAACATTTGATTTTTAAAGGGATCATTCACCCAAGAATGGGAATTCTGTCATCATTTACTCACTCTCATGTTGTTACAAACCTGTATAATTTTTTGTTCTGATGAACACGAAGGAAGATATTTTAAGGAATGTTTGTAACCAAACCGATCATGAGCCATAATAAGAAAAAAAGAATACTATGGAAGTGAATGGAGCTCATGAACAGTTTGTGTTCATTAGAACAAAGAAATTTATACAGGATAGGTTTGTAACAACATGAGAGTGAGTAAAGGATGACTGAATTTTAATTTGTTTCTGAACTATCCCTTTAAGTGTGCCTTAAGCATAGTCTTTATTTTTACGTGTACGAGCACATATGCAAACGGTCGAAAGCACAGCCTTGCAAAGTGCAGTTTATTCGTACGTGTACACAGTCGTTCAACGTATGCGCATTGTGGGAAAATGCATTGCACCTCCTGGGCTACATGCTGCATTCTCCTGTACTCGCAATCATGACTTACGCATACAATGTATGCAGAGTTTTAAAATCTGGCAGTGTGCGTACTGTACGCAAGCACTCTTCTGATGGCAAAAATTGCTTCGCGTACAGTACGAGGACCCCCGCGTACTAGTGATGCACCGATGTATCGGCCGCCGATATTTATCGGCCGATTTTTGATGAATTTGAAACCATCGGCATATCGGCAATAGCACGAGAAAGGCGGATACCGATTGTTTATTAATTAACTGCATAAAGAAATCCATTATATGTAAAAAAATGAGTTAATGTTGTTAATAAAATAAATGCTAAATAAAATAAAATAAAAACCATATTTGTTTTAGCTTAATTTGTGCCTCTCTTATTATGTTGGTCAGTTGAATGTTAATTAGATCCAATCCATGTTCAGTAAAAATAATTTGATTCTGAAATAAACTAGCTAATAGACCAACTGTATAGTATTGTATACAAGTGGTCAATATCGGTATCAGCATCGGCTAGAAGTTGTCTGTTTAAATCGGCATTGGCCCAAAAAAATCCTATGGGTGCATCCCTACCGCGTACACTTAAAAATTTTAATATACTTCAGCCTTTAAGTGCCCAAATACTTTTTGGGCCAACTGTATATAATAAACTAGTGCTGGGAAAGGATTAATCGCAATTAATCGCGTTCAAAATAAAAGTGATTTTTTTTGCATAATACCTGTTTGTGTACTAAGTGTAATTATTATGTAAGGAATAATTGACGACGGGCCATTGAATTATAAGAAAATAATGCACACCAAGGTGGTAATGCGGCACGACGCGAAACTGAGTGCCGTTACACCGCTGGTGTGCATTATTTTCACATAATTCACAGGACCATAGTCAATTATTCCGCTTATACCACGGTTACCACAAACATTGCTCTGGTGCCTATTTTTAAGACATTTGAAAAGTTAGGTGTGCGGTTTACAGAAAAATAATCAACACCCATAGAACATTTCTCAGCCAATCAGAATGCAGCATTCAACAGACCCGTGGTATAAGTATATTTAACCACACACACATACATATAGTCATTTCAGATTTTTACATTTATATATAATATATAAAAATATACATAAATAGAAATATACACATGTAAATGTTTCTTAAATACATACATGAATGTGTTTGTATTTATATACAGATTAATTACACGCAGCACAAACTCATATACTATGCAAAAAAAAACTTTTATTTTTATATTATATTATTAAATTAATCGCGATTAATCTTTTCCCAGCACTATAATAAACACACTTGATCATGTTCATATACTCTAAATGTTTTAATTACAGTTCTCAGGCTTTCAGGAGGCAGCTGAGAAGTGCAACGTTTGTGGTCACCTCATCTTGGAGCAGGTATGTAGTCTCAAATTTTGTCAATGTTGGTATACTGAATGGGTCAGAATGTTGACACTCAATATTTACTGTTTAATTCAGATTCTGCAGGCTTTAGGGAACTCGTATCACCCAGGATGTTTCCGCTGTACAGTCTGCTCGAAGGCATTGGATGGAGTGCCATTCACAGTGGACTACCTCAACAACGTCTACTGTGTTTCTGACTACAACAGGTTGGTTGGATTGATCAAGGTTATGAATAATGTGGGCACACTGGTATACAATTAAGAAATGCTGCGAAACTCTTGATGCAAGATGTAAAGTGAGATCGTATTAGTCAAAAAGTGTGTTACACACAACACACGAAGCCAACATATTACCATAAAACATCCTAAAGAAAGAAATATTTTCAGTGGGTGTGCATTACAATGTAATGACTATTGTTATTTTTTACTGATTTATTTAGTTATTTTGCCTTTCCTTGAACTCCTCAAAATTGAAAAACACAGTCTACAAGTTTGTGTGTTTGTGATCGAAGGCAGGGTTATCCTCATCCCAGACTAAAATGCATGTTATTTTAAAAACATCTAAACACATTTCAGTGCCTTTTTGTCTCAAAATGCACACCAGTTTTGTTTTTTTAAAAGATTTGTTTGTAATAACTAGTTAAATGTTCTGGATTAATCGAAACTCTGTGCAGGATAGAGCCCTAAAGTTATGAAAACTTTTACATTTTTACTGTTGATGTGATTACATAATTTTATTTCTGGTCCATAGAACGTTTGCTCCCAAGTGCGCTGCCTGTTTACAGCCCATCTTGCCTACTGAGGTAAAAGATTTCCTAGTTTTGTCTGTGCCGAATGATTAATTTAAGGGAACGTTCTGAAGGGATTTTGACCGTGCTGTTGTTGTCTGTGTTCAGGGCAGCGAGGAGATCCTCAGGGTGGTGTCTATGAACAAGGATTATCACTTTGAGTGTTATCACTGTGAGGTAGGTATTACAGCAGGTGGTTTGGATAACCCGATCAGAATCATTCTAGTTACTTGGGAGTTTAGTTTGTTTCGTTTCAGATAGGACCCTTATCTTCATGTTTTGTTTTGGGAAAAGAATGTGGTATCACACAGGGTTGTAATCTCTGCAATCCTCCCTTCCTTTCTTTCTTTAGGAGTGTGGGAAGCAACTCTCCGATGAGCCTGGATCTCAGTGCTTCCCGCTGGAGTCCCACCTCCTCTGCCACTCTTGTCACATGACCAGGGTGTGCCACCACACATAACCTTCTCCTTCACAATACCCACTGAATTGATGTGGCTGACCAACATAAACTACTTCGTACTGTCACATGCACGCAAGCGACCACTGAATAATGTTGTTTTTTTCTAATGTTTCTCTCTTTTATGCCAGGTCCATTTTTAAAATAGCGTGAGGGGGAACGTTTTTGTTTAAATCTTACTGAGTTTTTGAGACTTGAGGTCATAGTACATTTCAAGTGCGAATCCCACCACCAAGACAATATCGCCCTCTAGTGGTTGGAAATGCACAAACAGAATCCTGCTGAACACAATTTTTACAATTTAAGATTATTGCCTGCTTACTACATTACTAGGGGAGTTAAGTTATTACAGAACACTACTGTTTTACTCCCATGTCTACTGTTTGCTGTAGGGAAAAACAAGGGACTTTCTTTGCTTAACATTTTTCTATATTTAATAACACTAGCAAAGATTTTGCACTTAAACATGTTTACCTATTAAGAGATTTTTTTTTAAAAAATAAAATGATTGCAAAAGATTAAAAACATTCCTGTATCTGTTTTAATAAAGTATCTGCTTTCTCTGTGCTTGTGTTGCTTTCTTGTACAATCTACGAATAATTCATACGTGGCTGATTACCAGACATTAAGAAAATTCTTATTTGTGGCATTTGGTCACTATTGGCTTTAAAAAATAATTTTTCTCTGTTTCCATCATGATAAATATCGCTTAAATGTTTAAAAAAAAAGTATAAGTGCGAATAATGAAAGATGGAAACACATTTGGCGAATTAATTCCTACTCCATTTTCCAGGCTTACATTGTTTTGTTTACTGTTACTAGGTTACCAATACCACCGTCATTCGCTCAAACAACTTGATGGAAACGCACCTCGCATTTATTTTATATTTTTTGCGAATTTCGAAAAGATTCGCTTCACGTTGGGTGAAATCCCAGTATTTATTCGATTTACTTCCATTTAGCTTGGTTTCCCTGATTTCATGCTCATTTTGATTTATCGCTTAAGAAACGATTAATGGAAACGCCAAATTTAACTCGCAAGTAAGTTTTATGCTCGTTTAAGGTGGTTTTTGATCAAGTTTAAATGCGAATAATGGGAGATGGAAACGCATTTAGGGAACATTAAACCCACGTGATCGTCTAGCCGTTTCCGCCGGAGTTGTCTTTACCATATATGGGGCTCGGCGTCATCGCAATGTCTTTGCTGCTCGTGCCTTCATCAAAAATGCTGCATTTCTTCTCTGTGCACGTGCATTCAGTTTGTCAATTACAAGCTAAACGGCTAATAAATTAATAACTTCGTGACCGCCGTGACTACATGCAGTCCTTTCTGTATTTTCCACGCGTAACTTACCTTGTTTTGTTTACTGTTGGTTACCAATACCACAGTCATTCTCTCAAACAACTTGATGGAAACGCACCTAATTCGCATTTCTTTTTCTTTCTTTTTTGCGAACTTTGAAAAGATTTGCCTGAAAGAAAACCAGCTTCTAGTAGTATTTATTCGATTTACTTCCAATTAGTTGGGTTTCCATCACTGACTTTATGCTCATTATGAAGTATCGCTTAAGAAACGAGACACGGAAACGCCAAATTTAATTCGCAAATAAGTTTTATGCTCGCTTGAAATGTTTTTTGATTTATGCGAATAAAGAGTAAATGCAAACAATGGGAGATGGAAACGCAATTGCCGAATTATTTCTGACGTATTGTTAGAACATTACCCACGTGACTGATCGTCTATAGAGGGGTTGCAAGTTTACAAACATTACAGGGTGCGCGCGCATCCAGGGGGCAGAAAGCCAGATTGGTGAGCTGATCCGCTACTGCAGCAACCTTAATTATTGAAGCGTTCTTTATTGTTTGTATATAAGTAAGACTTGATTTTAGTTGGATCTGTTTTTCTGTCTTTATTTTTGCAGTGTTACTGTGATACATGTATGAATTATAATGTTATAATTATAATGCTAGTAACGTAATAGTCGCATCTACTGGTATGTTAACATTACGGACCCAGCACTGACTCTGTTGGTACTATTTTCCACACAAAAATTCCTTGGCATTTTGACTTACAGACACCGCTACTAGCATACAACACAATGCACGTCTCTTCTTTCTGCCCCTCGGTTGCGCGCGCAACCAGTTAGTGACGTCGCCGTGCAACCCGTCTATCCACACTATTCCTGAGGTAAATGCGGGCAACGCCATCTTGAGCTCAGATGGGTAAAACTTCCGGTGAGCCACTACAGCTAATAGTAGGATACGAGTCTGCCGTTTTGACTGGCATTTTAATGCTTATTATGAAATCCAGGAAGATCGCCATAATTTGTGCAGTTAGGGTTAACATAATAGATGATACAAACGCAGTAAATCTTTACAAAACGGTTGTTTTTACTATAATACACGCACAAGAACTGAATGTTTATGTGGCGCACGTGCATCTAACTGTATCCACACATCCATCCAGTAAAACCTTTCATAGAAACTGACAGTGAACAATAAATACAATAATTATTCAAAAACAACATATTATTCAGATAAAAATATGCTGATTTATTTATTCTGCTACTATATATTATTACAAAAATGAGATTACAGTACATATAGCCTACGACATTAACTGCTTATTAGTTAATGTTTATAATAGTTTGTAATTACGCATACCGTTACTTTTGTTGTGTTTTAAATGAATTTTTTAAGCAAATAATTTCATAAGCTCATGTCTTATTTACTGTATAATATTTTCATAAAACGAAAACTGAAAACATGTAATAGGAGTTTAATATGTTTATTATGGTTTGTTTAAATAACTTACATTGTATTGAATGAGAAGCATAAGTTACTGCTGCTGTCGGATCGCGTGAAACTTGATGTGTAGCCATAAAAACTCGGTAAGTCGATTAAAAATTGCCGTTTAAAAAAACCTCACACCAGGGACAGTTGTGACATTTTAAACCATCACCTGAAAAGTTTAAAAACAAGAAGTGTCTGTATATTCCATGTATTAAACACTCGACTGACTGTCCCACTGTAGAGATACGGCATGTCTCTGTGCTTTTATTTGCACATTGAAGATCCGTCACCCCCGAGGAACAACATGAAACGATTAAATATATCTTGATGTATCAGGACACTTCTTAATTTCATCCTCACACTGGTTCATACATGAAATTATGACAGTAATCATCATGGAAATCACAGGCTCTGGTCCAGTGACAGTACGCGCCGGAAGTCGCACCCACAATTCGCGCAAAGCGTCATGGGGCGTAGGAATAGTGTGGATAGCTGTTTGCTGGAGTTGACTTTTCCATATATGGGGCTCGGTGTCGTCGCAATGTCTTTGCTGCAAGTGCCTTCATAAAAAAAATGCTGTTCATAAAAAAACCTGTTTGCAAATATACAAGCTAAACGGCTAATAAATAATAACTTCGTGACCATCGTGACTACATGCAGACAGTCCTGTCTCAATTTACCACGCGTAGATTTTGTTTACTGTTGGTTACTAGGTTACCAATACCACCGTCATTCGCTCAAACAACTTGATCGAAACGCACTTAATTCGCATTTCTTTGTTTTTCTTTTTTGCGAATTTCTCGCTTAAAATGGTTCTTGATATATGCGAAAAAGATTGAATGCGAATAACGGGAGATGGAAACGCATTTGCCGAATTAATTCTGACGTATTGTTAGCGAGCATTAAACCCACGCCATGCGACTAATCGTCTAGCTGTTTACGCTGGAGTAGTCTTTCCATACACGTGGCTCGACGTCGTCGCAATGTCCTTGCTGCTAGTACTTTCATCAAAAACGCTGCATTTCTTCTTCTGTGCACAGCATTCAGTTTGGAAATTACAAGCTGTACAACTTGCCCCATCGCATACATGCAGTCCTGTCTCCATTCTCCACGCGTATCTTTGTTTGTTTACTGTTGGTTGCTAGGTTACCACCGTCATTCGCTCAAACAACTTGATGGAAACGCACCTAATTCACATTTCTCTGTTTTTGCGAGTTTCGAAAAAAAATGCTTCACATTTGGATAAAACCCAGCTTGTGTCAACTAGTGCAGGCATATTTATTCGATTTACTTCCATTTAGCTTGGTTCCATCGCCCTGATTTTATTCGCATTTAAGTATCGCATCGAAAACAAGTAATGGAATCCCTTGATCGGCAAAAAGTTTTTAGGCCGTTTTTTATTTATACGATAAAGAGTTAATACGAAAAATGGGAGATGGAAACGCATTTGCCTAATTCTGAAGTAGCGAACATTAAACCCACGGTACTGACCGTCTAGCCGTTTCCGATGGAGTTGTCTTTACCATATATGGGGCTCGACGTTTTGCTTCTAGTGCCTTCATAAAAAGTCTGCATTCTGTGCACAGCATTCAGTTTGGCAATTACAAGCTGCACTACAAATAAAGTAACAACTTTCCCTTAATGTGACTTCATGCAGTCCTGTCTCCATTTTCCACGCGTACATTGTTTTGTTTACTGTTGGTTACTAGGTTACCGTCATTCGCTCAAACAACTTATTTATAAACGCACCTCATATGTCTTTGTTATTTCTTTATTTGCGAATTTTGAAAAGATTCACTTCACGTTTAAATGTAAACCCAGCTAGAGAAACGCCAAATTTAATTCGCAAAAGTTTTTACGCTCGCTTGAGGTGTTTTTTTTTTTATTTATGCGATAAAGTAAATGCAAAAACTGGGAGATGGAAACGCTTTTGCCGAATAAATTCTGACGTAGCGAACACGACTGATCGTCTAGCTGCATCAGCTGACGTTGTCTTTCCCATATATGGCGCTCGTCGTCATCGTAATGCCTTTGCTGCTAGTACCAGCATTTCTTCTCCTGTACACAGCATTCAGTTTGGCAATTACAAGCTGCACTGCACTGCTAGTAAATGTATAACTTTCCCAACCGCAACTAAATTTAGTCCTGTCCCCATTATCTAACCGTGCCTTGTTTTGTTTACTGTTGGTTACTAGGATACCACAGTCATTCGCTGGAACAATTTTGTAGAAACGCACCTAATTCACATTTTCCCTTAAATTTGCGAATTTTGAAAAAAAAGCTTCACGTTTAGATGCAAACTTTGGTAACCTTTAAATACAATTAAAACACAAAAGCAACATGTCCTTAAGCATTTTATTTATTCTTTGTACATTGATAAAGAAAATAATCCAAAACGAGAATCTTTTGCAATTTACCTTCAAAACTAAAACATTAATATTTAAAATAATATTAAAAGGCCTCTTGCCATTTTCTCTATAAAGGTTAATTTATGCATGTCAGATAGACAGAGAAGACGAATAAACAACTTCATATTTCCAGGGTAAGAGAACAGACAGGGGTAGAGGGACGATCAGCTCTCTTACATACGTGTTCTCTATATAGATTTCTGGACATCAGTAGTCATTAAATAATTTCAGATCTTCTGAAAAACGTCTGAGATCAGTGTCGACAGCAGGACTGGCTCAATTCAAGTGGCCAAAACATTTGGGTAGGGAACGTCCCACCAATCAAGGAAATAATTTAATTTGGACAAAGTGGACGAACGGAAATATAAAAATATCATGCTAACGCCAAATAACTTCAAGTTCCTTAATTACACACTGTATTAACTATCCAACAACCTAAAGTAGCACAAATTAAACTATAAACAAAACGACTCTGGGGTGGAGAGGAGTCTAAATATATTTATTTACGTAGTCTTGGTTCTGTGAATGTTTGTAAATATGCTCTGTTCTGTTTAAGACGATGTTTTTAAAATAAACAAGAGATTCACCCGCCTCTTCTATAGATTTTGCTCTGAGGTTTCAAACGCAGTAACTGAACGTTTTTCCCTAAAACAGCACTGCTGTCCAGCAGATAGTGTTAAAGGGTTAACTCAGCCAAAAATGAAATCTGTCACCATTTACTCACCCCTATATAAAACAACACAAAAAGGGTTTTGATGAATGTTTATGTTGTTCATTTTTTTCAAGCAATTCAAAGTCTCACAAGTGTTGAAACTACATGAGAGCGAGTAAACTATGACATTTTCATTTTTCCGTGAACTATTCCTTTAATATGTGACATGATCAAGACTGCGCCAAGAAGTGAGAGTTTTTATAGATGGTAGTACTTTTGTGGACAATTAAAAGAATGTTTATGTATCATTCATTTATCGGCCGTTGGAGCTGTCAACTTTACTGACAAACCTGATCTCTCTCACACGCTTGCACACTCTCATACACACATTACAGAACATAGATACAAACTCAACGGCGTCTGTCTCTAGAAGTATTGCTACGGCTCCGAGAGTGTCTGCTGCCCCCTGCAGTTCTGGAGTCATTAGCTCTGTTCCTTCTTTGGGCATCTCTCCGTTTATCGCCCTCCCTAATGCTTTCTCTCTCTCTTTCTTTACCCCTGTCTCTCTGTCCCTCATCGGAACGTCCCACAACACCATCTGCTCCCCCTGTGGGCCCTCCATCTCTGTCACGGACTTTTGCTCGTTCTCTCCGTTCTTCACGTTTTTTGTCCTCTTCCTCCTCAAGTTCCTTTCTCCTCTTCTCTCGTTCCTTTATTCGCTCGGCACGTTCTAGAGCTCTTTGTGTCACCTTGAAAGTAACAGGAAGGACTTAAATGAGTAAAAAAGGAATTATGGGATTGTTTAAGTCTGTTATTTTGTGTTTGAGACATACTGACCTGCTCCTCTGTGAGGGGTAGGAAGTATATACACGGAGCTGCTTTAGTTTTAAGGAACAGATCATCAAGAAGTTTTGCTGGAGGCTCATCTGGTTTTTCTGTGAAGTGAGCGGTTGCAGTAAATAAAAAATAAACAAAGAAAGAACATAGTGATAGACTAAAAAAAAACATTTCTCACCTTTCTTTTCAGTTTTTTTCTCTTTGCTTTTTCCTCTCTCTCTGCGCCGTCGATCCCTTGATCGTGATCTTCTCTTTCCATCTTTTTCCTCTTTCCCGAAATCCTTCACCTTATCCCGATCCCACTCCCGCTCGGAACGAGTCCTCTCTCTTCTCTCCATTGCTCTTTCTCTTTCTGCCCACTGGTCTTTCACACCCAAAGCACCTCCATCGCGATTTCTTTCACGTTCCCTTTCCTTCTCGCGATGTGTGGGCTTAGCTGGGGGAGGGGCGACGGGGCGGTTCAAGGTTCCTGAGGCTTGAGGGTCATTACCATCACCTGCATGGTCACTGGGCAAGAGACCTTTATGGAAGTCCAACTAAACATAAAATGAAATGCATAGAAATGAGAAGTGTGCACAGCTTGATTACAAGAGAACAGGAAATGACGATAGGTAAAAACTGGGGTAAGTTTAGAAAAATTGTTTGGACCTCATTCTGCTCACAGAAATCCACACGTAGTACTTTGGGATTACTGGTGGGCCATTTCACACCATGCAGTGCTTCTCGGGTGGCCACTGCTTCCTCTGTAGTTGTGTACTAAAAGAGAAAAGACGGACATTTGAAAGTGGCACAAAAGGTTTGAGGTGGCAAATGTAAAATATTAAAAAAAGCTATAGGGCTATTCAACCCCTGATTATCTTTGTTTTAATTTCCACCCACTTCCAACCTGAGGTAAAGGAGCGTGTCACGCGTAATTTAGAAGTGAAGTGCTTATAGTTCTGTATAGGTCCTACAGCGTAGCCTTGACGCCGTAGGCTACACGTTGGTTTTCATTCATACTCATTCAGCCAAAGAGTAGCAGCTTGGCCAGTAAACGCAGAAAAAAGCATCAGCAGCTTGTTGTGTATGATTTAAGTATTGTTTACACTTGACGCTTCCGCATGAGCGCGCTGGTGTGCACGGCACGCGTTGTGTGCATGAGACCTCATTTTGTATGGTGTGCACGGCAATTTTTGTAAACATGCACGCATCTTCATATTCGAAAATGACCGACCTTGGGACAATTCTGGCCAAGCAGACGTGCCCATGACGCATCTCTTTGATCAATCATGCAAAACAATACAAATGCCAATTATCTGACACTTGAAGTTTAGTAATTTTGCCATTTAAAACACAAATTCTTTTACATATGATTCAAAATTATTAGCTTATATTTGTATTGAATGTACCACTATATGAGAAATAAATCACAACGTTGAGATTTCTGTATTGTTTGTTTAGTAATAACATTAGAGAAATGATAATGTTTAATAAAGACATACTTAAGAGCAGTAAGGTAAATAAGCAGTGACTTTTGTTGCAGTTTGAGTTAAATCACTTCTCAACTTGGCCCATCTTTGTTCTTAAAATCGCATTCACGTATATAATAGCTAACGATAGCGATAATTATTGATACATTTGATTAAGTTTTTAAAAAATGACAAGTAGAAAAAAGTTCTAATTTACCCACTGTATGTTTTATTTACACAGTTTATTAAAGGCAAACAATAAACAATTGAAGAGTTTCGTTGCAAAACAAATTTTTTACATTTGTGTCAAAACATGTTTAATATTATGTTATCATGTTATTATTTTGTTTTATGGTGCTACTTAGCTGTATTTTTTAAGTTATAAAGGTTTAAATCAAAACAAACCAACTGCAGTTGAATTGATATTAATTGGAATGCACAACCAAAAACGAGATTTCTGGACAATTTTGCAACGAAACACTTCAATTTTTGTTAAGCAGTAGAAAAAATGTGTGTATTTCTTACATAAAGATTAAATTGGTGTTTAAAAACACTATAAATGCTCTCCCTTCGTCAGTATAATGTTTGATTCCTGTTCTTCGTTTGTTCTAAACTTTGTTTGCAATGGTGGATCGGCTACTTTTCTTCACCTACATTTTTTAATGTACTATAAATGTCGCCAAATCAGTATGGCCTGGTAGAGTAACCGATGTTCATACTAATAATGTAGTCCAATGTAGTTTTAGCAATGCATTAACAGGCATAATATCAAATAAGTTTTTTCTATCGTTATTGGGAAAATTATATCGACGGTACATATAGATAACGTTTTATTGCCCAGCCCTAAGAGGCGACATACTGCCATGTGTATTTGTTTGCCTAAAAATGAATGTCATTAGACATTTTAACTGACAGCATTTTTACTGTCCGTCTCGGAAGAGTGGCACGCGTAGCTTTCAACAGTTTGCAAATAAATCCAACTAGAATTGGTTTCAAAGCTACAACCCGCATCTCCAATGTGAATGAAACATGAGGAGAGGAAGTTAATGTAAACGAGTCAGCATGTCTACTCTGTTCAAAAACAGAGACAATGAAAAGGCCTATACAAATAAAAAGTCTTCTAAAACATCGCCATAACATCGAGTGTTTAGATCAAAGGGTTAGCGATTATAAATGTAACTGCGCGTAATGGCGCATACAGATGCGATCAGAGTAACACTCGTCTAAAGCAATAAACCAGCTGGGATTTACACTTAACATTGACTTTAAGCTGTTTAAAATTGAAATGCATATTTTATATTTATTTATTTAGGTTTTAAATGTTTTTTACATTTCAACTTCATATTAAGATTTCATATTTATCTTAATATTCCTAAAAATCTAAGTTGTGTTCTTAGAAAGGATGTACTATATTATTATGCCATTTTATTGTCATATATAATCAGTGACTACTATCGACTATCGCCAATTATTTCTGGGGCAATAAACCGACTTGTGAAAAGTAGCTATCGTGACAGTCCTATCATAGCTACGGCGTAGAACCTATGCGTGACTATAAATTACGCATTACGTAATCACCAAATTTTACTAGAGGTAATTAAACACTGCTTTCAATCAGGGTTAGCGCCGCAGGGTTGACCCCACATAGAGACAGAGCGCAGTTATGCAAACTTGAAAACCACGCCCACCGGGGGGAACGCAATCCAACCGTCTCCACCGACCCCGCACCGCGAGAGGACACCTCCCCGTCATCTCTGGCTTATAACAAAAAACTGAATAATGCCTAAAAGCTGCTGTGTGACAATATGTACAGCTAACAAGCCAAAGAACCCAGATATACGTTTTTATAAGCTGTCGAGCCATAAAACCCAGCCTTTAAGGAGAATAAAGTGGATCGCCGACTACGTTTCCCTCTAGTGGACGCAGTTTTACTAACAGTAGTACTATGAAAAGTTGCCTGTATCCATTTCTGTGTCTTTAAACGCTCGTTTTTTAAAGTCGACAGCTTATAAAAACGTATGTGTTTTTTTGGCTTGTTAGATGTACACCTTGTCAAACAGCAGCTTTTATGTATTATTCTGTTTTTAAGTTTAATCTGTAAAATAGTTTTTATAAGCTGTCGACCCCAAAAAACGAGCGTTTAAAGACACAAAAATGGATACAGGCAACTTTTTATAGTACTTCTATTAGTAGAACTGCGTCCACTAGGGGGAAATGTAGTCGGCGATCCACTTTATTCTCCTTACAGGCTGGGTTTTACGGCTCGACAGCTTATAAAAACGTATTTCTGGGTTCTTTGGCTTGTTAGCTGTACATATTTTCACATAGCAGCTTTTAGGCATTATTCAGTTTTTTGTTATAAGCCAGAAATGACAAGGAGGCGGCTTCTCGCAATACAAAGTCAATGGAGACGGTTGGATTGCTTTCCCCCCGGTGGGCGTGGTTTTCAAATTTGCATAACTGCGCTCTGTCTCTATTGCAGTGTTGAACATTTACAGTGTGAGACGAAATGGGGTTAAAAAGTTACTTGATGGTAAGCAACAGACAGCCAATCAGAAGCCGTGTATCCTCATATCACAAGCTGTTTACACATCACAAGAGTGAAAGTATCAAAATGAGCAGTGTGTAGAGTCACAAACTTCTAGACAGTAGCTTTTTAGTTTGAGGGTGACTGAAAAAAATATCTAAAACAGGCAAAAAAATTATACTTGGCAATAGGGATGTCAAATTATGCAATTTCCCATATTCGATGATCATTTAAATTAACGATCAATCAATCGAATAATCGTTAACAGTAATAGTGCAAAATAACATGCTAGTGGGATTGTAAAATGAGTCCATGTAGTTGGTGTTTTGATAAAAATCAACAATTTAATCTCGTAATGAAATATAATGACTAATAGACACAGTAAACTCCACTTCATAACAGGCACTCCGCACAGTCGGATGAAAGTCAGTGCGTCCATGACAAAATAAAAGTTTCATTATCATCAAGTGTTATTTTTCTAGTTGTTCACCTCACTTTTCGAGTCATTGATACACCGCTTGTTGTAATTATATCCAAGCAGCACACAAAGGGCACTTTTCCCGTCGTCACCTCAGCTGCGGCGTAGTTTCAGCAAAGATGCTTATATTATGAAGACTTCAACCTTCCATTAGAAAACCTGCAAAAGTGTTTAGCGTGTAGCGCCTCAGCCAGTCAATAATGATGATCAATGATATATGTTGCGGGCGTTCAGAGTGTAACTACAGTCAGTTACAGTTTACGTTTAACAGTTTCTTGCCAGAATTTAAGTTTTACATTTTAATCTGTTTATTAAAAACGGCTTCTGGTCTCCTTTCCTGTGTAAAGCAGTGTTAGCAGCGCTGCTATGCTAATCTTGCAGGCTTCCCTGAAGAGGGTCTTTGCTTTCAGTATCCGAACTGTGTTTAGATTTTCGTCATCGGACCCTCTCAGATCCACTGCGGATGCCATTTCATTGCGTTAGCAGCCAGCCTCGTCTCGAATGAGGTTAAAAAGCCCAAGTGTGTGTTTGGCATCGAGCATCGTTGCGATCATGGCTAGTTTAACTTCTTTGTGCTTGGTTATTTTTTTCACCAGCTGTGTATGTGCTTTGCGCAGGCGCCAGACACTAGAGGTCGACCGATTTATCGGCCGGCCGATTAATTGGCCGATTTTTGGCATATTTTAAAAAATCGGCTTTGGCCGATTTTGCTGCAAAATTAGGCCGATTAATAGGCAGGCGCATCTGCGGGCACCTAAGCGCTGTTGTAGAACTCGTGACGCTGCCTCTTGCTGCAGGCAGCAGATAGCTCCCGTCTCGTGTGTGTGCAGCCATGCCTTGTTCACAAACAGCTTTACTACATGATGGCGGATCGCGCGAATTAAGCAGCCAGTACAACAGCGCGACGGGCTTATGTCTCGCGGTGCATAGTCCGTGCAAAGATTAGGCTCATTTCATGTGATTAATGAGTGATGATGAGTTTTGTTTGCGTGACAGAGAGAGAAGAGCCGCGCGTGCACGCTTTCTGTCTCCCTGCTTTAATTACTCAAAACAAAACTGACTTGATGGCGAAAGGTCGGAAGACCAAATCATAGCCACAAAGGAAATGTTTTTCGTGTTGTTACAGTAAGACTTTGTTTACAGTTTTGCGCTGCTCAGCCTGGATTAGAACATAGCGCGTCCGATTCGCGAACTGACTCCTTTGAACGGATTCGTTTGAATGAACGGTTGAAACAACAGATCTGTCCCAACACTAAACTCACAAGACGTCACTGTCAGCACAATCAGTCACTTATAGCGTCTCAGAAATGAGAATGTAAATGTGTTTAGAAAGATTTGCCCTAAATAACAGTCTCAACTAAAAACCATAGACATTTACTATGTTAACTTTATGATGAATAAATATTTTATCAGGTCTACCAAATAAGGATTTTATCCTACAAAGCAATAAAAGCCATGATAAAAAACTGATCAAAGATGATGACAGCAGAGTGTCAGGTAATATCTGTGTCTGATAAATGCATGGTGCAGAGGAGGTTGTAAAACTCTTCAGAAAGACCAGTCATATATTTTTAAATACTTTGACTTAAATAGTGACATTTTTTGCATTTAAAATATCTGCTAATAATGATGAGAACATTTTGATTATTATGTACATATATACTTTGACTTAAATAGTGACATTTTTGCATTTAAAATATCTGCTAATAATGATGAGAACATTTTGATTATTATGTAGAAAATCGGCCAAACATATCGGCCATCGGCTGCCCTGATTTCTAAAAAATCGGCATCGGCCAGAGAAAAAGCATATCGGTCGACCTCTACCAGACACACGTGCTTGCTTTTTCGACAATCGTTAAGTTTTATCGATTTAATTCTTATCGACAATTAATCGAAGATCGATTAATTGTTAACATCCCTACTTGGCAACCCGTTTTTGTCACTGATGTGGTTATTCACAGCGGTGGAGCACTGTTTATATTCAGTTTGTTTGACACTACAATAGTTATCCCTGGTAAAGTGTGAACAGTTTGAAATGTGAAACACACAACCCAGCATTTCATTCACATCAGATTTAAAATAACCCTGGGTTAACTATTTCAAGTGTGAAAAGGACAAGGAGGACAAAAAGGAACTCACTGTGACATAGCAGTGGGATTTGATCTTGTCGATCCAGAAACCCTCCTCCACCAATGTACCCGTCCGGTTTAATAGCTCCTTCAGCTGACCTAAGGTGAAAGGTCGCACCTAAAAGAAACAGTTTAAGATTAAGTTCAGAAGATTGGCAAAATCTCCAGTGAAACCACCAACAGTCTGACCTTCGTTACACGAATGAACATTCCTATTTGAATCGTAATTTAAATTTATGAGAAACCAAATTTCTGCAAAATTGCCTAAAAACAGATGGCTTTTAAACAGTTCCTACATGTTCCCTGCAGAAAGATAAAACCCATTACAGTATGAATGCTCCATACTGGTACTAGTCTGAAACTCATTTCCTTGTAAACCAACACCTAATAGCTACCACGAAGTCAAAGAACTGTGTTTGTCGTGTAAGCATTGCCAGTCGAAGAAACACCCATGGCTCAGTGCCACAATGTACACCGCAAGAGTAGCAAACATTGATACACGCACTGAAAACTGATACTACACGTGTGCTTACCAAGTTGCAGATGTGTATGATGTTGGATGTTTTCCCACGAGGAGGAGACAGATCACGACTTGTTCGAACGGGGTCGTCAATTGTTATGGACACGCCTGATTTCTGCTGACTGATGGAGCGCCGCACCAAAGAGTCATTGGGAGTAACTGAAAAAAAAAAACTATTTAAACTCCCTCATAGAAAACATGTGAATTCTTGCTGTACACCGTATTAGCGATAGTTACCTTTCTTGGAATCTCCCTCTTGTGTCTCCATGGCAGCATCAGTGGAGCGCTTGCGTTTCTTTGGTTTTTCCTTTTCTCTTACAGTCCATTTTTGTTCTTCATCATCACCATCATCATCATCAGCCTCCATTTTGTTCTCCCCATTCTCCTGTGCGTCAGATGGAACAATCTGGATTTGCAAAACGTAAATAATTAAATGACAGGACAGGAAATACCAAACAGACACAAACCTCCTTATAAGTTTAACATAGGTTGCAAAATCTCAATCTAATTATGAAATTCAAGTTTGATTTCAGTCATTGATTTCACATTTAATTTCAATCTTAGACAGAGCCTGAGTCAATATTAAAGATATCAAGGTTATATTTTCACAGAATGATCTTTACATTATGTAGAATGATTTACAAAAAATTTACTTTAGCTAGGTTTTCACAGACTGGGTAACATATCAGTGAGACATTTCTGTTAAGTTATTAAAGAGTTCAATTCTACAGTATACTGTTGTAATATGTATGCATCACTCTTCAGCAACGGTTTCAACTGTGTAGCTTGTTGCATTGCTGACCTGTGTCACTGTGCGTCTGATCTTCAAGTCCTGATCCTCCTCTGGTTCCTTCACGTCACGAGGACCTGCTATGTCTTCTTCACTAGACAGACGTCCCTCATCTGGGTGCAGCTCAACCACAGCCTCCTGTAAAGGCTTGATCTCTGGAATTAATGTCTTAAACGGGGGGAATAAAATGTCATTGCATGCACCATATACATACTTTATTTAATTATTACACATTTTCGTTTGAAAAGCAAAGATCACATTTACATGCACCCTCATAATGCGATTATAACAAGATTTTGGCAATATTGCGATTATACCTCATGTAAGCATAATGCTTAGATACAAATAATGCGATTATGGTCACAATCGCAGCAAGTATTATCATATTAAAGCAGGTGGCGTACGCAGTTTTTAATCGCAGTATGCAGCCATGTTAACACTTTAATCGCATCTATATCACACTAACAGAAGTGCGCATTTGTTGTCACACACTTTAAGCGCAAATTCGTTTAAAACTTGACAGGAAGCAAATCATCCAAAACAGCTCAAATAATGTGACAGGAGCACATTTATTTAATTTGTTTATATGTTTTATCATTGTTTAAAATGTTAATATACATAAAAGAAGCCAAGCTAATATGAAAAATATGTAATAAATAAATATAAAAATTTAGGCTATTTATAGAATGTGCTCTGGCGAGCAACTCACAGACTCCGTGTGGGGAGACCACGGATATAAAGTGAAAGCAACAGAAGCGGGTCCGTTAGCGCACCCTGCAGGCATTTGTTATATTACATAATGCTGTTTTTATTACAAAGGCTACCGATTACTGTTATGCGTTTACTTGTTTTGATACTTATTATTGCATCGTCATTATTATGTAATTTTAAAGGTATTGCTCACTTGGGTCTATTTTTATTACCAAAAATATCAAATTAGGCCTACTTCATTATCAATTAGCAAAATAATTGTTAGGGACAGTCCTAGATTAGTAAAAACATTTCAAAATAATGTTATTTCAGTTTCCCATTCATTTATTTTATCATTGAAGATTTCTTAAAAAAAAGTGAGAGTAAAAAACTCATCTTGTACTCGTGAACCCAATCTCGTGGATTAAGTGTCTCGTGACACCCCTAATGGACAGTATATGTGAGTTCATCATTTGTGCTGTGTATGAATAATAAGCACAATCATTTGCGAATAATCAGAAAATAAAAACTGTATGCAAGCAGGAGTGAAGAGGTCAGCTCCAGTCATGTAAACATCTTACTGTGATTAAGTCCTTACTCTGATTATGGAAAATAACTGCATTATTGGTGTACATGTAAACATAGTCTTTGATAAAACATTGCTACAGTAATGTGAATGTAGACTTGTATGACGTACCTTAAGTGATTCAGTGGTGATGCTGATTGATGGCTTCTTAGCAGTGACTGCTGTACTAGAACCCCACCTTCTCTTCCGGTTGGTTCCTCCCACAGACTCTGACTCAGTTGAAGCATTCTCCGATTTAACTGCTGGAGTTAAAAATAACCACAAATTTGCTAAAACACAGACCAGCAGTAGGTAACTTGTGCAGAACCATAGCTGACTATACTAGTGTTAGATATTCACAGCGCTTGCGGTCCACGTAGAACAGACGTGTTGTTAAATTTTTGGCGAGGTGCACGTCAGGCTACACAGAGCTAAGGACAGTCTACAGCGTAGAACCTAAGCACTTAAGTCTATTTTGGAAATAGAGATTTATACATAATGGAAAGCTTATTTATTAATGATGCATGTTTTGTTATTTAATATTTGGCCGAGATGCAACGATTAAAAAAAATCTAAATATAGGAAAAAAATCATTTTAAGGCCAAAGTCCAAAAGTCCCTACCAATACATATTACTAATAAAAAAGTTGTTTTAGTAATGATCTTGTTGACTAAACAGGGTAAGTTTTAAGCTTTTACAAAAAAACAAACTCCAACGAGAAATCCCCAAAGAACGGGTAGCAAAGCGATGTTTGTATTATTTATTTACCGTGTTTTTTTTTTACAAAATATCTTGGAATATGATCTTTACATAATATAAGGTTTTTGGCATAAAAGAAAAAACCCATGCAATATATTATTTGCTTTTCCTGCAAAGATACCCGTGCAACTCAACACTGGTTTTGTGGTCCAGGATCACATTTATGAAAATGAATTGGTGGACAAAGAACAGAAACGTGCTGTAAATTACTTGCGTGCTAGAGAACGGGAACAACTCGCTCACTGCGTTTAAACCCACGTGACATAAGCATAATAACCTCTCCATTGCAACACTAAAATGTGTTATTTTCAAATGCTAGGTAAAAATAAAATATTGCATGTTTTTTTCTTTTATGCCAAAAATCCTTAGTATATTATGTAAAGATCATATTCCGTGAAGATATTTTGTAAAAAAAAAAACACAGTAAATAAATAATATATCAAAACTTTATGTTTGTGAGTGAATGCAGCAAAATCGTGATCAAAATTGCAACACTAAAATGTGTTTTTTCAAATGCCAGGTAAAAATAAATCCTTTAAATTATGCTTTCAAAAAATATATAATATTTTCGTAATGTATATTAAATGTAAACATCAAATCAATCGCATGACTTAATGATTTAATGAATTTTGTATAAACACGGCTCATACCTTGGAGACGGTATCACAGAACATTTTAGTGGTTTTGAAACCTTGACTGTTTAAAACCTCGATATACCTTGAAACCGGCCCATGCCTAATTAATATTGTCATATAGTCTGTGCGTGGTACTTCATCTTTATCAATTTTGTTTGGCCAAATGACACAAAAACCAGAGTATCCCTATGAGGAAAACATTTAACGTAGGCTATTAAAGCATGTTGAGGTCTCATCTGCTTACCTGTACATAGTATGCTTTATTTTTAAGGTGTGTACTAAATTTCGACTTTATATTTCATGGTCTAAATGCCTAATGCATTGTCTTCGTGTTTTATAATGGGAAAAGAGTTAACGCGAAACTAGTTGCTCTCTCATATCCTGTGCTCATCTGCTTGTCTATATACATAGTAGCCTATGCTTCAAAAGGTATGTAATGAAAAAAAGTAAATAATATGGACACGTGCAAATGTCAATTTTAAGGATGAAATCTATGCAAAGATATAATGAGACCCCCTGGCTATGAAATCCAAACTAGTGATGCACCGATGTATCGGCCATCGATATTTATCGGCCGATTTTTGATGAATTTGAAACCATCGGCATATCGGCAAAAGCACGAGAAAGGTTGATACCAATTGTTTATTAATTAACCGCATAAAGGCAATGAGTTGCATGTCTGTTGTTCAATTAAAATGATTTAAGCACCGACAGAATACCTTTGTAGAGCTGGCTCAAATGTCTTGGACAATAAAAGAAACAGACTGCACTTTAGTGGGGGAAAAGAAGTCCAACTTCTTTTGAAGTAGCAATATTTATACTGTTTAAAGCAATAGCACTGACATTATTTATGTTTATTAAAGAAATCCATTATATGTAAAAAAATTTTTTATGTTGTTTATAAAAGAAATGCTGAATAGCAAAAACCACCTTTGAAGGTTGTCATGTTGTCTTATAATATTTGTTTTAGCTTAAATTGCGCCTCTCTTGGGGGCCAGTCACACCAAAAACGTTTATGGTAGTTGCAGGCGCCTTTTTAGAATGATTATGGGCAGGGCGCGTTTGCGCGCTGTTTTATGTGCGCCCAAGCGCCTTGCGTTTTTTTGCCGCCTGCCGCACACGCGTTTTTGAAGGAGCGCTGAGAGCGGAGAAGCGCCCGATGTCTTTCCATTGTCCAATCGAATGAGCGGAGAGGCGGGCCTTACGTTGTGGTGAGGGAAGTTTACAGTTGCTTTGAAGAACCTGACTCCACTCGCTCACTCTCTCCTGCGTGTTTGTGCACCTCTCATCCTCAAACAAGGTCAGAGCAAGCGCCCTCTTTTTAAAGTTTCTGCTAATATGACAGTTAACAGCAAAAGAGCGCTCACGCTTCAATATTTGATTGACAAGACAGCTGACTCGGTGGTTGCTTGGTAATATGAAAAGCCGCGTCGCACTGCTCTTTTTTTAAAAAAGGCAGTGCGTCGTGCCTTGCGTTTGCGCGCGTTTAAAGCGCTTTTGGTATGACTGGCCCCTCATGATGTTGGTCAGTTGAATGTTAATTAGATCCAATCCATGTTCAGTAAAAATAATTTGATGCAGAAATAAACTAGCTAATAGACCAACTGTATAGTATTGTATACAAGTGTTTAATATCGGTATCGGCCAGAAGTTGCCTGTTTAAATCTGTATCGGCCCCAATAAATCCTATCAGTGCATCCCTAATCCATACGTTTTTTTATTTATTTAATAAAAAGTCCAATGAATCCAAGCATAGAAAGCTCCAGCACCCTGTTACTGGACAAGGCGCAAGTGTAAAATATCCCAAACATACTTACTGCTCAGTGAGATCTTGCGCGCAGCAACCAATTTGGCATCAGAGCTCTGAAAAAATACAAAGGAGGAGAAACAAGATCCCAGTGGATGTGTGGGGAAAGAGACAGACACAAGACAAAAGAGAGAGAGAGACATTGGGAAAAGAAGGGGGAACGAGAAAAAGGAGAGGGGAAGAACAGATGCACAGCTATCAGTTAAACCAAAAATGTACATGAATGCAGTTGCTTTGACAAATAAGAGTCTCAGAGTCTCCTACCCTTATTATACACTGCTACTAGAATAAAATGTCCCTTACATCACTACTGCTCTATTTTTTATAAGTATAAATCTGGCTAACACATGCTTGACCACTTTCCCTAACGTTACTTTACCATACAATAAAACTACACCTTGTCAACCAAGCTTAAATTACTATCATTGACACAGCAATTAACTTATAGTCTAAAACCTTTTTAACAAAGCACTAAACCTTTCCATTTTAAGTTATTCAAAAACAAATACATCTTGGGAAAAAGGGTTATCCTGGTACCATTGACACCTGATTCCTCCCTGGCTTGGCTATGGCCCAACCGTACAGCACTGTATCTAGGCAACAAACGTCCAATCAGAGGAGGCTGGGGAGCGAGGGTGAGATACGATCACAATTGAATGTGCTGATTGGCCGGCTGACAGGAACTGCTCTTTTTGGCTGCGTGGTTTTTATCATTTTGTCCTTGGTCAACTTTTAAAGTCTTTGAAATAACTGAGAGGTTTTGTAGCAGCAAAAGTCTTTGACACAGGGACAGGAACGCATTTACACTCTGCAGGCATCTCTGGTGTCCACCCTGGCTGAGGTGAGAGCATAACTATCCACACGCAAAAAACAATCAAATTACTTTTTGATGTCCAACAAGCCAAAATTCTCAATCTTGTTTAGTTCATAACTCAAGTCCTTTGTACACATTTGCCAACTGTGTGGAAAAAAACAGCAGGTCATGATGATAAAGAAACATGTGCACATGTGGGAGTTTGGGTTGATGCACAATCAGGAATGTTGTTGTGATTAGATGTCATCTTACAGTTCTTTGAAATGTTCCAGAAAGTTCATTTAGATTTGTCAGAGGCTGTATTAAGATGTAATCCTTGAAAACCAATGCGTTGTTTGCGGTTGATGACAAACATCAGCCAAATGATGAGGTCCAAAAATGACTTATAAATCCAGTGGTTAGTCCATAAGCCTTGCTTATCAGCTCTGAATGATTGTCTTTGTAGTAAAAAGCATAAGTTCAAAACACCAGATGGCTGTGTCACAATTCTGTGTAGACATCAGTTCATTCAAGTAGTCCTGAAGTGTGGGCAAAATAGCAGAAGGCGTCAAGACACTTAAACAGCTGCGTGTACGCTCTGTTGACAGGAGAAGTCCATCTTGTGTTTGTGTCTGGCTAGCAAAAACGTCTTTGTTAATAGGCAACGTTCAGGCTTTTGAATAATATGACTGATGCCTTCCCCACTTCACCAGCTCTTTTGGTTTCTTTAAAGCAGTCCAATCAGGAGGCCACATCAGTTTTATGTGATGAGAGCCAGTGGCCAATGATCCGGCAGGTTCCTTCAGGCTATGAGTGCAGTGGCGACTCTGGGGGGCTTAGCTCTGGTACAGCCGTGACGCTTGGGCATAGCGGGGCAGGTGATGGAGGTGGAAGAGAAGAGGTGGTGGCAGTATGCAGGTACCAGTATGAGCAATGGAAGAGGGGAGGGCACCTTCACAACAAAGCAATCAATGGGATTTTAAACCACAAAACAGTCATACTACCAGATCCACAGATAAAGAAAACAAGTGAGAGAGTGGGAGAAAGAGATAAAATAAGAGGAAAATGGAGGCAGAGAGAGTCTAAAGCCTACAGCTCTGGCTACATTTAGTCATGGGCTTTAATACATCATTCTTAAAACTATAAATCACTATGTGCTATACCATAAAGCTTTATGCAAACTCAAACAGACAATGATAATCTTTTTGAGGCCATTGACATTAATAATAGTCTTATGGCACACCGCAGGTTCCAGGAGGGTGATTTAGCATTTGAAAATAAATTACGAATATGAAAACAGCACAGGCAGAATCCAAAAATGCCCATGGTACCTGACAAATTGCACAAATAAATAGCCTAAAAATCTGTAACATTTCACAAGCGTTCAGATTATAAATCAAAGAAACACAACCCTAAGAAGCTGAGGTGAATTATTCATCTTAAACATTGTTGAAGGTTGTGGATATTTTAAGCAGTGACGTTTTGCTGGCTGTAAAATTGGCTTTTATTACTCATCCACTATCTTGACTCATACCTTGCTGTGATCTTTTTCTCAACAGAGAACATATAAAACCATAAAATCTCTGCACATCCTAAACACTAATCCCATCCCACACACAATGACTTTAACAGGGTCTAATTTCACGCGTTATTAGCCATTCACATCCTCCAGATACTGTTACAGCTGCTGCTATGTATTGAGAGGAGGGGATGAAAAACAGAACAAGTAAAGCAACAGAATAGAGAAAGCAATACACTAATACCCAACACTAAACTAAATAAGACAAAATAAACCAAGTATCACTTAGACCTGCTGAGGGGTTCAGCTAAACCTGCTTTATAAACTTCAGTTGTTTCCTCTGCATTTTTTTTTGTGAAACTGTTTCCACTGGTCTTCTTTATGCCTTCTTACCTCTTCTGGGCGAGAGTCGCTTGCATCTGCCCCCTGGTGGTCAGACTGTTGCACATCACTCACTGAGTCCGAGCGGCTCTCCAGCTCCATGGAAACTTGGCCTGCAGGCTCAGAGAGAGCTTCCTGCTTTATATCCCTAGAGAGTCGAGAGAACAAGAGAAAGAGCGAGAGACAGATAAGAGAGAGAGAGAGAGAGTGAGGGGTAAGGTGGTTGATGTGGGTCACTTTACCTATAAATAACTACACAGCTGAATTACACTCAGTGCCATACACATACCACATGACATCATATGCCAGGCTCAGAAAACATGCAAACATTGCAAGTGAAAAGTAGTATAACATTTGTATAATGTTGACGCCCAAGATCAAACATTACAAGAGAATCTCAAATGGAACACATGCAACACCTTTTATGTAACAAATGTAGATATTTATAAAAAATAAACCACTGGTATTGGACTATTGGTGCTTTTCCATTGCATAGTACCCCACGGTTTAGTTTAGTTTGGGTTGGGTCAGCTCACCTCACTTTGGCTTGGTTAGCTTTTCCATTGAGTTTAGTATCACTTCGCAGTGGGAGGGATTATAGGCGTGTCGTTATATTTGCGCTGCCTGCTGTGACATCATACAAGTGAGAGTGTCGTTGTACATTCCCAGACATTTATTTATTGATCAGTCCGCCACAAAATTAAAATTGACCGCCACAAAATTAAAAATTTACCACCACAAACAGATGTTTGCACATCGCGTTTATCACTATACCTCTGTCTCACATGACAGTTTCTGTACAAACACCCACGGCATGGTTGCATTTAAGCATATATAATCCTGACGTGCTCGTCGCAAATGTTCCGCCACAGACTGCAAGTCTGGAAAAAACTGTTATGGTGTCCCGGATTCACAACCTGTGGATATTTTTCATCGCTAAATGGGAGTTTGGGAACTTATTGCAGAGCAGATGACAACATGTTTGCTCGAGGCAGCGCAAGCTAGCATTGAGGTAAAGCTAATCTTTTACATTATAGGGATGATGTGATTCTCTCAGACCAATCAGTGATCTACAGTGTTTTCGCGTCACGTTTGGTATCAGCTCGGGTCGCTTGGAACCCCAACCGAGGTGGTACGAAAAAAAGTATCGGGTACTACGTACTGCACCCAATGGAAAAGCTCCCAAAAGTGGGCTGACCCGACCCAAGCTGGACCGGGCCGTGGGGTGCTGTGCAATGGAAAAGTGCCATAATTCAGCGGGTTGATGACATTAGTGTAATAAAAGGGGGATTCGATTTAATCCAACATCTCTCAATAAAAACTTCTGTGGCACACATTGGCACTCGTTTCTTGATGGCAAACCAGCCTTAAGGTGGTGGTTTTGAGGAGGGCAGGCTGCCTCTTAGTTGTAAAAGCATAAGACTTCCCCAAAAGCTTGGCTTTTTGTTCTGGGGGGATCTGGCAACCCATCCCTTCCCCTCAGCATGTGCTGACTGCATTAAAAAATACATTTACACATGAATGCAAAACTGACAGCCACAAAGACAAAAACTTGAAAGACTGTGTCAAACCTACGGAGGTCCCATAGTTTACGTTGCATTAGGAAAGTCGCTTATTAACAATTAATGAATAACAATGTATTCTGAATAACTTCGCTAAAAATAAGCAAACATTTTCAATTCCAACATTCTGTCCTTTGGGCAAGCTGATTTAAACATGTTTTACATGCTTAACATCATTATTTATTAGGTTTTATTCCTTGTTCCCCTCAGGATGTAGATGTCACACATACAAAAGTAATTATTTAGATATTAGATTGATTTAAAGACAGGAAATTAAACCAATACTCAAATATAGATGGAAATGTCAGAACTGTGCTTTTTAAGAAACACTTGCAAAAGAAGATATTTTGATAAATGGTTGTAAGCACACAGCTGCTGGTAACCACTGACCGCCATAGTAGAAAAAAACAAATACTATGGATTCAATGGATACCGTCAACTGTGTGCTACCATCATTTATCAAAATATCTTCATAATTTATCACAATAGTATTTGTTTATCTACAATGGAAGTCAATGGATACCATCAACTGTGCTCTTACTATCATTTATCCAAATATCATCCTTTGTGTTCATCAGAATTAAAAACTATTTTATACACATTCAGGCTAATGACAGAATTTTCCTTTTTTGGGCAAACTATCCCTTAAATTCAGCAACAGGTAACAAATTTATTAGCCTTTCCACAACACAAATTCTTATGTAGGCGAAATATAAGCTGTGCCAACACTGTTTTATTTATAAGGTTAGATTTACGCCATTTTTATTCAAGCAATTATGAACACGAGTATCAGCATTCCAAATACACTGCTACATGCGCCTCTAGTGATTGAAAATGCCAGAAAAACAAACACATCCTTAATGAACCAAAGGGCATGAAAAAGATTCCCTTCCCCCAACACCATGCTCTTTTTTTCTAGTGAAAACGTATGCGTTTAAAAAAAACTAGCTGACAAACCCACCCAGACAACATTTTTGAATCAACGCTCCCCTGAATTCACGACGCACAAAATGAACATACAAAGACAACCCAGTGGGGGTTGATACACAGCCAAGCCCTTTGGGGTTTCAGCACGGAGTATAATAAAAATAAAACGATACGTCAATTAGTATAAATTTAATATGACACCTCGCGCACACAAGCGTTAATGCCTGGTCAACGTCGTAACGCTATGGGTATTTCTAGAAACCCGCTCTCTCACACACACACTCACACACATACAACCCTTACCCGTTTTTGTTGCCGTCTGATAGCATAATGTCAAGCTTTCCCCGGACCGCGACTGCCAATTAGATACCGGTTCTGCCGGTCACGGATGCGTAGGAAGAAATGCGAGAAGTGGGCGCGTTGCAAGGCTGTTTTTTACTCTAGTGCAATGCGTCGGTATAGTCACGGCGGCGCTCACAGAGCAGCCATTTTGAGCAGCGCTAAGGAAGTGTGAGCAGGACCCCTCCTCCAAGGCCACGCCATGGGCCACGCCGGTTGAGAGGCTGTCATACAGAACGCCTGAATAAAAATACAACCGCCCTCACATTTCTCAAGCGCTTTCGCTCTAATAAACGTTGAACCCGTGACCATCTTAAATCAAACGTTGAGATGATTGGTTTACCCTTTCAATTTGTTACATTTTCTTAATGTGTACAATGAGGATGATTAAAGAAATTCGTAAGTACGTCACTGTTACATGTATGCATTCTTCCATTAAAAAAAAAAACGGTATTTCAGTACCATTTCATTACAATCAGGCGATACTCAATAATCGTCAGACTATCTTCCACTAAAGAGTTACAACCTTGTATACAGCCCAATATGCAAGATATATGTATGTAAAGTTAACTATTATTTACATTATTGGTTAAAGCTAAACTATTATTACAGATATATGTATTTACTTTTAAAAAGATAAGATCAACAGGAATTTGCTATAGCAATAGCTGGCACCCCATTTAAATTTGAATACTGGACTAGGTCAGAAGTCCCATCTGGTGCATGTCCCAGTGAAAAAACACTGAATGAAGGCAAATGGGCAATCTCACTAAACTATGCATGACAACAGGCGGCTGAGCTTGCGCTCATACATATCTGAGCTCACAACATGCTGGGATGTTAACCGCAGGATTGCATTTACACAAGTTTCTGTGATTCCAGAGAGAGCAATTGGAAGACAATACAAATGGTTATAAAACCATGACAGAAAGGAATGTGTGGGGTGCAATAAGTTTAACAGTTTAAAATGATGTACCTCGAAAAAAAAGACACCATATTGTTACTTTAAATGACATAACCAAAGTTTAAAACCAAAGTGTCCAAATTCAGAAATGATAAAATAAACCATTTATTTTGTTTACAGCTCATTTTGAAATAGGCTGAATGCATGTACTGATACACATTTGACATGTATGAAAGATGCTGCTGACCTGGGAGATTGGGCCTTCTTTTCGTCATTATCTGCTCTTTTGTTTTCTTGCTCTTTATCCTGGTTTAAAACACATTCAATTAAAACAATTACAGTTGAATTCATAGCAAAACCATAAAGCACGGTGAATAGTAGGGCTGTCACAATGATTGAATAACCGTCTCATCGCAATTGTTTGACCTCATCGTGATGATTTCAGATCACCGCGATGATTGCACATCTATCTAAAAAACACAAGGGGGAGCTGCAGCGCCTGTATAAACGAGACCGTATCAGATTACTTTAAATAAATGTGTTATGTGTATAAATATTTACTGCCAGATAAACCTTGCAAAATATTTAATTTAAATAATCACAATGATCTGTGAAAATTATTTTATAAACAAAAAAATGTATGACAATTAAATGTCAAAGCAATAAACAGGCAATTAATCGGCATAATTTATTAAACAATTAACCGTCAGCCAAATTTCATAATCGTGACAGCCCTAGTCAAGAGTGTACAAATCTTGTGTGTTTTCTTCAGATCACACTGCGAGTGTGAGAAGTTTGGCATAACTCATTTACACCCAGAAAGACTAAGTCAAACTGGTGCATCGGTATTAGCATGGCAGGCTCATCACCAGAAAACACAAAGGCAGAATAAACCAATAGGATTTAAAGAATAGAGGATGGACATTTAAAAAAACCAATTACACACCTTGGGGCCATGCGGCGTGGATTTATCCTGTAAAGGAGAGCTTGTTGAACGAGGGGATGATGATTCTGAATCAGAGTCAGATGATGATGATTGACGTGATGTTGAGGAGCGTTGTTTGTCAGCTTCTCTTGTTTTTTCTGTTTCATCTTCATCAGATGAAGAGTGTGAAGATGCTGCTTTTTCACTCTCTTCTGCTGCGCTAGGTTTCTCCACAACCTCCATTTTTTTGTCCTCCCCAGTGTGTTTTGATTCAGGCATTGTTGTGGTGGACTCGGTCTCCATTGCAACATCTTCAGAGCACTCAGGCCCTGCGGTAAGAACCGACACCTGCTCGGGTTTTGAGGGTGACTTAAGTGACTCAGGTGGGGGGACCTCCGAGAAAATTTGTGGTCGCTTTCGTGGAAAAGTTGTGTGTGATGTCATATGGAATGATGCAGAGGTCTCATCCCCCTTCTCATTTTCTTTCTCCTCACGTTTATTCTGCTCATCTTTCTCTCCCTCTGGCCTGATCTCATTCTTCATCTCATCATTCTGAGTATGATGTTCAACTGATGACACCTGTGGCTGAAGCTGCTGAGACGAGTTTTGTGGTTCGGTACGAATATTTGTTCCCATCGCCAACATTAGTACTTTGGGTGCTTCCGCTACTTTGCTATCCTCATCCTGCTCTTTAACTTCCATTTCTCTTTCTCCATCCATCCCCACCTTGTTTCCACCTTCAAAAACGCCCTCAGACTCCATTTTGCGGACCAGCAGACTCAAAGGACCAGGTTTGTGTGTGGATGAAGGTTCTGGACTGCTGGATCTAGAACTGGAGCTGGAATCCTGTCTCTTGAGGTTTGGAGGAGATGGCACTGCGCCTGGTCCCAGCACGTCACCTTCTCCTAGGTCTACTGGTTCATCTTGGTCATGGGGGCTTTGTTTGGGAGTGTCGGGTAGAGGAAAGGACAGCTCTGGAGGAGGGGACGGGGGAGGAGTGGGTTGGCGGAGTTGCAGAGGAGGCTGAAGGACTGGTTGAGGCTGGGGAGGGATGTGCTGTGGTGGCTGAAGCTTTCGACGGGATCGCTGGGGGGCTGCAGCCGGTGAAGGTTGAGGTACAGGAAGAGCTTTGACATTCTTTCTTGTGCGTGAGGAAGGACCCCATTTATCATCGTCATCACTGTCATCATTATCCTCTTCCTCATCATCGCTATCAACCTGGACACAAGCAGCAGCTCGTGCTGAACGGCTGAGCTGTAGTACGGAGTGGGCAGGACCTGCTTCAGCTGGGGCTATTCCTTCCTTCTCTTGGGAACGAGACATCATAAGTGGCAGGCCTTGACGCTCCGGTTGTCCAACTACTCGTACAGACAAGGAGGCAACTGCCCGTGGAGGAGAAGGTGTGGCAACTTCCTCGCGTCTGGGAAAAGAAGTACGTCTGATCTTCACAGCTTTACTGTCAGGTGATTTGTGAGACAGAGGAGCAGGGCCCGTGTCCAGCCTGTGTGAACCAGGGTCCTGTGGCAACCCTCCTCCAGGATCCACACCTCCACCCTCTGTCTGGGTTACAAACAGATGCACAATGTGATGCAGTGTAAATATATCAAACAATCAATCAGTACATAATAACTGGTTAAATTACAGAGCTGGTTAAAAAAGTTGAATGCATAAAACCTTTACAAACAAAGACTGTGTATGCACCTTGTCTGGAAGGCAGGAAGTGCTTTCCTTGGTCGGTGTGGGTTCATCTTCCTCTGGGCCAGAAGGACTCTGTGTCTCTGAAAGTAACATTTTGCACGTACAATGTAAGCATCAAGTTTAGACATTACTATTACTACTTCTAATAAAATTTTATTTTGAACATAACAGCATAAAGCTTAAGGAAATTCATGGTCCCTATGCAATGCACAGAAAGGAAAGATGAGTATTGTTTGTTTGAAAATGACTGAAAGCCCAGTAATTCCTCAGAGCACACTGCAAGTGTGAGAATTCAGTTGAACTCACTTACACCCAGAGAGACGAAGTCAGACTCTGGTGCATCAGTATTAGCATGGCAGGCTCATCATTGGAAAGACTAAATGGACGTAGGAAACTGTGAACATCATCTATCTCATACGTTAATATTGTCTGCATATGTTAACACAGATGGTGAAGTCAAGTCTGTGTTATAACCTGTGTGCATGGGTACTTGCAGGTCTGCTTACCATCTGCCTCTGTGGCCTCCCGGGCTTCTCTCTCCAGTCTCTGTCGGAGGAGCTCCTGCTGTTTGGCCAGGTACTGCTTTATAAAGCTGTTCTGACTCATCTCCTCTCCCATCTGAGATATACACAGTAAAAAAACTCAAATATCATATATCAAGACTCATAAACCTTCCTTAGAAATGATAGGCAGGATAATTTTACAAAGATGTAATAGATGCTTAGAGCAGTGGTTCTCAAACTTTTTCCGCGTGCGGCCCCCCTTGGGTACGGTGCATTCCTTCGTGGCCCCCGCAAACAAAATTTATGACAAAATCTGTTCTAAATTTTAACATTTTAATTAAACAAAACATATTAAGTTATACAAAGTAGTGCTGTTGGTTAGTAGCCTTATTATTTTTTTTTAGGTTTAATTACACAGAATTCATGATAAATGAATGTATTTTATAAAATGTCATAAAACTGGGCCCACCCTGGCACCATCTCGCGGCCCCCCTGGGGGCCCCAGACCCCAGTTTGAATTTAGCTTTTTTTCACCCAAAGTTGAACAACACTGAGCACCAAAAAAAACCACTGAGTGTCAGCGCTCACCACAGAAAAACGCCAGCAGCTGGCTTTTTTGAAAAGCGCAGCGCTTCCATTGGAAACAATTGATTGTGAACCTAAAGTAGCATAGACATATTTGCAGCAAAATCCAAAAATACATTGTATGGTTCAAAATTATTGTTGTTTCTTTTATGTCAAAAATCATTAAAGGCGGGCTGCACTTTGGAAAGGGAGTCGGGCTGAATACCAAAACACACTTGTAGCCAATCAGCAGTTTGGGGCGTGTCTACTAAGCCCGGGTTGCGTATGTGTGAGGCGGGTCTATCAAAAGAAGGTCCAGATTCTATTGGGGTAGGGGCATGCATGTCAGAGATCATGCACCCCGCCTTTAAGATATGTAAAGATTATGTTTCATGAAGATATTTTGTAGATTTCCTACCGTTAATATATTAAAACTTTATTTTTATTTTTTTGAGTGATGCAGTTGCTAATGACTTCATTTGGACAACTTTAAAGGCGATATTCTTAATATTTAAATTTTTTGCACCCTCAGATTCCAAATTTTTATCTCGGCTAAATATTGTTGTATCCTAACAAATCATACATCGCTGGAAAGCTTATTTATTCAGCTTTTAGATGATGTATAAATTTCAATTTCAAAACAATCTACACTTATAACTGGTTTTGTGGTCCAGGGTCACATATACTAAAAATAAATAGTTACACTAAACATAAACTACATAAACACCACTAACTCTTTCTTTTCTCT
This sequence comes from Misgurnus anguillicaudatus, assembly GCF_027580225.2. Classification (NCBI taxonomy): domain Eukaryota; kingdom Metazoa; phylum Chordata; class Actinopteri; order Cypriniformes; family Cobitidae; genus Misgurnus; species Misgurnus anguillicaudatus. The sequence continues at coordinate 26,589,985 of NC_073357.2, read as the reverse complement.
CAACGGGTATCGTTTCATGAAAACTTGTATCTTGCTATAAGCACCTTTTGTACTATTGCTTCACTGTGACACATAGCTTTTTGATTGTTTCCTGATATTTTTAAGTCTTTTTGGATAAAAGCATTTGGTAAATGCCTAAATGTACATAAAAAAGAAACTATACACATGCTTCACATAATACTGTGTATGAGATTCAAAGACAGAGATTTTAAGTCAAGCAGCTTGCTGTGAAATAGTGCAGGATGATTATTGTGTGTGAGCATGTAACTATACAAGATCCCAAGAGATCTATATGGTTTACACTAACACTCCATTATCTTAGAATACAGTCACACTGATTGAATCACACAATGCACACACTTTTACTAGAGAGTACTTAACAATATAGGAAACTCAATACTAGAGATTTTGTTTGTATGATTGATGTTGCTGATGCATAAATGGAACAACTGATAGGATAAAAATCAACTTACCTGAGAGTTGGGCTGAAGACCACTGTGTTGGGTAGATGTTCGCTGGAGATTCTCCAACATCAGAGCCTTTACAAACACAAACAAAGAGCACATTTATAACAAAGCAAAAGATTTAACTTTAACTAAAGGCAATTCCTTGGTTAACTTACATGTCATACGTTTGCAAACTTTTCCTAGTTACTTCTAACCAAGGTTTTCAATATAAAGAGTTAAAACTCGGAAAACAAAACAAATCTTTTATTGCAAACACTCTGCCCGATATACAAACAGTATCACTGTTGCAAAGTGACACATAAAGTAAATAAACTAAGATTTAGCTCCAACAAATGCATCACTTACCCGAACAGCAAAACATGACCTCACGCGACTTTATACAAAAGCGGAATGTCCGACAGTGTGACGGGACTCTAAACACAGTCCTTATAAGCGCAATGGGAGTGGTAGCAGCCTTTCAAAATATTCACGCTCTTAACACATACTTAGCAAATACCCGTGTAAATTGGACAGTTAACCGGTCGTTACGCTAAGTACCCATAGGAAACAACTGCAATGCATCTTCTGTCATGTAAATGTCATTCTGAAACAGTGTGAAAGTTGTCCACTCCCATACACGGGATTCAAACGCAAATGAATGATTCAATGCATTAATTCAACGTAGTGCAAATCTAAACGATCAAACTTGATTAATGGACCTGTTTTTCAAGTGCATTTACGTTTTTTACTAACTGTAAAATTTTATCTCTACCAACTATTTTCTTCAATACCAAAAAAAATTTTTTCTCGAGAAGTGTCAAACGCGAATCCATTACATGAGGCTGACAAGCGCGCCCCCCACTACAAACATACGACGCACGAGCACGATGTCAACTCTGAGACCTCAGGCTAGTCATGAACCGTAGTGTTGAAAAGACTGCATCGTTTAAATTGCGAGTTACAACTCCCGGACGATGCAAAAACAACTGTGTCCTGAGATGTGTGCCAAACTGTTTCACATGTTCTCCACAAACATTCCCGCTCTCGAAACATATACTTGGCCTGCAAGTCGGGTCTCGTCTCCGGCTCAACTTGACAGCAAGCGCACGGTTTTATACTTCGTCCTTTGACCAAACTCACCCCTTTCAGTCGTTTAATAAGTGCATTTTTCTGTCCACTTTTGGCAAGACCTCTTTGCTCCAGGGCGGTTTTTAAATCCGCTACGCGAAGCGAATGAAGCGGTTTCCCGTCTAACGTAACATCCTCGAGTTCCGCCATTTTGCTTCGCTCGAGCGCTCGAACTTCAGGCTGTGCACGAGCGAACTGCGCGTCACCGCTCCCGGATCTCCGGAAGAGAGAACGAGACAGGCATAAAACACAGACAAAAGTTGCTGTATGTTTAAAAACATCTTTCAGCTTTCAGGTAAAAAGCGCCATATGAATGCATGCATTGTACATTTGCAACAATTTAACGTTACAAACCGACACGGTCGTTTAATGGCGTGACCTCTGTGTCCTTCATATAGTATATTACAATGAAACACGTCTTTAATTTAGTTTTAACAAACATAACAGGTCGTAACAATTGGAAAAAAGAAAAACACACAAGCGTCATTTTCTGTAGCAAAATTGTATTTTGAAGAAATCTGACAAGTACCAAAGACTTCCTAAGTACCTGTAGAGCATGTCTCACAAACAAAATGTCAAAATTAACATTAGTGTAGTGTCAAAAAGCACATACAATGAACGTCATAGATACATTCTTAAAGCAAACTTTAAATTATTAATGCAAAGTTGCAGGAAAACATCCCTGGTTACATGTGCATAGAAAAGCAACTTAAAGCCATGCAGACATTTGATTAACAAAATCAAATAAATAAATGGAAAAGTTAAACCTAAGCATTACTATAAGCATAAAAATGACAGGTGAGCCTTCTGAGAGGAAATGTTGTTTCCTGATGAGGACTATTGAACAATAGTTTATATACATAAATATTTGTTTTTGTACAGAAGACAAACTAGCTCTTTTAAAAGCAAACATAACGTAGCTTAGTATATCCACCAGTAAGTGTTTAGAAGTATTACTGAAGTACCTGTTGAGGCCCTCATTCCTATTTACTTACACAAGTATGGTTTGTAGTAATACTGATAAAGTCCACCAGATGGCAGGACTAGACAAACCTAAATCTAATCCTGGAATAATCTTTTCAGAATAATCCTCAATCCTTGATCCACTACATTAGACACCCCACCACTTTTCAACACCAAATCAACTGCATCCATTTTGATATGGCTGACCAAATATGTATAAACTTAAAAGGCCACATAAAAAACAAAATACACATTTAATGCCGAAAGTCAACTATAGCATTTATGTTAACTTGTTAACTTCAGCAGTTTTCTCGTGACAAGCATTGTAATGACATAATAAATCAGATTATGAGAAAGGCTGCCCAGGTAGACCACATCTCTTGTTAAAGGTCTAGAGTATTTTTGTCTCATCTATGTGAACCAACAGCGAGAATAACACTAAAAGCATAAAGAAAAATGTATTTAGAGATAAAACTGAGGGAATGAGCATAGACAGAGCAGACGAAAGAATTATGAAGAAAACAAAGTCTTTGAGATGCAGCCTACGAAGGTGACATAAACACAAAGGGTACTTTAATGATACTTGATTGATATCTCAAGACAGAAAGTAAGCAGGTGCATGTTTTAACCTGCATATTCACAAAGCCCAGACTGGTTAGTATCAAGCGGTTTGCAGACCTGTCAGCATAGCAAACAATCCCAAATAAATGCACCAGTAACTGTTTTCAATGCCTCTATGGAAGCTAGTAGATATATAGATATTGCTGTTTCGAAAACGCTGCATAGCCTAATAAAAACAAAAACCCTGTATAATATTAATTGTGCATAACCGGTTGCCCAAACTGCTTCACCATTTAACTGCCTTTGTTATCAGTTGGATAATTTGGCAGAATCTGATGGTGGGAGTGTGAGAATTACGGGAAAGAAAACAGTAAGGGACACAAAGCGTGCACTCATAAAGGGAGGTGAGTTGACCTGACGGACAGGTTTTTCTCTGAATCAGCATTGTGGGAAAAACACTATACAATACCCATCCACCAAAGTTCAATAAATTATAACGTTTTCATTCAAAAAGTCCTGTTAACTTCAAAATCAAGCACTCATACTCGTTCACTGCCTTTGACATGGCTGTATCTGAACGAATGGCCCTGTTGTTTTGCTTACATTTGTAACTTCCAATTACGTCACTTCAATAATCTCTTCACCACCAAGGCCACTTCACATTTACAAACAAACAGAATAATTACAAATCCTTAAATGGAGACTTTTTATAAAAGGATCACTGGTATACGCTATGTGATGATAAGATCTCAAAATAAGGGGACAAAATAAAGCTATCAGAAAATGTGCCTGAGGTTGCAAACATCTCCAAATGAAACATCCATCAATAAGTTATAACAATGTTTAAGTGTGCTTGGCACCACAAACAAATAGAAATAAAAACACACACACGCGCACACATCCTCTAAAGGGTCAAAACCTACACATACCACCATTTTATCACTGCTGAACCAATGTAGGCAGTGACACACTTTAGATACCTTTTTAAACACAATCGATAAACAAACATATTTATAAAAATAACAAAAAGAATAAGGCATTCCACTGTGAATAATAAAGCTTAAAAAAAACACAAACAAACAATATCAAGATATCTCCGCTAATCGTTGCAAAAGCCCAGAGAAGCCAGCGGCATGCTGGGATAGATCAGCTACCCTATCCACCATTTCTTGCGTAGCAGGGACTGAAGGATAATTTTGGGCTGCCCCCTTTGTTGCCACGACGACCGCCTTTAGAGCTTGACAGAGGCGTCCACTGGAGGTGGTGACCTGAGGAGACAAACAGTGGTTTGTGTTTTAAATGCGATTAAATAAAGTCACCTGTTTATTACTGCATTGCTGGAAAGTGACAAGTCAACATGTTTATCACTTTCCTGGCTGTTCCTGTTGAATCATAAACAAGTACAAAGCCATTCACAAGGTGTGTCTAATAAGATCTTGTTATAACATGAATCATAAATTACATTTGATACATCACGCCCACATGCACTGTTTAACACTATTATGCAAATAAAAACAACTCTATTTAAAGTGCTAACCTTTGCCCTGAGATCCGAAGAGCTGAGAAGACGTGCAAGTGTGTCCCCGATAAAGACAAGTTTGTGTGCAGTTACAATAAGACTTTTCCCCCTGGAAACAAAAACTCGAGGTGGTTGGTTCCCTTGGACACTTGTGAACAGGGAGTCGATGGCATCAGCCAGACATGAAAGATGAGAGAGACTCTGAGATGAATAGAAGGAGAGGAGCTCTGAATCCTCCAGAGACATCGAAACAGGGGGAGAGGGACTCAACTGTAGAAAAACACAGAAAAGTATATTGTTTATATATTATGCATATAACAAAAATGAGTTCACACATATTCTTGCTGCTGTTTAATTGTGTGAGACACGTCTTGACAAAACAAGACGTGATGCAATGGCCATAGACGTCAGTCTATTGCATATGCACGTAGACTAACAATTAGGCTAACTGTGTGCAGACAGAGCATAATAATAATAATAATAATGTATCGTGTGTGAACAGCCTTTAGTAGAACCATAAATGATAATCAAGTACTTACTTTATTGTCATTTGTGGTAATAAGCTGTGAGGAACTCAGATCTGTGTGGCCGTCTGGTGGAGGCTCAGGCTTCCCCTATTTAAGAACAACAAACAATGTAAACGTCCATAAAAAGAGAACTGAAGAGCTTAAAAATGTTAAGGCAGAGGCTAATGCAGAAAGGAGAAGTAAATGTATATGTGGCAGATAAGACTGAGGAGTAAAACCTGTGGGAATGTCTAGCACTATTCGAATGGTAACTTTCTCATGATGACATCTGCATTACAGTTTGTAATCCTACAAACATGTCATGTGGTTCAGCCCTGAGTTTATATATTTTTATACAGGTATCTCAATCAATACACATATTCTTTCTTTCTTTATTCTTCACACCATTCCAGCATTTATGGCTATATTCATGACAAGATCTGGTTCATACATAAACAAGGAGTGCAATGTGGTATCTCCAATTCCCCAACATTCATGCTTACACATGGAGAACATGCAAACTCCACAATAAAAAGACCACCTGACCTAGCCGGGGCTCATCCAGGGCCCCTTTTTCTGTAAGGCAACAGTGCTATCCACTGAGCCACTGTGCTGCATGCTATGTTAATGGGCCATGTATTGTTTACATGTTTTTCTCCTCTTTCTTCTTTTTGGTCCCATTAGCTCCCTCTCACTATAGTGGAGTGGTGATGAACGATTGTTCCTGTAAATACTTCTCAGCCTTTTGGCTATGCAGGTGTCAGACTTTAAAATGCATGAAAAGAACCTTTGCATGCAGATAACCCTACAATTACCATACATTGCTTTTTAGTGGTCAAATGACTTTTGCTTTGATCCCTTTTATAATCTCAGAGATGTGGATTCGGATAGCCGTAGGCATTCCAGAAATTTTTAGTCAGGCAGTGAGAGAAAAACACTGACATTCTGGATTCGGACAGCACTAGCCCATGTAAATTTTTAAAATATCTTGTCTCCATAAGAAGCAATTACCATCCTAACTGGGTTATGTAAGAATAAAAAGGCAAAGGTTTGAGTGACAGATAAAGGCAGATGTAAACAATAAATGTTACTGTTTCCAAATTTGATATAACAATTCAAACTCTCTACCTCATGGCTTTTTTAGATTAATAATTAATTAAGTATCAATAAAACTTTAAACAATAACACTGGTGTATGTACGTTTACTCTTTTCTAAAGGGGGTCGCACACCGGACGCGCAGCTCACCACCGCGTCGAGTCGCGTCTAGGACAACTCGGAAGTATTGTACACCGGAAGTGCACATTAAATAGCGTGAGCTTAGTCGGCGTCTACTTCGAAATGCAAAATATACCTGGCAGCCAATGTTAATTGCTAACAATTTGGGACAAATATGATGTTGTTTAATGTTAAACTATGTGAGTGGCACTCTGTGGCGCGACAGGGATTTGAGCAACTTTCTGAGTCAAAGCTGGGCGCCGCAGACAGGCGCCACCTGTTGGCGCCGGTGTGCGTATACTCATAGAAAACAATGTGTTTGATTTTTTTAGAACGAGCTGCGCGTCCGGTGTGCGACACCCTTAAGGGGATTTTTAATCGAAATTTATCAAAATTAAGTCACAACCTCCAACTTTGAATAAAAAAAAATTAATCGTCGATGCATGCCCCAATGTCACGTCCGGTTGGCTTGCCAAGCGGGAAAAAAACGTGTTGAGTGCTGTGAGGCAACCTCCTCTAACTTAGCTAGCTACAGCCAGTCAAAAGATAGCATGGCAGACGCAGGAGTCACCACGCAAACTACTCTTTACCCTTTACATGGGAAACAAGAAAACAGCAAGCGCCTCCCGCCCTCAGCTGAACTCAATCCGAACAGAACACGCACACGTGGACAGCAGAATGGCGTCTGTGACAGGCGTCGTTTCTCTGAACTGAGATCTGTTTAAGTTTCACAACAACTTATTTCAGTTGCTTAAGAGTTATGAAAACAGCATTTAAACATGACTTATTGGGGTATAGTCTCACAATCTCGTCTGACGGTAATAAAAGCACGGTTTCAAGGTGCAAAGTACTGACAGGAATGTTCATCTGACAGGAAGTTTTGTTTTATCAGGTATGTGTGTACCTATTATATTTTAGTTTAGTCTAAAAATGGCATAGCATTTTCTTGTGCTTTGAAAAAAAATGTAAAAACCGAGAATCGAATAGTGACTTTAGAATCGAATGTAATCAAATTGAGGATTTGGAGAATCGTGACACCCCTACTTTTTTCTAAGTTTATTATGTTCACACTTATATATTTTATAATTTATGCATAAAACAGGTGCCTAACCTGTAGTTTGACGTATCCCACACTATCACCTACAGGATATGAAGGCGGCGGTGTAGGAGTTAAGCCAATTCCTGCATATTCATTCCCTTGTTCCTCATCTTCAGGCCTTCCTGTGGTAGGGGCTAAGGAGATGGGTGCAGGGGGCAACGGGAAGGCAACTGGTGGTGGAGGAGGAAGTGGTCGTTCCTGGATCCAGCTACCCTTTCTTGACCCCATGTCCCCTGAGATCGGTTTGACCTCTGCCACCGGTAGAGCAGGTAAAGGTCTCCGGGACAGAGACTCCTGGGAAGGTAGTCTGGGCCGCGTCTGACTTTGCAGAAAGGAGGCGGAGTCTTCCAGAGCACAGCGGACCATCTGCAGTAGACCGTCAGCTGGAGGGGCAGTGCCACACACTGTTAGTGCCGGAAGTAGGTCTGATAGACGAGACCAAACTTGCTGGAGAACTTGAGGAACATCACCAACATGGCCTGCCTTCCAAACAGAAAGTATCTCAGCGAGTGCAGCAGCTAGGTCTCTGGAGGGTGTGGTGGTGAGAGATGCATAAGTCAGTGCAGACTGGATAAGAGCAGAAAGAGAGGCTTTCCACTGGACGTCCCCAGATCCATTGCTCGATATGGACAAACGTCGCGTTGGGATTTCTAGAGTGAGGGCAGGCATGTCATAGATGCCTCCGTCAACTTCTGACCCATCTTCACTGGTTAAATCTTGCTTTCTTTGACTGGAAATAGAATTAATTCCTGGCATCTCGCTTGCCTCCAAGGGTAAACCGGGGAGACTGGGAACACTGTATACATCCTCATCCTCTGCATCACCAGTCACAGCAGCTGGTCCTGGTATTTTGTATGTTTGCTGCTGATGGTCTGAAGAGGAATTAAGGGCCAGCGTGGGGACATCATAAATCTAGACATGACAGAGAAAGAGGTTACTCATAGGGTGGATCTCAGACTCCATTTATTTCTACAATAACATCATTATAAAAGCCATTGTGCTAAGTCCAGAGGTTGAAAAAAAATGTGCTCTGTTTCTTTAACTGTTGTGTGGGAACACAGAGCTTTGGCTGCAGTTCAGCTTAATATGTGTTCACCAGTGCTGCAAAGTTCAGATGACCTTGTGAAGGTCTCTTATGTTTGGTCACTATCAATATATAGTAAATAACATGTTCTACTTTTAGACTAACTGGTGAAACAGTATAGTATTCACTGCTAAGGATATAGTGGGGATTAACAGGAATAAATGAGAGAGAAAAGAAGAGAGAAAGCATGTGGGTGGAGGTCTAAAGAGAACCAGGCCACTTTGCACTTGAGTCTGGCTGATCTGCCCAACTCGACAAGCAAGTGTGATTGCGTGAGCTGACGAAAATGTTGGAAGTGTTGGACTGAATTAGCTCATAGCAGAAATAAAGGTGTGGTTTAAAATGAATGAATAGGAGCGAGACAGCAAGAAATGCAGAACGAGAAAAACAGCAAAGAGGGAACAAACAGCAAGAGAGGCTATAGGAGAATGCAGAGATTTGATAACTTCTGCAAACCTCAAACAATTGAAAATTATGTACTCGCTTTCATGTCAGTGAAACTTTTACTGAAAATCTTCCCCTGCGGTGATCTAATTTGCAAATCGCATTTGTGTGTATATTTAAATATGATGAATGAAGACGCATTGCACCACGATTGATGTCACTGAACGCAATGTGATTGAAAAAAAATGGGACCCACACTACAGTTGGCAGGGTTCCCACACCTTAGTTAACTTCATAGTCAAGGACCTTTCAAGAAATATCCTGGTCCAATACCCTCAAATTCAAGGACTAAATGTGGGGAGACATTTAAAGTGAGAGCAAGTTTACATGGTGTTACCCTTTAAGATACATTGTTACAGTTCTCTTTCGAGGGAACTTGCGATGCGTCACTGCAGTGACACTTTGGGGACGCCTCCAGGGGTAATAAGTGCGTCTGAATGTGTATATCAATTTCAACCAATGGTGAGGCTTAACGACAAAAACAGGGTGACGTGGGAGCCAGGAAGTATATCGCTATCTAAAATATTGCCAAAGATGGCGTTACAAGGATGCAGGAATTATGGCAAGGGAGACACAGCGTCTCGTTCCTTTCTCGCTTTTCATGTGTCAAACACTATGCAAAAAAGCATTTTGATATGAATCAACATTCGCATACAGAAGATATAAGCATTTAAAGCGAACAGTTTAGCACTTGTGCTTAAAAAGTCTAGAATTTTTATGATATTATCCTACACTACACAGTGAATAATATGGAAACCGGTATCAATGACCTGTATCTATGTATATTTTCAAAAACTTCCCAGGGCCTTGAATTTTTCCCTCCAGATTCACAAACTTTTAAGGATTTCAAGGACCCGTGGGAACCCTGAGTTGGGTACTGTTCACATTTTAACCAGTACGGTACCTTTTTTCTGTACTTTAATCTCTGTGTAATAATAAAAACATTTAGTTCAGAGAAAAAAAGTCATAATACAAATATATATTAACCCTAAAATTACAAGTGAATCAGTCAAGTTAAAGGCGGGGTGTACAATTTTTGAAAAACACTTTGGAAAAGGGAGTCGAGCCGCGTACCAAAACACACTTGTAGCCAATCAGCAGTAAGGGGCGTGTCTATCAACCGACATCGTTGAGTGGGTTGCGTATGTGTGGGACGGGTCTATCAAAAGAATGTCAAAATTAAAATGGGGTATGGGCGTGTTTCTTTAGATGATTTCAAATGACAACATTGGCTTTCAGAGATCAAGCACCCCACCTTTAAGTCAATGATTTTTTTATTTGTCCATTTTTTGATTAATATTAAAAACAGTGCACAGATCCAATATACAGTTACACCCGAGTTTTATTTCTAAAATGCTACCACTTCCACTTAAGGGGTAGCTTAGCTTGACAGAGTGCATTTACCAGGATAATCAAATAACAACATTTTTAGATATTGTGTGTAATATATATCCATTCCAGTGCAAGAAAACCTTAAATTAGTTAGCATTTGCGCGCTGTCTGAAGCATTGATATGCACACACACACACAAAACCCCTTAAACAGCGCATGAGTAGCTCGTTGATTGATCTGTTACGCGTCTTTTTTGTGCTCAATATTTGCATTGCCATCTAAATATTTACATAAAGCATGTGAACGTTGGTGACGACGCATCACGTTGTGCCATCTGTCTTTCACTCTCTCTACCAGATTCACAGCACCCAGATGCGTTCTCAGCCAGGTACCGGAAATTAGGCACCGATTGATTTAATGTGAATTGGTAGAACAGACATAATTCGGTTGGTGCTCTAAAAAGTACCCATAACCCTAACCCATAAGGAGCAAGATTTTCAGTGAATAAAGAATATAGCGAGTTATTTGTGGTGCTTTTTTGTCATTTTAAGGTTTAGTCTCCTAATTTTTAGAGGACAGTATAAAGGCACAGAAAGTATCTGGAAAGAATGACAAGCCAGGTCTCAGACTCGGGTCACATGGAGTCTGGAGTGCTGTCCACATAGCTTCAACCACCGCTTTTTGTCATTATGATTACAGCTCGGTAAGTGATGATAACATTTTCCAATTCCTTTACAACATGGATGACATGTATTGTTTCTTACCTCAGAGGCCTGATCAGGGAGTACAGCACGAGGGGTGTTATAGATCCCATCATCATCTTCCTCAGAAGGCACTGCAGGAACTGGATTTTGCCACCTTTTGGTGGGAGGTGTATCATATACCTAAAGCAATAAATATTAAATATTACAAACCTCACTTTAAATCAGTAATCATCTCTATCCGTTTCAAAACATTTAAGATCCAACATTTTCTAATGCATCTTACCTCATCACTGAGTTTTTCAGAATTTGCACAAGGTGTCTTGGTCACTGATTCGCCGTTCTGTTTATTCTCATCCACTTGTGCATTTCCGTTTTTATTTCCCTGTCTGTCCTCTTCAAGCATCTGTGTCTGTGTGGATGCAAGTTTTGACTGGAGAACAGGTTTAGTAGCTGGAGTTATACTTGATTGAGGTAAATCTTTCCTGGTTACACTTCTAACTGGTGGCGCTGGAGGAGGTGGTTTGCGGCCAAAGTTTGGGGAACCCGGTACTCCGGACTTTCCTGTCCTGGTGAGTAGAGGGGACTCCCTTATGCTACCTTGTGTTAGTTTTCCTCTACTAGTAGGAGGAGTTGAAGAAGTACCCTGTGTCCTCTGAGATCCTCGGACAGAGGAAGGTGTCTGCTTAACATTTTGCGCCGGTTTTGAAGGAGCAGTTCCAGAGGTTTGTTTGCGCTCAGACTGAGGAGTCCTTGATACTGCTCCGCCAGGTGTGGTTGGGGTTTGGTACATGCCTGGGGCATCTTGACCGGAAGGATTAATGGCAGAAGATGGGCTGCTTTTAGGTGCAATTCCATCTGTAAGTCTCGAATTTATTCCTGGTACTGCACCACTCGGAGTCTGATATAAATTTTCATTGGTCAGTGCAGTTACAGCTGACCTTGGCACCAAGTAGCATCCATCAGAATGCCCTGTCGCTGCATCTTTTGGGGTTAAATATCTTGCCTCACCTCCCGTTTCTGCTGTAGACCTCGAAACAGCACTTGGACTCAAGTAAACCGAATCTGATGCTAATGCACCCTGTGATCTGTGTTGTGCCGCCAGCGGGGCAGGCGAAGTTGGTGTCTGATAAAGGGTCCCTGACTCCCCACCCCGTCCTTTAAGAGAGGGCGAGCGGGGTCTCCCTGCCACAGACATATCGCCCCAGTCTGGACGAGGCCTGGTTCCAGAACTAGAGTGTGATCGTGGCCTTCCTCCATCAGGATGGCGTAGATCTCCAGACCTGACTGGAACAGGTGCTGCCCCAGGGCTTTGGTAAACCCCTTCTGTCAAGCTGGGTGGAGAGAGATACACCCCATCTAAATCTTCAGCAGTCAGCCCATTTACGGAGCCCAGTTGGTTAGGTGAAAGATGGACTGAATCCACACTAGGAGCCCGTCGGGTTTCTGTACTTGTGCTTGAAGTGGGAGTCTGAGTTTGAAGGAGACGCAGTCGGTTGGCGGGGGCAATGCCTTGCCGACCGTGAAGGGAGCAAAGCCACCAGCCAGGTCCACCTTCCTGTTCTTGGTCCAGAACCATCAGGATATCACCTTTACGGAATGCCAACTCCTCTGGGCTTTCAGCGGCATTGTCAAAAAGTGCCTTCGCAAGCACAGTCTAAAAGATAAAAGAGAGACACATAAAACTCAACACTCTTGTAATCTTTATGGAAAGGGTGGAGAGATACTGAGAGAATGGAAGGATGGGGAGATAGAAGAAAAAAGTAAAAGGCTTTAAATAAAACATATCAAGCCTGTTCTTATCAAGGTGATAAAATATAAAGTCATGCATGCATAAAAAAATCTACATTAATTTGCATACATTTTTTCATGAAAGGAGGCAGATTAGAAATAGCAAAAGAGAAAGGTTGTAACAGAGTCTTTTGGATAGAATGGCGAGTGACAGCAATGGTGCAGATCCCAGTGTGCTAGAAATGCTACATGCAACAATGTAATAGAGTTGATGTTTAAAGGAACATTCCACTTTTTTTTTAAAATAGGCACATTTTCCAGCTCCCCTAGATTTTGAGTTTTACCATTTTGGGATCTATTCGGCCGATCTCCGGGTCTCGCGGTACCACTTTTAGCATAGCTTAGTATAATCCATTGAATCCGATTAGACCATTAGCATCGCGCTCAAAAATGACCAAAGAGTTGAGATCTTTTTCCTATTTAAAACTTGACTCTTCTGTAGTTACATCGTGCTCTAAGACCGACGGAAAATTTAAAGTTTACGCAGTTCCCGAAAATAATCCCGACTGCCACTCTGCAACTACACAAACTTGGTGCCGGTGTCATGAGCAATTCGGTCCCCCCTGGCAATTCTGCCCCCTTAGGACCCCCGTGATTCCATTGGCTGAAAAAACTAATCATGGGTAGTTTTCTTAGTGTCTTATTACAATTCCTACAAAATCGCGTTATGATTTATGTAGTTAGAACGTTGTTTAAATTACAATTTATGTCTTTTAAATGATATGTTTCATATAGTAGTATATAAATTAGTCTATAGGTGGGAGATCTACACATTGCTTGTGTCATTTTATTATTAAGATATTATATACTGTACCCTTTCCACTTTTTTACTGTGTAAAGTTAACAAATTACTTATACAAAACACGATTACTACATAGTTGAATCGCACATTAAAATTATAATTTATAAGCCATGATTACTACACTTTTACTATTTTAAAAAAATACATTCCGTAAGGCAGTGGTCCCCAAACTTTTTCAGCGTGCGCCCCGTTTGTGTACGGTGCATTCCTTCGCGGCCCCCCAAAGAAAATGTGTGACAAAAGCTGTTCTAAAACATTTCTATCAACATTTTAATAAAATTATACAAAAAAGTAGTGCTTTTGATTAGTAGCCTTATTTTTTTAGGTTTAATTACACATAATTCATGATAATTTAATGTATTTCATAAAATGTCATAAAACTGTGGCCCCCTGGAACCATCTTGCGGCCCCCAGTTTGAAAACCACTGCCGTAAGGTATGTTAATAATTTACAAAAATAAAAGTATTGTTTTTGTAAAGCAGATGATGACACAAAAGTACTGACGTGTCTGCAAAATGAATATTAGTTTATTATATTATTTTTTGTTACCTTTTTTTTTTTTAAATTGTATGCTTCTATTTTGTACAACATGATTAGCTTGCTAGACTGCTAATGCAGATAAGATATCACAATGACAAATTTTTGAACAGGCATTAGTGCTAGGTACTAATCAGGGTCCTAGGGGAGACCAAAATGCCACGGGGGACCGAATTGCTCATGACACCGGTCATATTGAAAGTTACCTAGCTGGGGACTACTTTCGGGCGCTACCTAATATCATTGTGCCTGCTGCATCCATGGTACGGCAGTTAAGTCCTTGATTATTACGCCGGAATGACAGAAGAGTTCCTAGACATATCTGCCTAGATAATCGCAACGTTTAATTTTCTGTCAGTCTTAGTACACGATGTAACTACAGAAGAGTCAAGTTTTAAATAGGAAAAATATCGAAACTCTTTGGTTATCTCTAGCGCGATGCCAATGGTCCAATCAGATTCAATGGACTATGCCAAGCCATGCCAAAAGTGCCAGCGCCAGACCCGGAGATCAGCTAAATGGATTCCAAAATGGTAAAAATCTAATGTTTAACTCTAGGGTTGATGGAAAATGAGCATATTTTAAAAAAAAATTGAGTGTTCCTTTAAATCTAATGTCCTCATCTAAAACTCTTTTATTTACACCCTCAATGGACTCTGTTTTTAGCTGGGTTGTGTGCTATTAAGAGAAGTCACAAAAAGGAACCAAAATGCATCCAAGCCCTTCATCTATATCAGCAACAGAGAATAAGACCATAGCTGAATAATCTAAACATATTCTGTATTCAAACATTCAAAAAGGACACAAGTTGACAATTTTTACTGAAAATGATTAAAGAACGGCTTAAAGACTGTCAATATATATAGCAATATAATCGCTGACCTATTTTCCTGGCATACATAAACTGTAAAGAAGATGTGCATGTAAGCTTTATATTTAGAATGATGTTTCTGTTGCACAGCTGGTAGAGCATTATGGAAGCAGTGAAAAAGGTCATTGGTTCAATTCTCAGGTAACATATTGTCATAAACTAATAAAATGAATATATTGTAATACACTGTAAGTCGCTTTAAATAAAAGCCGTCTGCCAAATGCATAAATGTAAATCGGAAATGATGTCACGGGTCCGCCTTCTGGTGTTTTTGTATTCAGACACCCACACTACTGACTTTATGGTTAAATCAATATTGATAGAGAGGATGCATAAGTAAGGGCAGAGGTCCGTGATTACGGAAAGAGAGAAATGGTGATTAAAGAAAAGAGCTGCCGAGTTAATGATAATGAGAAAGACAACTGGGGGAGGGGTACAACATCTGTCCCCCAGTTTTGGGTCCTTTTGTCATCCTCTATTTACCTCTAAATTTCCCTCTCATTCCCCACAGGGGATGTAGTGCTCTGGGCAAGCTGAGCCCCAGTACCCCAACACCCCCAACACACACTCCCCCATTATGAAGCACTGATTTTACATTGGACAGTAGGGGTTTTTCAGGGATAAACAGAAGGGTTTACAGCAGTGCCCTCCCTATATATCAAAACCCGTCACAATTTAAATGCATACACACTTACCGATAGAGACATTTTTGAAGCCGGTTCTCCACAGTTTTTGGTTTGGTTATTTCCACATGGGCTTTCCACTAAACCCCATTCACATCCAGACCGTGTGCGTCATCTGCATGTTTTACAGATCTGTTTTTCCTTTAACCTGAACTGTGCAGCGGAGGTAAATATCCCAAAATCCTGATCTGACAGAATCCTATGCAATTTGTGACTTTCATCACATCTGACACATTTTGAACCTGGTGGATAGAAGAAAACACACATTTTTAGGATAAATGTGGTAATCTGAGACATGTTATGAATACAGTAGTGTTTCACAAATAGACTTGAGGCTGTTAAAACCTGTAAAGACAGCTGCAGTGGTTAAACTAGTCAGACCAGCCATTGGGCTTTAGCAGGGGAGTGTAGACATCATTTCATAAAATCATAACTTTTTAAAGGACATCTTTCATTTTAAATTTTATAATTCGGTAATTATGTGTTAATAGAGGAGCAGACCCCATTATCTATAATAATTGTGTAATTCAGTAGCATTAAACAAAAAAATAAACCACTTCAAGATATTATTACAACAGCCTAAAGACTAGGATACTGGCCTTGGTCAAATATACAGACAAATATGTAAATATACGAAATATATTTATAATCCTGCCTAAAAAGTCTTTGATATACGTAGATTGAAATGCATTAAGCTGCATCAGTGAAAGGGGAGGGAAAGCGCAGATAATTTAAAGCCACGTTTCGTTTTCCATCCAAGAAACCTCAAGCTTTCCTTTATGCAGCAGAAACCCAATGGGACAAATGGGACCAGCGAAAAAATATATATAAATAAAAGAAGCTCACTCTCCCTGTAAACCAACAGCAAGGGTAATAACAACTACACAAATAACATAAATGAAATGGGATGCTATTTATTTCAGTCACAAAGAGACAAACAAACAGCGACAGCCCAGTGTAACGTAAATGTGAACTAAATAGCAATGCGCAATCTTACCGTTCACATTTCTGGAAAAATCACCGTGAAATACACAAGTAGAGGCAAACCTCACAAATCATATCTCCTCAAACGACTGCAATGCACGGCTGTTGTTTTCCTTTCTTTCTTTAGGGATACGCGTCTCGCTCCACCAGGCTTCGCCCTTCCCTGCTGCTGCTGTTGGCCTTCTTGGTTTTGAATTACAGTTGAGCGCATATGGCTGCTCCCCCCTCATTGTGCCCGACACCGCACCATTCCTTACGGTACAGTACGCCCCCTAGTGGAAGTATCTATCTATCTATCTATCTATCTATCTATCTATCTATCTATCTATCTATCTATCTATCTATCTATCTATCTATCTATCTATCTATCTATCTATCTATCTATCTATCTATCTATCTATCTATCTATCTATCTATCTATCTATCTATCTATCTATCTATCTATCTTTCTATCTATCTATCTATCTATCTATCTATCTATAGAAAAGCTTCGATCAGCCGTATTTCTCTAACATATTTATAAGCATGAAATTGTAACAATATCTAGGTAATACAAATGATTGTAAATGTAAGACATAAACAGCACAAATAGATGGTATTATTATTATTCAGTGAGTGCTGCCGAGAGAACAATACATTGGGTGGAATAAAACGAAGGAGATATTGTAGGGAAATAGTATGTAAATTATCTGTCAAGCAGTTTACTTGATTGTGTAAAGAGGAGGCTCCTGGATGTTATGGATATTCTGGGGGGAGGTAAGTTGGATGCACAGATGCAAAAACCACGTTTTACATTTTTACAAGACACTAGGTTTGGGGAATGATGCCCGCTGCTTTGCCGTGTGGCTGGAGAAGCTGAAGTTTCAGAATAATTTGTGCAGGATACTGCAATGTACAGCAGGTGGCAGTAAAGCTCCAAAGAAGTAAGCGGCCATTTAACAAGTAGTAGAATCTTTGATTCGATCAAAAGTCCAATGAGGACGCAGTTGAAAGCGACAATTATAATACAATTCCAGCAGGGCTCCAGAATTTGAGAGTAAATTTGACCTTTTTTGTGATGTGGCACTGAATTTAAAACAGCTTGTACTTTCTGCATCTATCATCAAAGTATATATTAGTAATACAGTGTATTACTTAGTAGAAATGTGAATATTTGGTAACCATGTTGATTTACGGTATGTGCCCCTAAATTTTATGGTTGCGTCCCTAAAATTTTTCAGTTGGGGGCCACTGTGCTCCTAGTGAAAAAAGTTAGTCTGGAGCTCTGTCCAGTTGTTTTTCATTAAAGTAAATCTAAAGTATTTTAAATATAATTCAATAAAGTAAAGTTTAAGTGCCTGTAAAATGTATAGTCTTTTATTATTTTGAAGCATATGTATCTTGTTGTTTTGGAGACTATGCATTAGTGAACCGAATCACTTTTATGAACCCAAGTTATAAAACTGACTCCAGATCAGTTGCAGACACTTTGACAGAACTCTCCGTAGCGACAAACCACTTTCGACATCATTAAAAACTCGTCAGCTAAATCACGCTACTCGGTCAGTTTGACGTGAGCTCATATAAACCACTGATTCGAAACAAACGATTCGTAAAAGGTTTGAAGCTGTACCCACGTTTTGATCGCGGTCGACAACCGTTCACACACAGTATCTCCACACATCGCAGGTAAAGTTTGCGGTAAGTCATCGTTTATCATACTTTTTTTCAGTATTTAATGTTAACCTTCCATTTGATTTGCGTTTGGTTGGTAAGTGTGTTTTGTTGTGCAGTCAGCACACAAAACTGTATTTAACGTTAACCTTTATAGTGGTAATACTTAAAACACTCCATACAGAATCGTTGTATTCATGCTTAAATTAAAAAACGGCTTTTGTATCTAACTGTTGTAGGCTACTAAAGTCACAATAATTTCAAAACAAAAGGGTTTCTGTGCATCAAACATCAACCCGTTTAAATTATTTTTATGTAATCTACATTGGATTTGTTGTGATAGGATTTTATATTTTTGTTTTTATAAAATTATTATAAATACAACCAAAATGTCAAACTGACTTAAGAATTTCAGAGTATGGATGCGATTAATCTATAGCAGAATAAAAGTTGTTTACAATAAACTCTGGGGTGCATTCGCAACCGATCCGTTACAAAACTGGCAGCTCCGGTCTGGATCCGTTGCGGATCTGCCGGAGCTTGTTATCAGGGCAGGGGTTCTCGCAGAAAATGTGTTAGTTAAAGTCGCAATGAAATTGAAATGAAAAACTATATATGAAGAGTTTCGTTGCAAAACGTGATAAATCCATTTTTTTACATTTTTGTCAAAAGCTGTTTATTATGATGTTATCATGTTATTATTTTGTTTTATGGTGCTACTTAGCTGTATTTTTTATATAAAAAAATGTTCATATGTGTGTAAACTGTATATAATACCTCGTATAGATAAATGCACACGTGCATGTATATATTTAAGAAATGTTTACATGTGTATTTTGTATATTTATGTATAATTTATATTATATAAAAATACTTAATATATAAATATATCTTAAAATTATGCATGCATGTGTGCATATTTATATACATAATTATTATACACAGTTCACACACATATATGATGTAAACAAAACTTTTATTCTGCTATAGATTAATCCTATCAGTCTCGATCATCTATGAGATTCTATATTTCTATACTTTGACCTTGAGGCTGATTTGAATATTATCTTAACGTACTTTTTCTATCTGAAGGCAATGTTGAAAGCGGTAACCAGGTCTCTGTGGTTAAAATCCGTGGCTGGTATACGAATGATGTCCCACCACAGCCCCCTATCAGGAAAGGTTGCTATTGTAACTGGATCAACTGATGGGTATACCATTGGATTTCCCATTGTTATTTACATTAAAGTTAAGATCATGTAGAGAACAGTGTGAAACAAAAGAAACTCATTCTACGCCAATACACATTCTCTTAAGTATTAAAGTTACTAAAGCATTATTATAAATCTAAGTTAATGTAAAAATGTATTTAACAGTGGCGTAACACAGTCAAACCCTGATTTTTTTTAGGATTGGGCTTGCGGCTGCAGAAGCCTTGGGTCGGAGAGGAGCACATGTTGTTGTGAGCAGTCGACGACAGACCAACGTTGACAAGGCTGTATCACTTTTGCGCAGTAAAAATATAAAAGTAACAGGAACCACATGTGATGTAGGAAACGCAGAAGACAGAGAGAAGCTCATTAACATGGTGAATTATTATTATATTTTTGACCAAATATAAATTTGGGAGGCTTTGATTTTTTTGGTTGTCTCTAATTGTTTTATCTCTGAATATTTTGGTTTATATTGCAGACCGTTGAGCAGTGTGGTGGTGTGGACATCCTGGTAAATAATGCAGCAATGATCCAATATATTGAGAACATATTAGACTCCACAGAGGATGTCTGGGACAAAGTATGAAAACTTGTTATAATTATAATCCATAAGTACATTTGTATAAATAATTTGACTGGCTTAACACTTTCAGATTTATTTTTTCAGATATTTGGAGTGAATGTAAAAAGTCAATTTCTACTGACCAAACTAGTCGTTCCTTACATGGAGAAAAGAGGGTGAGAGATGAGCCTAAGTTGTGATATAAAAAAGTGTTGCCAGATAAAATCTTATATTTGGGCCTAATGTATGTTTCATTTGAATTTCAGAGGTGGGTCGGTTGTGTTTGTGTCTTCAGTAGCAGGGTACATGCCAATACAAGTATGAACCCATAAGTAACTTAATCGTTTGTTTAGTCATGCAACATATTTTAGTCTTGCCAAATTACTGCTATTACAACAGAGTTGGGCTATAAGTAGTACGCATTGTGATGTATATAAAGTAATAGTTATAATAGTGTAATAAACAACAATAGAAAATACAAAGCAGGATGTGTTTCAAAACATGTCAACATGGGGAAGAATTTTATACATTTTTATATCATACCAGACATGGTTTTATATATTAAAAATACAATATCTTATAATAAAAAATATTCCAGCTCTACTTAGCTTTAGTGTCTACGTTTTTGAAAGTCCAAAAAGTGCATTCATCTATCCTAAAAGTAGCCCATATGACCTCAGATGGTTAATAAATAAATAAATAATAAATGTTAATGTTTCCTGAGGTGAAACATCACATTTGTGAGAATTTGAGTGTACTTGGCTCATATTGTGTGTTTACATTAATACACTTGTTATTGATGGCTAAATAAGCTAAAAATATGTTAACAACATGGTATTTAAAATAAACCATTTCAATTTAAATATTTGGGCATTTTGTTTTGTCCCTATCGCCCTTTACAAAAGATGTTCAGGTTTTTTTTATGTTTTTGATGTCATTTTTTGCCCTTTGACTTTTAGGGCCTGGGCGTTTACAGTGTGAGTAAGACAGCTCTGCTTGGGTTAACTCGAGCACTTGCTCCTGATCTCGCCCACAGTAATATCCGGGTCAACTCTGTTGCTCCTGGCCTCATCAAGACACCTTTCAGCTCTATGGTAAGGATTTCCTACAATTTTGCATTTGGTGCCTTAACAAGGCAAAGTTTCCATAAATTTACACAATCTTACCTTTAATTAAAGTGCTATAGTTGACTTAAAAGACTTGCTGTGTGCTTTAGGAAAACGTATACATATATCTAGTAAAAATAAGTGATTTTTTTAATGTAACTGTGACTTCAGTTCTAGTCATTAAAGTAATTTACTAGTGAAACCCTTTCTGCATGTTTAAAGAATGAGTTTTGTCTTTGTTCTTCTGTAGCTGTGGGAGAATGAAAATCTGCTGAACGGATTCCTGAAGCTGATAAACATGAAGAGGTCTGTACATTTACTGACTTTAAGACATGAATAAAAAGATAATAGAGGTCTGTCTAAGTACTGCCATATGAGTGTTTTAACTGAACAATCACTTATGGACTGCAGAACATATATATATATATATATTTATAAAATTATATTATATTATATATATTTATAAAACGGTTAGTTCCAATCCTTGATTCTGATTGGCCAATAGGTGTGCTTTATTCACAATAAAACACTGCTACGACCGCTTCACCCAACAGTTCTATTTAATATCACTGCGCCCTTAGCAACACCCTTAGCAACACATAAACATATAATGAGACAAAGTTTGAGAACAGTTTGTTGTTTTTATTTGAGCTTTCATGTTATTGTTCGCAGTCAGGGACTATTTTTTCTAGCGGAAGGAATGCTTTTATTGATTTAACTTCATGAAAGTTGCAGTAATATTTTTTTTACTTTAATATTGTGTAGTAACCGTTTTATAAAAGCAATAAGGTACTCGAGGCAAGTGCTGTATCGTGAATAAGTAACGGCTGAAGGGGTTGCAGGCACTCCGCTTCGCGTCGTGCCTAACAACGCCCTTCAGCCGTTACTTATTCACGATACAGCACAGCCTCTCGTACCTTATTGCTTAAATATATACTGTTTATTACAGTACACTCCTCATTATATATATATGAAGAGTTTCGTTACAAAACGAGATAACCACCGTTTTTTAAATTGTTCAGAAATCTCGTTTTTTGGTTGTGCATTCCAATTAATTTCAATGCAACTGCAGTTGGTTTGTTTTGATTTAAATCTTCATAACTTAAAAAATACAGCTAAGTAGCACCATAAAACAAAATAATAACATGATAACATAATAATTAACATGTTTTGTCAAAAATGTTAAAAAATGGATTTATCTCATTTTGCAACGAAACTCTTCATACAGTCTTGTTCAAAATAATAGCAGTACAATGTGACTAACCAGAATAATCAAGGTTTTTAGTATATTTTTTATTGCTACGTGGCAAACAAGTTACCAGTAGGTTCAGTAGATTCTCAGAAAACAAACAAGACCCAGCATTCATGATATGCACGCTCTTAAGGCTGTGCAATTGGGCAATTCGTTGAAAGGGGTGTGTTCAAAAAAATAGCAGTGTGGCATTCAATCACTGAGGTCATCAATTTTGTGAAGAAACAGGTGTGAATCAGGTGGCCCCTATTTAAGGATGAAGCCAACACTTGTTGAACATGCATTTGAAAGCTGAGGAAAATGGGTCGTTCAAGACATTGTTCAGAAGAACAGCGTACTTTGATTAAAAAGTTGATTGGAGAGGGGAAAACCTATAAAGAGGTGCAAAAAATGATAGGCTGTTCAGCTAAAATGATCTCCAATGCCTTAAAATGGAGAGCAAAATCAGAGAGACGTGGAAGAAAACGGAAGACAACCATCAAAATGGATAGAAGAATAACCAGAATGGCAAAGGCTCAGCCAATGATCACCTCCAGGATGATCAAAGACAGTCTGGAGTTACCTGTAAGTACTGTTAGAAGACGTCTGTGTGAAGCTAATCTATTTTCAAGAATCCCCCGCAAAGTCCCTCTGTTAAAAAAAAGGCATGTGCAGAAGAGGTTACAATTTGCCAAAGAACACATCAACTGGCCTAAAGAGAAATGGAGGAACATTTTGTGGACTGATGAGAGTAAAATTTTTCTTTTTGGGTCCAAGGGCCACAGGCAGTTTGTGAGACGACCCCCAAACTCTGAATTCAAGCCACAGTACACAGTGAAGACAGTGAAGCATGGAGGTGCAAGCATCATGATATGGGCATGTTTCTCCTACTATGGTGTTGGGCCTATTTATCGCATACCAGGGATCATGGATCAGTTTGCATATGTTAAAATACTTGAAGAGGTCATGTTGCCCTATGCTGAAGAGGACATGCCCTTGAAATGGTTGTTTCAACAAGACAATGACCCAAAACACACTAGTAAACGGGCAAAGTCTTGGTTCCAAACCAACAAAATTAATGTTATGGAGTGGCCAGCCCAATCTCCAGACCTTAATCCAATTGGGAACTTGTGGGGTGATATCAAAAATGCTGTTTCTGAAGCAAAACCAAGAAATGTGAATGAATTGTGGAATGTTGTTAAAGAATCATGGAGTGGAATAACAGCTGAGAGGTGCCACAAGTTGGTTGACTCCATGCCACACAGATGTCAAGCAGTTTTAAAAAACTGTGGTCATACAACTAAATATTAGTTTAGTGATTCACAGGATTGCTAAATCCCAGAAAAAAAAATGTTTGTACAAAATAGTTTTGAGTTTGTACAGTCAAAGGTAGACACTGCTATTTTTTTGAACACACCCCTTTCAACTAATTGCCCAATTGCACAGCCTTAAGAGCGTGCATATCATGAATGCTGGGTCTTGTTTGTTTTCTGAGAATCTACTGAACCTACTTGTAACTTGTTTGCCACGTAGCAATAAAAAATATACTAAAAACCTTGATTATTCTGGTTAGTCACATTGTACTGCTATTATTTTGAACAAGACTGTATATATATATGAAGAGTTTCGTTGCAAAATGAGATATATATATATAATTGATCACTGTTGTCATTTAATAGTCTATGATTATTTGATTAATAAAGTATGATATATATATATATATATATATATATATATATATATATATATATATATATATATATATATATATATATATATATATATATATATATATATACATATATATATGAAGAGTTTCGTTGCAAAATGAGATAAATCCATTTTTTAATATATATATATATATATATATATATATATATATATATATATATATATATAATTGATCACTGTTGTCATTTAATAGTCTATGATTATTTGATTAATAAAGTATGATTGTTACTAGACGTTTTTAAAAACGTAGATTTAAAGCCTGTATGTAATTGTTAGTTATCAGTCATCACTGCAGTATTTGTACATGATTTAACAAAGCCATTCTTATGTTTTGTCTTAATATTTTAGAATTGGGAAACCAGAGGAGATAGGCGGTGTGATTGCATTCCTGTGCACGGATGAAGCCTCATATGTCACAGGAGAGACCTTTTCTGCAACTGGAGGCATCAGCTGCAAACTTTGAGTGCCAGTGTTTGCTGTTCTCATAAACATTAATGTGTACTGATGCAGCATGTGTACATCAGAGGAGCAATCTGATTGTATGATTCAGCACAAAAACATCATTTATGTGGAAACTACTTTAAAGCTTATAATTATAATAAAGTGATATTTGCAAAAATATTTATTTATTTTATTGCAAGTTGTTACACCTTTTCATTCTCAATAACTACGAGTTTCCAACAGTACATGGTTACTAGATCATTAAAATTAAGAATAGTAAGAGGAACTTTTGTAAAAAAAAATTCCCTAAAACTTTAGAGATATATGTATAAATGTCTATTATTGGTTTAGACGAGGGGTCTCATTAATAAAGCGTGCGTACGCACAAAACGTGGCTGGAAACGTGCGTATACCAGTTCCCACACAAAGGTTGCGATCTATAAAAAAACTGAATGGGAGAATGGGCTTGCAGGGTGATTCATGTACGCACACTTGCAGTTGATGTGTGATTTATAAAGGGAACATTGCTTTGTTTTATAAGTCTTATTATTTTTTGGGGTATGCCATTTTTGGCATTTGTGCGTACGTAGACTTTTAGTAAGGATCCTATGCACAGTTTTATAAATGAGGCCCCAGGAGTGGGGAACCCTGGGTCCTGAAAGGTCACTGTACTGCAGAGTTTAGTTACAACCCTAATCAAACACACCTGAATTAAATTTCCAAGTAATCCTGCAGCCTTTGATTAGATTTTTCAGGTGTGTTTAATTGGGGTTAGAACAAAACTCTGCAGGACAGTGGCCCTCCAGGACCCCTGGTTTAGACCAAGATAACACAATTCTTTTATTATTTGGGAACTTCACAGACAGACTTTACTCTACAGAGTACAAAAGTAGCAGAATTAATTTAAAAAAAAAAAAGAATAAGCTTATAATAACTTTCCACATGATAAAAATAAAAACACAATATATTTAAAATCAGCATTGAAAATCGCACCAGGTTTGCCGTTAAGTTTATTTGCCCCTCAATGTGATTTGACACGGCAAATGACTTTTCTGACCCCGACATGCGTAGTGGGAGCCGCCTGTGACGTGAACTGTGAAGGGGTCTATTAGTGGTCAATACAGCTGATGCTTGGAACTATAGAGTGTAGGAGCCAATTACAGTTATTATATGCTAATACAATTTCCTAATACTTTAATAAAAATAATATTTGTACTATGGCTGGGCGTTATGGCTGTATATACCGTTACAGTGAAATAAAATGTCAACCGGAACAGATTTTTCTATTCTGTGTACTCTGCATAACTAACTCTGTTGGCTAAGGGGTCGATCACACCAAAAGCGTTTATGGCAGTTGCAGGCGCCTTTTTTGAATGATATTCTCTGGGCAGAGATCGTTTGCGGTTTTTGCCGCCAGCCGCAGCACGCGCTGAAGGAGCGCTGAGAGTGGAGAAGCGCTCAATGTCATTCGCGTCTTTTCATTGTCCAATCGAATGAGGGGAGAGGCGGGCCTTACATTGTGGCGAGGGAAGTTTACAGTTGCTTTGAAGAACCGGTTGCTTTGTTTGTGCACCTCTCACCCTCAAACAAGGTCAGACCAAGCGCCCTCTTTTTAAAGTTTCTGCTAATATGACAGTTAACAGCAAAAGAGCGCTCACGCTTCAATATTTGATTGACAAGACAGCTGACTCGGTGGTTGCTTAGCAATATAAAAAGCCGCGTCGCACTGCTCTTTTTTTTTAAAAGGCAGTGTGTCACGCCTTGTGTTTCCAAGAGTTTAAAGCGCTTTCCTGCATGTTAGCATAAGTGTGACGGAGAAACATGTAAAATAATTCACTCGTAACAAATGAACGAATAATTTCTGTAATTTCATAATAAGCACCAGTGAATCCACTGCGGGTCTCTCCCTCTCTCTGTGCTCGTGCAGAGGTCTCCCGAGGCAGCTGTGGTGGCAAACATAGAAAGCACATCTCACACATAATGGTAATAGGTGTAAAGTTTTCTGAACTTTAAGCAAGCAAAGACAAAACTTGTGTTTATTTCAGCGGAGAGTGTGCAGCTGAATCAATGTGATTTGACACTGCAATTGCTCATATTCCAAAAACAATACTGAAAATAGGGGTGGGCGATATAAGCTAAAAGTCATATCAAGGTATTTTCCAGTCTCCAGCCGGTATAGCAGTTTACGGTATGTTGCCATACGAGATAAAACAGTTTGAGGTCACACTGTAGTAAACCTTAGTTAAATTACTGGCAGAAAAAATATTTTTAACCTTATATGTAACTAATAAGTGAGCTTTGGAAATAGACATGATTTTTTTACTTTTCCAATTTTTTTACTTAAAAAGTGTCATTGTGTGGATGGGCGGACTCATCTTCTTATGCATATTGTCACTAATATGGGAAGTATGAAACATCTGATGGGAGATGCCATCTGCATCACTTTAAATTATAATTAATCCCTGAACACATTAATAAATGCGGTTTATTAATAAGCACCGATTTTACATTGGACAGTAGGGTTTTTCAGGGATAGACAGAAGGGTTTACAGCAGTACCCTATCAAAACCCGTCACATTTTAAATGCATACACACTTACAGATAGAGACATTTTTGAAGCCGGTTCTCCACAGTTTTTGGTTTGGGTAATTCCACATGGAATCTGCTTGTTTTACAGATTTGTTTTTCCTTTAACCTGAAGTGTGCAGCGGAGGTAAATATCTCAAAATCCTGATCTGACAGAATCCTATGCAATTTGTGACTTTCATCACATCTGACACATTTTGAACCTGGTGGATAGAAAAAAAAACATTTTTAGGATAAATGTGGCAATCTGAGACATGTTATGAATACAGTAGTGTTTCACAAATAGACTTGAGGCTGTTAAAACCTGTAAAGACAGCTGCAGTGGTTAAACTAGTCAGACCAGCCATTGGGCTTTAGCAGGGGAGTGAAGACATCATTTCATAAAATTTCATAATGTTCCTAACTTTTTAAAGGACATCTTTCATATTTAATTTCAATTTTATAATTTGGCAATTATGTGTTACAGTTTTTTACAGACGCTAGGACACATTACTCAATACTTATAGTCCAGGCAAAATAGCGTTTTACGACAGACTAATTGTAAAAGAATTTTTTTCAGTCCAGATCACCTCCATGAGGTGTCCAGAACAACACACCAAAAGTCCCAAGAAATCCCAGCTGAGGAAATGTGTTAATTTTTCATCAATCCGAAATGTGTGCCAATAAGGCCAGACTACAATACACCCCAATAGGGCTATTTTTTTCCTTTACTCCTATCAAAATGAAACTTTACACAATGATAGCACCCATGAAAAGTAATTTTTTTGTATTACAAGTTGCTTAGAAAATTAAATTTAATATGCAAATGAGCTATACACTAATCGAATATGCCCAAAATACACCCAAAAGTAACATTTTGGTATTACAAGTTTCTTTTGAAATGAATTTGAATATTCACATGAGCTTTACACCTATTCAATACGTCCCAATTTGCATAGACAGAAACACCATCCACATGCATGACAAATATATCGGCCCAATGCTCATCCAATGATCCCGCTGCTCCCAGACAGGCCTCCAACCTAACCTACATTTTTTTCAATTCAATTTTATTTATATAGCGCTTTTCACAATTTGGTACCTTTTAGACCTATGCGTATGTGTTTAGTTATAGCAGTGATTAACAATCCCTACTGAAAAATTTAGCTAAGACCACCATAAGCTGGTAGCTGTTTTTTGTTGATTTAAGGTGGCAGTAGCTGGTTTAAGCTGGTCCTCCCAGCCTGGCAAAAAGTAACCTGGTGTTGGCTCGTTACGCTGCTTGGCTGATCAGTCATTATTGGCATTAATCTCCCATCCAAAACATGGCACCCCCAAGGTTTTGGGTCCATAGGTTCACTTCCCCCTTTCCAATTCATCATTTGGTAAAAGACCTGAAGACTATGGAACTTTGCAGCTGCTGACGTTGAAGGGAGAGATTGAGCTTCCACTGGAGATGAGTTCTGAGTTCCTTTAATAAAGAATCTCCTGTATCTTAGCATGTCCAGTGATTCATCCTTTTGCCCCCATACAGTGATACTAGAGCTTTTTCACCTGCAATGATGATGCCTTTTCCCTTATTTTCCTGTGACTGGCTAAACACCTTAACTTGTTTGAGAAAGCCAGTGTCATTCTTTACTTTTTTCAATGCCATCCCTTTCCTATGCCAAATAGACGAGATGTAGAATTAAAGCCTCAAAATGATTAGGGTTGGATTGTTTGAAGAGCTCGATGTGTCATCTTGAATGGAAAAAGTCTGAAATCATTTAGTTGCTTTTAAATAAATATCTATAATACGGTAGTGTTTTCGTTCCCTGATTAAAATGTAAGTATGGAAAACAATCAATTACACATTCTTAATAAAAATGTCATTTCAATTCTGAAACATAAGAGGATTTTATATCAATTGTTTCAGCACTGACCCATAATAGTGCCCCAACAAAATAAATGGCCAATTGCACTGCATTGTAATGAATGTATTTTGCAATGCAATTTTTTTACCCATATCAATGCTGCAAGGAAACCTCAGGTACATTTATGCTGTTATACTAGTGACCTTAAGAAAAAAGGTATCAGTCTTTCTTGTGTTTTGTTAATGATTTACTGTGTTGATCTATTTTCTAACTTAACATGCATTTAAATTGTACAGATTTTGCTAGTGCAATTCAGATTGCTTTAGTGAGGCAATTTTATCAGATGAATATAATCCGGAGGGGAAGAACCAAGTAAAGAACAAACCAGGAAATGATATGGGGGTGCCCGAACCAAAAGCCACAAAGAAGGGGTTGAGGATCCAGGCTGAATAAAAAACATAAAAAAAATGTAAAAACAAAAACACACACAAAAAAACACAACCCTCCCCTTCTGTTCAGGCTTGTGTTCCTTTGGACCCTGAAGATAATACCGGTGGGGGTTATACAGCTGGCAGGAACTACCAAGCCAGGCAGTTTTCAGGTTAGAGGCCAGTTTGAAAGCAGCAGGATGATTGGATGAACATTGGGCCGATATATTTATCATACATATGAATTATGTTTCTGTCTATGCAAATTAGGACATATTAAATAAGTGTAAAGCTCATGTTGATATTCAAATTCATTTCAAAAGAAACTTGTAATACCAAAAAGTTACTTTTGGGTGTATTTTGGGCATATTCGATTAGTGTATAGCTCATTTGCATATTAAATTTAATTTTCAAAGCAACTTGTAATACAAAAAAAATTACTTTTCATGGGTACTTTCATTGTGTAAAGTTTAATTTTGATAGGAGTAAAGGAAAAAAATAGCCCCATTGGGGTGTATTGTAGTCTGGCCTTATTGGCACACATTTTGGATTGATGAGAAATTAACATATTTCCTCAACTAGGATTTCTTAGGACTTTTAGTATGTTGTTCTGGACACCTCATAGAAATGATCTAGGCTGAAAAAAATTCTTTTACAATTACTTCTATTTTTTGCTCCAAAATGAGTTAGTTTGCCTGGACTATTAGGTCACTTTTGCAAAACTCTTCACACAGTGTGCACAACAGAAGTCTATATGGGCTAAACTGAGGATCAATTGTGACCTAAGTATTGAGAAATGTGTCCTAGTGTCTGTAAAAAACTGTAACAGTACAATACGCCCCCTAGTGGAAGTATCTATCTATCTATCTAT
Source organism: Misgurnus anguillicaudatus (assembly GCF_027580225.2). Taxonomy (NCBI): domain Eukaryota; kingdom Metazoa; phylum Chordata; class Actinopteri; order Cypriniformes; family Cobitidae; genus Misgurnus; species Misgurnus anguillicaudatus. Next base: position 26,559,663 of record NC_073357.2, on the reverse strand, counting down.
CTATCTATCTATCTATCTATCTATCTATCTATCTATCTATCTATCTATCTATCTATCTATCTATCTATCTATCTATCTATCTATCTATCTATCTATCTATCTATCTATCTATCTATCAGATATTTTACATAAAGAAAGCTTTGATCAGCTGTATTTCTCTAACAGATTTATAAGCATGAAATTGTAACAATATCTAGGTAACCAAAACCTGACAGCTTTTTGTACCATTACAATATTAAAAAAATGATTGTAAATGTAAGACAGAAACAGCACAAGTAAGGTGTACACTTTCAAAACTCTTAGTACAAAAATCCAAACTGGTCACACTTGTAACACAGCTAGTCATTCTTTCAAAACTTGATGTAATGCTTTCAGTAAGTTGCACATGTTTTCAGTCCACATGATCATTGTTTCAAATACAAGATTATTGTATGTAATAAGAACATTTGGTTTAATCACTGAAACACAACGGTATGATCTTTTAACAATCAGTTCATCCAACAGCAAACAATGCAACATACATGTTTCAAATCGGCCTTAGAAGTGCTGAAATTAATATGCTACAATACTATAAAAGACAGATTACACTGTTTCACATTAGGCAATACACTTACATTACCCAACATTTACATAATCTTTAATTTATAAAATATCCATCCTATGTCTAATCAAGTGATGTATCAATAAAGACATCCCCTACAATCATTTGGACAAATTAGTTTTTAAATTTCAGATATAATTGTAACATAGGTATACTTTCTATAATGTAACTAAAAGAGAACAAAACATAACATTTTGTGCACACATTAGCAGTAATTTGGATCAAGCCTGTTTTTGGTCCACTTCTTTGACCTCTCTGTGGGTGCCCATGCCCACCTCTCTGACAGATCCCTTGTCCACAAGATCTTCTTATTCCTTGCTGTCTGTCCTGCTTCATGTTGAAAGAAATTGCCAGTGTTTACACTCCCACTTTAACAGTATATCTACTGTGATGAACAACTGTGGTTACCACTATGTAAAATTAATTAGCAATAAAGAGTATTTTATCATGTGTGGTTACACATAATTTATATGTTTGTACAAACACACATTTTATTTCTGTAGTTCTCAAAATCCATATACTGTATATTGCTGAAATGAAAATATATATGTTTACCAAATGGTTCAGTGATTAACCATAAGGATCAGTTGGATTTAGTGCTGGTCAAATGTATTTACGCAAATCATGAGAAGCATATCAAAAGTATTGTGAGCATTGCATTGTGAAAGACAATGACTTCATATGAAAGATATTTCTTTGATGACACAATGATTAGGTGTGGTGAAAAATGAATGTATCATTGTACTAAGTCAATTGAAAATGTGATTACATGTTTGAAAAAACTGACTTTTTGATGATCTGCTTTGAGTTGTGAGGTTTTACCACATACTTGTGAAAATAGTACCAAAGCGAATAAAAAAAACTGTATTATCCAGTCAGTCCTGCTGAGGGAACAATACATTGGGTGGAATAAAACGGAGGATATATTCTGTATGGAAATAGTATGTAAATTATCTGTCAAGCAGTTTACTTGATTGTGTAAAGAGGAGGCTACTGAATGTTATGGATATTCTGGGGGAAGGTAAGTATGATGCACAGATGCAAAAAACACGTTTTACATTTTTACAAGACACAGGTTTAGGCAATGATGCCCTGCTTTGCTGGAGAAGCTGAAGTTTCAGAATAATTTGTGCAGGATACTGCAATGCACAGCAGGTGGCAGTAAAGCTCCAAAGAAGTAAGCGGCCATTTAACAAGAAGAAGAATTTTTGATTCGATCAAAAGTCCAATATGAGCGCAGATAAAACCGACGATTTTTAATACAATTCCAGTGGTTTTTCATTGTAGTAAATCTAAAGATGATTTTAAATAAAATTCAATAAAGTAAAGTATTAAGTGCCTGTAAAATGTATAGTCTTTTATTATTTTGAAACATAGGTATCTTGTTGTTTTGGAGCCTGACTGTGCTCAGTCCAAATGAACCGAATCACTTGTATGAACCCAAGTTATAAAACTGACTCCAGATCAGTTGCAGAACCCTCCGTAGCGACAAACCACTTTCGACATCATTAAAAACTCGTGTCAGCTAAAATCACGCTACTCGGTCAGTTTGGCGCGAGCTTATGAAGCACTGATTCGAAACAAACGATTCGTAAAGGGTTTGAAGCATCGATAAGTACAAACGTTTTGATCGCGACCAACAACTGTCAACAGGAGAGCATACAGTATCTCCACACTTCACAGGTAAAGTTTGCTGTCATAAGTCATCTTTTATTATACTTTGTGCAGTATTTAATGTTAACCTTCCATTTGATTTGCGTTTTGTTGTGCAACAGCACACAAAACTGTATTTAACGTTAACCTCTATACAGGTAATACTTAAAACACTTGCTGTCCGTGTACAGAATCGTTGTATTCATGCTAAAGTAAAAAACCGGCCTTTGTATCTCCCTGAACTTGCATAACCTTTAACCCAACGGCCTAACTTAAACGTGAGGACTGTAAACTGTTGTACTAAAGTCACAATAATATCAAAACAAAAGGGTTTCAGTGCATCAAACTTGAACCCCACTTTACATTATTTTCTCACTAAATAAAATTGATCTAAATAATCTACATTGGATTTGTTGTGATGACATAAAAGGATTTTAAAATTTTGTTTTTATACAATTATTATAAATACAACTAAAACGTCACACTGACACAAGAATTTCAGAGTAGGGATGCATAGCGATTATTCTATAGCAGAATAAAAGTTTTTGTTTACATCATATATGTGTAAATTGTGTATAAAAATGTGTATAGATAAATGCACACACATGCATGTGTATATATTTAAGAAATGTTTACATGTGTATATACATTTGTATATTTATGTATAGTTTATATTATATATAAATACTTAATATATAAATATATTTTTTTCTTAAAATTATACATGCATGTGTGCATATTTATATACATAATTATTATACACAGTTCACACACATATATGATGTAAAAAAAAATTTATTCTGCTATTAATCGCGATTAATTATTATGCATCCCTATTTCAGAGGCTTTGCTATGACATTTAAATTTGATGTACATCCTTTGATCATCTATGAGATTGTGAGTTTCTACACCGTGACCTCGAGTCTGATGTAAATATTATCTGAACGTACTGTTTCTATCTGAAGGCAATGTTGAAAGCGGTAACCAGGTCTCTGTGGTTAAAATCTGTCGCTGGTATAAGAATGATGTCCCACCACAGCCCCCTATCAGGAAAGGTTGCTATTGTAACTGCATCAACTGATGGGTATGCCATTGGATTTCCCATTGTTATTATTTACATTAAAATTCAGATCACATAGAGAAAAGTATGGAACCAAAATAAAACTTTCTAAGCCAATACACATTCTCTTAAGTATTAAAGTTACTAAAGCATTATTATAAATCTAAGTTAATGTAAAAATGTATTCACAGTGGCATAACACATTCAAACCCTGATTTTTTTTAGGATTGGGCTTGCGGCTGCAGAGGCCTTGGGTCAGAGAGGAGCACATGTTGTTGTGAGCAGTCGACGACAGACCAACGTTGACAAGGCTGTATCACTTTTGCGCAGTAAAAATATAAAAGTAACAGGGACCACATGTAATGTAGGAAACGCAGAAGACAGAGAGAAGCTCATTAACATGGTGAATTATTATTTATTTGACCAAATATGAATTTGGGAGGCTTTGTGATGAAAAATAAATATTTTTTTGTTGTCTCTAAATGGTTTAACTCTGAATATTTTGGTTTATATTGCAGACAGTTGAGCAGTGTGGTGGTGTGGACATCCTGGTGTCTAATGCAGCAGTGAACCCATTTTTTGGGAACATATTAGACTCAACAGAGGACGTCTGGGACAAAGTATGAAAATAGTTTTAAACGTAGTACAGATTTGTTCTTTGAAGAGATCTTAAAGAACAACATGTTATGATTATAATCCATACGTACATTTGTATAAATAATTTGACTGGCTTAACACTTAATTTTTTCAGATACTTGGAGTGAATGTAAAAAGTTCATTTCTACTGACCAAACTAGTCGTTCCTTACATGGAGAAAAGAGGGTGAGAGATGAGCACAAAGTTGTGATATAAAAAAAGTATTGCCAGTTAAAATGGTATATTTGGGCCTAATGTATGTTTAATTTCAATTGCAGAGGTGGGTCGGTTGTGTTTGTGTCTTCAGTAGCAGGGTACCAGCCAATGCAAGTATGAACCCATAAGTTACTTTATCGTTTGTTTAATCATGCAACATATTTTAGTCTTGCCAAATTACTGCTATTACAACAAAGTTGGGCTATAAGTAGTACGCATTGTGATGTATATACAGTAATAGTTATAATAGTGTAATAAACAGCAATAGAAAATACAAAACAGGATGTGTTTCGAAACATATCAACATGGGGAAGGATTTTAATAAATTTTTAGATCATACTAGGTATGGCTTTCTTATATTAAAAATGCAATATCTTATAGTAAATAAATAATATTCTAGCTCTACTTAGCTTTGATGAATTGTGCCTACGTTTTTGAAACTCTAAAAAGTGCACCCATAAAAGTAATCCATATGACCATATTCAGATGGTTAGTAGATAAATAAATAATAAATGTTAATGTCATCTGAAGTGAAACAATACATTTGTGAGATTTTGAGTGTACATGATTAATACTTGTGCTAGGCAAAGATTAATCGTGATTAATCGCATACAAAATAAAAGTGATTTTTTTTTTTGCATAATATATGTGTGTACTGTGTGTAATTATTATGTATATTTAGCCACACACACATACATTCAGAATTGTTTTTATATATATTTTTAAAATTTATATTTCATATAGAATAAATAAAAATAAATATATATACACATGTAAATGTTTCTTAAATACATGAATGTGTGTATTTGTATATACATAATAATTACACACAGCACACACTCGTATATCATGCAAAAAGTCACTTTTATTTTGTATGCGATTAATCTTTGCCCAGCACTAATTAATAAACTTGTTATTGATGGCTAAATAAGTTCAAAATATGAATTATTTTCTCTCTACAATATATTAACAGCATGGTATTTAAAATAAACCATTTAAAATTAAAGATTTTGGCATAAATGTGTCATGGATACCAAGATATTCTATATACAGTGAGGAAAATAAGTATTTAAACACCCTGCTATTTTGCAAGTTCTCCCACTTAGAAATGTTATTTTGCCGTTTGACTTTTAGGGCCTGGGCCCTTACAGTGTGAGTAAGACAGCTCTGCTTGGGTTAACTCGAGCACTTGCTCCTGATCTCGCCCACAGTAATATCCGGGTCAACTGTGTTGCCCCTGGCATCATCAAGACGCGTTTCAGCTCTGCAGTAAGGATTTCCTACACTCTTGCATTTTGTGTCTTGAAAAGGCAAAGTTCCCATGAAATTACACAATATTACCTTTAACTAAAAGTGCTTGACGTTTTATAGTTTAAAGTACTTGCTATGTGCTTAAGGAAAACTTAAACATCTAGTAAAAAAGTTTTTTTTTTTAATGTAACTGTGACTTCAGTTCTAGTCTTTAATAGAAATTACCAGTGAAACCCTTTCTGCATGTTTGAAGAATGAGTTGTGTCTTTATTCTTCTGTAGCTGTGGGAGAACGAGAATGTGCTAGAAGAAGTCCTAAAGCAGATAAGCATGAAAAGGTCTGTACATTTACTGACTTAAGGACATGAATGAAAAGTACAGTTAAAATCGTATATAAAAAGATAATAGAGGTTTGTACTGCCATATGAGTGTTTTAACTGAACAATCACACTGGCATAATGGAGTGCAGAACATTTTAATATATATATATATATAAATACATACATACATACATACTAGGACTAAGTTATATATATGATTAATAGAGTATGATTGATACTAGACTTTTTTTTAAAACATAGATTTAAAGCCTGTATGTAATTGTTACTAGTTACCAGTCATCACTACATTAATTGGACATGATATCAAATCTCATTATTTGGAATGTAGACAATACCATTCTTATGTTTTGTATCTTAATATTTTAGACTTGGGAAACCAGAGGAGATAGGCGGTGTGATTGCATTCCTGTGCACGGATGAAGCCTCATATATCACAGGAGAGACCTTTACTGTAACCGGAGGCATCAACTGCAGACTTTGAATACCAGCGGATGCTGTTCTCATATACATTAATGTGTACTGATGCAGCATGTGTACATCAGAGGAGCCGTCTGATTGTATGATTCAACACAAAAACATAATTTATGTGGGAACGCATAAATATTTTGTAATTATAATAAAGTGTTTTTTTTTTGTTGCATATTTTGTAAAAATATTTAAGTTGTTATACCTTTTCATTCTCCATACCTATGACTTTCCAATAGCACATGGTTACTAGATCATTTCAATTAATAATAGTAATAGGAACTTTTGTAAAAAAAAAAAAATTCCCTGACACCCTGACGCAGTGGCGGCCGGTGACTTCTTTTTTTCGAGGGCGCACGATGTGAAGTTCGTCAAAACATGTATGTAGCCCATCATGTGTGTTGATTATAATTTCAAAATATGTGTTCGCCGCGTCGAGTGAACCTATGTGCATCATGTGTCTTGTCAAAATAAGTGCCTGCTGCAGATACTTCTAAAGGGTTTATGATAAAAGAGACACTCGCGTTTGTCAGATACTGGGTTTACTGTTAAGGGAGTGTCTTGCGTGTATCTTTTATCATAAATGGTTTTGACGCGTGTGCAGCAGGCACTTATTTTGACAAAGCACGTGATGCACATGGTTCATGACGCAACAAACACATGACACTATGAACACATATTTTGAATTTGCGTCCCTCGGAAGAGCAGTCACGAGCCGCCACTGGATAAATGTAGAAATGTCCATTATTGGTTTAGACCAAGATAACACAATTCTTTTATTATTTGTGAACTTCAAAAGTGGACTTTACGGAGTACAAAAGTAGCAGACAAAATTCTTTATTAAAAAAAAAGAATGCACTTATAATAACTATTCCACATGATACAAATAAAATATAATCACAATATATTTAATATATGACAATTATTAATGCTCATACTATCTAAAAGTGTAGTATAGAGGAAAACGACAAGCTATTTATAATAGTAAAAGTAGTTACCATGTAACTAAATCAACATTTGTTTCCAGGTGACACAATGTCTCTGTGATAAAACCCTGGATTCCAGAACTCCTGTAGAGTCGGCACATACGTGCCATTCTTTGTCTTGCAATAGCGCTGTGTGAACACCTGACAAATAGGAAAAGTCACAAATGAAATTACACAAAAATTATTTGGAAAACTTTTTTGTTACTGGATAGCGCGTTGCTTTGGATTCAACGTGCAAAAACAACAGTGACATCTGGTAAGGGTTTTGCTGCAGTGCATCCCAATTCACCTACTTACACCAAGCCCAAAAAGTATATACTTTTAGTTGGTTCAGCTTTCACATGCTGCTAAGCACTAAAAGAGAGGACGGGTCTAAAGAGAGACACAGACCCTTGAGCTCTGTAAAACTGATCTTGAGTTTTGAATGACTTTCTGTTTGACACATAAAGCAAGTCATAATTGCATTGTTGGAGATAGTAGAGATTTTGTAAATTTCTATTTGTAAAATATTTTGAGTAAATATGAGGACTGTGATCTGCCAGAGAGGAGGGGTGAATGTTGTATATAAACGGTATACAACTTTAATCCAAGCTTTTTATGTGTGTTTGTTAACGTATAGTTTTTTATGTTAATGTTTGAGATTAATAATCTTGTGGTTTTGCAATACATTAGCAATACAGCAATACATTAGCAATACAGACACCATTTAATCTTTGTGTTGTGCAATTGTAGATTGTAATGTGAAATATGTAAAGATAAATAGGCCACGTACACACTGCAAAATTTGGAAGTGATTTAAACATTGGTTTATAATGTTGAATTATTGTTCTGTAGCTGCGTCCCAATTCAGAGGCTGTATCCTCTGAAGATCAACGATTCACAGCAGTACGACTAAATGCTTGTGAGCCGTTCTAAGATTAGTCTGGCCTTCGAACTGGGACGCAGCTTAAGTGGAATGGGCAAATGAGTCCACGCACATACCTGAATGTCTCTGATTTGCTAGTACTGCTCCTGAAGTGAGGACAGACATCTCAGACGAGCTGTCAGTGTCCAAAAGAGAGTTGCATCATTGAATTAACAACTACTTGTTCAGTATGGATCTTGTCGCTGTATAAACACACTGTGTACATAACATTCAAAGACGAGCAGTATGTACGTGGCCACAGGTAATCATAACACCTTATTTTCTGTGTTATACTCCCATGAGTGCCATAACAAACCTTTCTCTTCACTTTCTCTGATCTTTCATCATCAGAATCGACTATGATTTCTCCAGACGAATCAGCTATGGAAGATGGTGTTTCTAAAAAAAAGAAATCAATATAGTTTTTTGGCCAAAAATGACTAATGAGCCATAAATGGGAAAAAAAATGGTTACCTGGACTAGCCATTGGAAAACGCAGAACAGGAGGAATACATGGAGAGCACTCAGATGACCTTAAAAAAAGCCATTCAGACAATTAAATGGGAAGTATTCTCTCAAGCAACACAACATCATAAATCCATAGCATTAGAGTACTAAAAACTTAAATTATTGACGACTTTTAACTTTTGTGTTATCATTAACTATAGTACTATTACATGCCGTATACATTTTTATGTTTATATACCTTATAAAAATTCTGTTTTCTAGTCTACTCATATTTACTACTTACGGTTTATTGATTGCACTCCCCAGGTACTTTTCAGGTGTCGGAGTCCAATCCACAAAGTTCCTCTTCCGTTTCATGGAGTGACTGTTTCCTGCTGTGGATACGTCCCGAGTTTGGCATGGAGATTTTGCTGCATCTTGCTCATCAGGCAGATGGACAGGTAGATTGCTGATCTTCAATCTGGGAATAACAACTCTCACTTGGCGCTTCATACAAGAAACGAGAAGAGCACTTAAGTTTGCCTCTTCCTCCGAGCAAATGCCTTTGGAGTTTTCTTCAGATGAATTTCTCCTAACACCTCCATCTTCTTTTCTATTTGTGATCTTTCCTTTTGTCTTTCTTTTTGGTACGTCATTCCCCTCACTACGTTTTTCGTCTTCACTCCTTTTGTTATTGCTGTCTTCTCCTTCTGTTTCACTGCTTGATGACTGACTGACGACTGTGACTAACATATTACCAACAACATACTCATTTTGTGCATCCTCCTTTTTTTTAGTACATGATCTGAGTTTGGTCCTCATATTTACTGAGGTCTCTGAAGCCTGGTCAATTGGTTTTGCTGAACTGGATGTTACAGTCTTATTGGTTACGGTGTTTATTTGATTGGAAATTGATCCAATCACAGGTGCAATCTGTGATAGATCTCTTGCTGATCTACGAGTGGTTCTGGGCATCGACAGGGCTGGACTAATGACTCTGTTAGACTTGGGAGTGGATTCTGATTGGACCGTCTGCTGCACTCTGCCAGAAAGAGGGAGGGAAAGGGATGATAGGATCGAGTCACCAGTGGAAGACAGAAGAGATGCTGTCACAGGAAAAAAACAACAACACAGGGAGGGGCAGGAAGGAAGGAAGGAAGATGTCAGTATATCTAGGTTCAACGTTGTACTTACTGACATACAACTAGATGATTGTTATACCTGAGCCGAGGTGTCCGAGACATTTCTCGTGTTGCAGCAGAGTCCTGAGGAGCTGGGGCTGTGAGGCAGTGCGAGCACACTCCTCCAGAACAGCAGGGGCACCGCTGAGCCATGACACTGTCTGAAATGCACAGGATTTTGTTTTCTCTCACTTATATTGTACTGTTCTGTCTAAGAGGCTGTTTACACCTGATATTAAGATGCATTTTGGTCGATCGGATCACAGAAGACGGCACTAACTACAGGTGTGAAACATTTTGAGCTTATCCACGGTTAAGTGAGTTCATGGTGAGTTGGTCACAAGACAATAAAAGAAACAAGTTACTTTTTAAAATGCGTTATCATATTATTTTAGTTAAAACTCATAAATAACTACAAATAACTAATGTTAGGGAAATCTGTTAATGTTTTGTTGCACGTTTCTGAAATAATAATAAAAAAACATTAGCCGATATATCGCAATACAACAAACATTTGTATCGGTATCGGCATTTAAAATCCTTTATCGGTCGGGCTCTAGTTCAAACAGCCACATAAGACCGCCTACTGATCTAACGTGATGCACCAAGCACAAAGTTTATCCATCGGTCGTGACTTCTAGTGCGAGCCAACAGTGTAAAGCACTATTTTGAGGCTTTTATTGATAAAACTGAAGTGGCTGCTCTCTGCCTCTTTAATTTTTGTTTCATTTTGCAAGTGTTTGAAAGTTGCACAAGCTTATTTCATCAGTTGCGCTGAAATATCAGAGAAAGCTCTTACATATACATGTACAAAACTCTGTGCAGCATGTTTACTAACAACACAAGCCGCGAGTCTTACTTAATACTAGTTTGTGTCAATTTGATCCCAAAAGCAGAGGGACTCGCCCACAGACCACCAATCAGTAATCAAAACAGAAGTGGTCGAAATTGCACAAAAGAGATGAATTAACATATCAGGGGTAAACGTCTCTCTTGTCAACTGGCAATCCGATTGACCAAAAAAGGCATCTTATTACCAGGTATAAACGGCCTGTAAATATTTATTATAATATTCACATATTTGCAAGTGACAGAAAACATGACAGAAAAATATCAAACAAACATAAAGAGGAAAAAATATGGGCATTGTTTTGATATGTAAATTTTTACCTGAGCAAGGTCTGGAACAGGCAACAGTTGATCCAATCTTATTAGAAACTCCCAAAGTAGTTTCTCTAGACTGGCTACATAGTTTTCTCCATACTGTTGATGAAAATCCTCCTGAAGTCCAAGTAAAAATAAATTGAGTATTAGTGGTCAAATAGCTGATGCTTGAAACTATATGGGTTAGGGGCCAATTACAGTTATTATGTGCTAATACTTCCTTATACTAATTTCCTTATACTTTAATAAAAATAATATTTGTTCTCGGGTTGGGCGGTATGGTGGTATATACGGTTACAGCGAGATAAAATGTTAGCATAAGTGTTACTCATAACAAAAAGTAATATCATAATAAGCACCAGTGAATCCACTGCGTGAATGTGCATGTTAAAGGAATAGTCTACTCATTTTCAATATTAAAATATGTTATTACCTTAACTAAGAACTGTTGATACATCCCTCTATCATCTGTGTGCGTGCACGTAAGCGCTGGAGCGCGCTGCGACGCTTCGATAGCATTTAGCTTAGCCCCATTCATTCAATTGTACCATTTAGAGATAAAGTTATAAGTGACCAAACACATCAACGTTTTTCCTATTTAAGACGAGTAGTTATACGAGCAAGTTTGGTGGTACAAAATAAAACTTAGCGCTTTTCTAAGCGGATTTAAAAGAGGAACTATATTTTATGGCGTAATAGCACTTTTGGGAGTACTTCGACTCGCCTGAAAAGTCCGCTCCCCTTCTCACTCTCATAATGGGAGAGGGAGGGTGTTACTGCGCCGAGTCGAAGTACTCCCAAAAATGTTATTACGCCATAAAATATAGTTACTCTTTTAAATCCGCTTAGAAAAGCGCTACGTTTTATTTTGTACCACCAAACTTGCTCGTATAACTACTCATCTTAAATAGGAAAAACGTTGATGTGTTTGGTCACTTCTAACTTTATCTCTAAATGGTACAATTGAATGAACGGGGCTAAGCAAAATGCTATCGAAGCGCTCCAGCGCCCACGCGCACGCACACAGACGACAGAGGGATGCATCAACAATTCTTAGTTAAGGTAATAACATATTTTAATATTGAAAATGAGTAGACTATTCCTTTAATGCAAAACTATGATGATAATAATAACCATCGTCAACTATCGTCATGAAAGCCTGCTATTGGCGATACCGTACTTTCCGGACTATAAGCAGCATCATTCAAAAATGCGTCATTAAGATGAAATAACATATATAAGTCACAGTGGACTATTTGTCGCGTTTATTTAGAAAATTATTTTACAAAATCCAAGCCGAAGAACAGACATTTCATCTGGAAAGGCAAGTTATTCAACTAAACAATAACAGACAGAACAGAAGGCTGAATAGATGTCTGTATGTTAAAGTAATTTTATCAGTTATTTAAACGATAAACCATAGCATACACTATGCCATTTGAAAAACAACCAACATATGTAATATTCTCAAACTTGATCAAATCCCATACCCTTTAAATTACTGTCAAAACTAAAACATTATTCTGCAGACTATCTCCGACTTGGGGCAACTAATACAGATTTGCAACAACTGTAGCAAGCTTTTGGGTTAAAGTTGAGTTGAGCAATATAATCTACTTTTTTACTACCTTAAAGAATTGTTGTCTGGCAGCTGGGCTCTTTAGGAGAGAGTGTACGAGGGTGTGGAAATTGCGTTTAGCTTCCTCCACCTTCTTATCCTTCCTCTGCGTATAAGAGACATATGTAGGAATATATGAATGAATGCAACTACTGTGAACCTATATGCAATACAACTCAATGTATTTTCTTAAGAAACTGGATGAGACAAGCAAGGAAAACACAAAAATCTTTGCACTAGTGTTTGGCCTGCACTCACCCTGCCGCTGTCGATTGAGAAAGCTTGCAGCCTGTCTAACTCCTGGAGGACATGCTCAGCATCAGGAGGATCAGATTGAAGTTCTTCAAGGATCAACTGTAGAATAAAACGCACATGTTTTAGCATTTAGAGAAATTATAACAGCATTAAAGGTACAAGTTTACGATCAGAGATTACTTCACTGAAGCAAAAAACATACGGGGAAAATGTGGTACTACATACTACAATGGACAAAACAACAGCCTGATGATGAGAATAGTTTGAATGGTATAAAAGTTGGCAAAATCAGGTAACTGTTGAACTTTTCATCTTTTGCTTAACTTAACTTTCAGTAATCTTACCAGTGCCCGCAAACCCAATGAAAGCCTGGCCTGATGTCTATAGTGGAGCAACCCAGGTACAGTTTCACAGATTGACGTTACAGTCTCCTCCAGTTTCCCATAATGCACTGCATCCCTCTTCTGCATAACTTTCCACATGGATGCAGAGAGCAGGCGCAGAGGCGGAGCTATAAGCCGCATAGCTGACAGGGATAGAGACGCATCTGTTGCGAAGAAAACACATTTACATTAGGACACAAGCAAACATTTCAAACAGTCTTAACTATATTAAAAAATGAGTCTCCAACTAACATTACGCACACGCAGATAAACTTATTAGGTATATTCTATAAGCATTTTCTGTTTTAGATTGAATATTACGTACACAAATCTGACTGAAATGTCATTACGACTATAATACTATAGTAAGTTACTATAATTTTGTTCAATAAAACTAAGTTAGTTCGTAAATCAAGCACGTCTATGTACTTGACAGGGAACCCCTTTACGTTAAAACGGTCACAAGAGGACTGTAGATTGTCATATTTTTATGTCGTGTCACATGCCGTCATGTTTAATTTTGAAGTAATAATTTTGTGAAACCTAACATCAAGTCTCATCATATTCCGTAATGTAGATGGCATCACAAAAGAAAACTGTTGTCTACTCGAAGAGACGCAATCATCTTCAAAACATTACTTTTAACGTTACAGCTCTAACGTTTAACTTACGTTAGATGCTTTAATTTAGCTCTCTGTAAGTTAATTCTTCGATTAGAGCTAACTTACTTTGCATAAACTCACCTTCACTTTTAGAGTTCTTTGCGGTTGTCATCGTCTTGACAGTCCAGACAACAAAGCGATCAAGAGTTGTGCAAGCAGCTTAGTATTTAACTAGTTTATATCCTACAATTTATCAAAAAAAAAGACGACTCGTCTAAAACATAATTGTAAAGCGCAACTGTAACAACAATCTCATATGTCGTATATGTATTTTCCTAATTATTTAAAAGCAACAATAGCACAAAGAGACCGTCAATATAAAAATACTGCTATTCGCGGAAAAATCCACTTCTCGCGCCAAAGTGACGAAACTGCTGTTTCCGGTGTGAAGTATACTAAAAGTCCTAGTGGGTAAGTAGACAAGTGTTTTGTTTTTTATTATGTTTGTTAAATTGTTTTCCTATTATTGTACGTTTTAACTAATGCTTTTTGAAAAATTTATTTAATGTTTTGCTCTTTTAGTTTGATATTTTGAATTAAACGAAACGTTGTGCCTTCGTTGTATGTTTAATAATTTAAAAAAACTAGATAAATTAGCGCAATCCGTTATTAGAATAGTAGATTTTCAAGATAATAAAATAGATAAAAACAGTTGTTATATATTTAAAAAGCAAAACTTTATACAATGTTTCGATTAAACTTTTTTTAAATGACATTAGTCTGGTCAATATCTAAATATGCTGTTTGTTTGTTTTTATTATAGAGGTTTAAAGTGTCCTTATCTCATTGGTTGTCATCGTAAAGTGGAATTGTGGTTGTGTTTTTGTAAGGTTTCAAAATAAAGGTCTTCTCCATTATTTCTGAGATTTCATAGGGCTTTCAAATGCAGTTAATATTTAGATTGAGGTGGTGTCAAGAGGCAATTTCAGACCAATCTTCTTTATTCTTAAGGAGAAAAAAGTTTTTTTAAACATATAACTTAGTACTTACATTATTTAAACTAATTGATTACCATCAGTGCCAGGCAATATTGACATTTTCAATCAAAAACAAAAATAAGGGTTAATTCAGTAACATTTTGGGGTCTAAACCCAAACCTTCGCTCCTACACACATACCTACCGTCATAGAAGAGACCTTGCCCAATGACACACACTATCAGACTTATCATCCAGCAAAGTCAAAGTCCACCTGGCCACAACAACAGTACACATTTTACAAAAGATATTCTCCACCTGCTCTGACTAAGTATTACCAGTTTACTTCAAACAGTGATTTTAACGTAGAAGGGAGTGTAGACAACTAAAGCAAAATAAGTAGAGAAGCAAGTGGACTAAGGCACTTACCATGATGGAAACAACATCCTCTCTTTTAAAGTCAGTATATCAACATACTGACATCAATTTGTAAATATTCAGCATTGTTATTTATAATAATCATCTTGTATGTAAACCAAAAACCACTTCAAAAATATTTGTAAACATTTGAGATAAAAAAGAAAACTATGTACATAGTTTTGTTTAAATGTTTTGTCAATGTTCTTAGTGTTTAGACATCGGCCTTTATCCTGTCTTTCACAAGAAATTTGTTTCACCACATTGTCTCACTAAAGAAAAGATCTAAATGTCATACAGTGTGATTACAGCTCAGTCATATTTCGGAGAAGATCTGGAATATTAAATGATGTTCTTTCCTAAAAACCAACCATAATTCGATCTCTCATTTTTTAAAGTCAGTGTCTAGACGGGTTTGGGCTCCTCCTCAGCGTCCATTCAGAGTGTGTTCCTGGAACAGAGAGATTAAAAAAGGAGTCACTGCAGGAACTTTAGAGGAGCTAAAAGAGAAGGTTAGTAGTGGGGTTATCCATTAGCATTGATGGGAAAATGTATGAGTTTTTAAACGCAAAGGCTAATGCCTAAAGCTCAATTCAACTGATCATGTTTTCCTGTTGTGCAATATGTTTTTCCACTCATCCAAGTGGCTTCATCGGTTGAAATGAAGGTTAAGAAAACAGAGACAGCAGTTTTAAAATGGATGACTCTTTCATTTCTCCATTTTAGCAATTATAGGCAAAGGATGGCTACTTTAAAGGTGCAGTGTGTAATTTTTAAAAGGATCTCTTGACAGAAATACTAAATAATATACAAAACTATATTATCAGGGGTGTATAAAGACCTTTTAATAATGAACCATTATGTTTTTATTACCTTAGAATGAGACGTTTTTATCTACATACTGAGGGTCCCCTTACATAGAAGCCGCCATTTTGTGCCGCCATGTTTCTACAGAAGCCCTTAATGGACTAAGTGTTTTTACTAAGTTGTCTCCGATGATGGCATGTTTGTCCCGTGGCGGATACCGTAGCTTCTCTATGTGTTTCAAAAGTGAGGAGTGAGCAGTGGACTGAGCCTTTGGTTGCAATTCGCTACCTCACCACTAGATGCCGCTAAAATTAACACACTGCACCTTTAAGAGATGATAACATAGCTTTCATCACAGCATAATTCCCATAGTTATGTTTTTCTTACTTTAAAAACAATCTGGAAAAATATAAAGAATGTGTCAGTCAGTAACTGTAATAGTGATAGTAGTTAACCTCCTAAGACCTGGATGTCCACATACGTGTATAAATATTTATTGGTTCTTCCTAATCCAATATAGCTGGAAGAAATCTGAAATAAAAGACAAACCAAAGCTAGGGTCTTAGGAAGTTAATTATGCCTCATGTTTTAATTAAGGGGTAATTTCTGTTATAACCAAGTTTTCTAGAAATCCTACAATGACCTTGAAAACTATAGGAACCATCACAGACACATGCAAAACAACAAAAGGATGTACATTTTGTATACTATAATAATTTTCAGGACCTTAAACATTGTAGGATGATTTCATATAAGTAAATATTCTGGCACATGTAAATGTGGTGTTATTTTTATACCTCAGGCAGGACAGGTTCTCTTGATATCTAATGTGCTGACCTTGGTGTGTGAGGAGGATGGGACAGAGGTTGACTCAGATGAATTTCTCACTGTCCTACCAGACAACACCGTTTTTATGGGACTGAAACCTGGAGAGACCTGGAAACCTCATCCTGTATGTTTATTTCATATATTCGACATCTAGAAATATTTACTCACTATTCATTCTATTGACTATATTGGTTAGTGCTGCAATCATGACTTTGTTCTGTAGACCACAAATCCGGAAACTAGTTAGCATTGTTGCACTTCCCGTTCCCTCTTCCGAAAGTCATTAGGTTCTTTGAATCAGTAATTTACTTTAAGGAAAATGCAGCATGTAGTTTAAACAACTTAATTTTGCAAGTCAATTCTACCCACTTTTTAAGTGTTGACTTGTGATAAGTTGACATAACTTAGAAAAACAAGTTGACATTTTTTTTACTTAATTTGTTAAGTTAAAGTAACAAAAATAGGTAAGATAAAAACATTTACAGTCTATTTTTACTTTCTAACAAGTTTCTACATGGGAGATGTTATCGGGGACATTAAAAATAATACACCACATTGGCACAATTCCCAAAGTATTTTGAGATTTAACCACAGGTGAACATGTTTTTAATAAAGTTTAAAAGAATTGTCATGAGCTTGGTGGTGGTATCGTTGAAGTCCAGCGACCATGGTGTAGTTAGAGCTTAAAGGCGGAGTCCCCGATGTTTGAAAAACGCGTTGGAAAAGGAGACGGGCCGACTACCAAAACACACTTATAGCCAATCAAATCAAATCAAATGCCGGGTTGCGTATGTGTTGGGCGGGTCTATCAACAGAAGGTCCAGATTCTATTGGGGTAGGGGCATGTTTGTTTAGGTGATTTCAAATATCAACATTGGCTTTCAAACATCATGGACTCCGCCTTTAAGTTTTGACTATGGAAAAATCCTATTGGCTTTTTGTTGAGGGAACCAGGTGGTGATCATTTCTGGGTTGGCCTACAACATTGTCATACCAGCAGCACACTATTGGATAATGGAAATATCACCAGCATTGAACCTTATCACACATCACACCATCAGGCAAATATAATTGGCTGTTTATGCATATGACATACTAAGTAATGTGCTATACTTATCAATGTTTTAGTCTCATGCTGTGGTTAAGTAATACATCAAGCATCACGTGTTTTTTATATTGATTGTGCAACATAATGGCCTAGTTTCACAGAAAAGGCTTTGTTAAAGCCAGGACAAGGTCTTAGTTAAATAAAGTTTTTTTAAGCATAAAAAATAGCTGTAATTATGCAGCTGGTTGCCAGTAACTTACTGTAGAAGATAAAGACTGAAAATGTTTCATGTTCATTTAACTTTGAACAAACTGTTGCCAGTAAATAACATGCATGTAAAATCTACAGTAAGTTACTGGCAACCAGCTGCCAGTAATACTGTAATTTCTACATACATTTTTTACAGTGTGCCTTAGAAAAAGACCTTACTGGTGTGTATCTTGAGAGAAATTAGTTTCATTGGCATATTTTAAGATCTGTAATGCAAGTTATTTTCAGTTGTTGGGGCTAGCTTTAAGCCTTTTCTGCAAAACCAGGGATGTGTTAAAGCCGGTTAAAATTATAATTTTTTATAAAGAATGATCATACTGTTCATAAAATCATCCGGCTGTGTCCAGTATGTCTATTATATTGTTCAGAACCGTATCTAATCTGTTGCTTCTATAGTTACATCAAAGGAGTGGTTATAAACCAGCTGACGACAAGCCAAGGACAGGAAGAGACATTGCTCAAGTCACCTTTGATCTTTACCGTACAAGCCCCAAAGATTTATTTGGCTCACTGAACGTGAAAGCCACATATCAAGGGGTCTACTCTGTCAGTGCCGATTTTCAATGCCTGGGACCAAAGAAAGTCTTGAGGTAAACAGGAATAAAAGTCATTTCCAGACATTGTGCGGCCATACAGATAATAAATACTCTAAAAGTAAAGTTTAGTGTCTCTGGTCATAAACAGAATTTATTCTCTCACCATGATTTTCTTTTGATCTCCCTTTAACTTTAAGGGAGGCCCTTAAAATGATGTCAGCTCTCCTTCATGCTGCTGGTTACCTGCTGATCTCATCTGCTAATGTGATTCGCCGTGTCATCCAGGGGGCGGATTTTCTTGACGCTCAGCAAGGCAAACCTGTCACTCACACGGCGTACTGGAAATAAACTAAGAGATGTATCTGTAGAGGCACTGTAAATGGAGAGATGTTTATCTTTGTGTATATTTTCTTAGACACTGATTTGTTACCGCTTCATTTGCAGATTGTTTCTTTGCTATGGCGATAACTGTATATTCACCGAAAAATGCTAATGTTTCTATGAAAACAGACCTTTTAGAGTAATTTTAAGTTTTCTTTTATTATTTCAGGATTACTCAATGTTTGCAGAAATAGATTCTATGGTTTTGACCAGTGTTGGGGCTTAATTGGCGTTACGCATTACAAGTAACATACATTACCTAATAATAATATTACTTTTCTGAAATAACGTGTAAAGTAACGCATTACTTTTTAAATCTACACATTAATATTTTAGTTACTTTTTCAAAAAAGTAATGCAAGTTACTTTTTTAGTTTAATTAATTCAATTAAAAAAAATAATGTACTGAATTAAACTAAACGTAGTCACATTATGCACTCTATGCGTACACGCCTGTGTGGGAACAGTTTGAGTCAGAAACTGAGATGGCAAGTGATAAAATAAATTTTTGTGATAAAATATGCAATTTCTGAATGCAGAACTTTTCAGTCATAAAAAACACCTGCAAGGCCTAAAAGAGGTCAAGCCTCAGCCAAGAAAATGTAATGCAAAAGTAACTAAAAAGTAACGTAAGCATTACTTTCCATGAAAAGTAACTAAGTAACGCAATTAGTTACTTTTTTGGGAGTAACTTAATATTGTAATGCATTACCTTTAAAAGTAACTTTCCACAACACTGCTTTTGACCCTTTTTGGTAAAGTCCGCTCTATTATCACATATAGTGAAATGTTTATTATTTTATGTGCTAGACTACTGTATGATAATGTAAATAAACGGATGTGTTCATGACAGTGAATGAGTAAAACAGTAATATATTACATTTAATATAGGATTGTTTTAAAATCTATTTATTAAAACCAAATTTGTACAAAGAGCTTGGGCACAGATAAGGACAGTCTCTATAGTCAATTCACTCAATGCATAAACTATAATAAACTGTCATTTAGTACTACAAGATTTTATTTATCATTTATTTAAACAAAACACATTGGGTCAGTTTCCTGGACAGGGTTTAAGTTTAATCCCAGACTAAAATGCAAATTTGAGTTGTCTTAACTGAAAACAGCGTGCACTCACTCACATATATTTAAACATATTAGTGCCATCGTTTTGTCTCGGTATGCACACCCGTAATGTTTTTTGTAAGGTATGTTTGTATAAACTAAATAGTCCTGAATGAATTTAAACCCTGTCTGGGAAACCACCCCGTTATGTTTGGGAAAAAAATAATCAAGTAAAGAAATTAGTATGTTATATCAGCACGCTGTTTTCATCAAAGAATCCTTAATGTTGTATAGAGAACTTTCGATCGAAAAAACTGTAGTTCTGCTTAAAACCTTAAATACAACTGACCTTTGTAAAAGCAAACATATACATATCCAAGCTTTAAGTGCAACTAAAAAAAATGAAATGCAAACATGCACTCGCTCCGTTGAATCACAATGAATAAACCGATGCAACAAGCTACAAAACAAAATACATTTTACAGTCATTCAGTGCATTGCTGCACGCTATTTTATTTCAATTACTTTTAGGTACATATTCTAATACTAAGTAAGTAGTTTTGATTCAAGTAAGATGCCGAGTTTAGAGATACGTATTGCATAACAATGTTGTGAGAGGTGCCTGGATCATAACATTAATTTTTGGGTGCCGAGACGGTTAAGGGAAAACAAAAAGGTTGAACTTTTTGTGTAACATCTTTGGCAGCGATGTGGAATTCAGCTTCCACCTATCTGCACAGCTACAAATGCCTTCATGAACTGACTTTGCTTATCAAGTCAAAAGTTCACCCTCGGGCACTACTGGGGCATTTCCTCTAAAGAGTTCAGCCCACGTAATGGGAGCACCACTTCCGCTTCCATTCATAAAAGCTGAAGCTCCCGAGCCCTCTAGTAAGATTTTACTCCGCATAGTCTTCCCGTTCTTTTTCTGCTGTTGGGTTATGACCTCAATGATGCGTTGTCTCTCCTGCGATGTCATCCATCGCATCTGATTGTGTTTGATGTGGTAACGCGTGTCTCCGTACCACTGAATAATCTCAGTTTTCGTCAGGCCCGTCTTCTGCTGTAGAATCAAGTAGTCGTCACTTGTCGGCCACTGGCAGAGAAGGAAGCTCTGCCTCAAAACTTCCAACTGTTCCCTGGTTTTCTTTCGAAGTCGCACATTTGGTTCTACTCGGCCTTGATGGAATGATGGAGAGGGCGAAGGAGAAGGGGAAGTGGAGCGTTCTGCCGATTGTTGCCGAGTGGAACTTTTGCCGTCCTCAAACTCACCTTCATCACTTATTTCCTGTACGGTCTCATCTAATTGGTCAACTTTTTCCTCATTATCATCCACACCCACATCGAAATCAAACTGCTCCTCAGTGTTATCTGCCTCGCTGCTACAGAAACTGCCACCAGGTATAGATTCATCCCCTAGCTGTTCAGCTTGCTGCATTGCGAGATTGTGCTTGGCAAGCTTGGCCAGCCAAGCTCGGCCATTCTTGCGAAGCTGGTAGCGGCTGTCGGCAAACCATTTACGAATTTCACGGCAGCTCAGTCCGGTCGCTTTTAGGAGGCGCTGGACTTCGGCATCGGAGGGCCAAGACTTCCGTACAAAACTTCGGCGCAGGGCCATCAGCTGAGCTTTGGTTTTTTTCCCTGGCAAGCTTTGGAACGACTGGGGAAGAAGCTGAGCTGCGGTGTGTTGGTCATTCATTACCATGTATGGTGGCTGTCCATAGGAACTAAAAACCTGTACTCTGGTATTCTGAGGGGTTACATTTGTACTGCCACTGTGCAAGTGGGAATTCATTTGAGGAACTTGGTTTAAAAGATCAACACCATTATTAAACACAACATTTGTATTAGGCAACTGCCGAACACCGTTGTCGGACTGAGAGGTGATATTATTCTGGCTAACATTGAAGCGATGTTGGTCATTGGTAGTGTGTTGAGGAACACCGTGGCTGGGTTTAGGTGTGTGGTCTCTCTGTTGTATGTGGGTCTCTGCCACAGCTGGCTGTTTTGAAACCTGCTGCATTTCATCTGGCCTTCTCCTGACATTTCCTAAGTAATCCTGCCGTTCACCCTCCTCATCGTTGAGATCCTCACAATCCTCTCCTGCTGTTCTTTTCTGAATGTGCCAAAGCTTGCGCCGTATGTCACGAATGTCATCATCACCCCAGCTGATTCCGTAACGCACCCGTTGCATCATGAACCACGCTTTCACTCGGTCTGCTGGTAATGCGCACTTCCGAGCCAGAGCACTCGCCTCCTGCGGCGTGGGGTAGGGAAACTCGTTAAACGCCTCCACAAGATCAGACACAGCATCCAGTTCCTGGATCTGCTCGGAGCGCACCCAAATAAGCTTCAATCCTTCTGATACCAATGGCAGACAGACCAGGTTAGTCTTGTTATGGGTTGGTGTGCCAAGCACAGTTTGACCCCTGTGGCATGCATGCTTAGGCATTAATGCAGGAGATGAGCCTTGCGTGGCTTTGGGATCAGGAGAGATGTCCATCCCGTCTTCCCGTTCCTGGGCCTCTATGGAGGATGAAGTTTCATTTGAGTCTTCAGTGGTATTAAGTGAAGCGGATTCGGATCCCTCAGATGTGGCTGCCTGAAGGTGAGAAAACAGGAGTATGAATACAAAATGCATAAAAGCAAATGCAACATGACCATACCACTAAAGCCAAACACACACAATATGACTGAAATATAACTGACTGAAGACATCACCCTACATTCACTTCTCACAGACTCACAGTCTTGGTGTTGGTTGTACACTACACAATTGACATCACATCCTTCCCCTTGGATTAATGTAGGATAACAAAAATAAATGTAACCATTTTTTTTTTCAAATATAATTATTCTTCAAAACTAAATTGTCTAGGGGACCATCTCAAAAAAACACACCAGTGGTTGTCTAATGTAGAACTAGATGATAATTGACGTCATCCACGCAAGTCCACACATACACACGCAGGCATGCATTCACTCAACTTACTTTATTATTAGCAGGAGTCGACTGTGACCTCGGCACAATCAGGCAGGCTGACTCCTCATCATTATTACCATCATCTTCGTCATCCACACCTCCACGCTCCTCCTCTTGTGTATTGCATCTGTCGCTCCTCAGCGAGCTTGTCTCCGGAAAGCTAGTAACCGGGTGAGCGGCGTGAAGATGCTGACTGAGGCATTTAACGTCTATCGCTTTATAACCACAAATCCGACACTCGTAAGCATCTTTAGTCGTCACTTCGGTGTCCACCTCGATTTCAGTACGAGTCATCGGCTCTGGAGGTGAGGCGGGCGCGCTCTCGAGCTGCGGAGCTGCGCATCGCTCCATCGCTATCTGTGCACGGCTGAGCAGAGACGCAATACATATAACCAAAACGATAAACAGCAACTTTACAGCAACATTTTAAGCTTGTAACGGTGTCAAAGATGCAACTACGTTCACTTGAATAAATAGGTCAATTTTACCAGGCAAAAGTTGGAGAATAAATCCTAAACCATGGTCACGCTGGTCTGAGACAAAGACTGCTTAGCAAAACGAGCTAACCCAAGAGCTTGTCGTGTTGACTTCACACAATCCCGTTAAAAGTAAACCAATCAGCTCGGAAGCAGAACGGTTTATTTTTCTTTCAGAAAGACAATGACTTAAGAATGTTGACATTTAAAAGCTTATTGCCCTGGCAATCGCTATCGCATTTGGGTCGCACTGCTGAAAGCTATCCCACAGGTTTGGTTTGTCGCATCCTTGAAAGTGAAGCTGGAGTTTAGTTTGCTTCAAAATAAAAGTTCCCTAACGCTTGGAAACACGTCAGAAAAAAATAAGGAAATTTGTCTCTTCAATAAATCAGAAAATTCTTTCTTGTTTAGGAGCATGTATCGGTATGATTAAAGGATCTGTAAATCGATCAAATATATTTATATTTCTTTATATATATAAAAAATCACAAAAATACATTTTTTTAAGGAAAGAGCTTTTTCATGCAATACAGATGCTAATAGTGATTAAAACGAGGAATAAGGGAAATTTTTATATCATAATTCATTTACATTTATAAGTTTAGGAGTTGTAGTGAATGACAAACATTACAGACAGCTTTAGAAGTGCTGTAAGAGTTAGATTGCAGCGTTGTGATGGAAAAGTAGTAGTCTTCATGCTAGAATCGCGATGAATAAAAGTTTTTGTTTACATCATATGTGTGTGTGTGAACTGTGTATAATAATTATGTATATACACATGCATGTATCATTTTAAGAAAAAATATAAGTATTTATAATTACAATTATTACAAATGTATATACACATGTAAACATTTCTTAAATATATACATGCATGTGTGTGCATTTATCTTTACAAAGTTATTATACACAGTTCACACATATAGGATGATAAAAAAAAATGTTATTCTGCTACAGATTAATTGCAAATGAAGCCAGCACAATTTTACATGATGTTAGCATGATTTAGCATGAACCTAACATTATGCAAACATAATTTAAGTGCTTTATTAACCCCAGGAATCTTAATCTGTAAAAAAATGAACTCCTCTCTATCTATCGTCTGCACAAACAAAATCAGAGTTTAAGTGTACATTATTTTGACAGTTGCAGTGGTTACTGAATCAATTAACACATCTAAAACACTGAAGATTTTCTAATGACACTAGACAGTATATATTAAAAAGGTCTGCCATTCTTATGTTAAAATGATACAGCAGCACAATTTTTTAACTCTGTTAAAATTCACTACCATTATAGAAGTTCAATGTTGCCCTGTGGTTGCGTAACTAGCGTTTCTATAAGTGTGGTTGTCTGTGATATTCTGGAGTGTAGATGTGTCTCTCTTGGGTCTCTCATTCAGTGCATTTTCAATGCATTTTGTTTTTTTCACCAGGCAAAGATTCTGATCGCATAGACATTTTATAACACATTTCTGAAATATGCATATCCATGCATGCACTGTATACAGCAAAGCTTAATACATGGTAAAATGTTTAAGTCTTTATGAGCAATAGTTGTTTTGTCTTAGCAATAATTAAAATTGTATATCTTTGGTGTTAATTTAAAAATTTTGTTGTTGTTAGTTAAAAAATGTTAAACATTTAAAACTACAAAGCTCATTTGTAGACTACTGAAATTATGTCAACTGTGTAGTGTGGCTAGCATGCATATACAGCCGTGGAAAAAATTCAGTCCAGTGTCTGTTGAGTTTTAACAAAAGCAAACCTCGGGAGTGACATAAAGTCACCCAACAGCAAATGTAAAAGACTGAGAGCATGACAAGACTCGTGAAAGATTTGACTAAAAGTCAGGGTTTTTCCAAAATGAAAAATTAAATTTTGAATTCTTCCTAAAATACATGTAAAGTATTTTGTAGTGGAGAAATGAACTTGACAATCTTTTTTTTTGTTATTTTAACCACATTTTCCCCATTTGAATTTTCAGTAAATAAATGCAAATAAAACTTTATTTTTCTTAAGAATTTGGCCAAAATGTTGTCAGTAGTTGACAGAATGAAACGAAAATCATTTTTTTACTTAAACACCTATAAATAGTAAATCTACAAAAACTGAAAGGGACCATTAAAATGGTTTCCTATTTTTTCCCCCCGAAGCTGTATATAAGAGATACAGAGAGCACCAAAACAATCTCTTAAAAGCTACACGGAAAGCAGAGGCGGACAGAGTACACAGGTTCATTACTTGAGTAAGAGTACAGTTACCCCTTGCTAAATTTTACTCAAGTACAAGTAAAAGTACTGCAGTCAGATGTCTACTCAAGTAAAAGTAAAAAGTACTTGTTTTTAAAAGTACTTGAGTACCAAGAGTACAAGAGTAAATTTTTTAATTTTGCATTACTACTGCCACAGTGCACATTGAACCATGTGAGATGATTGACAACTGTACAGCAAATGATAGAGCTCTGAGGTCAAATCTGACACGAATAAGGAAGAGGAGACACACATCTCACTCTGTTCGCTCTTTGAGCTCTTCAGATCGCATAATTCAGTGGAAAATTAATAGAAATCTTATTCTGTAAGACTAAATATTTTACTAACATGTGATAATTAATCATTATTTCTTCAAATATGCGCACCATTGTACTAATAGCCCTGGCGGATTCTGTATATTTTATGTCTTTGAATACAAATAAACCGGAGAAGACGAGAATAAATGTTTAATGATTTCTATTCAAAAAAACTAACGTTTCAGGTGAATTATTTTGCACTCCTGGCATAAATTAAGAAATTAATGTCACTGCAAACCAGTTTAATAACAAACAGTGGTCAAATGTCGAAGCTGGAGTCTTAAACCTGTCTTGTGATGCTGAGTTTGTCCAGATCAAGTAAGAGTGTGATGTTTTGAAAAGTAATGAATTTTGAACAACAATAATTCGGGATCACCAGTGACCCCCGCCGCTCTCCAGTGGTAGAATTTTTGTAAGCGGTGATGAAGCTCTGTTTTGGTAAACACAGCAAACATTTAAAGCGAAAACTATCATTAACTTGTTTAGAAAATTTAAATAGTCTGCTGTGTCTTCATCCTTTGTTTCGTCCATGGTTTCTTCTCTTATCTAAATCTGACTATTGGGACTTTGGCGGAAAGCTGAAGGTGATAGCTGATAGGCTGTCCCAATCAGTGGCGCCTGCACAATCCAATCACGTTTGAGAAAAGGGAAACAACAATTCGAGGGTTTCTGAGATTTTTATTTTTTTATTTTTTTATAAGAAGTAACGGGTACTCACGGTTGTGGATAGAAATGTAGTGGAGTAAAGAGAACAATATTTGCCTCTCAAATGTACTTGAGTAAAGTCATGAGTACTCCCCAAAAATAATACTCGAGTAAAGTACAGATCCCTCAAAATTGTACTTAAGTACTGTACTCAAGTAAATGTACTCCGTTACTGTCCGGCTCTGACGGAAAGGCCACTTAATGATCTAAATGATCAACTAAATGATCTAAATTGAAATAAATGCAAACCAAAGTCAGCATCTGCAGCTTATTCCAGTTATCCACCGTTATAATGGTGCTTTGTTAAATCTGCTCTTGCTACACTTAAAAAAATTATTCATTCAACTCACTCAATTCTCCAAGGCAAGTGGTCACAATCAATCCACCTAAGCCACATTTAAACAAAAGTTTTTTTTGTTTTGTTTTGCATTTCAAATTTTTTTGTTTAAATGTAGCTCAAACAAATCGATTGCGACCACCCACCTCAAAAAACTGAGCAAATCGAATGAACAATTTCCTTCAGTGATATAGGCTCCAACTGAACTGAAATTTGAGTGCAATAGTTCATTAACCACTACTGATAAATCCAGTTGAATGACATTAAAGGACATAAAGTACAAGGTATTTTACATGTTAATAATAAAGTAAGTACAGATTTAATGTATTTTTTATTCTAATATAAACAAAGCAAATATTGGTATTTATGTATTTAAAGTAAACAGCTGACATTGTTTTTAAAGTAATTTATTTCTTTTTGTATACTTTACTGTTTGGGAATTAATCTGGTTTGACAATTGACAGGTGAAATACTTAGAGGGGCTGAATATTTGTATTTCAAATCTGTACATGGGTTGAGGAATGGATAGAGTTTCTCAGTGAAAGACTGTCCAGTGTAAGAGTAGATATGAGAACAGGACTCTACATCATAAAAGGAGACCAGACCCTCCTCATAATCCACAAACACACCCACCTCCTGTGGCTTCACTCTCAGAGAGAGAGGAACAGTGGGACCAGCACAGGCGCTATATTTGTTCCCATTTCTCAAGCGTACTGTCCAGTATCCATTCTGAGGACTCAACTTGACCTTTCCCTTTCTGTTAATGGATTCTCTGGCGATTCCCAAATCCCACTCTGTTTTTCCCCTTACCATCACTTCAAAATAAAACCTTCCGGAGGAGAATCCCTCTTTTCCCAGGACATTACCACATTTATTAAACCGCTCTGGGTTGTCTGGGACATTCTGTTTGTTTTCTCCACTTCGTACTTGTTTACCGTCTTCAGACAAGATCAGATATCGATGAGCTGTATCTGGATCCAATGTCACATCCACTGATGAAAATCATGAAAGGAATTTGCATGTAGACATTATTAGTTGTGAGATTTAAATATTGAATTTTTGTATGTTTAAATACAACAAATTAAACTGACTGTTAAGTGAATTTGGATTTAGATTCTTTTTTTTTTAATGATTTAACCCATTAATAAAAGCAAACTTCATATACGAGTTGCATTTATCACACAAAAATGTTAAAAGAACATAATAAAACTTTCCTTACCTGCATATTTTTTTATCTTTAGGATCTCTAAAAATGTTTAAAACAATATATACAATACACATTTAATTATTTTCGTTTTCATGAAGTATTTTTTCAAACGAAAAATTATTAATGTTTAAAGCATATGAAATTTACCTTCATGAATATTCCGATGGTATCGAACTAATGATGACAAAAGAAATGACAATTATTATGACCCAGAAATCTAATGACCTTGTAATACATGCATGCACAAATTTAGCATATAAATGATTTACCTCTTCTTCTGTAAACAAAAATAGCAATTACAATTGCAGCAAACACGCTGAAAACAACCATTATTGATACCAAAAGGACAGATGTCCTCCAAGCATGAAATATTTTATCTGCAATACAAACCATAATCACATGCAGCCAATAACATATGACTATAGTAAAGAATTAAAAGACATATTAAACTAGTATACAGTAAAACATAACAAAGTATATCACCAAATATTGACTTAATGAGATTTGAGTTGCATGAGTTATATATCAGAAGAGAAACATACCTGAGATAGTGATCTCAGTCTCCAGCATATGATGGTTCAGTTTGACTCTGCAGTGATACTTCGCATCACTGTTATGTACAATAATTCTGTGTTTCAAATTGAAGCCCTTTGAATCTTTGTGTTTCTCTACAGTATCAGAAATTCTGCTGCCTTCACTGTCCAACCACACAAGCTCCGGTTCAGGGATCCAGCCTTCACTTTTACACAGCAGATGAAGTCCTCCTGAATAATCAAATTCTTCTATAATGATCATTGGATGAGTGCCTATAACTACACGTAACAAAGAATGCAAATGTATGGTCATTTTGTACACTGTAAAAAATGTTATCTGTTACAGTCATGTTCTGTTTTGCTTTGTTTTCCCCAGTCATCGCTCTCCGGACTACAATTCCCATCATTCTTTTCACTTTCTCACCTAAACTGCATTTGTTATCATCCTCACCTATCATCAATTATGTTCATTATTATTGTCTACTTATACCCTGTTGTTTGCCTTCTTCTTTGTCTTTTGTTGTCAATGTCAGTGTTGGGGAAAGTTACTTTTAAAATTAATGCATTACAATATTAAGTTACTTCCAAAAAAAGTAACTAATTGCGTTACTTTGTTACTTTTCATGGAAAGTAATGCTTTACTTTTTTAGTTACTTTTGCATTACTTTTTCTTGGCTGAGGCTTGATGTCTTCCAGGCCTTGCAGGTGTTTTTTTATGACTGAAAAGTTCTGCATTCGGAAATTGCATATTTCTTTACAAAAATGTCGAGCTCTGGCCTGCCATCTCAGTTTCTGACTCAGGTGTGTACGCATAGAGTGTATAATGTGACTATGTTTAGTTTAATTCAGTACATAATTTTTTTAATCAAATTAATTAAACTAAAAAAGTAACTTGCATTACTTTTTTAAAAAAGTAACTCAAATATTAATGTGTACATTACTCGTTACTTCAAAAAGTAATAATATTACGTAATGCACGTTACTTGTAATGGATTACCCCCAACACTGGTCAACGTTAATGTGAATTTATTACCTGTTTTCCCATTTATTGTTAATATTTATTATTATTAAGTTTATCCTCATCCTCCTTCTCATTCTAAGTCACTACACGTTACATCAACATATATTTTTGTTACTTTAACTTTACAAATTAAGTTAAACAATTTCAACTTGTTTTTCTAAGTTATGTCAACTTATCACAAGTCAAAACTTTAAAAAAGTAGGTTGTATTGACTCTACAACATGAAGTCGTGTTATAGTCATGAAAATTTTTATTAATTTATTTGTGTCCTTGCCACGAAATTCAGCTTTTTCGTGCCTTGAGCACAAATGACTTTTTCGCTTAACTCAGCACAAATAGTTTTTCATGTTCGTGGCACGACTTTCTTTTTCGTGTCATTTTATGTATTGTTTCTCGTAAGTAAATATGTATATGTTATTACCCAGTACTTACCAAGAGTTACATAATAACTACCAAGTATGTACTACTGGTAAGTACAGTAATGATACCAATTAATTACCATGTAGATACCTAAAAGTAAGTACCACACATTTGTAGGTAAGTACAACTTATTTACCATATATGTACAAGGTAAGTACACGTACTGTAAAATAAAGTGCAACCGAAATGGTTACAAGTGACATGAAAAAGACACGAAAAAAGCTGAATTTCGTGCCATGGACACAAATAAATTAATAAAATTTTTTGTGACTATAGCACGACTTTCCATGCACATATATAAGTTGTTTAAGTATCATATATATTTTTCACAGTGTACCAGCTGTACATTCCAAATACAAAATGTGAGCCAAATTATTTTGGCCTAATTTCTACTGTGGCTTCTGTGTTTGTTGCTGGCAAACAACAAAAATGTCTTACAAGTTTATCAAAATAATAAGTGTATTGAAAATGTGGTTAGGCCTACTAAATTGATTAAACACGTTTTACTCACCTTTAACTTCGACATAAACTGTGATGTCATCATACCAGGATTCAGACTGAATAAAACACTTGTAAGTGCCCTCATCAGAGACTTGGACTGTTGATAGTTTGAGTGATAAGTTTCCTTTTTGTAGCTCTTGATGGAAAAGCATTGTTCTCCCACTGTAGGACTGACTCTGAGCTGTAGTTCGGTTTTCATGAGCTTCATATAGATACACTACTGCGTTATTCTGGTCAAGTCTAAACCACTCCACTCTCATGTCCACAGCACTGGTGATGGGTTTAATGTAACAGGGCAGAATCACATCTTCACCAGCAACAGCATAAAGAGGTGCCACAGGTCCTTTTAAACGATACTGCTCAGCTATAATAGAATACAATTCAGACCTTAATGTTTGGTGTATTCAGCTCAGCATGTTTTTACTGTACTCATTTTAATATACACATAAAACACTTTCTCATTTTACTTCTGCCCCTAAAGTTGCAGCTCCACAGATCGGCTCCGGGTTACGGAGAAGTTTAGCTATTGTTTTTCTTCAGGGTGAGAAAAGATTACCTGATCTTGACTTTGTAGTTCCACAAAAAATCAGAGCCACAAAAACAAACTTCCTTCCTGAAACAAACAAATGGTAAACATCATGTTATACAGTATTACTAATAAGTTGTCTCATGTGATCCATTAATTTTTCTTAAAACACTTGCCTGATCCGTCCATCGTTGATGAAACTTTAGAATACTTTCCAGCACATTCATTTTAAAAAGAACCAGTCAAACCAGAAAAGCATGCATGCACGCACATGCGCGCACAGACACATTTAGCATTATGGATGTCATTAAGGCATGAAATCCTTTGGGCTTTAAACTCTTTTGTTTCATCGAAAAAATGGGTATGTTAAAGATTTCAAGATACATTGTATCATTTAGGGTCAGTTTCTCAGACAGGCTTTAGATTAATCCAGGATTAGGTCTGTCTTAGGACATGTAAGTAGTTTTTCCATACAAAAAACACAACATGATCTCACAGAAAGTCGTGGTATAGTCACGCAAAATTTGGTCAACTTATTTGTGTCCAGGCGAAATTCCTTGAGCATGAATGTCTTTTGCATAACACTTGCACGAATTTCTATAAATTGTTTCTCATGTCCGTGGCACGACTTTCCTTTTCGTGTCATTTTATGTATAGTTTTCTACTTTTTTTCTATTTTTAAATCATTGTCGCTTGGGATTGTGGTTAGATGTGGGGTTACCAATACATATATTAGGATGTACTTATATAGACCTGTTCAAATGATGTAAACAACACTGGTCCAGAAACACTTCCTGTTACAGTTTGTGACAGTTATTTTTTTATTTCACATATATTATTATCTTTAAGATGTTTGTTTAACTTCAGTTAATTCAGGTTTATATGTTCTGTTGGTTTATTTTATCCCAACGTTTATCTAGTGTTAAAAAACGGAAACGGGAAGTGCTTCTGGACCAGTGTTGTTTGCATCATTTGAACTGGTCTATATGTATTGGTTTCTACATGTTTTCTCCCACTTTAAAACTATTCTCACCTGGAGTTGAGGTTAGAGTTGGGGTTTGGGTTAGAATGTGTAAAAATGTAACAGAAAGTAATTCTAACCCCAACCCCAAGCAAAAATTGTAAGAAAATAGGAAAACAATACACAAAATAAAACGAAAAAGAAAGTCGTGCAACGCACACGAAAAACTATTTATAAGAAATTTGTGCTCAAGGCACAAAAAAGCTTAAGCTTAATAGTTCGTGACTATAACACGACTTTCCGTGAGATCAGTCATTACTGATGTGCAATTTGACATAAAACAATGACACTGATGTATGTTCAGATATGTATGTGCAAGATGTTTTTTTAAATTGAGCCAGCTCAAACATGCATTTTAATCTGGAACTAAGTGAGCACTGTCTGGGAGACTGCCCCTTAAACATTAAAAAAATTACTGACATAAAAATGTCTATCCCGTTATGGACCAACACATAATAGTCTAATACAGTTTTTTCAAATTGCTTACATGCAATCTCTGAAACTATGGCTTCATTTCTCAAAACTCTACAAACACAAACACCAAATTCTCAAAGCAGAAAAACACTTTATTCAAACATATTTTAACTCTTCTAACAATTGTATTTTTGCATAGTCAGTCTACACACAAACATGAAATTATCAGCCACATACACACCAAACTACACAGATACACTCATGTAAAGGATTATTAGGAACACCATACTGATACTGTATTTGACCCCCTTTCGCCTTCAGAACTGCCTTAATTCTACGTGGCATTGATTCAACAAGGTGCTGAAAGCATTCATTAGAAATGTTGCCGGATACTGATTGGATAGCATCTTGCAGTTGATGGAGATTTGTGTGATGCACATTCAGGCCTCGAAGCTCCAGTTCCACGAAATCGCTTAGATGATCTATTGGGTTAATATCTGGTGACTGTGGGGCCATTTTAGTACTGTGAACTCATTGTCATGTTCAAGAAACCAATTTGAAATGTAGCCATCAGAGGATGAATACATGGTGGTCATTAAGGGATGGACTGGACATGGTCAGAAACAATGCTCAGGTAGGCCGTGGCATTTAAACGATGCCCAATTGGCACTAAGGGGCCTAAAGTGTCCCAAGAAAACATTCCCCACACCATTACACCATTGCATTAATGAGAAATTGAACACGTGTTCCTAATAATCCTTTAGGTGAGTGTATGTGAAAAATGTAAAACTACTCTCTAGTGTCTTTTGCTTTTTCCGTGTGCAGTCGAGTGCACAGGAGTTTCTCATAGCACTTATGTACACAAATAAATTGTATATATACAACATGTATGTGTATTCAGTGCAGATGTTCACTATAAACATAATTGCAGAATTTATTTCAATAAAATTACTAGTTTCCATGTTTGCATTTAACACCGAACATGAAATAAATTGTAAAATCAAGACAGTAACTTAGGTGAAAGTGACTTGTCATATATGGCCCATACTCAAAATGTGACCACTGCATTAACCCATCCCAGAGTCATGAACACACACTGCAAATTGTGAACACAAACACACACACCCGGAGCAGTGGGGAGCTATCATGGCAGCACCAATGGAAAAATTGAAAAACATGCTTTGCTCAAGAGCACTTTAGTTGCAACCTGCTGGCTGTGGGACTCAAACCAGTGACATTCAGGTTACCATTAGGCCACAACTGCCCACATGACTTACCCCCAGATAAGACATTACACTCTAACTAAATTAGTGCTAAATAAAAGCTCATAATCATAAGGGAAAACATTTTTAGTGCTATATAGCACCTATGAAGAACCACCTGGGGGGGATATAGCACCACTATAACACCAGATATGGTTCTATATAGCACAATATAGTTTTACACAGGTGCTACACAGGTACTACATAGGTGCTATAGCACTTAAAATGGCAAGCCAGTGAACCACTTTTAGTGCTATTTAGTTTTAAACCATTTGTTTTTAGAGTATACCAAGCCATGAAAGGTGGTCGGTGATTTCACTCTCATGTCATTTACATTCACACGCATTTTAGCAGACACTGTTCCCTGGGTTCAATCCTATGACCTTTTGTGCTGCTACACAAAGCTTTACCACTGAGCTATACATGTCACGCCTTACAACACCTGTTACCCATTGCTTTTTATGGTTCGTCATAAAAATGTATGGTCTGAATCTTGTTTGTTTATTTTTTGTTGTTTGGAACACCATTCCAGCATCTACATTCATGGAAAGAAGTGGTTAATCCATACAAAAGTTGGGGGAGGGGCAATTTGGCATCTCCAATTCACCTAATCTGCATGTTTTTGACCTGTAGGAGGAAACCAGAGTTTCCGGAGTAAACCCACACTGACACAGGGAGAACATGTGAAAACCAAACCGTAAGGACACCTGGCCTGGCTGTGGGTCTCCATCTTGTAAAATATCAAATGTAGTAATGGTGTTAAAGGATTAGTCTAGTTTCTTCAAAAAAATCCAGACAATCCACTCACCACCATGCCATCCAAAATGCCGATGTCACTCCCCGCTCAGTCGAGAAGAAATCATGTTTTTTGAGGAAAACATTTCAGGATTTTTCTCATTTTAATGGACTTTAATGGAACCCAACACTTAACACTTAACTCAACACTTAACAGTTTTTTCAACGGGGTTTCAAAGGACTCCAAACGATCCCAAACGAGGCACAAGTGTCCCATCCAGCGAAGCGACTGTCATTCTTGACGCATCACAGGACCGGAGATAGACGAGAAGTTGTGGTTTAAAAGTGCTTATTTTTTATTTTTCTTGTCAAAAATGACAATCGTTTCGCCAGACAAGACCCCCATGCCCCGTCCGGGACCGCCCTGAGTCCCCTAAAACTCCGTTCAAAAAGTTTTGAGGTCCATTAAAATCCATCAAAATGAGAAAAATCCTGGAACGCCCTCCTCAAAAAACGTAATTTGTTCTTGACTGAACAAAGAAAGACACCAACACCCCGGATGACATGGTGGTGAGCAAATCATCCGGACCTTTCTTTTTAAGAAAATGGACTAATCATTTAAGTTAATCAGTCATTAAAACGAAACCTAGCCAATAATCCATGATCTTGAGGATTTGTCAATAAATCATATGTAATAGCATTACAATAGCATTCATACGTTTATTATGAACGAAACAGATTTCTCTTTCTTTGTTGTTAATGGTTTCAGCATTTTCCTTTTAGTAACATAAATGACAGGCTGGAACTGCAGAGAAGAGTAATGAAGATTTTAAACAATTACTAAACAGGTGAAAATCTCGTCAGAAATTGGTGGTCAACCCATTATCACGAAATTATGTACCTACAGTCACACAATTTTGTGAGTGTTTTCCGTGACACTGACACGTTTTTCCGCCTTTTTGCTTGAACATGTCACGCATTTCTGTGAACGTGTCACTGTCACGTATTTGTTACCCAACTGTTTTGTCCTATTTTCAAACCATTGTCGCTTCGGTTTAAGGTTAGATTTACATAAAATGACATCCTTACCCAAACCCATCTCTAACCCTAATGCCAGGCGACAATGGTTTAAAAATAAAAAAAATTATAAAAAATAAATCATGAAAAAAAGGTATAAACTAATACTTACAGTGATAATCTAATGCAAACACCAAATCTAACCCTAAACCGAAGCGACAATGGTTTGAAAACAGGACAAAACAGTTGGGCAACAAATACGCGACAGCGACACGTCCACAGAAATACGCGACATGCCCACGCAAAAAGGCGGAAAAACGTGTCAGTGTCACGGAAAACACCCACAAAATTACTCGACTATAGGTAGGTACATCATTTCGTGATACAGGGTTGCGGTGGTTGATCTCAAGGGTTTTGTGTGTTTGAAGTTGTTGGTTTTGAATGTGAGGAAAACCGCTGGCAGTGAAGCCACTGTACATAATCTCTCTCCAGTAGCAATTGCTGACGTTTTGTCTGCAAAAGATCCTGTTGTTTGTATAGATCGTGATAACTTTGGACCAGCTGTTTTAGAGTCTTACTAAGATGCTGGTTCTCCTCAAAAACATTCTTTATGTGGGTCATCAGGCAGCGCGATGACTCCTGAGGGAAGTGAAGAAAGAATTGAGGAAAAAACTTCAACCATTGCTTCCACGGTGATGTCATGGTAACTGTAAACTGATATTGCACAACAATGCCTACTGATTACACAACAAAATTCACTCACGCTGATGGTTGAGGTGTTCAGATTTTGCAACTTGTCTTTGGCCTGCTGCTCATAGTTCCTCTTATCTTTAAGAAGGTCCGCTT
Source organism: Misgurnus anguillicaudatus (assembly GCF_027580225.2). Classification (NCBI taxonomy): domain Eukaryota; kingdom Metazoa; phylum Chordata; class Actinopteri; order Cypriniformes; family Cobitidae; genus Misgurnus; species Misgurnus anguillicaudatus. The sequence goes on along the minus strand of NC_073357.2, from coordinate 26,523,001 downwards.
TGTGAGCCACCATTGACTCTGAATGATGACATTGCATGGCAGTCAGCTCCTTCTCCAGCTCAGCTATACGATATGTCTGCTGCTGTTGTAGAGTCTATAACACACAAACAGGCAGAAATAAACGTCCCAGCACAGTCTAAAAAAACAGATGAAACAAACAAGGTTTTGGAACCCTTATTTTTAAGAGTGTTGTCTATGTTATAGACCAGTCAGCTCTTAATTGTATACAGTAGCAATGTAAGTGCATGACAATGGCTATAGACTACTGGCTTAAACTACTGCCATTTATAACAGTACAAACACAATGAAAAGAATAAAAATTCAGCAACCTTTAACTCTTTTAGGTCTGTAATTTCTTTATTCAGTAGAGCTAGGTCATTTTCCTTCTGCATAATCTTCCTCTTTAACTCTGAAAAAACAAACCACACACATTTAATTTTTTAAAGAGTTTAAAATAATCACAAATATAGCCTTTATTAACGTAACCAGTCCACTGTGTAAATTTCTAGCGGCATCTAGCATTGAGTGAATTGCAACCAACGGCTCAGTACACAGCTCACCCTTCCCTTTCGAAATGCATAGTGAAGCTACGGTAGCTGCCACAGGACAAAAACGCCATCTAGGGCTGGGACAAAGCGAAAAATACATCCACGCAAAATATGCGTGTCGATTCGTCAAACACAAAATGGCGGCGCCGTAGAGTAACGCGAGTGGCTCCAGTCCACACCGGTTTCACACCGCAAGTGTGAACAGTGGTTAAGGTTTTTTTATCCATTCAGATATGTAAATCAACATGTATAAATTTGCTATTAGTTAATTAATGGGGAGATAATCGAGAATCGAAGTCAAATCGGACTGATAAAATTAATCGTTAGATTAATCGATGCATCGACAATATAATCGCTAGATTAATTGCTTAAAAAAAGAACCGTTTATCCCAGCCCTAATGCCATCATCTGAGACAACGTAGTGACAAAATGCGCTCTATAGAACAGTTTAAGGGCTACTGTAGAAACATAGGGGTGCCAAATTGCGACTTCCGTGTAAGGGGACCTGCGGTGTATGTAGATAAAAACGGCTTATTCTAAAGTGATAAAAACAATACAGTTCATTTTGCAAGGTCTTTATACGATAATATAGTTATGTATATTATATTGCATTTCTATGGAGAGATCCTTCTAAAAGTCCCACACTGCACCTTTAACCCACACTTGTCTAACCGTTGGTCTGTTTCTCATGTTCCTCCTGCATTTTCTGTCTCTGTCTCTTCAGCTCCTCCAGCTCCAGATGGCTCTGAGTACTTAGAGTCACTTTTGCATTCTGTCTCTTTTCTGCTCTCTTTGACAGATATGTGATGTATTCCTTCTGTAGCAAGTTGAGTGAGAGAGGAGGATTATATATATATATATATACACATAATGCATATAACATTTACTTTTAATGCATTCATTACAGTAAAGTTTCTTAAGGAGTGGATTAGACATATAGCCCTGAGTGTTTCTTTTGTAAAACTTACACTTTCCATGCTGGTTTTATCCGCCTCGTTCTGAAGAAACTCATTTTCTCTTCGTCTAGAGGTGTGTGTTAAATTGAAATAGGCACACGCACATCACAATACTCTATCAGTTTTAGGGAGGTAAACATAATAGACATTACCCTGCTGTATGTTTCAAGTCTATTATATAGGTGTTTCTGTAGCTCGGTTGATAGAGTATTACGTTAAAAGCGCAAAAGGTTGTGAGTTTGTTCCTAGGAAAAATGCATACTGATAAAAACCAGCATAGGCCAGCATAATTTCAATGCTGGTCTATGCTGGTCCATGCTGGTTTAGCTAGTAGGCCAGCAAAACTATGGTCTACCAAGCATGATCTTGCTGGTTATGTTGGTCAACCAGCATGGTCTTGCTGGTAATACCAGCACCAAAACACAACATATGCTGGTCTATGCTGGTTTTTCCAGCAGGGCTGTAAGTGGCTTTGGATAAAAGGATCTGTCAAACAAATTAGAACCATTACAAAACATTTTTACTTTCGGACCTACTATCAATAATTGATCTACAAACTGCTAAATAAATGCTATACTGCTTCTTATCGACAAGATCCCACCAATAGGCTATAAGACAAAAACGTTACCAGTATACCCACAGAAACATCAAACTAGTTTACATTTTAAAACAATTTCTCATTATAACCATTAAATCCTTTCGAATTTCTGGAATGCTTTCCTTTCTTTTCTCAGCGGGGCAGGGGGACTATTTCACCCTAAAAAAAATTAAGATTAGAGTCTATATGAGCGCAAAAGGATACAGTTGTTCAAGCCTGATCTTCAATGCGTTTAGGTTGTCAGTAAGAGCATCATGTCTGTGGGATAAACCAAGACCAAGCATAAGCTTTATTAGTTTAACAAACTTTAAAATCACACAAACAGTTTGCATTACTACAATAAGAAACTTACTCTTGCTGTAACACTAACAGCATCTCTCTGTGTGATTCATCCGCCGCCGATGCGTCTACATGCTGCTCTGCCTCGGGCTTCTTTGCTTTCTTTGATGACATCTTGAAACTTAACGGACGAACTGTTTTACTATCTTATTTAACTCACTTACAGCGCCCAAAATAAACCTAACATATACACTAATAATGAAAGAGACACCAGATTTACGCTCCGTTTTACTCCCACACATAAACAGTTGGGTGACGCTGTGTTACCAAGACAACCATACGTAACACTGGCTCTATAAGCCAAACAGAAAATAATAAAATATTTCTAAAATCTTATTTTGTTTATAGCTGGCATGTTTTGTGAGTACGCCAGTCATATTTTAGACTGAACTAAATAAAGAAACAAAAAAAATATTTTTCTCTCAAATCAATTGTTGTGACACACAGCGACCGCTGGGTGGAGATCTACTGCGGAGCGATCATCATCAGACATTCATTTGAGAGACAGGAGGAGGCAGACCACAGCTGACACATACAGAAACGTTCACGTACGACAGTTTGCAAATGTTTCATCATTATAAACAACACATATCAGACATAATAAACACAGTACTTTTAAATCTCGAGGTTTTGATCAGATTAATGAGCGGCGGCTTCGGTTTACGAGCTCTGTGTGTGTTGGAGAGAAGGATGCTCGCCTGACGGATGAAAGAAGCGCGGAGAGACTGAAGCAGCATCCGCATCCCGAGCACACAATCACAGCGATGATGGAGGGGCGAGACGGATTTTTATGCGGAGTTGTTGAGGGTAAGTTTAGCAACAATTTATTTATCATATTGCTTGTGTGGGAGCCATAAATAGAATAGAATAATTGAGGTTTATTGGTCTTAAACGTAAATTGTCGTGATTGTGTGGAGCTTTATTTACTAATACTATTTACTAAAAACAAACCAGCTTTGCGAAGATTGCAGTGATTTTGATCATTTAATTAGTTTTTAAATAACCCATTTTATGTTTTGGGGCTAGTAGGGCAATTCATAAGCAGACGCAGAGCATCATGGGTAGCCTATTTATTTCCATATTTATACCGGAGTGTGAAAGAAAGCATCTGGTCAGAAAGCATATTGATACACACACACACCCACTCCTTATTTCTCCCCAGTGCACACATGTTTGTTGGGTAACTAATTGCTGTATCTCCTCATTGTCTCATTATTGGCTCAGTGGGCGGTTTGTCCCAGCTCTCTAGTGGAAATGTCACCATGCTGGATGCAAGTAGCTTTTTCTTACTGACCTACTTTTATCCAGAGCTGCAAACTTAGTACCAGACTGGATCAGAACATAACTTGTGTTCTGCGGTCATGTCATATTGATAATTATTTATATAAACCTAGCAGGCATATAATCATTTTTTAAAATTGCAGCAGATAAATAATAAATAACCACAGTCTTAAGTTAATGCAGAAAAATTGAACACTCAACCTAAGCATGATTTCCTCTTTTTTTTTGCTATTGTCATATGCGGTCCCTTTAAACACAAACAGTCCTGTGGAGAGTGCATTTTGCAAATTCAAAGGATGTAGTGTATGTTTTATCTAAGTACATGTTGTCTTTGAGTTGGGACTCAAACCAGAAACCCTTCTGCTGTGAGGCAACAGTGTTACTTAATGTGCCACCTATCTTAACTAAAATAATGGTCATATAAGAGTTTAAATATAGATATGAATCTAACTTAGATGAATGTGTAAAATGCTTTCATTACACAACTTTTAGTTAAAAAAGCTTACCAAAACAATGTGGGACGTATCCAATAAAATAGGGACACTTTGGAAGTCCTATGCTTATAATTCAGAAACTGTCCAAATTCATTTGGTGTTTTGAGTGGGTTGGAGTGAAGAGGAGGTGAAAGAAAGAACAGAAATACTAAGTTTTTTGACGATTATGAAACACTTGTTGTGTACATAGAAAAAAATCTTATTTCGGATTTATATGTGTATGAGTGATATATGTATATACTCTACATTTCAGGTTTCTATGGGAGACCCTGGTCAATGGAACAAAGGAAGGTACTTTTTCAATGGTGAGTATTTCATAAGTGAGCATGGATGACTTTGGACTTTGTGTATACTTGGCTTACTTACAGGAACACAAAAACCCTCACAGAAATATTACACTGGAGTCTTACATTATGTAATATTTGCTGTTGTTTGAATCATGTTGGTGCCAATAGTGCTGGTGGTACCAGAGCAGTACAGTAATGCTGCCCATAGGGGCATTACAGAGCAGCTGGTGTGTAGTTGAGGTGTAATAATGTGTGGGTAGAGAAGCAAATGGCTTTTTATGACTAATGTCTAAACACTGGTGCCGGCATGAATCCACTTAGCCACCGTTTCACATATCTTCATGCATTAGCCATTATGAAACCAATGATCATGAATGGGTTCATTTCCCACTATTCTTTTATGGACAATCAATTGAATAGTGGAAGAGCTAGAAAAAAATGTAAAATGATAGCGTTAATCAGATTTTAGCAAGGTTTCAGTCTTATGCTAGGATTGCTAGCTAGAGAATAAAATGGATGGACTTAGAGATATTGTCATCATGTCTGTTGAAAAGATCACCTTAGACAAACACATATTTCATTGCAGAACTAGACTGGCTTGCTGCTGCTTCAGTTTGTGGACATGTTTGTCAGCAAAACTTAGTTGTGGAGGATGATTGACCAAGTATTGTTGGTTTAGCTAGTTGATAAGGACTCGCTTTTTAGTGTTTATTTCCCACCGTTCTTTAGCCATTAAGCAACTCTTTTTGCTGTGGGACTGGACGGGAAATTTAAAAGTTGTTAATAAAGCAATAAGCCCCAAGAAGCAGTGGGCCACCAGTGCACTTTATAACAGCTAAGGGGCGTTGTTAGGCATGACGCGAAGTGGAGCTAAACCCCCTTAGCTGTTATAAAATGCACTGTAACACCACTGCTCCGCGGGACTTATTGCTTTTATAAAACGGTTACTTCATATACATAGCAGGATTTCATAAAATAAACACAAATAAGTTGTAATAATATTAGTACAAATATTACTCTTCCGCCAAACAAAGTAGTTCCTCAGAATCATGTGGCTGCAACAGAGTGCAGTTCACAACCAACACAGACGCAGCAAAGACACAATGAAAATATGATTTAAGACTGTGGTGTCTATTTTTTAAATCAACATTCATCTAATTTAATTTATACATTAACATTTATATCGTGCAACTGTTGAAGTGATGATCAAATATGGTTGGAAGCATGCTAAACTCTTTCCCCGTCAGCGTTTTTTTTTTTAAGTTGCCACCCAGTTTTAGTTTAATGCATAACAACAAAAAAAAGTTTCATCCTACCTCCATTTGTTCTCTTATCACCTCTCAAATTTTCAGCTAAAAGCGGAGATAATTCAATTTTGTGAAGAATTTTTGTAAGAGATCAGATTCAGAGCCATCAAAACGTACACGTCACGCTAAATCCACCACCATGCTGTTGTGTCGAGTGAATGCGTCAGTGTTTAAGTTGGGTAAGATTGCCATCTAGTGGATAATAGCGGAAATATCAATTTAAGACAAAAACAACTCGTTTTCTCTTTATTGACGAAATGACTCAACAATATTTATTGTCATTTATCTGGATATCGCCATAATTGTGCAAATGTAGAAAAATTAAAAAAATGATTAAAGACTGTGGTGTTTATTTTCATAAATCAGTATGTAGCAACATTGGCGCAGTGATACTTCTGTAAAGCAGTCTGAACCGTGGGGTTACCGGGATATTTTATCACGGCTTAGAGTGCATTTCAACCAATCAGAATGAAGAACCAGAACGAGCCATTTTATAAATGTTATTTTATTAATATGCAATACAAAAATCCAAACCAAATTCAAATAATCTGTTTATGAGATTAGGAGCATCAAAGTTTTTAGTCATTTAGTCAAATTTCAGTCATTGATTTTATTTTTTGACTGGACATTACGTCAATATTAACGATATCAGGGTTATTTTTTCACAACATTTTTTTTTACATTAAGTTGATTTTGTAAATCACCAAAAATTACTTTAGCTGGGTTTTCACAGACTATACAGTAATATAATTGACCTGTGTTGGCTTTTGCTTAAAGAAATTTACGTGCTGGAATCCATCTGCACAGGAAGAGAGAGGAGAGCAACAATGGAGCAACCACAGAGAGAGAGAAACATAAAGAGAAAGAGGCTGCTAAAAGGTTTAATAGTGCAGGAGAATGTGATGAGAAACTTTACACGCTTCACTGAGTGGAGGGCTTGTGCTGATTCAGTGGATGAGGGAATAGTGGGAGGAGAAAAACAGGTGGGGTGTAAAAGTGTGATAGATTTTGTCTGTTGTGTGCCTAACTTTACCCTTTGGGAAGGTTCTTTAAAGGTGCCGTAGAATGTAAAACTGTATTTTTCTAGCCATAGATGAATAATAAGAGTTCTGTACATGGTAATGACATATCGTGAGCCTCCAATTACAATTAAGCCTCCTTCTCGCACGCACCTGGACTTAATGCAGGCTTCTTGGACTCTTGCTCGGACCTGAATGCGCACAACATGGATTCCTCCTGGCACCTGAACTTGTAATGTGCATCAGTTTTAAGAAGGTTGCGGTCATGACAGTGTTGCCCTTGCTTCTCTTTTGTCCACCAATCAAGTGATTTGTCATAAATGAGTAAAAAATGAACAAATAAATAAATGAGTAAACTTCTGCCCCACCCCCTGATACTATTTTTATCGGCGATCTCACAGGCTGACGATAGGATGATCTCAAAATGCGGCATATTGCTCAACACTAAAACTTACCACTTAAACATCAATTTACAATCTCCAAACAATTGATTATTCCTTAAAATCTGTATCTTCATCTGATACAGGCTCAAACATATAAGGGGCCCTATCTTGCACCCAGCGCAATTGACTTTGTCAGTGACGCATGTATCATTTCGTATTTTGCACTGGCGCAGAGCGGGTTTTTCCCTCCACAGACACACGTCGGCAAACTAGGGAATGAACTTGCGCTCCCTGGGCGGTTCAGCGCAAAAAAGGAGGCGTGCTCCGGCGCAAACCATCTCTTATGCTATTTTGCAGTTTCAAAAAACAATTGCGCTACTAACCAAAAAAAACTAGTCTAAATTCAGTGGCGCGTTGCGCGTGGTTCATTATGCTATTTTAAGGGCGCATGCTTGACCATAATGTATAGCGTGCAAAACGCGCATTGCTTATCTAATCTACACAGATGCAACAGTTATTTTTGCAAATCATAAATTGTTACAATAAAAAATATAAGATAAGGGAAATCATTAAATCATAAATTGTTACAATAAAAAATATTAATACATGAAATAAGGGAAATCATTGTGGTGAGCATTGTGGTGATAGTTTTTATTTATTTTGTGTGGCAGCGTTAAACAATTATCATGCAAATAACGATTAAAATATTTTCATAAGTTTGTTGTGTGGCTGTATTACGTTTATTTTATCTAAATAATAATTAAAATGTTTTCATAAGAAACCTTCATGTATGTGAACTTGATTTGTAAGCCCCCAAACCCTTTCAGCGGTGAGGGTGGACGCAGCGATGTCCTCCTGTGTGCCCGGCGTGCCCGATTTATGCTGGCAAGCTTGGGATCCCCCCGTCTCCTGACATCATTGTAGTGCTTGGCTCAGCTGATGAGACAATTGCGTCTATTTCCTTTCACGCCTGTTTAACCGACGCTGATTTGGGCGGGTTTCTCCTATCCCCATACAAAAAAACTTCTCTGTCTTTGACTGCTCTAACAAGAACGTCGGTCTCCTCGGCTGTGAACCGCTCCTGGCGTGCGGCTGTCAAATCCGTCATAATAATAGCAACCCGCCATGGAACTTGCGCCCTTGCGTTTAAAGGGAATGTTGGATAGCGTTCTGATTGGTTTATTTGACGTTACGCCCAAACCACACCTATGAATAATGAACCTACTTCAGACCAACCCCTTATTGATTTGCGCCCGGTGCAAGACTTATTTCTCCCGCCGGGAAAATAGCAACAGCGCCCAAGATCCGCCCACAAAGTCACTTGCGCTTTGCCCTTCGGACTTGCGTTTCAGATCGTTAAAATAGGGCCCACGGTCTGTTTGAAAGCTACCAGCTACTGACTGACATGAGTCGTGCTTTAAAACAGCCAATCGGAGCAGAGTTCAACATTATTATTCATGACCCTTCCAAATAAGGCAATAACAGCCGTTTTCATTATAGAGAGAAATCCTAGGGTTGTAAATAGACATGTAAAACTATATTATTTTTGCACTTAATAAAGTTACTTACCTTCTATGTAGATATCAGAGAACAATTTAACATACTGTATCAATGCATTCTTTGGCACCTTTAATATATCCGACACCTTTGGTCTATTTATGGAGTCTTCTTTTCTCATGAGAGGACATACATGCAGATTAACAAGTTGACACACATTCTGTGGTGTGGCAAATATGTTTGATTTATAGTTAGCTTAGTTCTGGACTGAAAACCTAATTTATGATTTAAATGTGGAAAATCTCATCATGCAGCTCATTTGTGAAAAAAATTATATTGAACAAACCTTAAGAGTTGTATCTCATTTAATACTTATTTAAAGCCACAATATGCAAAATGTTTGTAATAAAATATCCAAAAAGCACAATGTAATATATTATATGCAGTTGTGTACTTACACTATCTGAAAAGTTCCCAAGGATTTGTAAATCTAGATAAATTTTTATTTTAAATAATAATCATCCCTTTGTCATTGCCACCTATCAATGAAGTAAATTCCGCGCTTAACTACAGTAAGACAGACAATTTAATATAACTATTATATAATAGCAATCTATTAATAACAATTTTATATTAAAAAAACATGTAAACATTGTGTTGGCCGGTTTAGACTAGTCCTAGACTAAAATAAATGTAAGAGCTGTCCAAACAGAAAACGACTTGCAATGACATATCTTAAAATACATCAGTGCCCTTTGTTTTGCCTCAAAATGCACACAAGTAATCTTTTTAGGAAGGCATGTTTGTTAAATATTTCCTAATTAAACTAAGGCCTAGTCCTGACTTAAGGTAATGAAACCACCCCTGTGAATTCTCATTAAGTATAAACATTCATAGCTAAATAGATAGCTCTAGCTATAGATGGTTTCAGCAGTAACAACATAAAAAACGACTTTAGTGGAACACACGTAACTTCCGGTAAACTCCGCTAAGAATCAATAACAACAAAGTCCTTTTAGAGTAACAAGCAAAATAAACAACAAGTAGATTACCTTAGTTCATATTTCATAGCTAAAGCGTATAAAAAACGACACTGAGCTAACATTGCTGTGTAAAATGTGTACTATAATGTATACAATGTTAACTACAAACCGGCTGCCAAACCTCCCTTCACGTAGGAGTGATTCATGATCACTGTTTCCCCTTGTCTTTAGGAAACCAAAATATTTGTTATTTTTGACGAGGTATTTGTTCCAGAGTTCATTCAACGCACGTCTGCCTCCAGTTGCCAACTCTCTATCAACATAATCTTATAATGATCTAACACATCCAGAAACAACTGTTCAGTCTGACTTGTGAAAAGTAATTTCCAGAGACTTTTCTGAGGTGTGTGACGTTTGAACACTCGCAAACTGCCATGACTGAGGCATTTTTACCACCGATTGCTATGAAATTAATGGAGAAGTTTCCACCACCCACGATCCAGCAGCCAATACGTGGTCTAGTTATTTCTTTAATGTCTAACTAAATCATTATGATGACATAAAATAATGCGATCAAACTTACAGGTAATAATTATGTATTTTATATCCTCATCTGTGAATATGTTTAGCGAATTCCACACTTCTTTGGATGGTGAAAACAACATCTCCCATCATTCCATTCTCCCTCATAGCGTCATTAAAGGAAAACACCACCATTTTAATCAATATTTTACTATGTTCTTACCTCAACTTGGACAAATTAATACATACCTCTCTTTTTTCAATGCATGCACTTCATCGTTGCACAGCGTGTCGTGAATGTGTTAGCATTTAGCCTAGCCCCATTCATTCCTTATCCAAACAGGGATAAATTTAGAAGCCACCAAACAATTTCATGTTTTCCCTATTTAAAGACATTATAGTTACACGAGTAAGTATGGTGGCACCTAATAGTACGTGTTTACTTAGTTATAGAACACAATCATTAACTTATAGGGTAAAATGGTGCACGCTCCAGTAACTTTACACAAGCGACGCATGCGCAAAGCGCATGAAACTCCGTCTTAAGTTTCGGTTTGTTTTCATTGTCGATCCTGCTTTCCTCCTTGAATTTGCACCATGGTAGAGAAGAAACGCGAAGGAGAACGCAAAAGAAAGACTTTTTTGAAGTCGCTGAGAAGAGGAGAAAATTGTCAGAAGAACGTAATGAGTCGTTATTGGAGAAACATTTAAACGCTGGAGAGCAATGAAGGAACAGAGAGGTGTCAAGACAGACGCGAGTTTGCAAAAATTCTTCTCGACAGGTAACAGTGATGATTATTCTTTCTTTATGGAATAATTATTGTTACTTGTACTGTTATTCAGGTATATTGACGTTGTTCTTGTACTGTAGTTGTAAGGCAGTGACCAGTCTGCTGCATGCTAGTTGAAATGAGAGTCGCGTCGACTGACCTAACGTTACATCTTATCTGTTTATATTATCATATCATTTCACATAATGAATCCACTGACGCGACAAAGCATATGCCGGTGGAAAACAAACACTCGTGTTCAAATACTCGTGCACAAGTTTGGGAAGCCGTTCCCTAGAAATGAGCTGTGAAGGAGGGGGGCTGTTCTTAAGCATGCGCTCATTTCAAAAACTCACTAACGGTCTTTGGATTCTCAGTAGGCGAAAACATCCTCTTTCGCGCCTTTGATTCGTCTAAGTTGAGGTAAGAACATAGTAAAATATTGAAAAATAGTGGTGTTTTCCTATAAGCTTTGACTCTTTTATTGTTCTTAAATTGCGACCTCTATTGTGAAATCCTACACATTGTGCCTTTGAGTTTCCGCTACGCCCCTAAATGCCAAAAAATACCAAACAGTTGTTGGGTTTTGTTGGAACCCTTTTAATCAACCCTATTAGTATCTGTTGGGGCAAAAGTTGTAAAAAGTTGAAACATACTAAATCCAGCAGCTTACTTTTAGATGGTAAAAATGTTAGTTTACACCACAAACCAGACAAAACACGCACACAACAATAAACCACATTCATAAATTTTGCATTGACAGTAGATTACATTTAATTTAGTCATAAACTTTTGTGTTTAAATAGAAGTGATTGACATGATTGTACTACAAAAGAAACAATTTTCAACATGAAAAAACGAGTCTTATTTATAGATGTATTCATCTTTCAGATCAGTTTTTTTCTGCAGAGTAATCGATCGTTAAAGCCAGACTAATTCTCTGCAGGAAACATGACCCCCTATATTATTAATGGTGCATGATAGTTCAAGGATCAATGGATACCTCTGCTTCCTGGACCTGTCCTGTCTTGCTCACTCACTCTCTCTCTTCAGATATGCTGGATTTTTCAGATGATAATGGAATGTCCATTCTGGATTGTGAAATCGTATCACTGCTTATTTATCTCTTGTTCTCTTCCTGCTTCCCTCAGGATGCAGAGATGGGATTTAAACACATACTTGTACGGACCAAAAGATGATCTGAAGCACAGGTTACTGTGGAGAGAGGTTTATTCTGCAGAGGAAGAGGGTATGATGTAGTATGAGGGAAAAACTGATATTTATGATGATATACTAATATTAATAATGATATTTGAATTAGATGAAAAACGTAGCAGTACAACTGTATGCAAAAGCTATAGAACCTATTACTTGCGATTACTGGTGCCTTGCTGTACCATTTTATTTATTTTACTTATTCAATGTTTTAGCTTCATATAATAGCTTAAATGAATATAACTTGGTCAAATCTGATCACTTGATTTACTTAAAGGCGGGGTGCACGATCTCTGAAAGCCAATGTTGATATTTGAAATCACCTAAACAAACACACCACTACCCCAATTGAATCTGGATCTGCTTTTGATAGACCCGCCCCACACATACGCAACCCAGGCAACGATGTCGGTTAGACATGCCCCTTACTGCTGATTGGCTACAAGTGTGTTGGTACTCGGCCCAACTCTCTTTTCCAAAGTGTTTTTCAAAAATGCAACCCGTCTTTAACCAATAATGCTATTTTTAGATAACACATCAAATTACAAAATGTAATTAAATTGTCTCTTCATTTAATTATATAATAAAAAGTGATTTAGATATTGTCATTTTGCTGTCTTCCTCTTTCTCTTCAGCTCAGTTAAAAACTCTGATTGGTGAAGCAGAGTCGAGGGGTCTGAGATTCGTCTATGCTCTCTCTCCGGGTCAGGACATCGTCTTCTCCAGTTCTTGTGACCTCACACTGCTTAAACGCAAACTCAGACAGGTTAAGAAAAGTAGCTTATTTTATTTATTAGCTCCAGCACAGCCTGGACTATATTGACTCCACGAAGTTAAAGAATTCTTATGCACCTGTCACAACTTTCTCACCACTAGGTGACAGACCTGGGCTGTCATGCTTTTGCCCTGCTGTTTGATGACATTGATCACTCCATGTGCCAGGCTGATACAGAGGCCTTTTCCTCATTCGCTCACGCCCAGGTCACCGTGGCCAATGAGATCTTCCGTTTCCTGGGGGAACCGCCTGTCTTCCTGTTCTGTCCCACTGGTAGGCTGGTACTACAACAAAGGCCCTGTCCCAAATGGCACACTGCAGACACTCCTCAGAGTCCACACTTTGATGACATCATGTAGTGCAGACTTTAGGGACCCTTGACGTGAGTCCACGAGTCAGTCAGTGTGATCCCATCCATCGTCTGATTACTCTTTCGCAAGGACTTCTGGGTTGGTAAAGTGCACGAAGCCTGCTGCAGTGCGGGCTTCGCCGAAGACCGCATCAAGGGTGCAAAGGGGGCACTGATGAGCACACTTCAGAGCATAAAAATGACAGATGGGACACCCTACAGACTCGTAGACTATGCGAGCATGCGCAATTTAAGGCCACAAGCAGTGTTGGGGAAAGTTACTTTTGAAAGTAATGCATTACAATATTAAGTTACTCCGCAAAAAAGTAACTAATTGTGTTACTTCGTTACTTCTCATGTAAAGTAATGCATACGTTACTTTTAAGTTACTTTTGCATTACTTTTTCTCACTTGGCTGAGGCTTGATCTCTTTTAGGCGTTGCAGGTGTTTTTTATGACAGAGAAGTTCTGTATTCAGAAACTGCATATTTCCATCGCAAAAATGTCAAGCTCTGGCCGTCCTTTTCCGTTTACGACTTAAACTGTTCCCACTTAGCCGCGATGCATAGGGTGCGTAATTCTATGTTAATTAGTAAGGAATAATTGATGACGGGCCGTTGAAATATAAGAAAATAATGCACACCCGTGGTGTTGGGTGTTGCATTATTTGACATTTTAGGTGTGTGGTTTACAGAAAAATAATCAACAACCACGGAACATTTCTCAGCCAATCAGAATAAAGCATTCAACAGGCCCATGGTATAAGTTCATTTTAATTCATTACATTATTTTTTAAATCAAATTAATTAAACTGAAAAGTAACTTGCATTACTTTTTTTAAAAAGTAACTCAAATATTAATGTGTACTTTTGTAAAGTAATGTGTTACTTTACTCGTTACTTCAGAAAAGTAATATTTTTACGTTATGCAAGTTACTTGCACTGCGTTACCCCCAACACTGGCCACAAGACCGAAAGTCCACATGAAGTGCGCCATTTGGGAAAGGGCCAAAAACGACTCTAAAGTCCCCGTAAAGTCAATCTTGAAATTTGTTTCTAAACACATTATAAATGTTAGAAATGTATTGCTGAAACTCGCCACAAAGACTGTAAACTATGTAGTACTGAATTGCAGAATAAGATCAGTAAACTATTTTTCACCATTTCTGAGTTTAGACATTTTTAAGCTGGCCTAAAACGGTGGCTCAGTGACACACTTGAGCCACCACGCACGCCCCCACCCGTTACACAATTGCGAGCACCCATTCAGGTTGTAACACCATATAAAATTTGAGAGAGATGGCAGATTTCCTGTGAGTGGGCGTGGTTTCAGCGCAGACACGCCCCCACCAATTGATTTTGATTGTTTTTAAGATATTTTATTTACTTGGCATTTTTCTATCATTCAAATTTGGTTGGGTGGTTAATAACACATTTAAAGGAACAGTATGTAAGAAATGTATATCAATTAATCATAAAATGGCCCTTATATGTCTCTAGACATTAAGAAATAATTTTCATTTCAAATACTTTTATCACTGACAACAGTGGTCCTGCCAGGATATTATCATTTAAAAAGTGGAGTTGCAGCCCTCAACTGATGTTTATGTTGTCATTTTGTGTATTGGCCACCAGTTGTGGGATTGCAGTACCAGTTTTAGCAACAAGTTTTGTGATTGCAATACCAGTTTTGGCCACAATCCTACATACTGTTCCTTTAATATCTGACTTTACAGAGACTTTAAATAGTTTGTGTTTTTAAACAATGTTTGATGCAGTGTTACAATGTCAAGATCCTGTAATCATACCTATAATTCAAGACAATGCTTTTCCTTACATATTTCTCTGCTTCTTTCGCCACATGACAATGTTGCGATCTTTGTTTTTGTCTATCTAGAGTACTGTAATTCTCTGTGCACTCCCAGTGTGTCTAAGTCACCATACTTGTTGACAATTGGCGAAGACCTACTTCCTGGCATCTCCATTATCTGGACCGGTGAGAGAAAGTCTTTTAGGATTTTACAATAAGTGTTAGTTTATTTATTGCTGTGTATCAAATGGTAGAACACTATGCTATTATTGCGAAACATTGTGGGTTTGATCAAGGGAACACACACAAACTGATAAAATGTATACATTGTAATGCACTATAAGTATTTGTGGATAAAACTGTTTGCCAAATGCATAAATTTAATACAAGTGACACAATCTGGAAAAAAATCTGAGCATTTATTAATTTGTTTGGCTATCACTCCCTTAGGAAAGAAGGTGATATCACGAGAGTTGAGTGCTGATTCACTAGCAGAGGTCGAGACTGTGCTTCGGCGGCCACCTCTTGTTTGGGACAACCTCCATGCCAATGATTATGACTCCCGACGTGTCTTCCTGGGGCCCTTTAAAGGTCGGCCCCCTGGACTCAGGGCCCATCTGAGGGGTCTGCTGCTAAATCCAAACTGCGAGTTTGAAGCCAACTTTATCCCTCTGCACACCCTGGGCAGTTGGCTTCAAGAAGGGAAAGAGGAGAAAGGTGAGAGTAGAGGAGGATACTACTAGCAAAATGGCTTAGAAAAAGATGGCGAATGACTAGCTAGTTTGAAAACCCATTAAAACATGTTTAAAATGTTTCAGCACTCAATTTACTATATGAATTAAAAAATGTTTTGCTCATTGCTGACCCAGTGCGATCTCTGTAGGTGATGAAGAGGGCTACAGTGTAGAGAGAGCGCTATCAGTCGCCTTGCAAGACTGGATGAAGGAACTCAGCCTTCCCCTACACCCTGGTACAACATCCACCAAACCACTAATATTTACTACATCATTGATTATATTATGGTTAAATGTGTTATTTTTGGTAAAAAGCTTATTGAAGGTGTAGCCAGAAGTTGATTCTCAAACAAACAAAACACAAATTTACACAAATCCCTAAATTTTGAGAGAGTTTAAAGTTAATGCCAACATAAATGCTTTGTTGAGTCTAATACCTCCCTACTTGTTTATAAAATCTTCATTTAGGACGGCAGGTGAGGCCAACAGACCTGAAGCCATCATTGTCCTCTTTTAAATCAAAGTCCTCCGATAGCTCAGACAATCAACACGAAGCCCAGCCCAAAACTTCCATAACTTCCTCCCAAAGCTCAGGTGCACTTGCTAGCGATGATATCCCAGCAGACCCTGTTGTAGAGCAGGATCTCAAAGCTAGGGAGAACCAGGTCTCCAGCCATGAAAAAACCTCCAAAAGGGGGTTGGGCTCTGGAAGGGCTCCACTGAGCGAGGCTCAAATCAGGTTGCTGGTAGGCCTGTATTATCTGCCACATGAACACGGTCCACCTGCTCAGAGTCTTCTGCAGGACCTCACGTGGCTAAAAACCAACTGTCACCGTGTCAGCGCCAACGACAATGGCAAGAAGACCCCACCTCAGAAGGTGATTAATGCTGGTCAGCATCTGAATACATTTATAAACTGTGTGTATTATTCTGGGCAATGACTATCTAATGTTATCAAATGTTTATACTTTTGTATTTTTCTCTCTCTGTCAGGCAGAGGAATGGCGAGGCCGTGCCGGCCGGTTCTTGGCTGCGTGTGATGATGTGGCTTTACTGCACAGTGCTATGGTGAACAGCATCAATAGGGCTGTACTGTATGACCTTTACCCTTACATCTGGGACCTGAGAAACACCCTGCTGGTGGCCAAGGCTTTCGTATGTTGGCTAGGTGAGAATGAGGGACTTAAACTTACTTAAACTTCCATTTCTGTACCTAAATGGTACATAATAGGACCTTTTTGACTGTGACCATACAGGAGGTTGTATATGATGAACAAGCAGTTACTCTTCAGGTGCTTTGAGGCTAGCAAGTGCAAAGGTAGAAACTAGATCAGTACTCACTAAATAAGGAGTGAATCAAAACATTAATTTGGCATTTGATTTAAAATAGTATAAACCAGGTGAGTTTGCAAGTTTACCTAGCATGATGGCTAATTAGCGATTAGCAAGCTAATAATATAATACACATTCATTCATGAGTACCATTTCATTTTTTAATGTTTGATCTTCAGTGCTGTGAACTTGCTCAGCCAGCTATCCATCGAGTTGCGTGTCATCATCTTACTCAAACATTAGAGTGTCCGTGCTCAACTAAAAGCAGAGACGGCATCTATCTAGGTGAAACGAACAACGGTGTAATGATTCAGTTCGATTCCCAAGACAAGACGATGCTCACCCGACTGGCCAATAGGAACGTGACACAATTTTCACAGAGAAAGCAAAATCCTGACACGAGAGCAAGAAATTGCATCGAGAGCAAAGAAAATCGTTTTAATAGAAACACTTTTTTTTTTAGAGAAAATGTTTTCACACTAATAGCAAAAATATATACTTGAGAGATTTTTTTTTCTCAAAAATAATTTACAAAATTTCAATTTTATATTTTTTATGTTCTATCATGAGAAAATACTTTCTCTCAAAACTTTTTTTTTGTCTCAAATATTATTATTTTTTGCTATTGGTGTGAAAACGTTTTCTCTCAAATATTCTTTTTTTCTCATGAAATGCTTCTTTGTTTTCAGTGTGACAACTTTTTCTTTCAAATAGTTTTATTTCTCTCAGATCATTTAATTTATCGCATGTAATAAAGACACATATCTCGCTCCATAAATTTCTGGCTTGTACATTGAGTTAAATGGAGTATAACTTCATAACAAAGCATATTATTGTGTGTGTTGTGTGTGTGTAATTTCAAGCCAGAAATTAAGCTCTGTTTTTGCACAGGCCTGTGAAAGAGGTAAAACAAATCCAGTCCACAATTACTTTTTAAATAGAAAATCAGTCGTTTTGTGTTTTTTACTCCAAAACAGTGACATCACTTATGAAACTCACAATTAAAAAGTTAAAATCATTAGTTTTTTTTTTTAAAGATTTGGTAGTTTTGATCAGTACTGGGGTTGATAAACAGATTTAAGCAAAAAAACTGTTAAATTTAGTACATGTTTTCATCCACAAACAACATGAAAGGGTAGTTTATTTGAACAATGCACAAGGGTTTAATTATAATTTTTTATCTATAATAATCTATACTTTTCTATCTACAATAATCTATATACTCTCATCCATCTCTATTTTCACAGAGGGTCGTATGATGAGTGAAAGTTCTCCACTTGGCTCTTGGAAAAACTGCTTTCATTGTGAGTAAAGCTCACAATCATCTACATGTACAGTGCTTGTGATCTCTGCATATCCTTATTCAACTATATTGGTAGCACTTTACAAAGGTATTTGCCAACATCAGTACATGTCTT
Organism: Misgurnus anguillicaudatus; assembly: GCF_027580225.2. Classification (NCBI taxonomy): domain Eukaryota; kingdom Metazoa; phylum Chordata; class Actinopteri; order Cypriniformes; family Cobitidae; genus Misgurnus; species Misgurnus anguillicaudatus. The sequence goes on along the minus strand of NC_073357.2, from coordinate 26,504,385 downwards.
CGCTGACATAAACAAACAATAAACAGTACAGTTTTTCAGCATTTCTTAATCTTTGTTAAAATATTACTGCTAATATCATTGTTCACGATAGTACATTGTGCATTAACTAATGTTAACAGTTACAACTTACTAAATGTTGAAATTAGCATTGATAAATAAAGTCGATAGCTATTGCATTAAAGGGATAGTTCACCTAAAAATAAAAAATATGTCATAATTTTCTCATCCTAGTGTTGTTCTAAACCTGCATGAATTTATTTTTTCTGGTGAACACAAAAGAAGATATTTGGATGAATGATGGTAAGCACACAACTTAATGTGGCCATTGACTTCCATAGTAGGAAAAACAAATACGATAGAATTCAGTGGGTCCCGTCAACTGTGCTTACCATCATTTATCCAAATATCTTCATCATCATTTATCACAATTCTTCCAAAAATTTGTTTTCCTACTATGGAAGTCAATGGCTACAATCAGCCGTGTGCTTACCATAATTTCGCAAAATATCTTCTTTTGTGTTCATCAAAATAAAAATAAAACTCTTACAGGGTTAGAACAACACGAGGGTGTGTAAATGGTGACAGAATTGTCATTCTTGGGTGAACTATCCCTTTAAGTAATGCTTATAAATGCAACCTTATTGTATTATGAGACTACTTAAAATCTTGGATTTACAGCTACTATAAGATTTGTAGACTTACCTCTCATTATGAGTATACTGATTCCTGCTGCAAATGGTTCACAGGGTGTGGAGCCTCCCCGGGGGCAGAGCTACTTGGTGTGGAGGCAGAACCGTGGGTGTTTAAAGGAGGACTATCTGGCGAAGTGCAGGTGCACTATATTTTAAGAAATAGTTTTATGATTATTTGCTTAAAGGATTGGTCAATTTTTTTGAAAAAAAAATCCAGATAATTTACTCACCACCATGTCATCCAAAATGTTGATGTCTCTCTTTGTTCAGTCAAGAAGAAATTATGTTTTTTCAGGAAAACATTCCTGGATTTTTCTCCTTTCAATGGACTTTAATGGACCCCAACACTTAACACTTAACTCAACACTTAACAGTTTTTTTCAACAGAGTTTCAAAGGACTCTAAACGATCCCAAAACGAGGCATAAAGGTCTTATCTAGCAAAACAATTGTCATTTTTGACAAGAACAATAAAAAAGATATACCTTTAAACCACAACTTCTCGTCTTCATCCGGTCCTGTGATGTGGCAGCGCGACCTCACGCAATACATCATCACGTCAAGAGCTCACGGATGACGTATCGAAATAACGCCCCAGTGTTTACAAGTGTGGAGAAAGAGGACCGTTCCGATGTTGTTGTATGTGGAATGATACTAATTAATGTCTTTGTGTCAGTTTATTGTTTACAATGGTCCGCAAATGTGCGTTTCATATATGTAACACGTGACCTTTCCACGTCATTACACAATTATGTGAGGTCGCGGTGGCGCATCACAGGACCGGAGATAGATGAGAAGTTGTGGTTTAAAAGTGCATATTTTTATTTTTCTTGTCAAAAATGACAATTGTTTCGCTAGATAAGACCCTTATGCCTTGTTTGGGATCGTTTAGAGTCCTTTGAAACTCCGTTGAAAAAAACTGTTAAGTGTTGAGTTGAGTGTTAAGTGTTGGGTTCCATTGAAGTCCAACAAAATGAGAAAATCCTGCAATGCTTTCCTCAAAAAACACAATCTCCTCTCGACCGAACAAAGAAAGACATCAACATCCTGGATGACACGGCGGTGAACAAATTATCTGGATTCCTTTTAAGAAAATGGACTAATCCTTTAACATTTCAGTGTTTGTTGTATATGTAATCCCTGGACCACAAAACCAGTCATAAGGGTCAAAGGGTTTTTGGAAATTGAGATTTATACATCATCTGAAAGCTGAATAGACAAGTTGTTCATTGATGTATGGTTAGCATATAGACATTTTCAAACGTCGTCACGGTTATACGCCTGAACCGAATAAACCAAGATGAATCATGTCAGAACCTATTTATTAAAGTGAATAACAATTGGAATCATTTAGGAGAATACAATTTTATCAGGGGTATGTAGACTTTTTAAATCCACTGTATATGTACAAAGGTAATTTACTTGTCATTTAATTCCCTTGTTATCAGAAATTAACTACCGTAAAAGGACTCTGTTGTTATTGATTCAATGTGTAAGTCTACTGGAAGTTGTGTTTGGTCCACAAAAGCCGTTTGATTCTGTTGTTGCTGCTGAAATCTAGGATAGGACAACATCTGGCTGAGATACAATTATTTGAAAATCTGGAATCTGAGGGTTTAAAATAATCAAACTATTGAAAAAAAGTTGTTCAAATGAAGTGATAAATACATTTTTATATATTTACGGTAGGATTTTTGGCATATAAAATGTATAATTTTTACCCATACAATGTATTATTGCGTACAAATATACCCATGCGACTTATGACTGGTTTTGTGGTCCAGGGTCACATAGTTTAATAAAACTAATGATTAATTAAGAGTTATGGTATAATTTTTTTTGTATTTTTTCTTTGTCTGTGGTTAATGTGAATGTAGATGCTTCTACCGGTGGGGACCAGCAGTGAGTTATTTAGTCATCCTCCCCCTCTTTTTCCTACCTGTCGACTTTATAACATACGGCCTTTCCAGCAGAAAGACAAGGTGACACAGGCACACTTAACCCACAGCTCATTAAACACATAAAGGGCCCATATTATGCAAAATCCACTTTTACAAGGTGTTTGGGCATCAATGTGAATACAACCACACTACAATGAAAGAAATCCACCCACTACTCTTTTTTAACCCCATTAAACCAGTCATGCTGTCTTGATTCTCTTGTTAAAGGGACACTCCACTTTTTTTGAAAATATGCTCATTTTCCAGCTCCCCTAGAGTTAAACATTAGATTTTTACAGTTTTGGAATCCATTCAGCAGATCTCCGGGTCTGGCGCTACCACTTTTAGCATAGCTTAGCACAATCCATTGAATCTGATTAGACCATTAGCACAATTTTTTTGCGCGATGCTAATGGTCTAATCAGATTCAATGGATTATGCTAAGCTATGCTAAAAGTGCTAGCGCCAGACCGGGAAATCGGCTGAATGGATTACAAAATGGTAAGATTATATTTACAGGAATCAGATCTAGCTGTAGCTCATTTGCATTTAAAGGTACACACATAAAACAGCACTTTATTGCTTCCGCCCATATAGGGGCATTTTGGACAAATGATCTATCGAATATTTTAAGCAGAAACACATTCTAGGCACACCTGAGACTTATATTACATCTTGTAAAAATGGGCATAATATTGTTCCTTTAAGACATTAACAGTTGTGTTTTTGCACACCTGTAGATGGAGCTCTACCGAATGGTGCATCAGTTGTACCAGAGAGGAAGAGGGAGTCAGGACGCAACCATCTCTCATCCAGACTTTATTGGGGACAGGCAAGCAATGTCCTTCCTGAAGCTTACTACAGCTAAGATTGTCTCAAAGGCAAAATTTCGATTTCAGTACCAGATTAAAGTACCAGTTTTGAGTCCACAGCAAAAATAGCTATTAAACACATATCTTTATTTCAAAATGAGATAAAACAATGATATGCTGCCTTTGGGTATTTCTCAATTAAGTTAATGTAACTTAATTTTTTTAAGTAATAATTTAGAAAGCTAGAAGTTTAACAACTAACTATAATGTAAACAAAGTGCATAATAATAATGAACACATAAATAAATGAAGAGCATTGAGTGCTTTTCTCTTAACATTGCCATTTACACTGTTATGCGTGTATAAGACAGTCATAGTGTATATAGTCTGTAAGATTTATTGTCCATCAGGTTTGACATTTATGAAATAATACTTTTATAAGAGAAAACGTTAAAATCAGTGGGGTAAGTTTGAATATGGTGAACTTGGTTGAATCTCATTGGTTCTTGCCAATGTCATGTCATGTGACAAAGCACACTTATGATAACCAGTCAGTATGGACAAATCTCACAACCAATGAGATTCAACTTATCAACATGATGCCATATTTAAACCACACTGATCTCTTTGTTGCTATGGATATGCGATATACTGATCACCAAATAAGATCAAAATAGTAGTTGTCCTCAAACAAACATAAGACATTTATTAACCCACTCTTAACTTAACAAAAAGCTAGATCTTATTTGAGATGCATGCAAGGTATTCATCTCTCTCTGGCTCTTAGAAACCAGTAATGGACAGGTACAGTGTTTGTGTTTCAGGTGCCTGGGTGCGTCTCTGGCCTTGTGCCCAGAATACAGCTTAGTGTTGGAGGATGAATTGGGTGTTTGTGGGTGTGCTGTTGGCATTCTGGATGTGCGATCCTTCGCCAAACGCTGCCAGGCCACCTGGCTGCCTGCTATGAGGGACAAATATCCTTCACGCGCCCATGGAGCCAATGGACATGCAGCAACAAAGGTTAGAGTTGTAGATAAACAACTGATGCATTAGCATTTCTTATTTAACAATGTTAACATCATCTGTACCACAAGGAGGCGCTGCTATATTTCCATGAAGAACAGGACTACCCAGACTCCCTGCTGTATCATTTCCCATCTCAGCTCAGACTCGAGGCTCTTCCTGAACTGGTGGACTGCAGCGTCAGTCGTAGCCTCCTTACAGCACTGCTGACGGCACTTAAAGCTAACGGTGAGACAGTTGGAACGAGTGAGTGTATGTCTTGTTATCTGCTTGTTAGGTTATGACGTAAGGAATACTGTTTCCGGGTCCAAGCCTCCACTCATTTTAATTGAGGGTATTATTTAAATAGCCGACTATGAGCACTATTTATTCATATTACAAGATTTTAAAAACTCACAGTGTACAATTCAGTCACCAGGCTCACGGAATCACAGACAGCAATATATTAATAATTCTGGTCTGGTCATACGGATTTTGTTATGAAGATAAAAATTAAGGATGTTTTTGGTAATTTTGCATTATGAAACGTGATTATGATATACAGTGTTGGGGGCAGAGTCCTGCACGGGTCCATTTTTGGAGACCCGTGATAATATCAAAATTAAAACCCGCCCGGACCCTTTAATATTTGCCACGTTACATGACCGGTGCCTGCACAGACATAAATCACACACGCTAAAATCATTCCAATTAAAGTGCTTTCTTTTTTATCTCGTACCTCTCTCAACATTACAACAGCGTCATGAATGGGCGAATGAAACAGGCTAAAGTGCGCTTTGTTCTGCGCCATTCGAGTACCCTACCATCGGCACAAATGGAACCTGATAACTATGGACAAAGAGACCTATTAATGAAAAAAAGAACAAGAAAAAATTCAACCTACCTACACAACCCCTGCTGTGCTCCTAAAGGCTGATTTATAGTCGTGCGTAAGCTCTACACCGTAGGTTATTCGTAGCCTGACGTGCACCTCGCAAATTTTTTAACAGTGCGTCAGATCTAGGCGGGCCGCAAGTGCTGTGATTGGTCCACTAGAACCCCTCCCGTCAGGTAAAAAAACTGCGTCATAGGTATTTCTGTTTGCGACGGTGAAAACAAAGACGAGCCAAGTTGAGGAGTGATTTAACTCAAACTGCAACAAAAGTCGCTGTTTATTTACTTCCATCATTGCTGGTCTTCTCGAATCATACACAACAAGTTGCTGTTTCTTCTTCGTTTGTGGGTTAACTTGCCAAGCTGCTTCTTCTTTGACAGTTGCGGTGCTACTGTGGTTAAACGCGTGGTTACTGCCTACCAGCGGTCTGCGCGTGTGTTTGCACGTCTACGCGGACCATGACGCAAAAGTATAAATGAAAACCGACGCGGAACCTACGCCGTCGTGGCTACGCCGTAGGACCTACGCACAACTATAACGAGCCCTTAAGTCTCGTCTCACAATGCTTTTCGACGTTCCCAGATTCCGGCTATCAACGGCAAAACTCTATGCAACTCCTGCAACGCTCGCTCCAACTAGGCTACGAAAAAAATCAACAAAGGTTGCGCACTGTCGCAGTAGTGGTGACGTGATGGGTCAAATGGCATATGTTGCGCGTGTAATGGTAATTTAGACATACAAATATTGCCCATATTTTCATTCGCGCTACTATACGCCCACACGGAGTTAATTAACCACACGCATCCCCGCCCGTGAATTTTAGGAATGTCACAATCCACCCGTTTTAGACAATTTTATGCGGGTAACCGTGGGTACCCGCCCGTTGCAGGACTCTGGTTGGGGGTAACGCATTACGTGTAATGTGCACTACTTTTCTGAAGTAACAAGTAATGCATTACTTTATAAATGTACGCATTAATATTTGAGTTACTTTTTTAAAAAGTTAAAAAATTATGTACTGAATTAAACTGAACGTAGTCACATAGAATTACGCACTCTATGCGTGCTCACCTAAGCGAGAACAGTCAGAAATGAAGATGGCAGGCCAGAGCTTGACATTTTTGTGATAGAAATACAGATTTTCTGAATGCAGAACTTCTCAGTCATAACACCACAAAAACACCTGTGAGGCCTGAAAGAGATCAAGTCTCAGTCAAGTTAGAAAAAGTAAGGCAAAAGTAACTTAAAAGTAACCTAAGTATTATTTTTCATGAAAAGTAACTAAGTAACATTAGTTACTTTTTGGGGGAGTAACTTAATATTGTAATGCATTACTTTTAAAAGTAACTTTCTCCAACACTGAACCGGTAGAAATTTGTCCACCGGTAGAGATTTTGGACTATCCTCTCGATCGAGGTTACGCGCCCACATCACGCTTTAGGCACCGCTTGTTTTTATCTTCTTTTTTATGCTTGTATAAGTTTTTTTGGTAAGAATTATGAAAATTATATGGCATTAAATATTTTAATAACACAAAAACCTTATTAAAAGATAAAAAACTCTCCCATGATACATATCGTTATCATGATATAAATTAATTATATCGCAATATAAAAGTTTGGTCATATTGTCCACCTCTAATGATAAGTGTATAGTAGCGTTTATTTTTAGTTATTTCCCTATGGCATTTGAGATCGGTTGGACCCAGAACGGTGCATGATGTCAGACTTAACAAGCAAATAGGAGGAATGATCACCTTCCCTACGTTTACATTTTTTATAACTTGAATCCGTCTTTCTTATTTCCCGCTTCCACATTTATGCATAATACTGATGAATCCTTATGCATTTCATCTATCTTCCTCAGGTTCACAGGGTGTATTTTGCGAAGTCCAGCCTACGGATGTTTTGCGAATGGAATTTTTAACAAAACTTGGATTTTTGGAGATCCTTCGTGGAGAAGCACGGCCCAGAGAAGGTGTAGTTTTGGGGAGGCTGTTGTAATCTGCAACAAATGTGTCTGGGGCAACACTCTTAAAAATAATGGTTTGGTAAAGATAAAATCATCTTTTGTTGGGCTCTGTGGTTCCATGTGGTGGAAAAGGTTCTCCACACAGAAAGAAGAAACCTTTGGCTGAAAGGTTCAGTTGGGAACCATAAAAAAAACTTTATAGCACCTTTATTTGTAAGAGCGTGGAGCTAGGGTTCGGGATCTGGTTAGAAAAAAGTTGGTTGTTGAATGTGCTTTGGTTAAGTATTAAAGGGATAGTCGCCCAAAAAATGAAAATTACAACATGATTTGCTCACCCTCGGGCCATCGGAGATACATATGTCCATCATCTTTCAGACAATACATTTTACAGTTATTTTAGAAAATGTTAGAAGCTAGTTATTTTCATTTGTAAAGTTTTAAATATGAATGTTTCTCTAACAAAATTGGTTCGATTACCATTAAAAGACCTTTATTTATACCCCTGGAGCTGTTTGGGCTTGACGGACCACGTTTTTAACCTTTATAAAGTTTAAAAGAGCAAGGACATTTTCTAAACAGAAAGTGTGATTGTCTGAAAGATGATGGACTTTGTGTCTCGGATGGCTTGAGGGTGATTGAATCATGGGCTAGTTTTCATTTTTGGGCGAACTATCACTTTAAGGCCTATTCACAAGTCCAAAAACACGCATGTACTGCAAAAAATTACTCTCTTACTTACATGTACATTTAGTCATTTAGCAGACGCTTTTGTCCAAGAAGAGCTCCTGAGAATGTACGCACTAATGTTTTTTCCCCTTTTTGAGATGGCACCACAAGCCGTCGCTCGGTGGCAGAGCGCAGGGATCGAGAGGGTACATAAGGCTGTATTAGTAAGTGAAGGTAAGGGGGTGGTGACCCAGTGGTGGCTTTAAAGGCCAGGAGCAGAGCTTTAAATTTAATGCGAGCTGCTATAGGAAGCCAGTGTAACTCGACAAAGAGAGAGGTTGTGCTGAATCTTTGGTTCAGATGATATGACAAGCAGTTCTGTCTTCGCAAGGTTAAGCTGGAGATGGTGATCCATGTTTTTGAATGACAGAGCCCAGGGATGTCATGTATATCGAAAAGAGCAGTGGTCCAAGCACAGAGCCTTGAGGCACCCCGGTATCGAGACATTGGGGTTCGGAGATGTCACCTTTCCAGGATACCCAAAATGACCTGCCTGAGAGGTACGACTTGAACCATAGAAGTGCTGTGTCAGAGACACCCATAGCCATGACGGTTGACAGGAGGATGCGGTGATTGACCGGGTCAAAAGTGGCAGATCGATTCAGTAAGTTCAGCACAGATGATTTGGAGGCTGCCCTTGCCTGCATTAGGGCTTCAATGACTGAGAGCAGCGCAGTCTCAGTGTACTTAGTATTTTTATTTTGTTTTCAGTAAAAATATCTAAAAATTCTTAAATCATGTATGTGTTTTCATGATGAGCAAAATAAATAAGTCTAGTTTTTATACAAAAAATATCAAATTGAAGAGAATTTGTGGAATAATTTTTTTTCTTATTCCATTGGCAATTTTTTTCCTTGTTTTAAGCACTAATTTACTTAGTTTATATTTTTATTGTCTAAAAACTAGACTTATTTTCCTGGATCATTTTTGCTCATCAGGAAAATACGTCTTAATTTAAGAATTTTTAGATATTTTTAGTAAGAAAGTAATTTTTTGCAGTGTGGCAGGATTTTAATAGAAGCAATCCTATCAGTCTCTATTAACTCATTCATACCAATGAGTCTTAAATATTTTGATAAACTTATGTCCTTTTCCCAAGGCTGGGTTGATTTTTAGTAAGCCAGGTTATTGCTTAGATTATTACAACAATTTTGCATAAGACCAAGCGTGAATAAATGTATTTTATGGTGTTGCCTGTTGTGAACGGCCTTTTAGGTTTCATGTTATAATAAAACACAGTGGGACGAAATAAAAACTAGATCACTTGTTTACAGCTTTATCCTTACTAATCATTTTAAATAAATCTTACTTCTGCTGTTGCTTTTTGCTGCATCTTGAGCTCCTGTTGGTTCACATAAATCTTTTGCTCTTTGGGGATAATGATGTTTTTTAATGACAGTGTCTATATTGTAATTGTATATGGATATAGGAGCTGAAAGCACAACGTTTCTCTTTTGTATTCAGCACACGCACACAATCTTTCCTCCAGCCAGTCATGGACAGGCTCAGGACACTTAAAAAAAGACTTTTACAGACACATGAAAATGCAATGATCTTTACTCCTCTTATAGGGTTTTTCTATAGCTTTTACTCTGAACTTTCTCTCTTTCACATGCACGCACTTACTTACAGCTCTTTAAAGAGGCAGGATTTTAGTCCTTTCTTATGCTTTAATAACAGATGCACTAATCGTATGCACGTCTGTACACTCTTTCAATAATATGCCTTTTAATCTTTAACCAGTAGCCTTCTTTAAACGCCATGGCAATCAAACAAGCATAATAAAATAAATCTTTTCACATTGTTATTTAGATATTGTTTAATGGAGTTTCTGATTTTGTACATTTATGGTAAATAATCCTTTTGCATGTTAACTTATTTTCAGCCATATATTTTGTTTAAAAGTTGTTTTTTGTGAGTTTAAATTTTGGAATTGTAATATGTACACTGAAAGGCCTCAGCCTAGGTAGTGATGTAATGTACAACTTGGTTACAGTGCAGTTTTGTAATAATGAAACATGTTTACAGCATCAATAAAATCTTTTCTTTCTTGCAGACATCCTCTTGTTTTTATTTGTGTATGTTTATATGTATGCATTGCCCATAAGCATATTTTTTACTTGGTAAAATCAAATTAATAGATTTTTAATGTGTGCATTATCTAAAAATAAGCACCTGTCTCATGTCACGCAAATATTGCATAGTTTTTGGAAATGTATGTAAAATATTTTGAATGATTTGATACATTTTGGATGCGTGTCTTGTCCTTTACACATCAGCAACATCCGTGTTGGCCTCAGACCATTGGAAACACGGGTGTAAGTTCATTTCTGGTGAGGTTACTTGTTCAATAGGGATTCTGTATCCTCTGAGGTTTTTCCCTGTCAGTAGTAGCATCAAAGTGCCTGTCAGGGTGGAAGCCCAACTGCTGGGTGGGAGTCCCACCTGCACAGGTAAGAGGGAAATATGCAATGCATTGGATCTCATCATTTTTTTTACTTTACTGTCCACAACAATATTAAGACCATGTCTGTGAAAACCAAGTTAAAATCAGTTTTTAAGTTGTATATTCTCTGGAATCACGTGAAAAATAGGTAATTGAAATGTGTCTCCCCCTGTGATGTCAGAAGGGGATAATACTGCCTCTTAATCTGCACTATTGAACCACGACACTGCCATTTAGTGCAGAGATCAGCTCATTTGCATGTTAAAGGACACACCCAAAAACGCCACATTTTCGCTCACACCTACAAAGTGGCAATTTTAACATCTTATAATAAATGATCTATATGGTATTTTGAGCTAAAACTTTACATATGTACTCTGGAGACACCAAAGATTTATTTGACATCTTTAAAAAAGTCTTGTGAAATGTCCCCTTTAAGACATCTTGAGGCCTTTAGAACTTTGTTAAAGCCCTTGTTTGAGATAGACTTCTAATATATAGCCTACTGACTTTATACAGAGAGATGTGTACTCACAAAACCCAGCAGGTTGCCCAAAGCAATATCTGAGTAGGATGAAAGAAATGCTAAAGAGAGAAGAAATGTTTTAGTTGTAGTTAATGAAAGAATTCAACAAAGGGTTTTGCATGTGCATTACTCACCACTTGCAATGGATAAGAGGTGTGTTCGCCAGTTAAAGATGAAATGCGCCCCCACGGTCATGCAACCCAGAGCACCGTTAAATCCAGCAAGGCCAGAGTATAAAAATCCCTGCTGCACTGACACAGACAGCCCTATAGGGGGCAACAGAGATACGTCAAGATGTAGGTGCTTCATTAAAGTCAACATGAAACAGAAGTAGTGATTGTGTTATTTTCCCCATGGTGATGTGTATCTGAGTGAAACGGCTTCTAAAATGAGAAAAGACTTGAATTCATCCATCAAGAACTGATTGGATCGTTTAATAGTGGGTCATGTTGCTATTTGCTAGATCATGGAAAGTCCGAATACAATGTTTGGTTTACTTCCCATCTCCTGAGATACCTGTCCTGTCTGACAATGTTATAATGTTATGCTTGGGCGTGCACGAGGAATGCGATTGGTCGAGCCTGGTCAAGTTCGTAAAAATAAAATGGTGGCAAAGTAGCGGCTGCATGGAGCACAAATTTAGTGTAAATAAAGATATATTTTCACATTTTACACATTTTCTAGAAAGAAATTAGTATTGTAGTTATCACAAAGGCACTCTCTGTCTATATTCCAAACAGAATTCCATTACCCTGCCTATGAAGTGTGTCCGAATGTTTCCCGGAGATGCCGTCATGCCTCCAAAGTCATTGCCTCATGCTTTATTAGGAACACCTGTTCAATTTCTCATTATTGCATTTATCTAATCAACCAATCACATGGCAGTTGCTTCAATGCATTTAGGGGTGTGGTCCTGGTCAAGACAATCTCCTGAACTCCAAACTGAATGTCAGAATGGGAAAGAAAGGTGAATTAAGCAATTCTGAGCATGGCATGGTTGTTGGTGCCAGAGGGCCGGTCTGAGTATTTCACAATCTGCTCAGTTACTGGGATTTTCACGCACAACCATTTCTAGGGTTTACAAAGAATGGTGTGAAAAGGGAAAAACATCCAGTATGCGGCAGTCCTGTTGGCGAAAATGCCTTGTTGGAAAGGTCAGAGGAGAATGAGCTGACTGATTCAAGCTGATAGAAGAGCAACTTTGAATGAAATAAAAACTCATTACAACCGAGGTATGCAGCAAAGCATTTGTGAAGCCACAACACGCACAACCTTGAAGCGGATGGGCTACAACAGAAGAAGACCCCACCAGGTACCACTCATCTCCACTACAAATAGGAAAAAGAGGCTACAATTTGCGCGAGCTCACCAAAATTGGACAGTTGGACACTGGAAAAATGTTGCCTGGTCTGATGAGTCTCGATTTCTGTTGAGACATTCAGATGGTAGAGTCAGAATTTGGCGATAACAGAATGAAAACATGGATCCATCATGCCTTGTTACCACTGTGCAAGCTGCTGGTGGTGGTGTAATGGTGTGGGGAATGTTTTCTTTGCACACTTTAGGCCCCTTAGTGCCAATTGGGCATCATTGAAATGCCACGGCCTACCTAAGCATTGTTTCTAACCATGTCCATCCCTTTATGACCACCATGTACACATCCTCTGATGGCTACTTCCAGCAGGATAATGCACCATGTCACAAAGCTTGAATCATTTCAAATTGGTTTCTTGAACATGATGAGTTCACTGTACTAATATGGCCCCCACAGTCACCAGATCTCAACCCAATATAGCATTTTTGCGATGTGGTGGAACGGGAGCTTCGTGCCCTGGATGTGCATCCCACAAATCTCCATCAACTGCCAGATGTTATTCAATCAATATGGGCCAACATTTCTAAAGAATGCTTTCAGCAACTTTTGTTGAATCAATGCCAAGTATTTGTATGGTTTTCCTAATAATAATTTTCACTTTTGGTTGTACTTGTAATTATAACCTGGAGGTGGCAGTCTTGTCATTAAAGAATATAGTTGGCTAATCCATCTGTCCTGACTAAGCCTTCAGACCTCCGCCTGCCTTTCCCAAGAGATGTCTTTTATTGTATTACGTCTTACTGTTCTCTCCATGTTTCCATCTACTTTCCCGGTAGCCTTCTCCCTTCATTAATAAATAGTTGATCACAGCCTTTTCTTTTGCATTATTTGTGCCATTTCAGGGAGAAATGAGAAAGGATTGTTTGTATGTTGTTTAGGATATCTATAAACTAGCATGGTTCAAAACACTGACAAAATTCACACAGATGAAAAAAGCTTTCAAAACATCTCTCACTTCTGCCAGTACATATAAATCACGAGTTTTATGACATCATTCTACATGTAAGCTTCTCATTAATTCCAGGCTATAAACTAAACGCTACTGGCTATTTAAAAGAGGGAGGGTCCATTTAATATGTTCTGTCTTCATTTCCTGTTTCAAATTACATCAATGCATCAAACAAAGCTGCGCATTTCAAGACACTTCGGTCTGAGTCTCTGTAATGTTATACACAGCATACACTATATTGAAATGTTATCTATGCCATTCTATAACAGATTTATGTTCTGATTTCCACTGGATTTCCTTCCCACTGATAATATTGCCATGGTTACAGGTTTTTATTTGTGCATATGTGTGTGTGTGTGTGTGTGTGTGTGTGTACGGGATCATGATTTATCTGTAAAAAACATTGGTAATGAATCAGTGCCAACTGCAGTGAGTTTACTCTATGAGTCATACACAATCTGCTAAACAACACAGATCTAATCAGTGATCCACATTCAATGACTAACAAGTTTAGGGGTCCCTAGATTTGATTGCAGTTTCATCTCTGTGCATGCAAGTAAACAACACCACATCTACTACTTTCACAGTTTTTTTCAGATCTTATTACTATACAAACAATACATCAACAGTAATAGTAGTACATAAGACGAAAGTTGTTTACTTATCTGTCAACAAAAGCACAACGATATATCTTCTTCACCTCCCTCTTACGTAAATGATTTCTATATATAAGTTAAATTCCATAAATTAAATTGCAGTTGAGTTGAGTTCTTACAGCAATGCAAATCTGCAAGGCAAATGTTAGCCTCAGCACGCTCTCACGACCGAAAACAAACATCAGAAGATAAATTTATGCAGAAGCCTTTTAAGAGCCTTTAAGCGGATTTGTTCTGGAAACTTGAAAGAAACTGACATTATGAAACTAAGCATTTAAGTTATTTTTAGAGACTTTAATACATTTTGCTATATTCACTCTAACTGCTGAGACATTGCAAGTCTACTGCCAAAAGGTTTATGACATATATCAATTCATCATACTTCAATGTCAACCGAAGGTTTGTACATTTACTACATTTGATTCAAAATGGATTAAAGATGCAATTTGTATAGTCCACGCCGCTAGAGGGCGCCAGATCAAATCAATAACAATGACGTAGATTAATGATGCTCTGAAGCAGCGTGGAATTATGGGATTTGTTGTCTTTAACTCAAACGCTGATGGCCATCAATCAGACGGGAACGAGAAATCATGTTACACATGAGGTAAAGTAATCAGGTTTTATAAATGTTGTGTTTTATTACATCATTTTTTTCATTATGTAAGGTTTCATGTAATGTTCAAAACGCATTTGTTAGTCATAGATGTTACAGTATTAGTCCAATAGGATGGTGTGTTAACACAGCACAGAATTAAGTGTTCAGATTAACAAACTTACAATAAACAAGCGAGTGGCCCGACAGACGCTATTACTTACGCATTTGTCCACGACACTGTTGTCATGTGGTTTTTACGGCAGTAAAGGCCGTAACAAAGGGTAACGTAGATATTAATGTTTTTTACAGGCGACAGCACTGCCCCGTGTCACTGTTTAGGGCAGCAATTTTCTCATAATTTACAAGTAGTTGAAAACATTATAGATATTGTTAGTAATCAGCTGGACAAAAATATATAACACCGGACTAATGGTTTTTGGATATTTTACTGCAAATATCTTACAAATGGTACCTTTAAAGAGTATAGTAATTTATTTAAACCCATGATTGGGTAAAATAGCGACAAACCCAACTATTGGACACCAAAGACGATGCAATTGGCAAAATTTGCTATTAGATTGTAGCCTGGGTTTCCCCATGCTGCCTTGCACGCAAATTTATTCATGCTGCAAGTCTAGCATGGAAACTATGGACCAATTTTGCCACTGAAATAGGGAACCAATCACAGAACAGGGAGGGGGCAGCAAGACGATGACGACGACTATGCGACACACCGAAGCAGTTTTGTTCATCCAACACTGCAGCAGATGCAAAGTTACTTTTCAGTGCAGCCTTAGATAGTGTTTGAAGTAGTTTGAATGCAAGTTTATTTATAAAAAGAGAACATCTTTTGCCATTAAACAATTTCATATCCAAGAAGGATGTTTGGCAAGACTTGATAATCACGGAGTTTTATAGGACCAACCTGCTAGACATCGTCGTCGACGAAGTTCAATTAACTTATAAATGGTAAGTGGTATTTATTAATATCATATTGTCATATGCCTGTACTGTGGTTGTTACAGTGCCACTAAGTTGTGTTGCTTTTCAATATCAATATACAGCTACCCGTTTAGTTGCATAGCTTTCAGCTCTGTGCACACAAACCGATAAAAGTTGTTTACATTTGAATTTATGTCGCTCTACATACGTCATCTGGTATAATTGAAACGATTGGCTATGAGCTACGTACAGGTGCATTTGATAGACATTTGTAGCGCCCAATAAATGGCTCTGGGTATTCGGAAACCACGCCTCAAATACGAGAAAATTAGCATGTGGTTCCCAGACCACGTCTCATTATCTATGAGACTGGTCTGGTGTTAGGCTAGTTGGATTACTGATTTTTACAAAATTCAAGTGCTGCTTTCAGAAAAATATTGAAAGCGTACTATTACTTGCAGAACTTACAGTAAAGTGTTCACTATATTCACTGAACTAAACTTACAGTGACTACAGTAATAGAGATTTTTAACAGTATTTGTCAAGTGGGTTGTTATATACAATAAACATGTATTTTTCCGTAAGCAGATGTCCTGGATGTTGTGTTTTCCATTTTTAAGGTATCTAATAGATCCTCTGTAGTGTTTTAGACTTATTTGTGTATGATTTGAAAACTTAGTTTGATTTTGAGTACAGGTGAAATGGTTTTGAAGGAATTATTCGATTTTGCTAGCTTCTGTGAATTTTGTTTGACAATTTGGATTTGTGTTTAAACGAATAGTCTTCTCATTTTCAATATTAAAACATGTTATTACCCCAACTAAGAATTGTTGACACATCCCTCCACCATCCGTGCGCGTGCACGCAAGCGCCGGAGCGCGCCGCGACACTTCGATAGCATTTAGCTTAGCCCCATTCATTCAATGGTACCATTTAGAGATAAAGTTAGAAGTGACCAAACACATCAACGTTTTTCCTATTTAAGACGGAAAGCGGATTTAAAAGAGGAACTATATTGTATGGCGTAATAGCACTTATGGGAGTACTTCGACTCGGCGCAGTAACACCCTCCCTCTCCCATTATGAGAGTGAGAAGGGGAGCGGACTTTTCAGGCGAGTCGAAGTACTCCCAAAAGTGCTATTACGCCATAAAATATAGTTCCTCTTTTAAATCCGCTTAGAAAAGCGCTACGTTTTATTTTGTACCACCAAACTTGCTCGTATAACTACTCGTCTTAAATAGGAAAAACGTTGATGTGTTTGGTCACTTCTAACTTTATCTCTAAATGGTACCATTGAATGAATGGGGCTAAGCTAAATGCTATCGAAGCGTCACAGCGCGCTCCAGCGCTTACGTGCACGCACACAGATGATGGAGGGATGTATCAACAATTCTTAGTTAAGGTAATAACATAGTTTAATATTGAAAATGAGTAGACTATTCCTTTAAGGTTTTAAGAAAATGAGTGATGGTTTAAAAAAATGTGTTTTAGCAGTTCAAACTGTAATTTAAGGAATGTGATAATTGAAATGCAGGTTTATTTGTTAGTTACAATACAATGCTTAGTCTTATTTCTTGATTGTACAACATTAAATTAAAGAGAATCTGTGCTTCTCTAGGCTTTTGACTGGTAGGAGGCAGATGTAATTTCACTCTTCTGTTACAGTCACTTATCATCAAAGTAGATAAAGCTAGTATAAGAGAAACTATACACCAGCATGAAGTGAGTAAACTATTGATAAATGAAAGGATGGGAGGATGAGTAAGATCAGTGCTATTGATCAGAGGCTGAGGATGTCCTATAGGGTTTGTGTCTGTGTGTGTGTACTTTTTATACTTTTTATACCAGAAGTGACCTAAATCTGACAAAATTTCGTTTTGGAACTACAATTCAATTACAATTAGCTGTATAAGAAAATCTAAATAATATAAGGTATGTATATGAGGTGTCTTACACCACTACTCTGCTCTGTCTTACATTTACACAACATTTTATTACATTTCTTTTACAGTTCAAACCCTGCAGCAGTCTGCAGCTCTTTCCTTTTGTTCTGCCCAAGTGCAGACAGGTGGCAGGAAGATATTGAATAAGTAAGACAGGCACAGAGAAAAGAAAGAGAGATTAGTAATTCTGACAAAAATGGAACATTTAGGGAAATAAAATGTCTCTCTGTGGTCCCCTGGCTTTATCTCATGAGCAGACAAGGCCACTGGTTTTGTGCCCCGTTTAACTAAATAGACTTTCTAAAGTAAATCTCAGACTTCTAAAGCCAATCAAAGATGGGGAAGAAAAATATGGTGGGCATGTGTATGTTTGTGCATGCGTGTGTGTGCGTGCGGGTGGTTGCTGTATTAAGGAGAAGATATCTTACATCAAATCCCCTCCAACACACACAGAGTCTCGCTGTAACACCTTTGTGTCTGCTATGACTCATATGTCTTTGTATTGATGTGTATCCAATAGAAGAGAGGGGAAAAGACTGCGCCTTAGCATATGTAAGTATATAGAGATAGTGAGATGTGTGCGAGAGACACACACAAAAGCTGCCGCAATATGTGGAGAATTACTAAGCAGAAGCCACACATGATCATCACATTTTTAGCATAATAACAAAAAT
The DNA here is from genome assembly GCF_027580225.2 of Misgurnus anguillicaudatus. Taxonomy (NCBI): domain Eukaryota; kingdom Metazoa; phylum Chordata; class Actinopteri; order Cypriniformes; family Cobitidae; genus Misgurnus; species Misgurnus anguillicaudatus. Next base: position 26,486,237 of record NC_073357.2, on the reverse strand, counting down.
AGATTTCCTCACAATCCTTACACTGCTACAAAGACCTTCATCATGTCACTGACAGAAGACTACGGAGACAGATATATATAAAATGTAACAGAGTTTATTGAATAATAGAATATGCAGATGTAGAGATGAATGTTGTTGGTCTTCAGAGGGGAATCACAGACACACAGACACACTGGGGAAGAGATAATCCATAAGATGATGATGATGACGATGATGATGTTCAGGAGAAGTTCTGAAAAGATATAGAAGTTAGAGAGTCTGGTAATCACATAGACAGTAATGTTATTGTGACGAGACCGGACGATGACTGTGTGTTTGTGAGTGGTATATAAAGGGAAGGCTTGATGAGAGGTGACAGGTGCAGCTGATTAGTACTCTGGTGATTGTGATCTGTGATGATGAGGGGTGTGTGTGGAAGGACCTGGCAAATCCGTGACAGTACCCCCCCCCTGAGGGTCCGCTCCTGAGGACCCTTGAGCTCTAGGACGCCGAGGAGGACGGCCTCTGGGTCTGGGAGCAGGTTTGTCTGGATGTGCTTGATGGTAATCACTGAGGAGTTCTGGGTCAAGAATGTCATCACGAGGAACCCAGGATCTTTCCTCTGGTCCATATCCCTCCCAATCCACCAGGTATTCAAGCCGCCCACCTCGTCGTCTGGAGTCCAGGAGCTGCCTGACGGTGTAGATGGTTTCTTCCTCATCAAGAGGGGGGGCTTCTTCACCAGGTCCTGTGGGAGGAACAGAAGTGACAGGTGAGTAAAATGGTTTCAATTGTGATACGTGGAATACGGGGTGAATCCGGTAATGTGCTGGAAGACGAAGTTGAAAGGCTACCGGATTGACCTCCTTGATGATGGTAAAGGGACCAATGTACCTGGGACTCAGCTTCTTGCAAGGTAATCTGAGACGGATGTTTTGCGTGGATAACCAAACCTTATCACCAACTTTAAAGTTCGGGGTAGGGAACCTTCTGGTGTCTGCATGCTGTTGATGACGACGGATGGCGGATTGGAGGTGATGATGAGCTGAGTCCCAGACCCTCTCGCTCTCTTGGAACCAGTGCTGCAGTGATGGTACGTCGCAGGGTTCTCCAGTCCAGGGGAACATGGGTGGTTGGTAACCGAGTACACACTGGAATGGTGTAAGACCCGTAGCATGCTGGTGTAGGGAATTTTGTGCATACTCGGCCCAGGGTAGAAACTGGCTCCAAGAGTCCTGGTGGTTATGGCAGAAGGTTCGGAGGAAGCGACCCACTTCCTGGATCTTACGTTCCGTTTGACCATTCGTTTGGGGGTGATAACCTGAAGAGAGACTCACAGTTACCTCTAACAGCTTGAAGAATTCTTTCCAGACTCGAGATATAAATTGAGGTCCTCTGTCTGAGACGATGTCTTCTGGGAGGCCAAAATATCTGAACACATGCTGGAAAAGGAGTTCTGCAGATTCCATTGCTGTTGGTAAACCCTTGAGAGGTATTAATCGTAGCATCTTTGAAAATCGATCTACCACCACGAAAATACAGGTGTTACCTTGAGAAGGAGGAAGATTGGTGGCGAAATCCACACCTACATGTGACCATGGACGACGAGGAACAGGAAGAGGACGTAGTTTACCATGGGGTAGATGCCTTGGTGTTTTGGCCATAGCACATTCCTTACACCCCCTCACGAACCTTCTGATGTCTTCTGCCATATTAGACCACCAGAAGCGATGTTTTAGCAGCGAGAGGGTTTGTTGGGCGCCCGGATGACCAGTACCGACAGAGTTGTGAGCTTTGGTGATGAGAGATGTCCGATGTTGCAAGGGTACATACTTTATTCCTGGAGGACAACCCGGCGGAACATTGGTGGTTTCGGGAATCTCATCTTCCTGGCTCCAATCGATGGGACACACAAAGACTTTCTCAGGAAGAATGGTTTCTGGGGGAGAGAGATCTTCATCCGCAATAAACATCCTTGACAAAGCATCGGCTTTACAATTTTTTGTTCCTGGACGATAGGAAATGATGAAATGGAAACGAGTGAAGAAGAGAGCCCACCTTGCTTGTCTTGGATTCAGTCTTTTTGCCTCACGAAGATATTGAAGATTTTTGTGATCTGTCAGCACTGTGAATGGATGACGTGCACCTTCCAGCCAATGACGCCACTCCTCTAACGCCAGCTTGATGGCCAACAGTTCCCGATCACCAATGTCATAATTTTTCTCCGCCGGGCTGAACTTGTGAGAATAGTAAGCACAAGGACGAACGTCAGATGTTTTCCCCTGCTGCTGAGACAAGACGGCTCCGACTCCTGTTGAGGATGCATCTACCTCTACAATGAAAGGTTTGTTAGGATTTGGGTGTACTAGAACAGGTGCTTCACAAAAGGTTTTCTTCAGAAATTGGAAAGCGTTAGCAGTATCTTCATTCCAAGACAGAAATTTTGGTTTACCTTTTAAGGCAGATGTCAGAGGAGTCACAATCTGGCTGAAGTTCTTTATAAATCTCCGGTAAAAGTTTGCAAAGCCCAGAAATCTTTGCAATTCTTTTACCGTCTTGGGTTGAGGCCAGTTCTTAATGGCTGCTACCTTTCCTTCGTCCATACTCACTCCGTTAGATGAGACATCGTATCCCAGGAATCGTATCTGTGGTTGATGGAATTCGCATTTTTCTGCTTTGATGAAGAGTGAGTGTTGTCGAAGTCTCTGTAGTACCTCCTTGACATGTTGTACATGAGTTTTGAGGTCACTGGAATAGATAAGAATATCATCAATATAGACAATCACGAACCGATGAAGAATATCTCTGAAAATGGTATGCATGAAGTCTTGAAATACTGAAGGAGCGTTTACTAGGCCATATGGCATCACTAAATATTCCCAGTGACCAGTAGGGGTCACAAAAGCGGTCTTCCATTCATCACCGGCTCGGATTCTTATCAGATTGTAGGCACTTCTGAGATCGAGTTTGGTGAAAATGGTTGCGCCTCTGAGCTGTTCCAGTGCCGTAGGGACGAGAGGAAGAGGGTAGCGAAACTTCCGAGTGATGTTGTTCAGGCCACGGTAATCAATACAAGGTCGGAGACCGCCGTCCTTCTTGGTGACAAAGAAAAATGGAGAAGCAGCAGGGGAATTGGACGGTTGTATGTACCCTTGTTCTAAGGCCTCTGTAATGTATTTTTCCATGGCTTCCTGTTCTGGTATGGATAATGAATAAATTTTACCTTTTGGTACTGGTTCACCCGGGAGGAGGTCAATCGCACAGTCCCATGGCCGGTGAGGTGGTAGTTTGGAAGCTCTCTTGGGACAAAAGACATCTTCAAATTCCTTGTATTCTGAAGGGATGGATACAGAAACATTTTCGTTAGGACTTTCAATAGAGGTGCTGCATACCTGAAGTTTTTCACTTGGAGGAAGAGGTTTTGGAAGATTTGGGAAACATCTTGGAAAACATTGACTGCTCCAGCGTTTAATTTCTCCTGTGTCCCAAGAGAGCTCCGGATGATGTTCCATTAACCATGGGCGTCCAAGAATCACATCCGCGGTGGAATTCTCCAGGACCAGAAATTTTATCCTCTCCTGATGTAAGATTCCCACTGTCAGAGTGATTTCTCCAGATCGTTGACGGATATCGGAGCGGTTGAGGGGTTTTCCGGTGATGGACTGTACCTTTAACTTTTGCTCGATGGATTCCTTCTTGATGTGGTACTGTCTACATAACTGGGAAGAGATGAAGTTCCCGGCCGACCCTGAATCGAGGAGTGCAGATACTATAATGGAGACGTTACGGTAGGATAATTTCACCTTTGTGGTAAGAGGTGTATAAATATGCTTTTCTGGTTGGACAGTACTCACCAACGCCCGGGGTGGACGGATGGGACAATCAGCGATGAGATGTCCTTTACTGGCACAGTATAAGCATAACCCCTCTTTAATCCGACGTTGTCTCTCTGACAGTGGGATGCGGGTGGAATCCAACTGCATGGGTTCTGGTCCTGGAGGGGACGGTTCTGGTGAGCGGTAGAGTGCAAATTGAGATGGATTACAGGCAAGCATGCGATTTTCAGTTCTAATCGCCCTTTGAATAAATCGTTCAAGACCAATATTGTCATCAAACGCAGCCAGTTGTAGTCGAAGATTAGCTTTTAATCCATTACGAAAAGTAGTGATGAGGGCTCGTTCATCCCAACCACTAGCTGCCGCTAGTGTGCGGAAACGCAATGAAAACTCTGCTGCCGAATCGTTACCTTGTTTTATATTGTACAGTTCATCACAAATGGAGTTGTCACCTACTGGAAATCCAAAGACTTCCCGAAAGTGTTCACTAAAGGCTCGATAGGATTGGAGAACGGAGCCATTTTGTTCTCGGATTGAGACTGCCCAGTGTAACGCTTTTCCGGTAAGTAGAGACATGATGAAAGCGATCTTACTGCTATCTGTAGGGAAACGGTTAGGTTGCATCTCGAAGATAAGCTCACATTGTAATAAAAATCCTTTGCACTCACTCGCTTCACCAGAATATGGGCTTGGATGGGCCATGGGAACTGTGTTAGCGGTAGCCTGATGAGTAACAGTGGTCTGTTGTGTCTGTAGTAGTTCGTTGCGTAATGTATCCACCAGGTTCTGGAAAGTATCCTGTTGAGACATGGTGTTAGTTGGTATGGGTCCGGTCTTCTGTCACTGACAGAAGACTACGGAGACAGATATATATAAAATGTAACAGAGTTTATTGAATAATAGAATATGCAGATGTAGAGATGAATGTTGTTGGTCTTCAGAGGGGAATCACAGACACACAGACACACTGGGGAAGAGATAATCCATAAGATGATGATGATGACGATGATGATGTTCAGGAGAAGTTCTGAAAAGATATAGAAGTTAGAGAGTCTGGTAATCACATAGACAGTAATGTTATTGTGACGAGACCGGACGATGACTGTGTGTTTGTGAGTGGTATATAAAGGGAAGGCTTGATGAGAGGTGACAGGTGCAGCTGATTAGTACTCTGGTGATTGTGATCTGTGATGATGAGGGGTGTGTGTGGAAGGACCTGGCAAATCCGTGACACATCATCATCATGATTGGTTTAAATGAGACAGTTTAAACCAGGGAAAACGGTTCCCGTGTATGGGGTGGTTTCCCGGACAGGGATTAGACTAGTCCTAGACTAAAATAAATGTAAGAGCTGTCCAAACTCAAAACAACTGACATCTTAAAATACATCAGTGCCCTTTGTTTTGCCTCAAAATGCACATAAGTAATGTTTTTAGTAAGGTTTGTTTGTTGAAACTAGTTATATTTCCCAATTAAACTCAGGTCTAGTCCTGGCTTAAGCTAATCCCTGTCCGGGAAACCGCCCCTATAAAATTTAGGCTGGGAAGATTTTGATAAGCAATATGAGTTTAGAAATTTTAGTTTATGTTGAAATATCTAAAGTATAAATAAATAAATAAATAAATATATATACAGTCTTGTTCAAAATAATAGCAGTACAATGTGACTAACCAGAATAATCAAGGTTTTTAGTATATTTTTTATTGCTACGTGGCAAACAAGTCACCAGTAGGTCCAGCAGACTCCCAGAAAACAAACAAGACCCAGCACCCATGACATGCACGCTCCCAAGGCCGTGCAATTTGGCAACCAGCCGAAAGGGGTGTGTTCAAAAAAACAGCAGTGTCTACCTTTGACTGTACAAACTCAAAACTATTTTGTACAAACATTTTTTTTTCTGGGATTTAGCAATCCTGTGAATCACTAAACTAATATTTAGTTGTATGACCACAGTTTTTTAAAACTGCTTGACATCTGTGTGGCATGGAGTCAACCAACTTGTGGCACCTCTCAGCTGTTATTCCACTCCATGATTCTTTAACAACATTCCACAATTCATTCACATTTCTTGGTTTTACAGCATTTTTGATATCACCCCACAAGTTCTCAATTGGATTAAGGTCTGGAGATTGGGCTGGCCACTCCATAACATTAATTTTGTTGGTTTGGAACCAAGACTTTGCCCGTTTACTAGTGTGTTTTGGGTCATTGTCTTGTTGAAACAACCATTTCAAGGGCATGTCCTCTTCAGCATAGGGCAACATGACCTCTTCAAGTATTTTAACATATGCAAACTGATCCATGATCCCTGGTATGCGATAAATAGGCCCAACACCATAGTAGGAGAAACATGCCCATATCATGATGCTTGCACCTCCATGCTTCACTGTCTTCACTGTGTACTGCGGCTTGAATTCAGAGTTTGGGGGTCGTCTCACAAACTGCCTGTGGCCCTTGGACCCAAAAAGAACAAAAAATGTTCCTCCATTTCTCTTCAGGCCAGTTGATGTGTTCTTTGGCAAATTGTAACCTCTTCTGCACATGCCTTTTTTTTTTTACAGAGGGACTTTGCGGGGGATTCTTGAAAATAGATTAGCTTCACACAGACGTCTTCTAACTGTCACAGTACTTACAGGTAACTCCAGACTGTCTTTGATCATCCTGGAGGTGATCATTGGCTGAGCCTTTGCCATTCTGGTTATTCTTCTATCCATTTTGATGGTTGTCTACTGTTTTCTTCCACGTCTCTCTGGTTTTGCTCTCCATTTTAAGGCATTGGAGATCATTTTAGCTGAACAGCCTATCATTTTTTGCACCTCTTTATAGGTTTTCCCCTCTCCAATCAACTTTTTAATCAAAGTACGCTGTTCTTCTGAACAATGTCTTGAACGACCCATTTTCTCAGCTTTCAAATGCATGTTCAACAAGTGTTGGCTTCATCCTTAAATAGGGGCCAACTGATTCACACCTGTTTCTTCACAAAATTGATGACCTCAGTGATTGAATGCCACACTGCAATTTTTTTGAACACACCCCTTTTAACTAATTGCCCAATTGCACAGCCTTAAGAGTGTGCATATCATGAATGCTGGGTCTTGTTTGTTTTCTGAGAATCTACTGAACCTACTGGTAACTTGTTTGCCACGTAGCAATAAAAAATATACTAAAAACCTTGATTATTCTGGTTAGTCACATTGTACTGCTATTATTTTGAACAAGACTGTATATATATAAATATATATAAATATATATATATATATATATATATATATATATATATATATATATATATATATATATATATATATATATATATATATATATATATATAGAAAGTTGTGTAATTTGCTTATCTGAACACACACTCTTTGAGATCTTTGTTTATAATAGGGAGTTGTTTACCAGACTGCGTTTAGATTAATCCAGGTCTAGGCCTGAGTTATATAAGTTATATAAAAGTCGTTTTTACAAACAAACCTTACAAAAATAACAAAACAATACTGGAGTGAAAACTGAGAACACACTGGCACTGATTCATTTTAAGATATGTCAGTGCAAGATGTAAATGAAGGCAGTTTAAACATGCATTTTAATCTGAACTAGAATAAACCCTCTCTGGGGGAACCACCCCCAGGAGACATTTGTGAAAGACTATTAGCAGTAGACATGGAGAAAGCATCTGCTTGGTCTCTATTTAGTATCATTGCTGTCAAGAATTGGGATATTAAAGAGATCTCATTGACTCTTAAATTAGTTCACAAATGCACCGTCTTGTTTGTTATTTTTGCTTCTGATTTACCTGCCACAATGCCAATGACAGACCCGAAGATGGCGTAGACAGTCAAAATAGGTGAGAAGATTAGAACAGCGACCAGGATGAGTAACGATGGCCCTACAGTCTGACATGCAAAGATCTGGCCCACGCCCAGCACCGCCCCCTGTAGGAGCTGAGGGGAACAGCAAACACATATGAGTCTGATTATTGTACCGTAATATCTAGCTTAAAGGCGGCGTGCACAATTTTTGAAAAAGCTTTGGAAAAGGGAGTCAGGCCGAGTACCAAAACACACTTGTAGCCAATCAGCAGTAAGGGGTGTGTCTACTAACTGACATCGTTGTCTGGGTTGCGTATGTGTGGGGCGGGTCTATCAAAAGAAGGTCCAGATTCTATTGGGGTAGGGGCGTGTTTGTTTAGGTGATTTCAAATGTCAACATTGGCTTTCAGAGATCCTGCACCCCACCTTTAATATCGGTCTTAAGAGTAACAATACCATCATTTAAATTAAATATGTAAATATATATGTGGAGTTTAATATGGATTTATAAATATGTGAATCTGCAAGCACAGACCATTTTTCTAAATGAAGGACTGTACATTTAGATGCCTGTGTATGCTACAATTTTATAAAACTTTTAGTACACTTAAATAAAGATGGCCTGTAAGCTATCAAGTCAGTCATGAACTTAAAGCCAAATAACCAATTTTATTTTACAAATTAAAAATGAATATAAATCATAAACCACTTAGTACCCCAGCAGCAGTTCAAAGTTTTGTGTTTAAAGACTTTATGCTAAAGTTTGCCATTCATGGGCTATTTCTTCTCTTAATTATATAGAAATATTTACTGGCTAAATATCTGATGCCTTAGGGGGCGTGCACACCAAAGCATTTACGCCTGCGGCCGGCACATTTTTTCAATTGTTTCCAATGGAAGCTCAACGTTTTTCAAATAACCCAGCAGCTAGCTGTTTTCTTCCGCTCTGAAAATCGGCGCCTGGCGTTTTTTCCGCACTCAGCGCTGATGCTGCGTTTACACCAGTCGCGGTAGAGGCGGCAAGCGCGGGTGATTTACATGTTAAGTCAATGCAAAGACGCGATTAAACACGGATTATCCTGCGGCACGGTACACGCCGCGCAAATGGCTCTGAACGCGCGAATTGAGCATTGCCGCGGGAAACACGCGAGTTGAAAAATCTTAACTTCTGTGGATTTCCGTGCTGTGTTAACCAATCAGGACCTTGCTGTAGTAGTGATGTGATTACACGCGCGAATGAAGCGAGTGAACTCAAATGTTCAAGTGTCCAACTACACGCGAATAGTGCGTTTTTGCCGCCTCTACCGCAGCTGGTGTAAACGCACAGTGAGCGCCGAGAGTTTAAAAATATTCAACTTTGTAGGAAAAGCTCCGCTCGTCAATGTCAGTTCTCACGCGGCCATCCAATCACAGAGGAGGAGGGGCGGGACGCTGGAGAAAGCTGGCACTCAGATGAAAAACAGCTGTCATTATGCGTTGTCCAGGCTTTTTGTGGTGTGCACAACCCCTTAAAGTCCCATATTAAATACTTTTGCACATTAAATATTCATGATAGAGACAGAGAGACAAAACTAAAAATATATATAAAAATACATTTCTCTCTATCTGTATACCCACGGGGTCTCCATGGAGACATGGTAAAAGCACAAAATACTGTTGGGTTAAATATAAAGACATAGGCTATTAACAGACCTTAATACTAAGCTGTTGTGATGTGCTCTCAGCCCACTGAAGCCACTCAATGTTAGTGAATCAGAGAAATGAAATAATTATATTTATGGCATAAAAGATCAGCACACGCGCACACATATGGGAGAGAAACAGAAGGATGATAAAAATAGATTCAGGAAGGAAAAGACAATGATGTGGGCAGATAAAAGATGTGAAACAGGGAAAACAGGAAGATGACAAATGTAAAGACAGATGGAAGTAAAGAGGAATAAACAAAGAGAGAGAGAAGAGGAGAAATCTTAATCAGCAAGATGACCTAGTTAATATTGAAAGAACAAGATAACAAGTTAAGATTTCTCTCACCTGTGGCACATGCAGTTGGGTGAGGTTAGTGCTCTCTGGTGCCCCCGGTGGCAGGGCTGGAGTGTTTGGAAAATAAGGATTAGATGTACCAGTACAGGCCAGATAGAGTAAGATGATCGTGTTAAAAGGAAAGACACTGACTGGTAAGTCCCAGCGATCCAAAATAGTAGCCAAACCACTGGAGAGAAATGTCCTGTGAGAAAACAAAGAATGCTTTAAGGGTATAGTAGTGAAGTTATGTTTGTTTCGTGTGAGCATGCATGACAACGAAACAGAGACAGCTATGCTGAAGTGAAAGAAAGATATCTCTAATAATGAGTTGAATATTAATTTGAAAGCTTATCTGACGTTGTAGCTCCACCAAGACACGCCGGCAACAGTAGCCACCAGTACCAGTTACCGGCAGAGCTGAAAGCACCAATCAGTAAAGCCACCAGCATTCCATTAAAACCATAATGGCCACTGGATATCTCCTCACTGCAGACACACAGAAACACACAGCTAAGCATTTGTCACACTTTACTTTCATTGTGTGAAATCCATTGCAATTTAAAGGGAACATATCATGAAAATCTGACTTTTTCAATGTTTAAGTGATATAATTGGGTCCCCAGTGCTTCTATCAACCTAGAAAACTTGACAACAATCATCCCAGTAACTTAGTTTTGAGTTAATAGGTGATCAGTGTAGGGTGGCCATTCGTCCCAAACATGTTTTCGGGTTCGTTCTCCAGAAGCCGCGTTGCTCGACCGCATACGTTTCAGTTAAAATACACTACAAAATTAAGATTTATTTATTTTAAGACATACAATCATTGTAGTTTCATTCTTACCTTAAAAATGTAACGGTTGCTTTTCTGAAATTAAACCGGAAATATTAAACCTTGATGGCGTATGCGGTCGAGTAACGCAACTTCCGGAGAACGAACCCGAAAACATGTTCGGGAGGTGTCCGGCAGAACTGGCACGAATGGCCACCCTAGATCAGTGTTTGGTACACTTTCTGCTTTGCTACTGTTCGGACGCTCTTGCTTACTGCTCTGCGCTTTGCTCTATCGCTTTTTATATTTTATCACATACTTTTAACTTCAGCAAATCAGCATAGTGCTCAAACAACAAAGCTTGGCATCAACGTTTTATTACAAACTTTTGGGACTGGAAGATTACAAAAAAGTGGAATTTTTCATCCGACCAGCCTCCCACTGCCATCAGCTTACATTCCAGAAGGGAAAACACAGCTGCCTTCATTCAAAATGATAAGAAAAAGAAATGCCTCCTCAAAACTCTACTTGCTGCATAAACTGCCACAGACTTTTACAAAGGATTGCTGTTCTTGAAACAAAGTTACTTGCAGGACTACCAAACCAGACAGAACACACAACAGAGCTTCATCATCATGGACCCCCTCAGCATACAGCCGTTGAGTCCCATGAACCTAATGATCAACACACTAATCAATGGTACAAACAGGGAGCAAGACCCAAAATCACTCGAGAAATCAGACTGTCACGAGCATCACATATTGCCGCAGTAGCTTCCTCTACCCCAGATGCAGCTATGACAAGGATTGGAAACACTGACTTTCTACCATCGCCTATACATCTTGAGAACAGATTTAATGAATATGAGTGAGGAATCTCCAAATGTGATAAATGTGATAGAACACCGATCAAACCAGCCAGCAGCTAACACTGATGCTAACTTCCGCTCAAGATCGAACAGACAGCGACACTCAGCGCAGAGCACATCCGAGCCCATAACTTTGATTATGGGTGACTCCATTATCAGAAACATTAGCAACAGGGACTCAACTACGTGCTGCCTTCCACAAGCAACCGTTTCTGATGTAAACAGGGAACTTCAGAACATTCTCATGAAACATAAGACTGTAAATCGAGTTGTCATTCATGTGGGGAAGAATGTTATTCACAAAGAGCAATCTGAACTCCTTAAGAGGGATTTCAACAAACTTTTTGAAACACTTAGAAGAGTGAAAGTTCAGCCGTTCATCAGTGGATCACTCCCAGCAAGAGAAACAAATAAGTTTTTGCGGTTGCTTGGTCTTAATACATGGCTGCAAAAAACCTGCAACATAAAGGGACTGAACTTCATAGACAACTTCAATCTTTTCTGGAGTCAGAGACAAATATTTAAACAGAATGGCATCCACCCAAACAGACTGGGTGCAAGAGTGCTAAAAGACAATATTTACTTCTCCCTTCATCATCCTTCAGCAGTGTGTGCCAATCCACTCAACCCAAATGGCACACACACACACAGCACCTGCATGGACATGCCGTTGACAGATCCCACAAGGACAGAGATAACACCACGCAGCCACAACAACCACTGCTCATGGACACAATCTCAGCTGAGTCCTGCCCACAGAGCTCACCACAGTCAGACTGTGTCAGATTAGAACTGCTCCAAGATTAAGCACCCAAGGACGACTTTCTGGAAAACAGCCAGGGAAACCAGGACAACATATCACAGCCTCCGATCACATCAGAACAACAGGACTCCTCACTAGATATGTCATTCCTCTCTCCAGCATCCCCGCTTTTGACCTTCTCTGGTCTCAAAAGGCGAAGCACTGCTACTTGGGCGGAGTGATTTGCTCGCAGCACCCGAGAAGCCCCTGGTGAGGAGCAGAGAGCTCGGTCAGAGTTGTGCAAATCACTCCACTCAAGTAGCAATGCTTCGTCTTCTGAGAATATAGTTCCCAGTATGTATATGGTTAAAAGATGTTTGGGTCTCATATGACCTCATTATTTGTACACGGTGTGACTATACAAATCACAACACATAAATAGGAAAATGTTCACGTTATTTTGTCACTTATTGGGAGCAGTATGCTAGCTGGAGCCATTCACTTCCAATCTTCGTGCTAAACTAAGCTAGCGGGGGCTGCGTCAGTCCGAGTTACAGCATGCACGGAGATGAGAAAGGTATGTATGGACTTATTTAACTCTGGGGGATACGGTGAATAAGCTAAATTCCTAAAATCTGGGGGTGTTCCATTAAAACTGCAGTTGTTAAGCCCCTCCTGAAAAAGAGCAACCTGGATAACACTGTATTCAGCAACTACAGACCAATCTCAAATCTTCCTTTCAAAGGCAAGATCATTGAAAAAGTTGTTTTCAATCAGCTGAACAAATTCTTAATCTCTAATGGATACTTTGACATTTTTCAATCTGGTTTCCGACCACACCACAGTACAGAGACAGCGCTCAAAAAGATAATAAATGATATTCGCCTCAATACAGATACAGGCAAACTATAAGTTCTGGTGCTACTCGACCTCAGTGCTGCTTTTGACACTGTCGATCACAACATACTTCTTGACAGGCTGGAAAACTGGGTCGGGCTTTTTGGGATGGTGCTAAAATGGTTCAGGTCATACTTAGAAGGGAGAGGTTATTATGCGAGTATAGGTGGCCATAAATCTGAGTGGACATCCATGACATGCGGAGTCCCGCAAGGCTCAATTCTTGCACCACTCCTGTTCAACCTGTATATGCTCCCACTAAGCCAAATAATGAGACAGAACCAAATTGTCTATCACAGTTATGCAGATGACACTCAGATCTACTTAGCTTGCGACTACAGCCCCATTGACTCCCTGTGCAAATGCATTGATGAAGTTAACAGTTAGATGTGCCAAAACTTTCTTTAGTTAAACAAAAAGACAACCGAAATCATTGCGTTTGGAAACAAATATGAAGTTCTCAAGATAAATGCATCCCTTGACGCTAGGGGTCAAACAACTAAAAATCAAGTCAGGAATCTTGGTGTGATTCTGGAGTCTGACCTTAGTTTCAGTAGTCATGTCAAAATCAGCATATTATCATCTCAAAAATATTGCTTTGTTTCCAGACAAGACTTAGAGAAACTTGTGCATGCTTTCATCACCAGCAGGGTGGATTATTGTAATGGCCTCCTCACTGGCCTTCCCAAAAAGAACATTAGACAGCTCCAGCTCATTCAGAACGCTGCTGCCAGGATTCTGAGCAGAACCAGAAAATATGAACATATCACACCAGTCCTCAGGTCGCTACACTGGCTACCAGTTACATAATTCTTTTTATTTCTCTTGTTTTTATATTTATTTTTATCTGTTTTATACCTGTATTCCTGTTTTATTCTTTTTCACACATTTAAACTCTTTTCATTAAAATCACATTAATTTTCTTTTAATTTATATTTTTAATTCTCATGTATCTTTGATTTTTTTCGACAAACTTTTTTTCTCTTATAGCCTACATTGTTTTCTCATTTCTATGTACAGTACTTTGAATGACCTTTGTGTATGAAATGTGCTATACAAATAAACTTGCCTTGCCTTGCCTTTAATTTCATCAGCTAATTTTTTATAAAAAAGACACATCCAAAAATGGCACATTTTTGCTCACACCTACAAAGTGGCAATTTTAACATGCTATATTAAATTAAAAAAGTCTTTACATCTTTGAACTGAGGTTTCCTTAATCCATCTATGTTTGGATTAAAGTGTCAATTTTTCCACGTGTTTCTTAAATGTGTGCTGGAAGGCTGCATTATTTTCCCACTGAGATGAGGACATCACACAAGTGAATCGAACTGCTTCGTTTTGACTCATTGTGCTGTTTCAGCTGGAAAAGCAAGGAGTGCTGCTGAGGATTGTTTCTACAGGTGTGCATCTGTTAATTTTGTTTAGTTATTTTGAGCATTCTGATCAGAAGCCCCATTGACATTCATAGTAGGAAAAATAATACTATGAAAGTGATTTTGAATATCTTATATTGAAAATATCTTTCTTTGTGTTCATCTGAACAAAGAAATTCATAAAGGTTTGTAACAACATGATAGTGGGTAAATTTGTTTATATGCTTTTATGTTTATATGTCTTTGTGTACTTCTTTTAGTCTAAAGTATTTTTAACTACATTTGTGTGTACATCTCCTCACAGTCCTGTCCCAGTATTACAGCTGTGAAGGTGGAGGCCAAGAGGCCAAGTATCCCAAGCAGAGCCAGCCAGGGGCTCTCCAGCAGCAGCGCTCCCAGAATCAGGGCTCCACTCAGGGGGTTGTTTACCAGAATCACCTGCGAAGTCCCACGCAAACACCATTCGACCAACTGCAACAGGAAGATTTTATCTGAGAGAATGGAAAGAGATGAAGACAAAAGTTAAAATGCAGAATTGTTTTACACTGCATGCAATATGTGTGAAAATACACACAACAAATGAAATATAATCAAACAGACAAAACAAGGGACACCCTTATGATGCCAAACAAAAATGCACTATTAATATGAATGTAGGCATTTATCCAAAAACAGGCATTTTTTAAAGTGTATATGACCTGTTGTATTCTATTCTAATAACCGAAAGACATGTCTGATAGCATTAATGTATCGCAGAAGTAGACTATATGTTTAAAGTGTATTTGAACAGTATTGTATTCTATGAAAATGTTATTATCATAGGCCCTAACTGTAAAACAATGCATTATGACAGCTGAAATGTTGTGTTTAAACATTAAATAACAAACATTGAAGTAAAGTTGACCCAAAAATGAAAATTCTGTCATTGTTTACTCAAACAGGTTTGGAATGACAAGAAGGTTAGTAAATGTTGACAGAATTTTCATTTTTGAGTCAACTGTCACTTTAAGCATACGAGAGACGTAAGTACGCGTCCGGTGTGCGATACCTGCAAGTTGTCCTGGTATGCAACCTCCTTTAGACTAAATAGGGTATACCGGTATGGTATGTGCAACTTACTTCCGCATTCCTGTTAAACATAGTAGATCGCTTCCGGTTTTGTATGCTCTACACTGACATGGTGCTTTTATCATACATGAAGCTTTTAGGAGCTACCAAAGATGAGAATAACCAATGTCCAGTGGATATGATCATTAACATCTTAAACCTAAGTTAAAAAAAGTACAACATTTTTTACACTTTATAGCTATTCAGAAAGGCATTTTCTTCTCACATACATACAAATATTAGAATAAAAAAGAACATAACACAAATAATACTATTAAGAATACCAATAACAAGCTACATTAGCACATACCGGCAACCGGAAGCAATCAACCCAGTTTTCCGGTTTGGTCACGTGACGTTCGATATATAACGTATTACGGCGGGACACTACCTCTGCCCAAAGTGTTCTTCATTCGTTCAGTCATTTAAATGTAAAACTTATACCACTATCAGTTAATAAATCATAGGTTAGTTGTAAATGTCATGTGTTTTTGTAATATAACACTTACCGGCTATTGTGAATGTCCTTCTTCGCCTCTGTCTCTCACTCTAACAGTCGACTCTAAAAGTTAAAGACTTTACGAGTAAAAACCGCTAATATATAAAAATAATGAACAACTATACCTTTCTGAGGTAAAATTGGACAAAATATGTGCATGTCAATATGTGTCATGTCGGTTAATCTAGCTGAGAAAAACTCCAGCTAAAAATGACTGAATTATGATTTACGGTACAAATATATTTACTGTAGAATTTCCCTGATCTACAGCAACATTCTGGATAAATGTTCTACAGTATAGATGCAGTAAAAACTGCAGAAATTTGTTAGAGGAGAACTGGGGCGAAAGTAGCGCGGGACGAAAGTAACAATTTTCTCAAAGCCCTGACTACATTGCATTCCAAACTATTACAGCATCGTTAGCACGCAAACCTTGACAAGGCTGACAAATATCTAGTTTTTCGTCATTTTTAAGCACGTGCATGTCCAGAAAGCTGTTTTAGACCATAAGTAACGACCATAATGTGCTGTAACACATCCTGAAGTTAGCCTTCTCTGAGTTTTTTAAAAATTAAAGTAAATCAGGTTTAAATGTCAGGAGTTCCTGTCGGAACTAAAGTAATACTTGTTACTTTATGTTAAGAATTTACATTTAATTTAAGTTTTTATATTCTTTGTTCTGTTATAATTTTATTTTTATTCTCAGCAATTCAAGTTTACTGTTGGTGTGTTTTTGAAACATTTGATGAAACTTAAATTTAAAATGAAAATGTAATTAATTTTTTTTTTTGTGCAATTTTGTAGTTTCCATTTACATATATACAAGGTCATATTCATGTATATTTTAGGGCTGTCAAAAGATTAATCGATCAATCACAAACAAAACAGAAGTTTGTATAATATATGTGTGTGTGTGTACTGTGTGTATATATGAAGAGTTTGGTTCCAAAACGCAATAAACGCCATTTTTGAAAAAAATGAGTTACTGCCAAAATCAGTATTATATCAGGTCAGTAGTTAAAAGTAAATTCTTAATTTTACGCAAAATCCAATATCCGCCGTGTTATTCAGTCATCTTTTCTCTCTTTTTTCCCAAAATGCGACAAACGCCACTCCCACTTTTTTACAGAACGCAATAACTCCATTTCTGATATTACAGCCCACCGTTCACGCAATGTAAACAAACAATGGCGGACGCGCTGAGTCCACGGAGTCCTGGTTTTCCTCATCTACTTTGTACTACGTGATCAACAAACAAAACAAAATAATACTTTAATTGCATCGCTAAACCTGTGATGGTTTTCTGTGATGGGAAAGAAACGTAAGCCATCAGCATCTAATAATTTCCCTGAGAGGCACTCGGGAGACGGGTGCTTGTTCTCCCGACAGCATTAAGCTTCTCATGCTAACACATTGACCCCAGAGGATCTTAAAAACTTTCCATAATTTTACTCAAAGTCAACGAAAATCGAGCAGGACCAAAAACATTTTACAGTCGATCGCTGTGAAAGACGTTAAGCGAAGACGTCAAGTAACCGCAATGACAGTGATCTTAATATGACAAAGTAAGTGTTTTGATTAATAACATTAATGTTTATATTTTTAATTAGTGTGTACAACTAGTCAACTAAATGAATATAACATGGCAAAGATGAATGCACATTTATATAGGCTATTGATTCAATAGATTTATAGCATTTTGAATAAAAACTTGTCATGGATTTATTGCATTTTGTGGAAAAAATAATCCGTTTTTATAATAAATCTTTGAAAATCAACTTATGGATTTGAATTTTTTATGTTTTTATAACCTAAAGATGCTGTGTGAAAGTTTGTAACAGAAAATAGTTGTTTTCATCTTGTCACTTTCTTGGTATAGAAAACACGTTTTTACCAAAATTTGTCAAAATGGATTTATTGCGTTTTGGAACCAAACTCTTCATATATTTTGTATATATAAATACACACATACATGTATGAATTTAAGAAAAATGTTATTTAAATGTACTTTTTTATTTATATATTTATATATTTTATTTATAAAATAAAATATTTCAAAATATATATAACATACATGTAAATGTTTCTTAAATACAAACATCAATGTGTATTTATATAAAATAATATTACACATGCACACGCAAAATGCTTTTATTTTGTATGCAATTAATCGCAATTAATCTTATGACAGCACTAGTATATTTACTAAAAACATGTTTATTACAAAAATCTTGTTCTGTTGTGTTACTTTTGACCCACCTGTGTGTTACTTTCGTCACACCTGTGTGTTACTTTCGTCCCAGCTGACAGTGTCAAAAGTAACAATGTGCTACTTATCAAAGTAAAATTATACTGAAGTCATTTTACATTTGTTCAAAATTCTATCTGGTATTGATAGACCACACCTGTGAGTTATTTGAAAAATTATACTTTCGCCCCTGCTCTCCATTGTAGACTGCTAACGTTATAACCCCCAAAATCACAACAATACTGATACCTATATTTATTATTATGACTTGAATAATGTTGCTCTTACCCTGCATGTGAATGTGGAAGTGTTGCATTTCTCCAGTGCAGTACAGCAGTGCCCTGATCACACGCTGTTTGAAGCCTTCAGACTGCTGTGGAGGCTTTTTATCCAAAACACACATTTTGCCGATGAAAACTAAACTAAAGTCAGAATATTCCAGATTTGCGTCTGTCACTTCACTGCAGAAATGGCAGACTCGAGTCATATGACTTGACTCGAAATGACGCGAAATAACTTTTTTTTAAAGAAATATGTTTTTGTACACACCACAACGACGCAACCTAAGCACGTGACACCGCAGGCAGAGTGCTAACTAATATACTGAAAGCATTATCAGTCATGACTGAACATCATGGACAGTGTGTGAGTCATAAGGAAAATAAAAATTTAAATAATATAAAGAGAAGGTATCTCACCCAATATTATTTGCCTTTTAGATGAATGCTTGATTTGTATGCTATTGGTCCGTGTATTTTTGCGTCCATTCATTTTTCTTTTTTAACCAATAAATATAAAAACGAAAAATGTGATTTTCTCTTTTTTTGTTTTTAAACTGGTGAAAAGATAATCAAAATACAAAGTTATTTTAATTATTTAATAGTATTTTACAATTGAAAAGCAAATAATTTTTTTATTTTACTTACACAGTTTTGCTGTTTCACATTAAGGCTTCTTCTGGCTGTGAATTCGCAGAGCGCGGCTTTATGCACGTGAACATCACAGCATTTCTTACTCATTTAGACTATATTAAAACGCGCAGATTATAACTGGCAAGACTGAACATCTACGATGTTTGAAACTATAAAGGTTGATTTGTGATAATGGGCTCTATCTTACACCCGGCGCAATGCAGCGCAACAAAAACCTAGTCTAAAGTCAATGGCGCAATATGTTTTTTTGTTATTTAAAGAGCGCATTAGCAATATGCGCCGAAACGGGACGACAACGCGGGTTTGCTTAACACATAGGATACATAAATGCACAGCAGCACGAAAACGCTTTTAAATATGAAAGATTTAAGGATTGAATGAGAAAGATTATTATTGAGTCTCTTGGACATAATTGAGGACTAATTATGAGACGATAGAAGGCACAAAGAGCTGCTTCACCTGCAGCCTGGTAAATAAATGCTTTGCTTTAAACAAATGCATGTTTTTAAATGTTTTTAAATGCTACCTCACGGATTTATTGTATATGATGACTCTGTACCTGTGGATATGGTGAGATGAGAAACATTTTTAAGTAATGCTTAAAAAACTGACGCTGTCCAAGTGCTGAACCTTGCGGAGACTTTGCTGTTTGTAAATTCTTTATCTCCTGTTTGTAACGTAACAAATAAAGTATTTTTACAGTACAAACCTTTTCTTACATACTTGTAAATTATTTTTTGATGATATATTAGATAGCCATTTAAAGCAATTAAAAGCCTGCTTTTTTACTTCCATGGGGCAGGTGGCCTTTCTGTGTGGAGTTTCTGCATGTTCTCCCTGTGTCAGCGTGGGTTTACTCCAGGTGCTCCGGTTTCCTCCCAAAAACATGCAAGTTAGGCAAATTGGAGATACCAAATGTCCCTCCCCCAACTTGTGTATAAATCAACTTGTCTGGATAAACTTGTGTATGGATTACCTGGTTCTCGCCATGAATATAGCCGTAGATGCTGGAATGGGGTTAAGAAATAAAGGAAGAAGAAGATTTTACTTCCATGACTAAATGAAAACGGGTTTTAAAGGTTTTAATGAAAAAAATAACAATTTCAAAACAAGTGTAAAACAACACAATTATTTAACATTAATCTTAAAATGGGGATCTTCTTCCTCCGCTTAGTTTTTCAGTTTCAACTGAGGGGTTTTACCATTAACGGCTATTTTCAATCAACAAGCAGTCGGTGTTCATGCCAATTTGATTGTTTAAGATAGAGCCTGATTTGTGAAAATTATATCATATATATATATATTAATAACAAACTACTTTTTTTACTGTTTCAGACGGACGTCGGTCTTTTTTATACTACATAATCTCTCTATTTTCGCACAGTCCTTCCCGTTCACTTTGAACATTTCTCGTTGTGAATGAACGTTGATTTGCGTTTAAATACCTGTGTCTGAACCATAACTTGTTGCGATGACAGATGCGCACAGGCTGAATCTAAAACTAGTCAATTGTTTCTGACTGCAACACTGCATGTTCATTTTAATAGCCGTTAATTATAAAATGTGTAGGCCTATCTGTCTTCCGCATTCACCGGCTTCCCAGCAAGCAATTTTGGCTAAAACAAGGCAAAATTTAGGTTGTCAGTGAAAGTCTAATAGTATAATAGCCCAAGAATAGACGATGCTTATGTTTACAACATGTAAAAGAAATTAAAGCAAAAACCTTGAACACCTGTTGCTTACATGATGGAATACAGTACTTCTCCAAGTTTTTTTGGCAAGCGGCATGTAACCAAATTCAAGGTTATTTAGGGTAGAAGTGTGTTCCTATTGCACAAGCCGGACTATAGAGTCTCGGTTTTTGCTTGCTGTGTTAACATAATTTGACAAAACTCGAAGAAATGTACAAAATGCGTAGAATGATGATGTTTACATGCATGAAGCAAAGCACTGCGATCACTGCCAAAGAAGTCTGAATGTGAAATAGCTAATAATCGCGTTTTTTAATTTTAGTTTTAAATGTATAATAAAGGTGCCAAAATCATAAACAAAAATCTGAAAATACATCAATATTTGTTTTTTTGGGGTAGGATGTTCTAAATACAGTTTGAATTTAAAATTTGAAATTTAATATTGCATTTTAAAAATACAACAACCGTTTATATTTTATTTTTCATATCATGGTTTATAAAGGAAAAATGAATGGACGCAAAAGTACACGGACCCTATTTCCTTTCATTCATGGTTTTGTTGATTGTTAATTTTGATTTGTATTTATTTCTTTTTGATTTAATTGATATTTGGTAAGATAGTACGTTCACTCTTCTGATTTGAATTGATTTTGCGTTCATTAAACAGAAAATTTGGTTAAAATATTTTGTTATATTATGTATTAAATATTTTTTCTTAACTACATGCATCCCTTTGCAATGTCTAGTAATATGCTAGCAATGCTAAAAGTAACTTGAATGCTAAAAGTAATATTAATAATGTAACTGTAATTTTTACTGTAACTGTAAGTTTGTTATAATCAGTGGTGTCATAACAAGACTTGAAATTTACTTTTGACTGTGTGAAAAATTAGTTTTTTTAATCATCCGGCCTGACCCTTCTCTGTGAAGGTTAATATTATATCTTTTTATACAACAGTTCTTTCTGGTTCTCGAATCTGATTGGCTAAGAGCTATGCGATATTGTGCTGATAACGGCACTGTAACCGCTTCACCTTGCGTATCATTCCGCCACCTAGTGAATGGAGGTCCTAAGCAGGCTCATCTCTGAATGGAAAAACACAGACGCCCTGATCCATTACACGTATGCGCAAGGTATACAGTAGGTGGCAGTAATACTCCCAAGGAGTGAGCAGCCATTAAACGAAAAGAAGGAGCAGACGCCCTGTTTTGAATCACTCTCCGTGTGTCTCATTATTTTACTAGCTCATAAATCAGTCTGTGAATCCCCAATCGGAAGTTATGCCGTCAAAGATCAGCTCTCTTGTATACGTTAAAGTTAATGGGAGAAATGTCTTGTCACATCGTGTGGACGATTAACACTTGGAAAGAGGAATATAAACACTCGTTTTTTTCAGGACCTATTATCTCTTATCAGAACGCGAAAACACCGTGCAACTGCAGGTAACGTAAGCACCGCAGCTTTTAAATGTGGACATTGATCATTTACTTTATCGTGACGTGACTATTAAATCATGTTATGAGATATCGCCACTGGTATATTTATAAGCAGCATGCAAAAACATCTCTCTGACACGTTTTATATAGTATAACGTTTTATATAGTACTGACAAGAACAAAGTTAAATAATAATAATCGAGTGCTCGTATCGCGTTAAGAATAAATGAGAAAGCAATAGTAACGTTATACAAGTATAGTTTTATTCACTTTTTTCGCGCCAAAACAATAACACCACAAAAGACACTAAATATGAATAAAAAAACAAGTAATAGTTTGATCATGACACCAAATACTGCTGATTTGATCTCATTTTGACGATCATAAACAAACAAGGCCAACATGAGAGCCAGGTAATCCCTGTCAGAGATGTAGCCCAGAGAGGGCGGTGGTCAGCGGGGCGAGTGAACACTGACGTCCGCTCATGCTTTGGTTCTCATTCGTACCGAATCTCACTAAGCAAACGTTCAAACAGGCGCTATCTTTACTAATCGACTGCAGATTTAAATATAATACATATACATTCTCGACTGAACTAATCTTAAAACTACACTTTGTGACCAAGAAACGGTAATATAAAGTAACGGCTTTTCCGTCCATTGAGTTGTTATGAGCTTCAAAGCAGTGTTTCCTGTCATTCTGGCCGCCCTCAAATCCGTGGCGGAAGAAGTAGTTCTCAAACAAAGAGGCTTTTAAAATAACTCCGTTGTTGTTTTCTTGTTTTCGTTTTTCAAACGTGTGCCGTCGAACTGTTGTATAAAAGCAATATCGCTCTCGGAGTCGTGTGATATAGCTCTATATCATCACGGCTGTGATTGCCTCCGGCACTCGGCCTACGGCCTCGTGCCTCTGGCCTAATCACAGCCGTGATGATATAGAGCTATATCACACTCCTACTCGAGCGATATTGCTTAATTAAACTCATTGACACATTTCATCTCTGACAGTAGGATATGGACAAAGTCCACATGCAGCATCTCATCACATAATCATTCACATTTCTGTCTTTCTTTCTTTCTTTCTTACCCACAATATGGTGTAAATAACAGAAGCAAGACTTTATTTATTTGTATTCTGTGCGGTGACTGGATAGTCTGCACCTCTGTATGTGTGTAATTTACTATAATGAATGATTGTTGCTGAAACTCACAGTTCAGGCTCCTGGGCACATCAGTTAAATAATAAAAGAATGTTGCCAATGCAAAATGAGCTTTATTTTAAAATATAAAGGGGGTGAATGAGAAAAGTCATTTGTAGTCTTTGCAAGTCTGGCTACAAGGGACATAAATCTGCTTCTGTTTCATGCTCACTGTGGGTGGATCAGGGCTGAGAGGGTGAGAAAGAAAAAGACAGACAAAAATGCTTAGCACAAAATGCATGAGAAAACAAAACAATAAAAATTAATGCTAGTTGTTTTTAAGCTTGATGCTTTATTTGCTTTATTTCTGCCAATGATGGCTATTCACTCTGTATGCTTTGTTGCTTGTGCCTGAAAATCTCCAGAGGTTTTGTGAATGACAGAAAGGACACTGTGATCCTGTGATTTGAGTGACATTCTCCTTGCATCAACAAAACTGGTCGATGTTTGCCTAATTACAGTGTTTCTTTTTCTCAGACACACACACACACACACGCACGCACACACATACACACACAATTAAAGATGCACAGGCTGTCTGGTCAGTTGTAGATCATTAGCCTTGCATGTGCTGGAGCAGGATGCAATTAAAATTGGTTGTTTAATGCAATGACCTGATGCTCTGAGATCATCTTCAGTTTACCCCACCCACACAGAGGTCTAATCTGAGCTGCCATGGTGGTGGTCGGGTGTTGACACTAGTGAGCTTGTGAACACAGGACTGCTGATATTCAACATAAACATGGTCACATACTGTACAGTCAATATTCTTCAATGTCAGTAAATGAGCGACTTAAAAGGTCAGACTGACAAAACCAGACAGATGACATTGAGAGCTGCAAGAGTCGAGTTCCTTTAAATGGCTGCGCAAATGTTTATCCTTTGTGCTGTGTCATACTGAAAGAAGAAAAGATTCTCAATGGCAAAGAATAGAAAAAATACTTACATAAGCCTGCATTCTTTGCTTTGAGTTGTTGTCAGGGTTGTCGAAATGTAGGTACATTTTCTTGTGAAAGTAAACTATTCCTGTGGTTAAGAATAGTTTAGCAGACTCTCCGAAAAAAAAGTTTCAAAGTTGCCACTGGGGCGGTACCTTTTCAAAAAGTACACTTGTGTACCTAAAGATGCATATTTGTACCTCAAAGGTACAAAATGGTACATAGGAAAGAAACCTTCCCAGTGACAATGTTCTGTCATAAAGGAACTATACTCTCATTCTGGCGTAATAATCAAGGACGTTGCTGTAATATCACCCAGGCAATGATATTACCCACTGCCCCGAAAATAGTCCCCTGACATTGAAAGTTAGTAAAGGGACTATTTTCGGCTGCTACGTACAGTAATATCATCGTGCCTCCTGCAGCCATGTTACAGCAGCAAAGTCCTTGATTATTACGCCAGAATGAGAGTATAGATCCTAGAAATTTTTTGTCGGTCTTAGTACACAATGGCCCTCATTTATCAAAAGTGCGTAGAAACGGCCGTATATGTTGGCGTAAGATTATGCTTACACTCCTCTGACCGCCTGATTTATGAAGCTGTGGGTACCTCTGAAATTTAGGTGTACGCAATACCTGCCCTTCATAAATGCTGTGGCTGAAAACGATCGTCATAAGAATAACACGCCCCTATATATTTAAGTCTCCGCTTCCCCCACACCCTAATTTTACGACATGGACACACAAAAGACGGTAAAAAAGAGAAATGATGTGGAGATCGAGACCATCACCAGGGAAGTAGAAAAAAACAAATTTCTTTATTTGGAAGCTTAAAGAGTGGGATAAAAGGGGCCCATAAAAAAATATGGTCCCAAATTACCAGTTCAGTAAATAGTGTGGGGGTTGAGAAGCGCACTCCAGCAAAGGTGAGAAATGTTTTATTGCTTAATAAAAGTGATCAAGTTAAACATGAGTGCTCTTGTTTATTGTAGGTGAAAAAAAGTGGTCCGATCTAAAGATGGCCACAAAGAGGCGCATTTCCGCAATGAAGAGAAGCCAGAGTCAGACTGGGGGAGGACCACCGGATCCAAGCCTCCAGCTGACACGATGAGCGGGTGGCAGCCCTCATCAGAACAGCGTCTTTAGAAGGTATCAGGGGGAGATACCGACGACATTTATGGTAAAAATAAAATTTTATAGACCACTGTAAAAAAACACAAGTCAACTCGTTTTATTTAAATTTTGCTGTATTGTTTTGCAGATGATGACACTGCAGGTCCCAGCGCCCTTGAGGCATCTCCCACTCAGCCCATCCAGGAACCCTCACCCAGAGTCTGAGCAGGTCCAAGCGAGGGAAGCCGAGGCTCGTCCACCTGCCTCTCGCGCGCAACGGCCAAGGGTCCTGACGAATGAGGTCCTGGAAAGACAGACAGAAATTTGTAGACTACTGGTCGAAATTAACAATTCTTTAGTTTCAATTAATACGACATTAAAACAAATAAATGAAAACTTAAAAAAATAAAAAAACAATGCAAACTGAGTCTCTGTTATTTTAACTTGCCCTTAAAACCGCCGAACAAGGTCCTGTCTGAGCTGAACAGCTCCTAAAGCCGGTGGTGCTGCCCACTGCTCCACTGGCATCTTGGGTCTGGGGCCAGCACGTCAAATGGCACACGATTCATCTCAGCCATGTTGTGCAAGATGGCACATGCCAAAATAATGTTGCATACTTTCTGTGGCGAATAGAGCAGCGTGCCCCCCGCGTGTGCCAGGCAGAGCCATCTACCTTTTAGAAGCCCCACGCAGCGCTCCACAGTGGCTCGTGTTCGTGCGTGCGCGTGATTGAAGTTGCGCTCCTGATGCGTCTCGGGGTTTGGCACAGGGGTGATCAAAAAGTTTAAAAGAGGATAACCCATGTCACCTGAAGAGGAAAAGAGAGGTTAGGAAAGGAATATATTTTGCAAACTAAATTAGCTCTTAGTACTCACCTAAAAGATAACCAAGACCCCTTAATGCGTCCTCCTGCAGTTGTCTGCGCACGCTGCTGTGCTAAAAAATTTAGGCATTGTGGGTGCCTCCAGGCCATCGTGCCACAACATTAATAGGCAGAGTCTGGCATCACAAATTATTTGCCCATTGACTGAATGATAATTTTTGCGGTTGATGTATGCATAATCATTAACCGATGGTGGTTTCAGACGCACGTGGGTTCAGTCAATTGCACTTATGACATTGCAGTCCTGATGCCAGCCAGCACGGATGGCAGCATGCGGCTCATGGTGGGTTGGGATATGCCAGACCTGTCTGCAATCTCCCGTTGAAAGGTTCCAGTGGCCAAGAACCCCATTGTGGAGAGAACCTGACTGGAGCAGGTAAGGCCCTTGACCACCAAGTTTCACGTAGGAGGTAGGGCTCCAGGTTATTGCACAGCTCCAGGAGAAAATGCCTTGGAAGTCGGAATCTGTTCATCAGCCATTCATCTGATTCATTCAGAAGATCACGCCTATCCCTAAAAACTTGTTCCCTTCTCAAGGGCGCATATGCGTCTTTTAAAAGCGCCGGGTCAGCCATCATTGCAAACTGGTGTATGGTGGAAATCCAGTTTAAATAGCTGTTTGAATGAGCAAATGCCCTATCACAATCCATTACTTTACAGCACGTGTTTTGAAACAGTTAGCACTTCACATTTCGTATCACGTCACATCTATTAGGGTGTACAATAGTGATGATGATGTGATGTGGAGTACCATTCATTCAAATTAATAATTGCATGACAATTTGTAATGTTATCATTAGTATTCTTATGTTTTTTAATATTAATGAGGCTTATTGTTATTTAGAAGAATGTCATTATTGTTTGTATTTTTATTATTATTTAAAAGAAGAAGAATGTAGTTTTTATTATTTCTGCAGTCGGAATTATTTTTTGGTCATTGAAAGCCTTTCATTACTGAACCCAGTCCGTGCGCACCTGCCGGGCCTAACCCTTAAACGTCAGGTAAAGCGCACAGGCTCGCAACTGAAGGAATACATATGCCAACAAATCAAATGCTTTGATAAAGTCACACAAATTAAACATTGAAGTCCATGTTGCACAAAAATAAACACTGAAGTTTATAATTACCATGTTTTCTTTATTTTGTGTTTTTTTTTTACAGTGGATCACAATATATCATATCTTTAAGTAGTCAGTGCGTTTTGTGGTGTTAGGAAGTGTTTTTCTGCGCATTTCGGCACTAACTCAAAACGTGCGTTCATGTACACCACCTCCTGAGCTGGTGTAGGATTTGAGCGTGCCTTACGCCAACGTCCATATTGATAAATCTCAAAGTCACCGTGGTTTTAGGCGTACGCTGGAAATATGGTGTACGCACATTTGATAAATGAGGGCCAATTTAACTACAAAAGAGTCAAGTTTTAAATAGGAAAAATATCCAAACTCTATTTTTTAGCATGATGCTAATGGTCTAATCAGATTCAATGGATTATGCTAAGCTATGCTAAAAGTGGTAGCCAGGGGCGGATTTAGTGATTTGGGGGCCCAAGGCAAAATCATGTGTGTCGGGGCCCTAACTCTTTCTCATCGCTATCTCTCTCTTTTTTTCTCGAGGTTACCTAAGTTTCAGCCCCCAATGAGGTTGAGATACAGTGTGTGTATATATATATATATATATATATATACACACTGTCAGAAATAAAGGTACAAAACTGTACCTTTTCTGTCACTGGGGCTGTACCCTTTCAAAAAGTACAGCTTTGCACCTGAGGATTTCATTTTACTACCTCAGATATACCAAAGAGAGCTTATAAGTACCTCAAAAATACATATTAGTATCTCAAAAGGTACATATTGGTACTAAATGTTTACATCTGTACCTAATGGTCCATACAATTACCTTTTTAAAGAGTGCTGCCCCACTAGCTTTTTTCTAACAATGTAGGTCCTTAAGGTACAGTTATCTACCCAAAATTGTATTCTGTTTTGTATTCCTGTACATACATATACATACATACAGTATTGTTTGAATACTATGATTGGATTTTATATTAACCACAGTACTACATGGTAAAAAAGATGTGTAGATTTATGTACTTTTTTATTTTACTTTGTGTACTGAATTTCTTTAATATATTTTCATTTAATGCCACATTACATCCACAATATATTTTAAATTAAAATACTTTGTATTCAAATGAACATAATACGATGAAAAGAAACATAATATGGTTTTAAAATAATGCAAGCATAGGTGTTAAGAACTCGAGACAAGATAAACAAGGAGTGAAATTTGACTTTATACAGTGGATGGTAAAGCGTCATGTATTGCTTCTGCATTACATTATGTAAATAGTTTTTATATGAATGAACTATACAGATGTCATCTATCAGATACATCATGTACTTTGACGTTCGCTAGTGAAATACAGGGCAAAGGCGATGCATGGTACAGTTTTCATATGAGATTTAAATGAGACTAAAGCGATCACGAACTTGTGTGCATATTGGGGAATGCATTACAATCTTTAGTGGCGCTGGGCAGACATTTCAGCTGACTAAAACTTACCTAAAGGCTACTGTACCTGAGATTACACGCTAATATTATATAAACTGTAGAACCTGTATTATTTGCGGAGCATACTCACCGGCACACTATCAGTGTCCGTGGCCGAGAGAGAGCTGTGTCTGACGGAAAAGAGGTTGCTGAGAGCAGCACAGAACGTGTGGTGTTTGTGTGGAGAAAAGTGGAGACTTTGGCTACATTTTTGTGTGAATCATCTTTTCTGCTCGATTGGTGTAGCAACGTTTCATTCTTAGTTTATTTCCTTGCAGCTTCGCTCTTTTAATGTATCATTCTCTCTCGCTGCTGCCTGCAGCTTTGCTGGCTTTGTTGATTTGAGCTACGCGCCGCGCGCATGCGCTGGTGCATGGAATGATCCACTCTAAACTATAATGGGGGGCGGATTTGTGCAGATGTAATAATAACGTTCAAATCTTTTATGGGAATATACTGAAAAACACAAAAGATGTTTAAATAGAATTCCTAATTAAACAAAATTATTATAGTCTTTTGGAAATCTTGATGATAACCAGGGGCAAAAAGTGGCAGCTCACCAAGTACACCCCTGCGTTTTGGGGCCCCTTGGTAACGCGGGGCCCAAGGCAATTGCCGACCTTTGCCTAATGGGTAAGTCCGCCCCTGGTGGTAGCACCAGACCCGGGGATCGGCTGAATGGATTCCAAAGCGTTGAAGGTCGGATGTTTGACTCTGGGGGAGCTGGAAGATGGGCATGTTTTCAAAAAAAGTGGAGGGTCCCTTTAAATCTTACTTATTTTTTGTAAAAATTGCTTTAATTTTACTGCATGGAAAAGCTTTCTTCAGATATTTTTTCATAAAAGAAGAATCCACAAAAGTGTTTACAAATGATGTATGAATGAATTAAACTACACTTTTTTTTTGACTGTACTACCACTTTAAGATGAGAGATGAGAGAGCAGATTTCTTTGACTTTGGTCATTTAGCTCTACTGCTAATCTTTGTGTCTTTTTAAAGGTCAGTCTTGCACTAAACAGCAAGCACAAATTAGGCTCCCCAAAGAACAGGAAGAGATAAAAGGGGGAAGTTGGGCTGGGCGATTAGATCTTAGACTGATCGATGGAGGATATATGATCTGGTTCAGTTTAGTGCTGTAGAGAGAGGGAGAGAGAGACTAATGTTTGCAAGGGGAGAGAGCTGGGTAAAATACCAAAGTGTGTGGGTATGGCACGGTATCTGAGCTGACTAATGGCTGTTCATGGCAAATCTTCAGATGACCGGAGGGAATAGATGAGTTTAGCGGGAGAGAGTGAGAAAGAGAGCGAAAAATGCAGATATAGATATGGATATTGAGAGTGAGAGAGTGTGATAAGACATAAATTGTTCAAGAGAGTCTTTAGCACCAGAGAAAACTTGGAAAACATTTTAAACCTTGCTGACATTTCCCGACTCCCTTGAGCTCGCTCGCTTTTTGTCTGTTTCCTCATACGTTTTTCGTTACATTGCTATCATTAAAATTGAGTACATAGTCTCAGATGGCACAGCTACTGTATAGTACAGGCTCTAAAATCAGTGGGAAGGTCTGGTTAAGAATTCATAGGCTCCATTTTAACCCCAGTCCTGAAACTGCTGGTCAGAAATAATTCTGTGGATGAATATGTATTGTCCATCTGAAAACCATGTTACAGGTTACTGTTGTTAACACTTTACTTTACTTTACTTTACTTTATTGTCCACGTAATGGAAATTTGTCTCTGGCTTCACATACATCAATACAACAACACATAACACATAAAATACAATAAGAAGTGAGAATAAAAACAAAGTACACATCAATCATTACCATTTAAAATCTTGACAGCATTTGGCACAAAGGATAATTGGTAAACCTTCCTACTCGTGGTTAGCTGCCTATAACGTCTTCCCAACGGCAGCAGTTGAAACTTGCTATGTAGAGGATGAGAGACATCCCCTACTATCTTTAAAGCCTTTTCCTTACTTTTTCTCTGTGTCTTGCCAATTATCTTGCTTGCCTCAATCACATTCTTGGAAATCACAAGCTTTTATTCACAACAGTCAGGTTACCATACCATGATGTCATATTAAAAACCAGAATACTTTCCACAAAATTTTTATAAACCATTTCCAGTATAATCTTGCTCACACCAAAGTGATTCAACCTCCTAATTAAATGTAACCTCTGGTGAGCCTTCTTACAGATGCTATTGGTATTTTCTAAGAAATTAAGTTGGACATCAATATATGTCCCCAAATACTTAAAATTACTGACAAATTCTATTAGATTTCCATTTAGTACTACAGGTTCCACCCCCAAAATATTACGCTTGTCTCCAGTTATTACCAACTCCTTTGTCTTATTTGTGTTTATCACCAGTGCACTCGACTGGCACCACTCAAAAAGGGCTTCAGCATGTTCATAATATGCAGAAGCACTACCAGCATCCACTTTCATAAGACCCAAAAGTGCCATATCATTGGCATATTTAAGGACACTAAACCCCTCATTGTTTATCTTATGCTCATTAATATACAAGGAAAATAATATTGGTGATAAAATTGCTCCCTGAGGGGCTCCTGTATTTAAAGCAACACTATGTAGTTTTTTTACCTTTAAATAATGTCTCTAAAATTATTTCAGTGATAGAACAGCTTTTAACTTGACAAATTGTACTGTTGCTGCAACCTGAGCAGCCTCCTAGCTGCTACAAGCACACTCTGAAAGTGGCGGTGGAGGGTAGAGCACACAGCCCGCCCCTCCCCCTGCCTGCAGAAGAGTGTCTGATACCAGGCACTGTTGCGCTTTTCAACCACATGGGGGTACTGTAAGTCATTTTTAAATGGAAACTACATAGTGTTGCTTTAATGTGATAATTCCAGACAATTTGCCATTAATAGCCACTCTTTGCGGGCGATTAGATAGAAAATCTTTAATCCCCAGATAAGTCCTCCATTTACCCCCAAATCAATCAGTCGCTGAATTAAAATGTGAATCTTCATCGTGTTAAAAGCTGATGTGAAATCTAAAAACAAAATTCTAGCATAATTTGAAGCTAATTGTACATGCTCAGCAACTGAATTATATAATGTTAAAACTGCATCATCAGTACCTCGTGCTTTTTTGTACGCGAATTGCAATGGATCCAAGACATCACTCACAAATACATTAAGTGCCGCATAATTACCCTTTCCATACATTTCCCCAAAACAGATGTTAATGATATTGTTCTAAAATCATTTAACCCTTTTGCTCCAGTAATTTTGGGTACAGGACAACTGTGGGGACCTTCCATAGGTTTGGTACTATTTGTGTATTTAACAAAAGCTGGAATAACTGTGTAAAGACCCCTGTCAATTGATAAACGCAATCCTTTAGTACACGCCCATTCAACCCATCAGGTCCAGGTGCCTTATTTGATTTTGTGCGGGACAAGCAATATGCAATTTCATGTTCTTCCAGGGTAATGTTTTCATATAAGGGAATATCAGAACAGATCCTATCAACCTCAGTGCTACATTCATCAGTGTCAAATCTGCCAAAAAATACATTTAGTTCATCAGCAAAAGATGCATTATGAAAGTGAGTGGGGTTCATTTCCTTTCCCTTCCTTCCCATCATCACATTCAGTCCCTCCCAAGCTTGCACCTCATAGGAAAAATAAATAAGATTGTCCAGTGAGTTCTTAAAGGGACACTCGTACTTAAAGGTGCAGTGTGTAATTTTTAAAAGGATCTCTTGACAGAAATGCAAAATAATATACAAAACCATATTATCAGGGGTGTATGAAGACCTTTTATAATGAACCGTTATGTGCTTATTACCTTAGAATGAGACGTTTTTTATCTTCATACACGAGGGTCCCCTTACATGGAAGTCGCCATTTTGTGCCGCCCAGTTTATACAGAAGCTCTTAAAAGACAAACTTTTTACCAAGTTGTCTCCGATAATGACATGTTTGTCCAGTGACGGCTACCGTAGCTTCCCTATGTGTTTCAAAAGCGAGAGGTGAGGAGTGGACTGAGCCATTGGTTGCAATTCACAACCTCACCACTAGATGCCGCTAAAATTTACACACTGCACCTTTAAATATGCTCATTTTAAGGAGGCACAATGATATTACACAGCAGCTGAAAATAGTCCCCTTAGTATCTTTCAATAGCACGGGACTATTTTCGGGCATTACGTAATATCATTGCACCTTATGCAGCCATGTGACGGCAACAAAGTCCTTGATTATTACGCCAGAATGAGAGTATAGTTCCTAGCCATATCTGCCTAGAAAATAAAAACTTTTAATTTTCCGTCGGCCTTCGTACACGATGTAACTACAGCAGAGTCAAGTATTAAATATCAAAACTCTTTGGTTATTTTTTAAAGTGACACCATGTAATTTTTCAACCTTCATAATAAATTTTCAAGACCCTTGTGATAGTACATCGACTTTAAATAGGTTGAATGACATGTCTACCATAGCCTGACGGGGTCTGTATCACTTTTACTCGTATTTTAAAACTTAGGGTTTCTGGTAGTAACCAGAGCACAAAAAAAACTACAAAATTCGACTGCTTTACGGCATACGTCACTTCCTCCACACAATTTGTTTTTAATGTGAATTTTGCTGGAGGCTACTTAAGGAGTGTAGAGAGCAGTTTCTACTATGTGACTCTGTGGCAAAGTCTTTAGTGTCACGGACCTATGACACGGGCGACCCGGGTTCGATTCCCCTTTAAGGCAATTTTTTATATAAACTGTTGATTCATACATAAATGCGATGTTCTTTATAAATTACGGCGATTATATTGCATATAGTTCCCTGTATTCAGATGCTGTGTTCACGTATTTACCTTTCTTTTACTGTGTCTATGGTATTTACATTACAATCCAGGATGCTACAGCAGTCAAACTTGCTCACAGTGTAAAACCAAACCCTATTCATTCACCAATCAGATCCGAGCGTTTCTCTCTTCTCTCTTCCTCATTTGCTGCGTTCCGCTGTCACTCGCGTGACGTATTACAAAGCGGCAGACCTAAACGCATCGGTTTACTTGGATTTGGAGCGATTTTCACACAAAAAAGAGGAATAACGAGCGCCATTGCGGAAAATCCTGGTGGCGAGGAAGAGAGAGGATGCAACAATATTTGTTTGGAAAAAGGCAAGGAAATACGTCTGGCCGTTTCTGAATTGGAAGGCTGCAGCCTCCGGAGGTCAAATATGCAGGCTGCACACGTCATCAAGCCTGGGTTATTAAGGTAAACTGAGCATTACATTCGCAAGTCATAAGGATACTGCAAAAATTTACGATTAACTAAGTATAATAGTCAACTTTGTAATTGTTAATATTGTGAAATAAGACAGTCTTGATGACGTATACAGCTTAGAAATAAGACATCCGGAGGCTGCAACCTTCAGATTGAGAAATGGCTTCTGCCACGACGAGTTCCTCATCAGAAAGTTGTAACATGACTGCGTTTCTCCCTGTTGTCTCAAAATGTTGATCGTTTAGCATTTTAAATGTTTAGTTTTTAGTTTAGTTTTAAGATTGGCCAGTTCCTTTCCTTTGCGACAGTGCTGCGGCGCTTGTGGGCTCTAGGGGCGCTAGAAGTGAAAAATACGTGTCTAGCACCCCCTAGTGGCCAAAAAGTTTCATGGTGTCCCTTTAAGCGTGATGCTAATGGTCTAATTAGATTCAATGAATTAGGCTAAGCTATGTTAAAAGTGGTAGCGCCAGACCATCAGCTGAATGGATTCCAAAAAAGAATAAAATGTTTAACTGTAGGGGAGCTCGAAAATTAGAATATTTTCAAAAAAGTGGAGTGTTCCTTTTAGTTTTTTTAGACCCTTATGGCAGTAACAATCTAACTTGCAACCCCCATTATTTGTGTTATATGGAAGCCAACATGGTAGCAATATAGTCACTGTGTTACTTGCAATAAATGTAATTTTATTACTTTATTTTCAGAAAATATAAGTAAGTAAGGAGACAAGTAACACCTGGACTTGTTTTTCAGATTTATGTTGTCTGTCTTTATCTCTTTTACGCCCCAGTCCTTCTCTCTCTCTCTCTCTCTCTCTCTCTCTCTCTCTCTCTCTCTTTTCATTCTGAAGGTATTCCCTTCTTTATTTAGATTGCACTATCATTATGACTTAGGCTATTTTGCATTTCATTCGTGTGTGTGTGTGTGTATGTGTTGTTTTGGCTGTGCATCCATCATGTCTCCCAGGGTTTTGAGGGCACAGAAGCAATTTGTCATGTCACATTCCCGCCAGTGATTTTTGGACCGTCTACACACTTTCCCCAGTCACGACCGCTCACTCATTTCCTCACTCCCTCGTTCATTCACCCTCTCCGTCTCCATAACAGCCATAGAAGTTTTGCCTTGACAATTTGGTGGAAGCTCTATTCAGTATTTCACACACGCTCAGGTGCAGCTGCTTTGCTTTATATTCAGTCCAACTCTCAAGCGATAAGACTTATCTTTTGCTGTGTAAGTGTGTATTAGTACATGTACTGTCTTAAAGGGGGGTCTAAAGCTATTTCATGCATTCTAAACGATTAATACTGTTTCAGAATTGGATTCCTTCTGCTTATAGGCAAAGTGTCCAAAAATAGTTTTTCTGTGCAAATTGATTAAGCCCCGCCCACTTAAAGTCTAGCATTAACATAGTTTCCACCCTCAGCGAGTTGTACTCTGTCCACTAGATACTATTGTCTTAGACTGTATTAATCAGATCTATTTTAACTGAAAGTGCTCACTGTCTGCGTGTAAGAAAGTTAAAAGCTGTCGCTCATTTGCATTTAAAGGTACAGACAATAAAACTTGCTCCCATCCAAATAGGTTCATTTTGGACATGCTATAATAAATCATCTGTGAGGTATTTTGAGCTAAAACTTCACAGACACATTCTGGGCACACCTGGGAGATATATTACATCTTGTAAAAAAGGCCATAATAGGTGCCCTTTAAAGGTAGGGTAACAGATTTGATCCTAAAACATTTTTAGTTATGCTGATTAAAAGTCTCCTCACATCCTGATAGCAATTATTGTGTTAAGTTGTTTAAATGTATTTGTAGAAATTTATGTCATCTGTGAAAGGCGTAGGACCAAAAAATGTTCAACCAATCATAGATTTCGGTCCGAACGGACGTTTCCTTTTTTGTCCCTCATACGTAAGCGTAATTTGAATGCCACCGCGCAGCGAGTCCACGCAGACACCATACGTCATCGGCGCGTTCACGTGCGCTCACCTCCTGTCTGTAAACAGCGAGAACAGCAAACTTTTCTGCTGAATTGACAACCTTTACAGGAGCCACAAAACTAAAGGCATCTTTTATAACAACAACAGCAAAAACTGCCTGGATCAGTAAGAGCAAAAACCCAAATGAACATCGGTAACTTTACTGCTTTACCACGAGATGCAAACAGCTGCAGGAGGCAAAGGGTCTGAAAGGGCCGTTGCACTGTTTATTTTGGTAAGGTAGGTACGCGATATGTTTGTATTGAGATGGATTCAGATATTCTACTTTGATGAAACATTGTGTTGCTTATGAAACTTGTGTTCGTTTACGGATTAGCATAACAATATAGTTACTACGTCTACACAAAGGACGTGTGCTTAAACTAATTCTGATGTAAACCAGTTGTTTATGTTGGTTATTTTGGTAATGTTATTCACTTTGTACTGCAAAGTTTTGTCACTGGTGAATGAGACATGAGATGTGGCTGTCTGATCTGTGCGTGTTCATGTGTTTTGAAAGAGGCGTGACTTTGGATGGCGATTTGACTTGAGGGTGGGATCGGGAATGAAATCCTCAAGTCAAATCGCTAGGCGGCTACCGTTAGCATTTTTCAAAATGTGTTACCTTACCTTTAAGGCTGAATTTTATTGAAATGGGGCAGTCCTAACACAGGCGGTAAGTAAGTGCATAATGTAAATGACATGAACATATGTATGGAATCATAAAGCCGGGTACACACCAAAAGATAATCGGGCTGATTTTGGGCCGATTTCCCTCCTTCCGACAATCCTAGCTATGTCCCGAGTATCGCGAAGGTTTCACAGATTATCTTATCAGATTGTCCCTTCATGTAAGGTGTGTAAGAGGGTCCGAACCTGCTCGGAAGAACGTCGGAGCCGCGCCGATCGCGAATCGTAAATATTCAACATGTTGAATATTTACGATCAGAAATCCTGATGTGTGTGGGGAATCCCGAGGACAAACGCGAGCATGCTATTGAGATAATCACGTGAAACGAAACCATATCCAATCAGAAAGCGAGATGAGGGAAGACGGAAGCAGTCATGGCGCAGTACAAAGGCCCGCTTCTCAATTCGTAGGTCGCATTTGCAGGCTGCATAGACATCATCAAGACTGTCTTGTTTTTAGAATATTAACAGTTATAAAATTAACTATTATTCCTAGTATCGTATATTGTTGTAATATACTTATGACTTGCGAATGTAATGCTCAGTTAACTTGAATAAACCAGGTTTCATGACGTATGCAGCCTGCATATGCGACCTCCGCAGGCTACAGCCTTCGGATTGAGAAACGGCCAAAGTGAAGTTGATGTGGACAGCAGAGATGGAGGATCAGCTTGTTGATTTGTGGCAACAGTACAAATGTTTATACAACGTGTCTTGTAAAAATTATTCCAATCACTCTCATTGAAATGTCTTCCTGCATATCGTCCGCCATGCTTATTCTGAATTCTCGCGAGATTGAGGGATTTCCTGTGTTCACAGTTGAGACTCTGGTTAAAAATCTGTTTGTGTGTGGTGTGCTGTCTTTGACTCATAATGGCACACCACACACTATAGGAGCAAAACGGTTAAATCTAGGATTTTTTTATCCTCATGTTTGTGGTCTATCACATTTTGACAATCTTATAAGATGTAAAAAATCTTCTGGTGTGTACCCAGCATTAGTTGTCCAGAAATAGTGGGATAATGTTTTGTATATGTTGCCTGCTCATGCCTGGTACGTGCAGGGGCTCGGGTGTTTCTGTGAAAGTAACAGTACATCTGCCTTTTATAAATCTGATAAAACTAAAGACTCTTCAGAGATATGATGGATGAATTATTACTCTATAGGTACTTAAGATTAACATGAGATTAGCAGAAACACTGTGTTAGGTGACCTTTAAGTATAAAAATATGAAGACCTCAGATCCAAAACCCTCCATGTTCTGTAAATGAGTATTTTTTTTACCAGATTCTGCCAAAAAAATGTATTTCTGAATGGCCTGAGGCTAGGATTTGATGAACAGAATACATGCAAAGAGCATTCAGTTAATATCGTCAACTCATTTTTACAGAGGTGGCGTTTAGCGGCTGTATATTTAGAACATGCACAATTAGTTGAAAAAACACATTTTATTTTACACGTACCTTTTTTATCAATACTTGAATAAATATATTGAAATATTGTCCATTGATCTCCATGTTTTACATCCAACCATTTGTCCAATTCTTCAATGTATAATCAAGTTAAAGTCTCATTAAGCCAACTGTGAATTTGCTAGTGAGTCATCCAATTAATAAGCAAATGAAGTTCCTTATGCAATAAAATTATTATTTAGACAGTCTTTT
Organism: Misgurnus anguillicaudatus; assembly: GCF_027580225.2. NCBI lineage: Eukaryota > Metazoa > Chordata > Actinopteri > Cypriniformes > Cobitidae > Misgurnus > Misgurnus anguillicaudatus. The sequence continues at coordinate 26,447,733 of NC_073357.2, read as the reverse complement.
TAAAGGTCTCCAATTAAAGTTTTTATTTAATTAAGTGTGTGCTTCAAAGGTTATGTGGTTGTTCAGTTGTCCTTGCAGTTGAAGGTTTTCCTCTTTCAGCTTTATGAGTCACCATACTTCTCCTCTGATATCCTGTCATGCTCCTGGACACATTCATCTGTAATCAAAAGGATTTAAGCCGAAAATAGCAATTTCATTCATTTTATTTTAATATTGTTACTGTATCTGTGTTCACATCAGGTAATCTTCCACTGTCCACAATCGTCCACAGCATAATAGTTCCTGGAGACCAGTGTAGCAGTGCAGCTTTTTATTTGCACTTTAAAGGTAATAATAGATTTGACTGGATGTATGACGCACGTTCTGACCTGGCAATTAGGTTCTACACAATGTTTTAAATTGATGAACAGATGTCTCAGGGACATAAGCTGTGAATGTGATCCACACTGCTGTGTGTTGAAGTTTTAGGTGTCAAGCATGATGACATTTAGAAAAAATAAAGAAGTAAAATGAAAACACTGTAAATTATGTAAGGAATAATTGATGACAGGCTGTAGAATTATAAGAAAATAATGCACACCCAAGCTAGTTATGCAGTGTTACACCACGGGTGTGCATTATTTATAAAAAAAATTCAAAGGACCGGAGTCAATTATTCCACTCATGGTTACCACTAACATTGCTATGGTGCCTATATTTTTAAAGGGGACATATCATGAAAATCTGACTTTTTTGATGTTTAAGTGCTATATTGGGTCCCCAGCACTTCTATCAATCTAGAAAATGTGAAAAATATCAACCCAATAACTTAGTTTTGGTAAATCATTCACTGCAAGCATGTGAAAAAATAGGTCATAGAAATTTGGCTCCCCTTGTGATGTCAGAAGGGGACAATACTGCCCCTTAATCTGCACTATCCAACCACGGCACTGCCATTTAGTGCAGAGATCAGCTCATTTGCATTTTAAAGGACACCCCAAAACAGCACATTTTTGCTCACACCTAAGAAGTGGCAATTTTAACATTTTATAATTAATGATCTATATGGTATTCTGAGCTAAAACTTTCCATACGTATTCTGGGGGGACCAAAGATTTATTTTACAGCTTAAAAAAGTCTTGTGAAATGTCTCCATTAAGACGTATAGTTGCACATAAACGTGTAGAGTATTATCATCATTGCCATTATGCCTTTTAAACACCTCAAAGCCATCCATTGTGATGTGTCTGGGGGACCTTCAGCCCATATCTCAGCTTACTGTGTATTTTTCCCTCTTTGCCGTTTAAGCATCTGTTTCTTTTCATGTTTAATTATTTCATTCCTGACACTACAGTCATGAGCTGCTCTGAATACTAAGTCAGAGATCCAGCTTTCATAAGCAGCACATCTCCTCCCTCTCTCTTTCTCTCACATCCTCCTGATATTTAATCTTCTCCCTTCATCAAACACTGCTTGACAGATGCAATGTTCTCTCCATTTTTATCGCTTTCTACTTCTACTTTTTTACTCGCCATTATCTCTCTCTCTCTCTCTCTCTCTCTCTCTCTCTCCTTCTGTCTGCCCTGTTTCTCTCTTACTATCGCTTTGTTCCTGTGAGATATTGAAAACCATCCACTTTTGTATATACGCCCACCAATTTCTTTCTTGTTTTCTCTCTCTTCTAAGTCCCTCATTCCCCAGTACAATGTTTTGCCGTTTCATAATCTGCTTTATTTGGATGAAAAATGATTGGACTTTTCGTACTGCCAAGAAGCAGTTTGAACATTAAACTTCCTTGCATTATTCTTTCTTTATTTAATATTTACACCATTCCAGCATCTATGTCTTCATGGTGAGAAATGAAAACTGTAGCATAAATTCTACCACTAACGCCCCATTCAGACAGCCAACGACAAGCAGTAGCAGAGCGACGCGATCTCATTCATTTCAATGGAAACCTGGCGACTTCCGGCGTTGGCGACCGTATGGGCGTGTCCAGCGACGCAAGAAAGTTAAGAAAAGTTTAACTTTATGCAAATGTCGTATTTCGTAACCCCTCGTTCAGACAGCCAGCGACGTTATCGCTGTGTGTCGCTTGTCTCTTTCAATGAGGCGTTTCTAAATCTGCTTGTCATAAACAAATGAGTACCATCCACCCCAGTAACTGACGAGAGAAGGATGACGTGAACTCCACTGCTTTGTTCTAATTGGTAGTCGCTCCCGAAATTCACTCGACATTTGCATAAAGTTAAACTTTTCTTAACTTTCTCGCGTCGCTGGACACGCCCATACGGTCGCCAACAGTCACTTTTGCTCGTGTCGCCGGAAGTCGCCAGGTTTCCATTGAAATGAAAGAGATCGCGTCGCTCTGCTACTGCTTGTCGTTGGCTGTCTGAATGGGGCGTGAGAAGAGCCCTATTTTAACAATCTAAGCGCATTGTCTAAAGCGCACAGGAACAACATCTAAATGGGCTGTCCGAATCCACTTTTGCTAATTTAACGACGGGAAAAATGGTTTGTGCGCCGAGCGCATGGTCGAAAAGGGTTGGTACAATTTTTTAATGAGAAATGGGAGTATTTCGGGGGTAACGTGCAATAAACCAATGAGAATCTCAGCTCTCATCCCCTTTAAAAGCCTGTTGCGCTGGCGCTATGTCTAATCCCTATTTAGATGATGGACTTTGTAAACTGAAAAACTAAGCGGAGGAAGAAGATCCCCAGTTTAAGATTAATGTTAAATAATTGTGTTGTTTTCACTTGTATTGAATTTTTTTTTTTTTGGATTAAAACCTTTAAAACCCGTTTTCTTTTAGTCATGGAAGTAAAAAAGCAGGCTTATAGTTGCTTTAAATGTATGGCTATCCAATATCATCAAAAAATAATTTACAAGTATGTAAGAAAAGGTTTGTACTCTAAAAAATACTTTATTTTTAACAAATAGGAGATTTTTACATTCAATCCTTTAATCTTTCATATTTAAAAGCGTTTTGTGCTGCTGCACATTCATGTATGTGTTAAGCAAACTCGCGTTGTAGTCCCGTTTAGGCGCATATTACTAATGCGCTCTTTAAATAACAAAAAATATATATTGCGCCATTGCCTCAAAATAGCAACGCGCCAACAATGCGCCTGAACACACCTCGTTTTCAGACCAGAACGCCCATGGACGCAAAAGGGGGCGCAAATGCATTTGCTATTTAAACAACGCGGCGCTAAACGTGAAAATTATAATTGCGCAAGGTGGAAAATAGCAAATGACACTTGCGTTGCGCATTGCGCTGCATTGCGCCGGGTGTAAGATAGAGCCCTAAATGTGCATATACTGACGCTGATGTTCAAGTACAACATGGATTGTAGGCAACAGTTTACTTCCTGGGATTTATGATGTAGTAAAGACCAATATTATCATAATTCCTCCCGCTTTGGACTCACAGTCTGTAAGTTAACTCCAGTTAGCATTGAATTGATGGCAAGATCCAGTTAATCCATACACAAGTTTTATTCAGACAAGTTGAACCATACACAGGTTGGGGGAGGGACAATTTTGGTATCTCCAATTTGCCTAACTTACATGTTTTTGGCCTGTAGGAAGAAACCGGAGTACCCGGAGAAAAACCCACACTGACACAGGGAGAACAGGCAAACTTCACACAGAAAGGCCACCTGACCTAACCGAGGCTCAATTCCAGGGCCCCATAAGAAAATGACGTAATGTGAACTCAAACAAGAATACATTTAACTTAAAATTTCAACTTAATTCACCAAGTTCAGTAAACTTAATTTTAAGTTGATTTAACTTGAGATAATTTGTAATATCAATTGCTTTGTCCAAAATCTCCATTTAGTTAACTGAGTTACTTGTAGTGTTATAAATTTTATTATTACACAAAATTCATGACTCAGTCATTGAATAAACTTGATTCTTTACATAACACAAAACTGTGTCTTTGACATGAAATGTCAGTACTGTGGAAAGAACTACAATAAAATGTGCTAAAAAGGGTTAATGTAAGTAAACACTGATCGCCTGAACGCTGACTTCACAAAATGATCATTACAACAAAACAATATTAATAATATAAGAGCTTAAACCTCTATGACATTTAATTAACAAATATTTAAGTAGTTAAAGTTCTTATCAGTTCTTATTCTGTGAAAAAGCTAAATATTGAGGCAAAAGAGATTATGGGTATTCCTTACAACATGTGCTGATAATTTTAAGTTAATTTCACTTGAATGTTTTAGTTTAATGAATTGTATATGCTTAAAGGGATGGTTCGGCCAAAAACGATATTAAATGATTTGCTCGCCCCCAAGCTGTCCGAGTTGCATATGTCCATCGTTTTTCAGACAAACACATTTTCAGATATTTTAGAAAATATTTTAGATCTTTCTGTTGATTAAATGTAATGTTACGGGGTCCAGCAATAGACCACGACCTTCAAGTCCAAAAAAAGTGCGTCCATCCTTCACAAATTAAATCCAAACGGCTCCAGGATGATAAACAAAGGTCTTCTGAGGGTAATCCGTGCGGTGTTGTTGTAGAAATATCCATATTTAAAATGTTATTAACGTAATTAACTACCTTCCGGTAGCGCCGCCATCTTGGAGTCATCCGCATTCAGGATGAGCGCTTACGCAGCATACAGCGGTTTCTCTGCTGCTGCTCTGTCCCCCGCCCTCCGAATTTGTCATACGTCACTAAGAAAAGTGCGTACACTACGCTAATACTCTCTCCTGAGTCTAAGATGGCGGCGCTACCGGAAGCTAGTTAATTACGTTAATACAATTTTAAATGCACTTTTTTTGGACTTGAAGGTCGTGGACTATTGCTGGACCCCGTAACATTACATTTAATCAACAGAAAGATCTAAAATATTTTCTAAAATATCCGAAAATGTGTTTGTCTGAAAAACGATGGACATATGCAACTTCGACAGCTTTGGGGTGAGTAAATACTTTATTGTTTAAATAAAGACAATATCTGGGTTAACAGCTTTGTTGGGTTAATAAATAAACCACTCATGGTTGGGTTAACAACAACCGAGCATAGATTTATTTATACCCCAACATGTCTTCTGTCTAATATTTACCCAGCATTGGGTTAAAAATAACCCTGCTGAATTTAGGGTGCTCTTGGTACATAATTTATTCTTTCTGCTTTATATTTACTTTTGAACCTAATTTGTCCTTTATCTCTTACTTTAGCCAGACCCTGACCATTTTTTACAGTTGAGAATTGTTAACAGAGAATTGTTCCCTTTTAAAAAAAATCAGTATTGCTGGTCCCTTGCATTCAATGCTAATATACTTCTTGTTGTTCTTTCAGGCTTCCCTTAGTCAGCCAGCAGAAAGATTATGTTGACTGACCAGCATTTATTGCTAGTTAACAACATGGCTTCCAGATACACCAGCCTCAAGCCTGAATAAACCAGCAGAGCTATTATGAAAATGTTTATTTTCAGAGATGAGATGTTTCATTATAATAACTCTTTATTTTTCCACATCTCTTGACACCCACGTGCATGTGTTCTTCCGTTTGCTTTTGTAGCACTGCTGTGCTTTCCTCTCCATTGCGATTTTTAAACTATTTTGCTCTCATACAAATACAATTTCATAAAATGCCTATTTCTATTTGTTTGCATTTGTATTTATAGTGTGTGCACATGTTGTTTCAGAACTTCGGAGCACTGACACAGCGGTGTCGCACCTGGCTTGCTGACGTCATTGTTTAGAAACATAACTTTTGATCTTTTTTGCCATAGAAGAACAGAACATTCAATCACGTCTCTATATTCCAAGCCTTGCCAACCTGCCTACATGGCTTTCTGAAGATAAAGCTCTATTTTAATGCCATATATCAAATAACTAGGTCTTGCTGGCTGCATTTAAAAAAGATTGCCAGGAACAAAATGGAACAAAACACTGCTAAGAGTCTAAAGGAATGAGGGTGGATGTTAGCAGCCTGGCGTACAATTTATATATTTTAAATTTGTACATTACATCATCTCCCTTTCTCTCTCAATTATTATTGCAGCTATAAACAAATAAATTTAAATTAAATCACTAAATAATGACATGAGAAGACAGTTTTTTCTCAGAACTGGATATTTTATAATAAGACATGTACAAGTCACTTCCACCATTGTGCTCACAGTGAAGAGAACAACACTTCCTTGCACTCCACTACAACTGAACTACAGGTAACACACACACAGACACACACTCAAATTCGCACACATATATACGCGCACTGCATGCGGTCTTCAGTTCAGTTCGTGCAGTTGTTCTGCAGTATTACATCAGCCTCTGCTCGTGTGTGCCAAATATAGAAGATCCATCCTCCCAACGTATGAAGTGCATTCAGGCAAAAACATGAAAACAAACCCAAGTCAAGAAATCAGGTATAAAAGGAAGAGAAATTAATACATTTCCACATCTGAATAAATAAAAGATTAAAGCGTCTTTTTAAAAAATAAAAAGTATTTTACATAATCACATTACCAGGATTTTCTTTAATTGTATCGCATGAAGGGCTATTATTAACAGTGAGTAGAGAAGAACAGCAATAGCGACATTAATGACATTCGGTACTGCACAAGGTGGCAATCAATCGGGTTTCGAATGAAGCAAGCATCATTGGGCATCAGAGACTGTCTTTGGAATCATTAATTGGCCGGGATCAGCTGGCGCCTCCCCCTAAGAAGAAGCCCCGCCCCAATGATATGACTCGTATGACTGTTGCTTGACAGAGGATATAACTGCGACAAGTTCGACTCCCACCCACTCATCCATGGATTTTAATGACAGTTTCTGGGCTCCTGTTGGCATGGCAACCAACAAAGCTAGTCTTCAGACAGCACGTGCCACTTAGCGATCTGTCGCCGCGGGTGGTCGCATATCTCGCGCCAGTGCTCGCCGGCGGTGCCAGGGGAGGAGGTGCCAAGGAGAAGCCGGCCAATGATGGGCGTACGGGACGTCCTGTCGGAGTCCAGCAGGAGGAGCTCAACGCTGGTGTCTCGCAGACCATCCTCCGAGGGCAGGTCGAAAACAAAGAGCTCGTTGAAGACGGGATTGGGAGCACATTTTTTCACATGCGTCTTCTTCTTACACACTCGCTTCTTCCCCTGGAACAAGTTCACCTTTACGTAAGGGTCTGGAAAGGGAGGGAGACAGAAATCGATACTTGAATCGATATGATAAATGAGAGCATCATCTGAACTGACAGCTTTACAAACTGTTTTAGTTACGGTTGGCACATATGCATTTCCTCAGCCTAAAAAAATTAAATCATGTACAAATACGTCCAAGTTATGTAGATTCCACAATGTTGACCTTCAACTATTTTATACCCAGTGCTCACCTGATGGTCCATTGGAGTCGGCCTTGGGCAGGTGTCGAGCTTTCAGTACCACCACAGTCAGGGTGCTTGTGGTGGATTGATAGCACAGAGATAGTAGCAGCTCTCCACGACCGGCACTCCTCTGCAGGTATAAAGATAAAGACATTTTAGCATTCAGTTTAGGGCCTTTATCTCTCTCATCCATGAAGAAGATAATATCTATCCTAATGCACTGCATTAACGTCAGTGTATGTATTGTGTAAACGAGGCACTTTAAAGAGGACAACTTCTAAATGTTAATGTTACGAGAAACTGACTGTGAATCATTCCCTTGGCTAAACACCAATGTATGACTCCAATTATGTGTGAAGACGGCAGCATGTTGCCTTGGCAACCCATCAGCAGGGTTCTGCCGCTGCCACAGCAATGACTCTGAATATCTCTCTGCCAATGAGGCACAATTATCTGTGTTTAACTGCACACAGCCAGTCACCAATGAAAGATAAGAGCCGTCCTTTCAGCTCAAATGGAGCGAATTCTTTGGCGCATAACAGTGAAGTTGTGTCGTCAAAACTAAATTTTAAAAGCCATCAAGGGCAATGACTTCAGCCTTATGTTTTGATCATATATCACAGGCATTTCGGTCTCCAACAATGCTGATGCAAAGAGTGCAAGTAAATGGATACCTCTAAATATTTACATAGATTGTAGACTCTTCTTTAACACTTTAGTTGTGTTATGTGTTGTCCATTACAGGGTAATTAATAATTTAGAACCTGTGAACAATCAATACTTTACAATGGGTGGAAGGTGTTTTCATTGATCCAGCTGGACAAACACACACCCACATACCAATAATTGACTGCTCATTAAGAAGACATGCAACTTATTGTATAAGTTGGTAATTGAATACGAAGGGGCATCCAGTACGCACATAAAACCTTCATTAAACAAGCAATAGTACGTGTTGAAACATTTGAGAGTCAACACAAACCCAGTTTCTAATGCTGCGTTTACACCAGCCACGGTAGAGGCGGCAAGTGCAGATGATTTACATGTTAAGTCAATGCAAAGACGCGATTAGGTATCCTGCGGCGGTTCCGCGAGAATTGAGTGTTGGCGCGGGAAACGCGCGAGTTAAAAAATCTGAACTTCGGTGGATTTACGCGCTGCGTTAACCAATCAGGACCTTGCTGTAGTAGTGACGTGATTACAGGAAGTGAGCGCAGTCTCAGCGGAGTCACAGAAGCCCCTCCCATGACGCGAATTTCCGTGTGAATTTGTCGAATGACTAGAATTTCACGCGCGGCTTTCACGCAAGAATGAAGCGAGTGAACTCAAATGTTCAAGCTTCCAACTACGCGCGAAATACCGCGGCTGGTGTGAACTCTGCATAATACTGACAAAATCACCACACAACAAACCAGTATAGTGTATATGCATTTGCACATTGACAAGTCTCATTAACTCTTTCGCCGCCATTGACGAGATATCTCGTCAATCAAGAGAAAACGCTTCCCCGCCAATGACGAGTATTTTCGTCTTTCCGCAATGCCGCTTTTATCCACCAGGTGGCCCTTCTACAACTTTTTAAACCCGGAAGTATTGCCCTATGGCAAGCAGCTGCATGTCCGTGTCTATTTTAAAGATCGCTCTGAATGGGAAATCTATGAAAAGTCCGTCACAAAAATGGAATTATCTCTGCTTTTTGCTCAAAATGTGGTGTTTTTGCAGAAACCTACTCATATTCAAAAGCTGATTACAAAAGAACTACTGAGGGTAGGATGAAACGTTTTTTTGTTTGAAAGCAGAGGGTCTGTTCTTTCATTTGATGTATTGTATGTTTATATATTTAAAGAAGAACATTTGAAGGCATTAAACTTTTGTGAAAATCATGAAAAACGCTGGCGCTGGCAGTTTTTTTTTAAAACGCTGGCGGCGAAAGAGTTAACATACATATGTACTAAGTATCAATTGTAACAAGAAAATAGAATGAAGGCAACTTACCCTGACATTCCTTTTAATAATGTCCCGGCTCATGAGGACCCGCCCTTCGGTGAGGTCGATGTCAGCCAAAGGAACAAGGGTCTCTCCGATAACTTCGTCGCGTGAAAAACGATCAAAACTCAGCACCATGAAGTGCAGAGCCAGCTGGGACACGCGTGCGTATGGGATTCCATAGAAGCTGAAGGTCTCGTCGAAGGCTGGATCCAGAGTCTTCCTCAGGACACGTGTCTTCACCTTATGCTTCTTCTCAGGCAGCAAGGTCAACTTAATGTAGGGGTCAGAGGTCAGCGATTGCTCATCAGTGGGAGACAATCCATGAGCCTCTTTGATGTGAACCACGAATGCTTTCTTCTCAAAGTTGTACTCAACGGAGAAGAACAGCGTCCCCAGGCCACCCTCCCTATCCTGGGATTTTTCCACGGCCGGGGTCGGTGCCTGACTTGAAAGGTTGCTTTCAGGAGTACCAGCCTCTTGATTACCACCCTGCCCAAAGCCTGCTTGAAGGGATGGGATATCCAGGTCCGGGGAACTACGCACTTTCATTTGGAAGTTTCCGTTGAGATCTCGTTTCTCCAGGTCGAGGTGGAGATCTGGTCGCCCATTAGTGGGACTGGTGGTCTGTTTTTCATGGTCTGGTGTCTTATCTTCTCCGAACTTTTTCTTTCCATTTAGGCCCTCGGGATAGATGTCGACCCCCTTCAGCATGTGGACAAACTTGTAGGGTGGGGTCTTGTTACTGGTCTTATTGTCTTTGCGCTGACAGCAAATCCATGCAAAGATCGAGACACTGAAGACCAGGCCGAACACACTCACTACAGCCACGCTCACAGGAACCTCCGCTATGTAGAAAAGAGGAAATTTGGAATGCCAAAAACATCAATATTTTCTTTCACTTGATAGGTATATAGTCTCATAATTGTATTGAAATATGTCACTAATAAGAGAATGGCGATTTTTAAATTATATTAGGAGGTCCTTTACAATTAAATTATCAACCAGAAAAATAATGGCTGTCTTTCACACCAATCAAGGTCACCAGAAATCAGTGTGGGAACTTTAAATAATGCATAAAATTAATAATACACCATTTAAATTGCTGTAAACCATGTAGGATATATATACTCATCGTGGTTGTCAAAACCAGTGAAACTATATTAATGTTGTGTGCACTAGTGTCTGGGTATCTGGAAATTTCCGTTTTCATGGTGGGTGCAGCACCCCACTGAATTTGCCAAGGCGCTATGTCAGCCTTTCTGTCTTTTTTCTGTCTTTCTGTTACGGATTATTAATCTTTAAACGCTTTTGACAGCGCTGCTGTCACGCGTCGCTTTAAACATTTTCAGTTATGTCATCGTCTAACAGACCACGCACCTAGTTATGACGATGCCAGCCCATCATGCATTTCCGTTACTGAGTCACGTTTAAAAACATAAAATTACAATTAAATAAATAACATTTGCACACCTAATTGTGAAGTAATTCAAATTTACTTACCGAAATGAGCGTCCTCTGACTCCACTGGTGCCATTGTAAACGCGCGCTCTGTCCAAGGTACTGAAAAGATGCCGCCGCGCACGACTCTTTACCGCACGCCTTTCGCTTCAGACGGATAAATGCAGGGCTAAATAATTTTACAGCTGTAATTGATTTAAAAACCCAAGCCTGTTTATTGTTGCTCCCTGAAACACAATGCGCACAACAACCCCTTTCCGAGAGGTTTCTTCACACACACCCAGTGCTGATACTCGCTGCGCTATGAATGTGCCTGAAAACCGACGCCACCCCAATTCCCCTCCTCCTTCCCTCCAGTGAGTTCATCGCTTCTGACGCAGTTCTGACGAACAACTGTGCCTGAAATCACTGCCCTGCGCACTCATGTCAGCACAACAGGTCAGTATATCATTGAGATTGCTCAAGGTTTACGGCCTGTTTGTGTGTGTGTTTTCAAACATGTCCGAGAAGGTGCAGGTGAAATGGTTTTTGTTACAGGTCTAGGAAACTGAGCTGGTGACTAAATTTATTTGAAAAATGCAGACCAAATTATAAACCCAGACAACTGCCCATAATGACTAGGCCTGATAATGGAAATAATGTCTTCCAGAAATACACGTTTGTTAATAGTTTACCACGTCATTAAAATGTCAAAATGTAATAATAAACACAGTTTCTTTTTGTTTTACTGGCATGGGTTTGGGTCCAATGATTATGCTCAGTTTACCTGTTTACATCAGTTTGGTTACACTGGTAACACCCATAATTGGTGTGGATTAAAATGTCTGGAACAATGTATAAATGCACATCGTTAAGTGAACTTTTAAAGGATAGAATAGCTAATTTCTCACAGGCTTGAAAAAGTGACCAACTGACCAAACAAACGGCTTTCGTGGAACAAACATAACTTCCTGTAAATGTCATAAAGGAATCAATAACAATGATATCAATAACAGAAGTAATGCTCCGTTCAGACGGGTAACAGCGCCAACGCATGTGTGTCTGATAAAACCGTCTACACCAGTGTTACCCAACCAGGGGGGCAGGGCCCACAGGGGGCCCTTACGAAATTTAACCATGGTTTTATTGTGTTAAAAATGTAGTAACCATGGTTTGTTGGTGTATTGATTACTATTAGCAAAACCATGGTTTTACTACACTAACCATGGTTTAAATATGGTTTTTGAAAAACATTGTTGTCAAAACCAGTGGCGGATTTAGCAAATTGGGGGCCCAAGGCGAAGGTATGTATGGGGCCCCTGTATCCGATCTTTTTAAGAGAATGAAAAAAAATGTTTTACTCCAAAATGAATGTTTCCCAAAATATGTGTCAAAGAAGACCCATATAGATTTGTCACAAACAATCATTCCATTTGCTGAAACAGAGAAAGTTGTGACCAAATTAAGACTCAACAGCACCCCATAGTGGAGGAAAACATCCCCAACATAACGTAAGGGTTCAATATGTTTTTTTCTGTAGTAATGTTATATATTTCATCACAACATCATTTTTATCAGTGTAGGGCTATGGCTATTACTAGCAGACATTTGACTCACCAAAGCCCCATCATTGCTTTTTTCTTTACTTTGAGCAGCTTGGGTAGGCTAAGATTTCATTTTCGCATTTATATTTGTCTTGATTAATCTCTGTTTGTGTACTTTCCCAGTCCTCCTGTCACTCTGTGTTAAAACCGCCTCTGGTTAAATCCATGGTTATTTGTGGTTACCATGGTTTTACTACAGTAACCATGTTTTTTCTTGTTTTAACTGTAGTAAAACCATGGTTAATTTTCGTAAGGGGGGGCCTCAGCAGATTTCCACGGGGACCTTACATTTTTTAAAAACGGGACAAAACAAGCATTAAATAAGCTAAAACATCAAAAATCAAGATGTTTCTAAATTTTTGGCCATTTTATTAGCGAATATACATCTGTCTAGTCATTCCAAGCTCCAGTTAATTTTTTTTTTTTTTTTTAATTGAGTGAGTGCAGGACCTGTAAATATTGTTGTGGGCAACTAGGGGGCCTTGAAGTGAAAAGGGTTGGGAACCATTGGTCTACACCACATCACCCAGCTAATAAAAAAAGGTCTACCTGGGGTCCGTTTCAGGAAGGAGGTTCAACCAACTCTGAGGTAAAATTTGAACTCTGAGTTGATTTACCCTGAGATGGGAAACTCTGAGTTTTCGGTTACAGAACTTCTGAAATGAGTTAGTTCAATCTGGGAACAGATCTGAAACGGAAAACCCAGAAGTTCCCTCATTTCAGGGTTAACATACTCAGAGTTTGCACGTACCTCCTTTCTGAAACGGGCCCCTGTCCCTCTGTTTCTTGCTGCACTAAATTTTTCAAGTTTATCAACTTGAATTAAGCCTACAATGATTTCCAACTTTCTGACTTATGAGAGTTGCTATAATTTATAAAAAAATAAAGTTGAATTAGCTTAAGTAATTAATTTTATTTTCATAATTTATAGCAACTCATGCAACAAGGAATTTCTACAGTGTATGGGGCTTGTAGTGCATATAAGCTTGTAGTGCATATTAGAGTAGTCTAAATATAATTTTTAAACAGACTGAAGGTAAATTGTCATGTGACTTTCATCTTATCGCGAATGTAAAACTCCAAACAACTGTCTGGTAATAGCAGAGAGCCTATGTCGCTCATGGCGTTGTTTGAATGCAACGCGACATCTGCTGGTTAAATCCGAAGTTGTTTCAAAAACATACGGCGATTGCACTGAATTTGAACATAAAGAACATTTTAAAAGTCTCTTGACAAAAAAAACATTGTAAAGACATCTGTGAACCAATATAATCCAACACTCACTTAACGTTAAAACGATACGCTTGTACTTTTATTATGCAGTCAACACACATACGTAAGAGCAGCAGGCGCGTGCGTAAAGAGGAAGAGCCGTAAAGTCTCTCCAAAATGGCGACGACCATAGAGAGTGGCAATGCAGGAGCTGCGAATAAGAAAAAACACCTTGGTATCCCCGAAGCAATATTTGTGGTCAGTCGGAATATGACACATGATTATATTTCAAGTTTGTACTGTCGGTAGATTTCAGAAAGGGCTGTACGATGGTCTGTTCTTTATTTAAACGGCTTTCTTAAGCAGAATGCGCCCTGCTTGTCTCCTTATAAGGCTGGAGGCATTGCTTGTTCATGTCGTAAACGTGCAACGAGCTTTGGATGCATGGATAAACAGTGCTTTTATACTCAATAAACTTTCAAGGGTTAGATGTTGTTGGTGTGATATAAAACATTGTTATTGTGATTGTGCAGGAAGATGTGGACGCCTTCATGAAACAGCCCGGCAATGACACAGCAGACGCCGTACTGAGAAAGCTGGATGAACAATATCAGAAATATAAATATATGGAGCTCAATCTGACCCAAAAGAAGCTCAGGTTTGATTATGACTAATTCTACAATGTTCAGTAAAAAGCAATAATTAAATTTCTTTGTCATAAATAACTTATTTCATTTGAATAAATTAAATATACCACTGATATGTATAGATTATGTAAACATTTGTGTGACTATTGTTTACTTTAATTTTCTCTGTGTAGGTTATATCATGACCAAAAATGTTTTTACTACTAAGATTCTGACAAATAATCAGGAAATAATATTATTTTGATACCTTTAAAAGCTTAAATTGGTCTTTTCCAGGTTGAAAAGTCAAATTCCACAAATTAAACAGACGTTAGAAATTCTACGGCATATGCAGAAAAAGAAGGTAAACCGATCAGTTACTTCAATATTGATTTTTAAGTCCCATATCTTAAAGTAAACATACGTTTGAAAAGGTGTACCAGATCTAAGATCAGCTTCCTAATGATGCACGTTTGTTTTGTTCACTGTCATTTTCCTTGATCTCTCATATTTTGTTTGTATGTCCAATCACAGGACACTACAGATCCCATGGAGACACATTTTCTGTTGGCTGATAATGTCTATTGCAAGGCCTCTGTTCCACCTACAGATAAAGTGTGTTTGTGGCTTGGGGTAAGTGTTGATGTTATTTTGTTGCATTAAAGGGGACATATCGTGAAAATCTGACTTTTTCCATGTTTAAGTGCTATAATTGTGTCCCTAGTGCTTCTATCAACCTAGAAAATGTGAAAAAGATCAACCCAGTAACTTAGTTTTGGTAAACCATTCTCTGCAAGCATTTGAAAAAATAGGTCATTGTAATTTGGCTCCTATTGTGTTGTCAGAATAGGATAATACCGACCCCTTTATCTGCACTATCCAACCACGGCACAGCCATTTAGTACAGAGAGAAAGGAAATAATTCACAGCACAACTGAGTTTCAACTGCAACAAACCACCATCATTGCGATCAGTGTTTGCACTTCATCCGCTCATTTGCATTTTAAATGACACACCCAAAAACGGCACACTTTTGCTCAGGCCTACAAAGTGGCAATTTGAACATGTTGTAATGAATTATCTGTGGGGTATTTTGAGCTAGAACTTCAATTACACACTCTGGGGACACCCAGAGTCTCTTAATATGACCCGTTTAAGAGCAGAAATGAATTGATCACATTTACCTTTCTGAAAGATTCTGCATCTTATTTTGAGACAAATATAATAATATTTATTATAGTGTAAGTAAATTAATCTCTTCCAGCTATTATCTCCAAGCCCTTGTCTCAAACAACTTGTTATATAGAAGTCACTTGTTTAGATCTTTTTACTACTAATGGATTAAGTCCAACCCTACTTTGGTCTCCTGGGTTGCTTATAATAAAAACATTTTTGTTTTATCAGTTTTGTAAAACAGTTTGTGACAGTCCTCAATTTTGATTGGTCAATAACTGTGTTTTATTCATGATATAAAGCACAGTTATGACCGCTGTACCCAATGATTCTGTGTATCACTGCCCAGCACCCTTAGCAATGTAAACATATGTGACACATTCTGGTGCTGTTCACAGTTGGTCAGGGACTATTTTTTACAACGGAAGGCTTTTATTCATTTTGGTTAATGAAAATTGCATGAATACTTATAAAATAAAAAAATATATTTGTGTGGTAACCATTTTATAAAAGCTATATTAGGTACTTAAAGCAACACTATGTAGTTTCCATGTAAAAATGACTTACAGCTCCCCCATGTGGTTGAAAAGCGCAACAGTGCCTGGAATCAGACACTCTTCTGCAGACAGGGGGAGGGGCGGGGCTGTGTTCTCTACCCTCCACTGCCACTTTCAGAGTGTGCTTGTAGCAGCTAGGAGGCTGCTCAGGTTGCAGCAACAGTACAATTTGTCCAGTTAAAAGTTGTTCTATCACTGAAATAATTTTATAGACATTATTCAAAGGTAAAAAAGCTACATAGTGTTGCTTTAAGGTTAGTACTATATCATAAATAAGTCACAGGAGGCCTGCAACCCTTTCAGCACAGCCTCTCATATCCTACTGCTTGCATATAAAGTAGGGCTACACGATAACTCGCATGCGATACCACGCGCATCTCGTCAGTAATCGCGGTTCCTTTGATTAGTAGTAAATTGCCATCAGCTGCTTTCAGATAGAGCGGCATTTACTACACAGAACCGTAGTTCCCTGACAAGCTGGGCCATATCACATACATATAATAGGCAATACGTCTGTGATAATTAACACAAAATTGCCCCGATTGTCAGTGAACTACGGTTCTGTGTAGTAAATGCCGCTTCATCTGAAAGCAGCTGATGGCGATTTACTACTAATCAAGGAACCGGCTTTACTGACGACATGCGCGTGAACAATCACATGCGATTTATCGTGCAGCCAATACATAAAGCACAATGTGAGTATTGTTTTGAAATGTGGCACATTTGGTATGACATGGTTTGACATTATGATTTTCATAGGAGGGTAGTGCCAATGGTGTAGTTGGACCTTGGTTTGTACAGACGACTTGTGTAGTCTTTTTAAGTGCTTTGTAAACACTGTAGCTTATGACCTGCGTTTAGTTTTGATCACCAAGCTGAACTATTATGTGGCATTGAAAAACGTATGAACTAAAATTGTGCTTTTAAAGCACATCTTTAATTTCTTTGTGCGGAGCTTTAAAGGCGTGGTTACTATGAGCTTTTAATGGCTTTGTGAAGATTTCCCTGTTGTGCTCTCTTTTGTGTTTTTTATTGCTTATCTCTCGTCTTTAATTTCTGTTCTGGAACGTGAGTGTGTAGTTTCATGTTAATTTAAGTGTAATTTTTTTCTTGCATACCAGGCTAATGTCATGTTAGAGTATGACATCGATGAGGCCCAGGCGCTGTTAGAGAAAAACTTAGCGACAGCTTCTCGGAATCTGGACGGTCTGGAAGAGGACCTGGACTTTCTCCGAGACCAGTTCACAACCACTGAAGTCAGTATCCTTAAACAAGGCCAGCTGTGGAAACGGGACTTTTTTATTTCCATAATGATGGGCACTTCTTTATTGTCTAACAAAACATAAATATTTATTTGAACATCATCTATACATTTTCTCATCTATACAGCTAAAAAAATGGCTTCTTTGTGTGTGCCAGTGTTTTGTTAATAATTAAAGGCGGAGTCCGCGATGTTTGAAAGCCAATGTTGATATTTGAAATCACCTAAACAAACACGCCCCACCCCAATAGAATCTGGACCTTCTGTTGATAGAACCGCCCCACACATACGCTACCCGGCATGGATGTCGGTTAGTAGACACGCTCCTTACTGCTGATTGGCTATAAGTTTGTTTTGGTAGTCGGCCCGTCTCCTTTTCCAAAGCGTTTTTCAAACATCGTGGACTCCGCCTTTAATTTTGATATATAACTACAAGAGGTATCACGTTTTTTACCATATGCACTATGTCCTTGTCATACATGTAATGTCATATCAATTCCTATTAATCAGTGACGCTGTTCGCACATGCAACAGTGGCTGAAAGGAATTTTTTACATGAAAATTCAACAATTCACATCACATATGCTATGAACGTCATATTTTCCAAAAGGAATATATATATATAAAGCTGATGTTTGCATTGTGAAACCTTCTTCATTTTAAATAAGCGCATTTAACTTCTTTGAGATCCACCTTAACTATCCTCCAACAGACATGGCACGTGTTTACAATTGGGACGTCAAGAGAAGGAGCAAAGACAATCTCCTCAAATCTGCTGAGCGGTCTTAGTGGAGGAGACATCATTTGGTCCCACCCCCAAATCCTTCCCTATCTGAAAATTCAGCCTCATGTATCTGTTTGCACCAATACCAACTGTTATCTATTGATTTATTACTTTTTAAAGTATTTTTTTTCAAGTAAAAAGGTGAAAAACATAAAACAAAATGAAAAAATGGCAGTTTTCTTGTTTTCTTTGAAAAATTAGCTGTGTTTCAGAAGGTGATACTTCACAGGGTCTACACATTTGTCTTCCTCTGTGTGACTCTCATTTGTTTTTCAGTATGCATCTGAGATTTAGGTTCTCTTAAGGTAAACTGCTCTAAATTCAATGGCCCCTGTGTCTTTCTGTGGACTTTTACTTGCTATGTTTTGGTGGAAATGCCATTTAATATACATGCATGAAAATATAAAGGGGATTTCTTACCTCAGTTATCAACCTCCTGCAATTCCCTTTCCTTCACTGTTCCTCATCTAATGCCTGTTTTTCACCTTGTCTTTAATCTTCTTTGTCATATTGTATCCATTAAACGCTGAACACAGAACTAATAATGAAGTGATTTGGAAAAGGCACAAAATTAGTGACATGGTCTGTGTTATTAATTGCAGTTTTTTTTTTAATAACTTCTGATTGAGGTTCTGGTGATGAACAAAATCAATTTGCTTCGATCGGTGCAACTTATTAAATATGTGGCTGCATTTCTATCTTTTGCTTCCAGTCATTAGCAGTCATAAATGGTAAAATTGGGTCAACTTAAAGAGGTGGTCTGCCCTTTTGCCATATTAAACTGTGTTATTACCTCAACTTAGACAAATTAATACATATCTGTCTGGTTTCGGTGCGTGCACTGTACGGCGCGTCGTGGATGTGTTAGCATTTAGCCTAGACCCATTCATTCCTATAGTACCAAACAGGGAAGCCACCAAACACTTCTGGGTTTTCCCTATTTAAAGACAGTTACATGAGGAGTAATACCTGTAAGTAGGTGCCACAAAATAAAACTTTTTTTTGGTACCATAGGAATGAATGGGGCTGGGCTGGATGCTAGCGCATTCGCGGCGCGCTGTACAGTGCACGCATTGAAAAAAAAGATAGGTATGTGTTGGTTCGTCTGGGTTGAGGTAGTAAAATAGTTTGATGTGACAAAAGGGTAGACTATTCCTTTAAAAAATAACTTTACAAATTAACAAATTTTCAACTTAGAATTTTCACTTAAACAAATTTTTAGGTGTTTCCAATTGAATTCAGTTTTTAAGTTGATCTAAGCAGCTTTCACTTATTAAAGTGTATAGGAAACAGTGGAATCTTAAATCTTTTATTCGAGGGTGCACGATGCAAAGCTCGTCACATTATATATGTGTGTGGCACTTCGTGTCAAAATATGTTCGACGCGTCATGTAAACTATGTGCATTACGCATCACATCAAAATACGTCTGCTGCAGACGCTTCGAGGGGGTTTATTATAAAAGAGACGCTCACGTTTTCCAGATACTCACTTAATCTCATATGTAATCAGAGTTTAGTGATAAATTAGTGTATTGCGAGTATTTTTTTTTTTTAACTTGAGCGTCTCTGTTATCAGAAACCCTTTTGACATGTGTGCAGCAGGTGCATATTTTTACATGGTTCACATGGCGCCACAAACACATATTTTGACTGGACAAGCAACACGCGACACTCCAAACTGATTTTTTAAATTCACGCCCCTTGAAAGAGAAGTCACCGGCCGCCATTGATCTTAAACTTATGCTGCCTATACAATTACATTCACTTGGAAGCAACAACCATAGGGCTGGAAAGATGCCTTGACTCTGGGTGAGAACTTGGCAAGTGATAACACACAAGAAGAACATTTTTCACATTAAGTTTAATCTCGATTTATATTTTAAGTTCCCTTGATAAAGACATACAAGGTGTCTCAAATTATTTGAAATCGTAGCAAGTGTACTCACAGTCTTTGCTAAACCAATCCCTACCTGGATCCAAAAGCTAGACGGGACAGTGAATGGTAAACCCAGTCCAAAATCCTCTGGTCCTTCCCTGAGATCTCCTCATTCACTTTATAAAATGGCAATTATTATCTAGTATTGTGACAGACCATGCTCAGCCAGTCATGGTACCATTGTCTTTTCCAGTCAGATTTTAGGAGGCAGATTTACTTTGTTGGACCTGAAATAAAGACTCACTAACACTCTTTGGGATAAAAGGTGAAAAAGATGTACCATGGTGCAATATGTTAATTTCTAAATTCAATATGTTAATGTTTCTTTATAATTCTAGAGTGAGTAATGGGAAATTTTAGAGGCCTTTTATGATAATGTGTGATATAGATATGTTCTAGGTATGCTATAGTAAAACAATGCCCCCAAATTGAATCATTTTTGGCTTCCATACATTTGACTTCCAGTACAAACAGCAATAAAAACACACCTTGCAATATATACACTCACAGAAAAAAAGGTACATGAAGGTACAAAAGTTGTCACTGGGACAGTATGTTTTTAAAAAGTACACCTTTGTACCTAAAAGGCACATATTGGTACCTCTAAGGTACCAGCGAGTGGTTCTCTTTTTCAGCATGCGCCCCTCATGTATACGGTGCATCCCTTAGAAAACGTATGGAATAAAACAATCGAAAAATTAACATTTGAATTAAACATTAAATTATACCATGGGCCTGTTAAATGCTTTATTTTGATTGGTTGAGAAATGTTCCATGGGTGTTGATTATTTTTCTGTAAAATGCACACCTACCCTTTCAAATACCTTAAAATAACCACAAGAGCAATGTCATAGCAATTTCTGTGGTATAAGTGGAATAACTGACACCGGTCCTTTAAAATATTAGAAAATAATGCACACCCAGTGTTAGTTCGCTTCGTATTACAACCTTGGTTGTGCATTACTTTTGAATAATTAAACAGCCAGTTGTCAATTACTCCTAACCTATTCAATGTAGTGCTGTTGGTAGTGCTGCACAATTAATCGCATCGCAATCGCGATGTCAGCCTGTGCGATTATATGACAGCAAAATGTTGCAATTATATTAAATAAATAAATGTGTGGACTTGTTAACACAAACTTTCTGATAACAGTTTGATGATTTTCCTTGCTGTTTAAAAAAGAAAGAAAAACGAACAAAAAAGGCAGTGCACGTGATGTGCGTCGTCACTTGTGTGTGCGCAGCGCGGAAATACCAGAGCGAAGATGGATGCAGAGGAGATTGACAGTTATCTGGTAGCTGAAAAAAAACCTCTATGTCTGTTGTATGGCGGTATTTTGGATTTAGGATTACTGACACTGAGCAGTTGCTATGTCACGTGGCAATACGAAAACATTTCTTGTTTTACAAATACACATTTTAGCATTATTACTAAACTGTGTGTGGATTTTCCTTAAAATCCATCAAGTTGACTCATGATACCATTTATTATAATCGCAACCGCACATCGCAATATTAGCATCAATAACCGCAATGGGAAAATTACCCAAATTGTGCAG
The DNA here is from genome assembly GCF_027580225.2 of Misgurnus anguillicaudatus. Lineage (NCBI taxonomy): Eukaryota > Metazoa > Chordata > Actinopteri > Cypriniformes > Cobitidae > Misgurnus > Misgurnus anguillicaudatus. The sequence goes on along the minus strand of NC_073357.2, from coordinate 26,426,261 downwards.
CCCTAGTTGTTGGTTAGGCTTATTTTTTCTGATATTTAATTACACATAATTTATGATAAATTTATTGATATTATAAGATGTCATCAAACCAAACCCCCCTGGCATCTTTATAGGGCCCCCAGTTTGAAGCCCCTGCCTATGGTACCTCCAAGCTACATATCTAAATGGTACCTATTGGCCTTTTTAAAATACCGTCCCAGTGACAAAAAGCTACAACTTCTGTCCTTTTTCTTCTGAGTATGTATTAAAAATGTTCTACCTCTGTGTTAATTCACTAAACTAAAAAAGAGATTCTGAAAGTTCAAATTTTGGTTCCCTAAAGAACATTTCAATCAATGTTTCAGAAATTAATTATTTTTTTCCTTTTTTTGAAAACAAGTACCATTTGTGCATGTTGTGGATGTTAAAGGTACCTTATGGACCGTATCAACTAAGAACATTTTAGGAACTATCATACAACTTGTGTGACAATTATCTAAACCATTTTGAGAGCTGAAAATTTAAGTTGTGTAGCCATGAATATATATAAAAAATTACAGGTCAGATGTCAGTTCTTTATATTGCATTTTTTCCTCTCTTGTCATTGTCCTTAAAGTCAATAATCAAACAATCCACACATCAAACAATCAAAGTGTTCATGTCTAAGATCTTCAAGTCCCAAACATGAATAGGTATCCCAGCTTTGTCAGTGAACTCATGTACAACTCCCCTGAAGACACCCGGAACAGATTTGGTCCCAGATACAAGTGTTGTCTGAAGCAAACATCTTCACTTTTGAAAGTTGAACTTTCGTGTCTCAATATGAATAACGGATGGGCTGATACAGTTAAAGTGCAGTTTGGCCATTCTTTATGTGGGCGTCAAAAAGAAAATGTATTAACCATTCAGACTACAGGAATCTGTTTGGCCATAAAGTCGTGTGATTAGGGATATGAGCAAAATAGTACAGAAAAGGATAAATAGAGCACAGTGGGTCTTTAGGCATTCAACAGGCATAAAAGTGGCAATGATGAAGACTGATCCTGTGATTGGAGGAAGCGGTATGTTTGAAAGCTAACACGGCGGTGATTGCTGATTCAACAGAAGCAACGGCGGTCACCCTTTGTCACTTCTTCTGAAGAATGCACCACATTTGGTACAAAGCCACTCTTCACTCCTTCCCAGCCTTCCTGGATGGTAATCTCCCCATTCTTAACTAACTCAAATATATCCTGTGTTAGCTCTGTGAATGCTCTCTCCACGTTAATAGCATCACGTGCCGAAGTCTCCACGTAGCGCATGCCGTACGCCGCTGCAAGCTTCTCGGCTTCTTGGCGGCTTACCTGCCGCTGTGGTTCCAAATCGCATTTGTGGCCGACCAACAAAAAGACGATGCTGTGGGGCTGGACGTGGCTACGGGCCTCCTCTAGCCACTCGTGAACATTCTGGAAGGAGCGCCGGTTTGTTATGTCAAAGAGCAGCAAACCTCCAACAGAGTTACGGTAGTAAGCTCTAGTAATAGACCTAAAGAGGACATAACAAAATCAGTGAATGATATAGAAAAGGTCTGTAGGAGGAACTGTTTTAGATGGTTACATGGGAGGGAGTTTCATGGACTTTCATGGAGATTGCTTGTATTAGAGGATAGAAATTAAAAGAAACTGTAGAGATTAAAACAGGACAAAAAAATTGGTGAAGGAGCAGTAAAAGATAGAAAATTAAATTAAATTAAATTAAATTAAATTAAATTAAATTAAATTAAATTAAATTAAATTAAATTAAATTAAATTAAATTAAATTAAATTAAATTAAATTAAATTAAATTAAATTAAATTAAGACTTATCTCCATAAGTCTGTCAAAAATGCCATTTAAAGGGACACTCCACTAGAGTTAAACATTAGATTTTTACTGTTTTGGAATCCATTTAGCTGATCTCCGGGTCTGGCGGTAACGCTTTTAGCATAGCTTAGCATAATCCATTGAATCTTAGTAGACAATTTAGCATCGCGCTCAAAAATAACCAAAGCGTTTTCGATATTTTTCCTATTTAAAACTTGACTCTTCTGTAGTTACATCGTGTACTAAGACCAACGGAAAAATAAAAGTTGTGGTAACTTTCAATAGCAAGGTACTATTTTCGGGCACTGCGTAATATCATCATCAGTGTGTACATTTTAGTGGCATCTAGTGGTGATGTTGCAAATTGCAACCAACGGCTCAGTCCACGGCTCAACCCTCACATTTAAAACGCACAGAAAAGCTACGGCAGCCACCACAGGACAAACATATCATCGTTGGAGAAAACTTAGTAAAAAAGTGTGCGGCCTTGCAATACCTGAAGCGCTCCTGTCCGGCTGTATCCCAAATCTGTAATTTAACCCGCTTCCCAGGTTCAATCTCCACCAAGCGAGAGAAAAAATCCACCCCGACAGTCGGATCTGACACCTGTGCAAAGCGGCCCTCTGTGAATCGTCTTATTAAACATGATTTTCCAACAGTGGAGTCCCCAATGACAATCAGTCGAAACTGGTAAAGCCAAATTGCCTCCATGACTACTCCGGTCTGTTAAAGGAAAAAAGCACATTTTAAAAAGTTGTTGCTGCGATGGTACCTTTTTAAAAAGTCCTGATATGTACCATTCTGGTGTATATATGTATATATATGTACCTTTTAGGTACAAAAGTGAACTTTTTTGAAAAGCCCCAATGGCAACGTTTGTATCTTCTTGTACCTTTATTTCTGAGAGTGTGGGTAACATTTTACAGAGAGGTTGTATAGTATTTGTCAACATTAGTATGCATAAGCTAAAAGGAAATAACAATGAGCAATATAGCTTTTGAGCATTTATTAATCTTTTTAATCTGTTTATTTTGCATTATTAATAATGTTAACAGTTAGCTTACAACTTTTTTTATTTTTAAAAATGTATTAGTAAATGCTGAAATTAACAGCTAAGATTAATAAATGCTGTAGAAATACTCCTCATTGTTAGTTTATGTTAGCTAATGCATAGCCTAACTAATGTTAACAACCTTGAAAGTTTTACCAATTTATGTCATACTGCATTTCAAATAAGAAACAGTCACTCTAAAAACAAACAATGCTATATAGCACCAAAAGTGGTTCTTTGCTCGTAATCATAGAAGAACCGTTTTTAGTGCCATATAGCACCAGTGAAGCACCTGTAGAACCAAATAGGGGCCATATAGCACCACATATGGTTCTACATAGCACTATTTGGTTCTACACAGGTGCTTCACTGGTGCTTCACCGGTGCTATATGGCACTAAAAACGGTTCTTCTATGATTATGAGCAAAGAACCACTTTTGGTGCTATATAGCACCGTTTGTTTTTAGAGTGTACAGTAGTAAAGATCACTTTAAATCTTTTGTAAGAAGAGTTACATAAGCATTAGAAAATAGCATAAACATAGCATAACATCTTAACAAAAAAAAAACTTAAGTGTAAACACATACACTGTAAAAAATGTCTGTAGAAATTACAGTATTAATGGGTATTACTGGCAACTAGCTGCCAGTAACTTACTGTAGATTTTACATTTATGTTATTTACTGGCAACATTTTGTTCAAAGTTAAAAGAACATGAAACATTTTCAGACTTTATCTTCTACAGTAAGTTACTGGCAACCAGCTGCATAATTACAGCAAATTTTTTACAGTGTAGTGTAAACATTAAGGGGTTTATTGCATCCATGGCTTGCAACCTGGCTTTAGGATGTAAGGTAGTAACTGATGGTTATTGTATACACTTCCTTATTGCTATTTAAAGGCATCCCTGACACAGCAGTATCACATTTTTTCTTTATTCATAATAAATAATTTTATTCATGCATTTATTTCTGTGTATATGTTCTTAGACATATGCAATTTAATGATAATAAAACCTTTATGGCAGTTATCACGATCCAGTGTGTAATGTCTGTTCGATTTGATGCTTTCTTGATTAGGAGGGTAGCCTATGGCTATCGACTATTTTTGCAATCAGACTGCTATTGTTTTCTGTTTTAAATTGACAAAATATTGTTTAGTAACCATTCTCTATTTTGTGTATACAGGCGCAACCACCACGCTTTATGAGTATATGCAGATGCTTTATTCGGTACTACTTACATTGTTGTTTGTTCGGCTCAGTGGTGGCAAACAGCAGATTCCATAGTCGTATAAGAGTTTAAACCTCTTAAGAAAACGATGGAAGAAATGTCAGACTTAACTATTCACATAATAAATCAAACTAGCCGAATTATAAAATAAACATCCGTCTTAAGACAAAAACAAACAGGTGCAAACTGCGCCGCGTAGGCGGTCTCTTTTCCTTGGTAAAAGATGAGTCGGCGTGAAGTTGAAATTGTCTGTGTCTAGATTAAAGTCGCACAAAAGTCAAAGATTCTTTATGTCTGACATGTGTACATCCACCATCTAAAAGATTTAGAAATGTTTGGGTGTTTTGTGCTGATGAAATGGAAGCGACACGAGCAGCATCATATTCCCTGACTCATCCCGCATCAGCACCAGTACCACAATCATCCTAATAGCAGCGACAAACAAACGCGCGTGAACATTATAAAGACAAGTTAACCTAAAACATCAAATATTTTCTGTATGTTTAGATTGTGCTATACAGCAACTAAGTTAGTTACACAAATCGACTATTTTGTATTTACTTCCAAATTAACTGTTTCTTCATGTAGCATTGTTTTCATGTATCCACTTTGTGAAAGATGTTTTGATTACTATAAGTTAACAATTTTTGCTTCCGAGAACGGTTAAATTTTTCGTTATTTAAGTTCCTAAAAATAACCAAACGGAAACTGAATGCAAACGTTTGTGTTCATTTCTGTACATGCGCTCCATATTAGAAGTGTTACGAGCAGGCAACCGAATATGGGAGTTGTAGTTTATTCTCTATGCCTATAATCCAACGCAATCTCCGTTAATGTACAAAATTTGATTCAGTAGTTCAGTTGGACTTTTAAGGATGTCTCGTTGTTTAGTTTAAAAGCCGTGGTATTGTTCACGGCGTGACGAAGAGTTGTCAACAGGCAAATTGCGAAGCTTCTCACCTCAGAAGAAACAGCTTAGGCTATGAAAAAGAGCTGCAAAACTTGACAGCATTCAGACACGCACCCACAATACCACAGCGTATGTTTGACAGTTTAGATTGTATCGGAGACAACAAAAATGTAGAAAATTCTGCGTATAGGCCTTGTTTAGCAGAAACATCTTTATTGTTTGATAAAAAAACAATTATTTTGGACTTCAACTTAAATTTATTCAGCTGAAATGCAGCAGGAGCGGTTACTCAAAGTCCTTGTCATTGGAGATCTAGGTGTGGGGAAAACGTCGATAATAAAGCGTTACGTCCATCAGGTTTTTTCTCAACATTACCGCGCTACTATCGGTGTTGACTTTGCTCTCAAAGTCTTGAATTGGGATCACCAGACCGTCATACGACTGCAGCTTTGGGACATTGCGGGTGAGTATCCAGAACTTTTCTTGCAGTTGCAATTTGTGTAATTATATGTCTGTAATTTTTTGTAAATTACAAAACAAAATGATTGAGTTCTAACGTCATTAAATAAAATGTTTCTAAAAAGGGTTCTTCAAAGTGATGCTACAGCATAAAAAAACCAGTTTGGTTTCAAATACCCTTTAGTTTCATTTTTTATGGTTCTGTTGATGCTAAAGGTTCTTTATGAAACCATACTGCCTAACAAAGCTTTTGTAAACTTTATATTTAAAGGTGTCACTTTATAGATAAATACCCTCATGATGATAGACTTACAGAGATGACATTTAATAATCGTACTTTCAAAATGAATTTGTCAACATTTCGTTGAACTTCATAAAAGGTTTATGGGTTAGTTCACCCAAAAATTGAGTCATCATTTACTCAACCTGTGGCTGGTTGCATAAACCTTTAAGACTAGTCTTAAAAGTTAGTCATGAATTTTTTTCTTCAAGACTGATCATAACTGTTTTAAGTATGTTACATAGAAAGGTAGATTGTTCTAATTTAAATCCAAATAATAAGACTGATTAGCCCTAACTAATTGCTAGTTAGTTAGACTCTTTCTTAAGATGCAGTCTTATTGTCACGGCTATGTTGGTTGCTTGACCGGACACTGCGGATGTTGTTCAAACCTGTATGATTTCTGTTGAACACAAAAGAAGATATTTTGATTATTGACTGCTATAGTAGGAAAAACAAATATTATGGAAGTGAATGGGTACTGTCAACTGTGCGCTCATCATATATCAAAATATCTTCTTTTGTGTTCAACAAAATAAAGAAACACATACAGGTTTAGAGGGTGAGTAAAGTGTCATTTTTGGGTGAACTGTCCCTTAAAGGCGAGGTGCATGATTTTTGAAAAAGACTTTGAAAAAGGGAGTTGGGCCGAGTACCACACCAGGCCCGGCTCCAGATATGAGATGAAAGGTGGGCCGGTTGGATTGGGGGGGGTGTCTATAGTTTTAATATCATATATTTAAGACAATTGTTAGGGTTGTTTATTATTGTTGCGTTTATGTTTTATATATATATATATATATATATATATATATATATATATATATATATATATATATATATATAAATATATATATATATATATATATATATATATATATATATATATATATATATATATATATATATATATATATATATATATATATATAAATGGTCAACATGTTTATTTTTACATTCTCTCTTTTTTGCATTTGTAATATTTTTCTACCCCTCAACAGATCTTGTATCAATTAAAGGAGCATTTCACCCGTAGAAACATTAATCTTTATTGAAAGTGCGTCATATTTGTAGTCGAAATGTAACATACATTTCGAATTTGGTGCCTATTTGAATGAGAAAAGGGGTGTTTGTAGTCTCACCCCTCTACAAAGATATTGGACTTTCTGCTTTCAGTGATGCAAAATGATGATTTTTACATAATTGAAAGAAGGAAGTGCAACACTAAAATCTGTATTTCTCCGGTCTCAGCGAAAACTGAGGAAATGATGCACGACCATTCAAAAACATGACTGGGGTTCTAACTATACAAAGCTTAACGTACGTAACTTTAGATTTGATAAAAGGGGCAGTTCTTTTAAAATAACTATTTACATCAACTAATACAAACTTGTTACAAACTTAATTTTATGTGAAATGCTGTTTTTCTTAAGAATTATTCTCACGTCTGGTAATATAGTATAACATTACAGATTTTTGGCCAAAAGATTGGCTGGTATGTGGTTTGGGACCAGGGTGGGCCAAGCCTCTGATTGGGTGGGCCAGGCCCACTCTGTCCCCCCCTTGGACTCGGGCCGGCTTGCAGCAAATCAGCAGTGAGGGGCATGTCTACTAACCGACATCTTGCCTGGGTTGCATATTTGTGGGGCGGGTCTATCAAAAAAAGGTCCAGATTGGGGCGTGTTTGTTTAGGTGATTTCAAATATTAACATTGGCTTTCAGAGATCATGCACCCCGCATTTAAAGTATCTATTAAACTTTTAAATTAATTTTTTTTTTTGCTGTTATTTTATGCTACCTTCATGTACATACATTTGCACATACTGAGCAATTTATGGAATACTAATTTAATAGATTAGTTCTGGTCCATTTAAATTTTATAACACTGACACGATTGACTATTCACAGCAGAAATAACCATGCACCAAAAAGGCATAATTGTTGTCCTTTACCAAAAAAGTAATAGCACATTCTGCAGACAAACAGAAACAGATTGACAATATTATACTGGAGTAATGTCTGTAGCACTCTGCATGCATGCCCGTGATAATGTCATTAAATACGCTCCTTGGGGTGCTTTGTTCAGGATTTTTCTTGTTCGCGGACGATGTGGTTGTGAGCTCACAAGGGTATGAATCGCTCTCTCTGTTTATGCTCAGATTAAACTAAAGCACAGGGATAGGAATGTGTGTCTCGTGTTAAAATTCACAAATCACGTGCTTGTTGGACTCATGTGAGAGACCTCACATGGCCTACTGGCAGCATTTAAAAATACTTTGCTCCCAGCACAAACACACAAAATACACACCAGCTCCAAGAAATAAAGATTCTCACTAATATGAGTGATAGATTGAGAAACTTTGCATGCATGCTTACTCCACTAATTCTGTGAAAAGTAGTATGTAAGTGTTTGTAGAGATGCAATCTTGATAAGATTAAATATGACTGGAATAAATGAAGAGTTTCGTAGCAAAACGAGATAACCACCGTTTTTTTAATTGTTCAGAAATCTCGTTTTTTGGTTGTGCATTCCAATTAATTTCAATGCAACTGCAGTTGGTTTGTTTTGATTTAAACCTTCATAACTTAAAAAATACAGCTAAGTAGCACCATAAAACAACATAATAACATGATAACATAATAATAAACATGTTTTGACAAAAATGTTAAAAAATGGATTTATCTCGTTTTGCAACGAAACTCTTCAAATATTTATGTCAGCAAAGTTACTGAATGCAATATCATTATTAATGTAATTTCCCCCGAACTTGGATGAAGCCCAGGAAACTGGAGGATATACAGTCTCATCCCTTAATACAATAAAGGGAAACAAATAATTTGCAGTATGTGACAAATTACACAAAACGCTCTTCCATCACTCTTTCTTTCTTAGGACAAGAGAGGTATGGCAACATGACACGTGTGTATTACCGAGAGGCTGTAGGTGCGCTGGTGGTTTTCGACATGACGCGCTCCTCCACCTTTCAAGCTGTATTGAAATGGAAAAAGGATCTTGATTCCAAAGTTGCACTTGGCAACGGACGGCCTCTGCCAGCTGTTCTGTTGGCCAACAAGTTTGATCAGAATTCATATGGTTTATGTTCAAAATTGCCAAAACTTGATAGTTTTTCAAGGGACCATGGTTTTGTGGGTTGGTTTGAGACATCTGCCAAGGTACATAATATAAACCATAACTTTTTATCATCTTCATGATCCATTATTCAACTAGCTGCACATTTCTACTCATGCTCACCCTTCTTCTCTTTTTCACAGGACAACACAAACATTGATGCAGCCATCATGTGTCTTGTCAAAAATATAATGGCCATTGACGTGGAGGACATTCCTGTGGATTCAGACTCCAGTGTACTGGTCCTGCCTGCCTTTGATTATAACCTGCGAGAGCGCAGTAGCCCTAGCTGCTCTGTCTGCACCAAATTCCACTCTAGTAGAAAACCTCACAGTGAATTATAGAGAGAGAGACGGTTATAGAGAAAACAGAAAAAGACAAAACGGTCACACCCTTTGTTCGGCCTAGTTTTTGCTGAACTAAGCCTTTGTGGGAAAGACAAGACATAACATTCAACGTTACATCCTAACATTTCTCGAATCAGCCTCAAAACCAAGATACAAAATTGCATATTACTTATTGCTTTTGATGTTTTTAAAGGCGGGGTGCATGATCTCTGAAAGCCAATGTTGACATTTGAAATCACCTAAACAAACACAGACCCATGCCACACATACGCAACCCAGGCAACGATGTTGGTTAGTAGACATGCCCAAGTTACATGCTACAAGTCAGTGGTGGCTCGTGACTGCTCATCCGAGGGGCACTAATTCAAAATAGGTGTTTGGAGTGTCATGTGGTTCCTTTTTTAAAAATGTGTTTTGTGCGTCGAGAGATCTTGTGTGCATCACATGTTATGTCAAAATGGGTGCCTGCTGCACACGCGTCAAAACCATTTATGATAAAAGAGATGCCCACGTTCACAAAATAGACGCAAGACACTCCTTTAATAGTAAACATTGATTACACATGAGATTATGCGAGTATCTGGCAAATGCGAGCGTCGAGCGTCTCTTTTATTATAAACCCTTTGGATGCGTCTGCGGCGGGCACTTATTTTGACAAGACACGTGAGATCTCTTGATGCGCAGAACACATATTTGGAAAAAGGAACCACACATATGACGGGCTACATACATGTTGTGACGAACTACGCATCGAGCGCCCTCGAGAAAATAAGTCATCGGCCGCCACTGCTACAAGTGTGTTTTGGTGCTCGACTCCCTTTTCCAAAGTGTTTTTCAAAAATCATGCACCCCGCCTTTAAATGTAAAAACCACGTAAACGTCATAAGTAGACCAGACAACAGTATAAAGCAATAAAAATGCAGATACATTTACATGTGCCAAAACTAACGATGTCATCAATAAACATGCACCATTTTCCCAGAGTTTTAAAAACTTTTTTAAAGTTTAAGACTTAAAAAGTAAGGGTTCTTGTGGTTTACTTCTCAAGAACAGCAATGTGTGCACATTTGCCTCAGATTTGTTTGACTTTATTTTAAATGGCTTTAATGCTGTCCCTGACAAGATCAAGTACACTTATCAGATATAGGGAGGCTGGGCTAATTGTCACAAAAGTTGCAGAATATGTGGAGCCACAATTCTAATAACACAATTTCTTATTGCTTATTTTCTCTTTAGATATTTTGTTTGTTCATTTTGAAACCTACCAAAGTAGAATTTTTTTGTGTAGTCTTGCCTAAACAAGACAATATACTCTGATAAAAGAAACCAAGCAGTTTTATTTTTAATTTTCTATGATGTTTCATAGCAGGATTCAACATTAATAATGTATTCTATATGGTACTGTATGTGATTGTGTGTACACTTTGTTTTTAAATTATGCAATAGTGGTGTAAATGTTCAATGCTTTTTTAGCCAAGACTTTAAGTGAAATGTTCGCTCCAGTAAACAATAACAGTAGTCCCATAAAGACTGCTATGTTTTTTAGTTACTGATGTTTGCAATTTTAGGGCATATTGGTTAATAATTATGTATTTTCTTTTATTTTTTTATATGTATATATTGTGAGATCCCAGATGGTGGGGATGATCATAAATAAAATTCAACGATAAGGCATCACGTGCCAACATTATATTTAATTAAATAATTAGCAGGGGACTGCATGTGAAATTGGGAAATTAACCCTTGTGCATCAATTAAAAAAAGTTACACATAGATTCATAGGGGGAAAAAATGTCCATGTCCAAAAAGAGTCATATTATAGATTTATATTTTTTTCCACTTTCACTGATGTCCTTTTTTTTAACCAGCATCAGCTCTAATCACAATGACCAAACATTCATTAATTTTCGGAATTTTAACCCTTTAAATGCTGTTTTTTATGAAAAAAAGAATTTTTTTAATTATTTTCAATTAACTAAATTCTAAGCAGATTTTTTTCTTTGATTATTACAGCCTTGGAAATGTCAATGATTAACATCAACATTAATTTTTCTGCATTCATATTTTTTATGCAGTATCAGATTTTAAAAACAAGTTACCTCTCAGGTCCATACAGCATTTACATAATGCCACTGTTGTTTTTTATGAAAAAAAACGACACCTCATTTGCAGAGGTTGTAGTCTTGTGATTTCCAGTACAATATATATTTTTTTCATTCAAACTGTTCACACACACACACACACACACACACACACACACACACACACACACACACACACACACACACACACACACACACACACACACACACACACAATTATAGCTTCATATTTTATCTAATTGGATAAGCCGAAAACAGCAGAAAACAATTTGCTTTATATGCCAAAGATAAAAAATGGCACCATCTGGTAAAAAATAGTAAAAATTTAAATTTTGAAGCCTTGCCAACAGAATGAAAGCCTGTTAACAAAGATTGCATAATTTTATAGATGAATGGCACCGGGATTAAAAATTGCAGTTTTAATGGGTTTCAATGGGGACATTTTTGTCCAAAAGGTCCTGAAAGTATTTTGTGTACCTAGTAGAATTTTTTTTTTTTAAAGGAAATTAAGGTGAAATATTAAAATTCCAATAAAAATACACACCTGTGGCAAATTTTATGCAGTTAGCATTAACGCAGGGAAAGTTATAAAAAACAAAACAAAACTGAAAAAGCCAAAAATGTCCTCAAGGGTGCACAATTAACAGGTAAATACAAAGTGTTATGTTTTGCGTCCGTGCCTATGCCAAAATTAAAGCATTAGGTGTGTCGACTGAATGCACGTGACGGGTATGTAAATATGTCCATGCAGTTGCGCGCGCGTTTTATGTAATCATGACCCATGCTTACTGTCTGCCAGCAGAGCAAATTTTCACTCATTTCCCTGCCTTTTACTCGCTAGGATCTTTCTCCAGCTCCGCCCATTCATGCCTCATCGCCCATAATTTAGGCATCCTCACAGCTGCTTTCTATTAATAGGCTAGCATCACTGTTGACACGATATAATATGTTTTCGGATATGCAATTATCTATAGCCACTGCTGCCTGCATATTATGGCCACACAATGTTTATAATCTCACAGAACAGTAACAATTACTTTCTTTTTTATGATTTGGATTGCTATCATATCCACAATCTTTTCGCTGCTTCTCCCATATAGGTAAGTATGAAGCATGTCTAGAAGTGACCTTTTCTTAAACCTACTTTTATTAAGGCATGGTGCTAAAGGTATTTGTGTAATCTGTGGCAATGTATTAAAATATAAATCCCACACCACAACAAAGAAGAAAACCTAAATGCCATTAGGTAGGCTATATAATAAAACCAAAGTTTTTTTTCTTATGTTAAGATTTTAAGTGTTAAAGCTCGAAGCATTTGAGAGAAAGAGAGAGACAATGGCACATTTTATCGTTTGAAAATGGGAGTGAGTTGGAGGGGATAATGATAGATTAGAGAGCATCGCATTCAACCTCGACTTCATCTCACACATACAGAAGTACAGAAGTGCCGTACATTCAGCCTTGTGCAATAATTATAGGTCTGAGAGCATCCATACAGGATATATTGCACTGTATAGCAACGCGAATAAAGGACAAATATTGTGACATTTGGTCGTCTACAGCAGAAGGTGACAGCGTTACGATGCGTTGCCATCACCGTGTGATCAAAGCTCTTAAAGTGCGTGTTGGACAGAAAGGTGTTACTATCTTTTCACTGTTGTTGAGGATAGTGGCAGAATAACGACCGGAGAGTCCAATCGTCATTTACAAATACCTGAGAGAGGACAGTGAAGATGTTTTCCAGAAAATCACGTTCCTACTGAGAGTTGGTAAGATAATTTTTTAAAGACGTTTAGTCTTTGAAAACAATCAGAAGTGGACCATTAATTTTAAATTATCAAAAATAAGTATTTATTTTTAAAGAAGTAGCTGTATCTATTTTTAAAAGTCACTTCTGTTTTCTTTGGAAAGGCTACAGCATCAGTGAACTCCACAGTATGGAGTGGATAGGGGCAGAATTGCTGTTGCTTTTAATTTTCCCGTTAAATTCAGGTAGGTTAAGATACTGTATATGTTTATCTTTTATGTTTTTGTATTCTGAAACTGAAAAGGCTGCCAGTCTCTCCCTTTGCTTTTTTAAAATAACTTAATATTATTAATAATTAGTAGTGTGTTGTATCTGCAAAGATTAATCGCGATTAATCGCATACAAAATAAAAGTGGATTTTTGCCTAATATGTGTGTGTACTGTGTGTAATTATTATGTATATTTAAACACATACACATTTTTTAATTAATATTATTATTGCTATTACTACTAATACTTATTATTTATATTATTTTATTTTTTTAATCTTCTTCCTGATCCTTCACTCTCCCCCTAAGTCCGGATGAAATTAGTATTTTTGTTAATTTGTTTATCATTACTATTATTGCTATCTGTCGTTTCATATTAATATAATTTTTCATTATTCTTACTGGTTGGAATGTATGCTTTGTGGATCTATGTATTTGCATTTTGCATTTCACTTCTAATCTGTAAATATTGTAGTTGTCTGTTTGCAAAAAAAAAAAAAAAATATATATATATATATATATATATATATATATATATATATTTTTTTTTTTTTTTTTTTTCTCGTTGCAAAACGAGATAACCACCATTTTTTTAATTGTTCAGAAATCTTGTTTTTTGGTTGTGCATTCCAATTAATTTCAATTCAACTGCAGTTGGTTTGTTTTGATTTAAACATTCATAACTTAAAAAATACAGCTAAGTAGCACCATAAAACAAAATAATAACTTGATAACATAATAATAAACATGTTTTGAAAAAAATGTAAAAGAAAATGAATTTATCTCGTTTTGCAACGAAACTCTTCATATATATATATATATATATATATATATATACATACACACACACACACACACACACACACACACACACACACACACACACACACACACACACACACACACACACACATATATACATATATACATATATATATACATACATACACACATACATACACACATACATACATACATGTAAATGTTTCTTTAAACATATATGAATGTGTGTATTTATATATACATAATAATTACAAACAGCACACACTTGTATATTATGTTAAAAATCACTTTTGTTTTGTATGCGATTAATCACGATTAATCTTTGCCTAACACTAATTATTAATGAGCTGTATAGCTATTGTAGTAATGTTTCTTTTTTCAGTTATTTAGCTATAGTATACACTCTAAAAACAAACGGTGCTATATAGCACCAAAAGTGGTTCTTTGCTCGTAATCATAGAAGAACCGTTTTACTGCCATATAGCACCGGTGAAGCACCAGTGAAGCACCTGTGTAGAACCATATAGTGCTTTGTAGAACCATATGTGGTGCTATAGTGGTGCTATATGGCCCCTATATGGTTCTACACAGGTGCTTCACCGGTGCTATATGGCACTAAAAACGGTTCTTCTATGATTACGATCCAAAGCAACAGTTTTGGTGCTATATAGCACTGTTTGTTTTTTTAGAGTGTACACTAAAAATATTGGTGCTAAATGGCACTAAAAACTCGTAATCATAGGGGAACCATTTTTGGTGCACCTATGAAGAACCATCCGGGAGTGATATCTCTACTGAAAAATCCAGCTTAGACCAGCATAAGCTGGTGAGTTGGTTTTAGCTGGTCTCCCAGCTTGGTTTTAGCTGGTGTTGCTGGTGAGCTGGTCTAGTAGCTGTGCTTTAGTCACTTTTTCAGCTGGTCTAGCTGGTCAGGCTGGGAGACCAGCTGACCCACCAGCTTTACCAGGCTTAGAGGACCAGCTTAGACCAGCTACTGCCACCTAAAACCAGCTACCAGCTTACGCTGGTCTTAGCTGGATTTTTCAGTAGGGATAGCACCACTATAGCGCCACATATGCTTCTACATAGCACAATATGGTTCTACACAGGTGCTACATAGGTGCTATTTGGCACTTAAAATGGTTCCCCTATGATTACGAGCCAGTGAACCACTTTTAGTGCTATTTAGCACTGTTTGTTTTTACAGTGTAGTAGGTTATCCTAGAATAATAAGGTCATAATAAGGTACAATGGTATGCAAATACAGAAAAAACATGAAAATTATGACCTTAGACTGAAATATATGGCTTAGTATCAACACTAAAGTATAAATAAACAACATGTCTCTTCTGAATGTTCCAGCCCAGAGCTCTGAACTACCAGTAATGGAGAGTGACATGTTTCCTGACTTTGCCTATCAACCTGGGCCATCATACCTGAGTCTCATTCTTTTGGCTCTTACTGTGGGTCTGTCTGGCAGTGTCTACCTGTGTTTGTTGCGATACATTTGCACAGGCTGTTGCAAGCCTGTAATCGTTAGACCTGAGGATGACAGCATGTCAGGTGTGGTGTAAAAGCCTTTACCTTGTATGTGTGGGGGGTAGGTTTATTTGTATGCTGAAACTGTTAATCATTTTGAGTAGTAGCTGGCATTGTCTGTCAGCAGTCGTTCAGTTAATTGTTGTGGCTACACAAGGCTTTGTTGTAAACAAAGTACTATGGCTGAAAAAAGGTCATGCATTCTCAGAAACAATGGTACAAGAAGGTACAAAAGTTGTTATTGGGGGGTGGTACCTTTTCAAAAAGTACACTTCTACCTAAAAGGTGCATATTGGTACCTAAAAGTTATTGGTACCTTAGAGCGAAGTTCGTCACAACATGTATGTAGCCCGTCATGTGTGTGGTACGTAATTTCAAAGGATGTGTTCTGCGAGTCGGGTGGGCTTATGTGCATCACGTGTCTTGTCAAAATAAGTGCCTGCCGCAGACGCGTCTAGAGGGTTTGTGATGGAACAGACGCTCGCGTTTGCCAGATACTCACATAATCTCATGCAAAATCAGAGTTTACTGTTAAGGGAGTGTCTTGCGTGTATTTTGTGAACGTAAACGTCTCATTGATCATAAACGGTTTTGGCGCGTGTGCGGCAGGCACTTATTTTGACGGGGCACGTGATGCACATGGTTCACATGATGCAAAAAACACATATTTTGAAAACACGAGAAACACACATGACACTCCGAACACATATTTTGGATTTGCGCTCCTCGAAAGGACAGTCATGAGCCACCACTGATCGGTACCAAAATGGTACATATTAGGACCTTTTTTTTTTTGTACCTTTTTTACTGTCTTTGGGTTTTTATATTTTTAAGAAAATGCTGTAAATCATTTGTAAAATCATTAACAAGTAATCATTCTTCTTTTGTGGGTAACAAGTTGAAGCCTCCTCTGAAGGACAACAGAATGTCAAACTTTGTATTTATAAAACATGAGTTATGTTAAGATTGATGTAGTTAACTATTATACATATATTTAATTTTATAAAAAATTTAAAGAAAAAACATTTTTTCTTGTAAACATACCCTGTTTATTAAACTAGTATGCTCTCAGAAAAAGTGATGATTTCGTTCTAGCAACTGTTGCCAGGGAGCTACCTGAATCTAGTTGCTATGGTATTAGTTCCATTTTTATACCTCTAGATGGGGCTGTTGCATAAGCTGTTTACACCAATGAGCCATTACATTATGACCACCCTTGTTCTAGAACTGCAGCAATGAGCGAACCTGGCAACCAAACAATGGTACAGGTACAGTTCATAGAGCAGTGTTTATACCACCCAATGAGTGTTTGGTGTCAGAATTGGAAAGCTAATGATTCATCTGATTTTTATTGTGAAGGCACGGCACCTTGGAACTTCAATCTCAGAAACAGCGTGCCTTGTGGGTTGTTCATGTGCCACTGTGGTGAGTATACAGTATTCCCAAAGTGGTGCACGGATGGCCAGATGACAAAGTGCAGCTCTATGGTGCCAGGGGGGTGTAGAGATGGATGCCCATTATTGACAGTGGCAGCGTAGCCGACGACTTAGCCAGGTCTCCATTCTAACTGCACGCCATCACCAACAGTGCATGAAATGGGCTCAAGATCATTGTTATTGGGCAGTGGATGGTTGGAAGAAAGTAGTCTTGTCTGAGACTTACTCCTGGTGCATCATGTTGATGGACGAGGTCAGATATGCTTATTACCAATAGGCTATGGCACCTGGATAAACTGTTGAATGAACAGGGTGTGGGTGATGTTTACTAGGGACACTTTAGGACCCGTTATCACAATTGCACCATCACCTCGCTGTGGACCAAGTGCACTTGTTCATTGCAACTGTGTTCCATAAATATTAACGCGCCATGCAGCACTGCCAGAATCATCAAGAAGTGGTTCGAAGAACATGATGGTGAATTTCTGTTAATGCCTTGGCTTCCAAATTCACATGACTTGAACCAAATTGAACATAGTGCTTCGACTTGGAAAAATGGGTTTGAGCTACATCACCACCTCCCCGCAATATACCGGAGGGCCTGCTGTTGACATGGTACCAGATACCCCAGGAAACCTATAGCCACCGCGTCAAATCAGTGCTTCGCCTCATAGCTGCTGTTTTGTAGGCTAAAGTAAGCCCTACAGGATATTACGCTGGTGGTCATAATGTATTGGCTTATCAGTGTACATCACTTACATGCTACACACAGTAGATGCTATGGAAATACTTTTGTAGATGACTGCATTGTAATTTAAACATATTAAAACTTATTGTAAATGTGTTTACTTTGTTATATGGCCTTTTAATGTTTACAACACTTATTAGCAATATTTTTATAATATTCAACTCAAAACTCAACTCAAATTTTATTTATAGAGCACTTTTAAAACAATTTATTCTTAGAAAGAATAAAATCAAAGCATAGAAAGACAATATAAAATAGATAAGACAGAAACAACACACACACGCACGCACGCACACTACTTCATTAGTGATGTGAGAAACAACAGCAATAAAAAAAAGCAATACAAAGGTTACTAAAAATTATTTTCATCTTTAAGGATTACGTCTGAGCTCACTGTGAATTTTAGCGAATTACAAAAAGGTTTTAATTTTAGGATTAATTATAATTTTTATCTTGTTTGAGTCATAAATGAACCATGAGAAAGGAAACTCTTAAAGTTGACAGATCCTAAAATGAGAAGTGTTCTGATGCTCCTCCCAAATGAAGTCAAGATTGTGGTTTTGCTTAAACCACTTCCTCATGAAGAGAGGTGTGCTGTTATTCCCCTATAGAAACATATTTCCTCTTGCTTACCTCATCCTTTTGACACAGTGTTTATTTCTTTGGACAACGTCAAGGTCATCTCATTTTTTTATCTGACATAATATAACAATGTGGTTTATAAATTGTACAAATAAAAACATAACGTCAAAATATGTTATTTTTTGATCTATTGCCCTCTGTTTTATAGCGTGTTATGGCACTTAAATGTAAATAATTTAGAAGATAATATTTAGATTTAACCCAAAACACATCTCTCATTGCACTTAATGGGCACAAAAGAAAATGAATACTTTAAAAGAAAAAACAGGATAATGTTGTTTTCGCAGTCGTGCTCTGCTTCATTTAATAAATGCCACAAAAGAGTAAAAAAAAACCCCACACAAAAGTCATTCTAGTCCTTCTTTGTAATTCATAAAAACACACAAACCTGTAGAGCATCTGACAAAGCTGGAGCAAAAGTGATGTAGTACACACAAAAACTAACACCAGTAAATCTATCTGCTTCTAACAAGCAGCTAGATGTAGATTATCCTGCAAATTACACTGCCACTTGCCACATGAGTAAATAAGTGGAAATCAAAATATTGATTTTAAATACTTTATTAGCTAATTTGTAAAGAGACAGCGAAGGGATACATTTACCATGTAAGAAGTACCGGTCAGGGAGTACCCGGATGAGCGGTGTGTTTTCAGTTTAGCAGTTATCTGGGAATAACCACTGAATTCCATTACTGACCATTGAGAACCAAATTGAGAACCAAGTATTCCAGAAAGCAACGTTTGATATACTCCTTTAGTGGCTCATGATGGAACTGCAGATGGTTAGAGAAATTGTGATTGTCACAAAGTGACGTGACATGACACAAATAAAAAAACTTTTATTTTATATTTTAAATAAGATTTTAAGGTAAATAAAAATATTTTTTCTGGTCTTATATTAACATTTGTTCACAAACGAGGTGTTAAAGTTTTAACTCCTTATTATTAACCCTTTAACTATCACCCACACATTTTTTGATGGGTGGGGAATGTAATGTGCACCTTCAAATTAATATAGCTCTGGCATTCTTTGGTTTAGAAGCCTAAATCTTGGTCGTAGTTGTTAATATAAAAAATTGTTATAGTAGTTAGTAAATTAAAATAATGCAATAAAGTATATATTTAAAAACAACACAACTGAAAAAGTCTCATGCCCTAAATGCTAAAAAAATAAAGCCATAAGCCTCAACTTTGATCCAAATTTCAAGTTACCTCAAGACTCACTTCTCATCATACAATTCATAGTCCATTTACTGTATGTTTTGTTGTATTGCTACTTGTATTGCAATTTCTTATGTAATGTATATCTGACTGTGTGATGCTATTTCTATGTAAAGCGACCTTGGGTTTGAGAAATGTGCTATATAAAATAAACGTATTATTATTATTATTATTATTAAGATAAAATGACAAAAATTAGGTTTATCTGAAACTTTTTGTAGTTTTATCAACCAAGGCCACTAGGTGTCATTGGTTTGCTGCATACTATTGCCACAAATTAATAAATCACTGTCACTGCATTATTACTAATGCAAATGAAATATGAAAACTAGGTTCTTGGAGCTTTCCAATGATATATAGTTTGTCAATATTATTTTAGGTTTATAATGTGATATGCGTGTTATAAATATGTAAAAACAAATTGGGCCCATGTGTGTGCCCGTAACATTTTAGAAATTACTCTCACTACGTTACACTTTTCGCAAAACAGTGATACAATTTAAAAAACTAGACACTTTTAGAGCTTTTCAACGATGTATAGTTTGAAAAGAAGATTATTATAGTTTTGGATTAGGATAGTAACGGTTAAATTGGTAAGGTAAGGGGTTAAAGTGTTAAAAAATATATTTGAAATATCAGAGAGTACTTTAGGTAGCTAATTTAGGTCATACAGAAGCGTCAAATATATTTCGAAACCGCAACGAGCGTACATATAGAGTGGCAATGCTATTTCCCATGAACTGCTACACTGAAGAACGCAACTCGCTCCCGTCCAATCAGAATCCAGCTCTTTGGTCACCTGACCGCAGCGAAGCCATTTTGTCCTGAGCGGCTCCGCCAGCGCATTCTTCACCAAACCGGAATAACAGAGATCTGACAGGACGAACCACAGCCTACAGAGACAGCGCCAGACAGGGGGTTTACAGCTACACCACCACTCAACCAGTCCCGACACACTCGGCGTCTCCTAGTGTCTCCACAAACGGGAACGTGTCGTGTTGGCGAACTTAACGGAGACTTTAAGCGGGACGGAAGGGTAGAGAAGCAGGCATCCGGTTAGACGCGCTGGCTCAGCGGGCTGGAGTCCAACTTGAGCTGGACACTTTCGCTCATTCTCGTCGGGATGCGCCCTGGACTTTTTTAAACTAAATTTACGTCGGTTTTTGAGATGGTGTATGAACAATGAATATTTGGTAACTCTTATCCTTGCGCTTGGTTGTTTTTGGTTAGTAACGTAGTACATTGTAATACAGGAAACCTGGAGCAGTAACGAAACCTCAGATGTGATTTATCTACTCAGCTGGCTGGGAAAATAGTTTAGTTTTGTTTACTGATCACATCAGTCCATTGTATAGATTGGCTGCACAATTTTAAAATCAGTTTCGTTTTGTTGCTAGTGTAGTTAAAGTGAGCTTTACTGCGGTTTTAAAAGCTCTTGGCCAAGTCTCTCATAGGGTTTGGTTTATGTCTATGCATATTTCTTGCCAGCAAACCTGTCTGAGTTCCTGACTGGTTAGATCATAGTGCCAGTGTAATAACAGATTTATAAAGGGAGATAAAAACAACAGAACAGATTTGATCTCAAGCTGTTCTGCTTTTCTTTTGTATATATATAGGCTGAATTTCCTATGATAGGTCTATATTGGTGAGGCTCAATCTGGCTGCCAGGTGATATTTTCTGCCTGAAACCTTTGTGCTAAGCTGACTGATAGCGATGACATTTCCCAAAAGTTGTTTTGTATCTTCAGACTTTATTATCAGTTCTTGTTGCAAATGCTGCATCAGTAATATTAGCTAACAAAAGCTCAGTTTACCCCAAAAATCAGTCACGGCATCTTCAATTGTGACAACATTTTTACTAGATATTTTTGTTAGCTAACTTTTTCCTTTTTTTTGCTACACCTAATGCCAGTTGACTAGATAAGTCAAGTTACAGTCTCAAGCTCGTTCATTAATCTAAGTTAGTCAGGTGTATTTTTTTATTAAGTCATATACTAGGTCCTGGTGAATACATACACCAGGTGAGACAAGGTCAAGTTTAGTAGTCATTAACGGATATCACAGCTGAATAAAAATGTCAGGACAGTCCATCACGGATCGCATCGCTGCGGCCCAACACAGCATGACTGGATCGGCCATCAGCAAAGCCGTCTGCAAGGCCTCAACGCATGAAGTCAGTGGACCCAAAAAGAAACACCTTGATTGTAAGTATGTCCGAAATGCTTGTCATGACTTTACGAAAAAGCTTAAAGTCTTTCCTTGCCTATCCTTAGCTGTCTGCACACCAGTGATGAATTAAGACATGTTCGTGGTGGGAATGCTGATCTGTCTCTGTTCAAAAAGCTGATGCATCTGTAATGTGCTTTGCACGTTCAATGGCTTTCCTTTCCCCTGAGTGTTTAAGCAGTCATTCTTCTATTATGATATATATGTGGTATTGCAGCATTGTTGAGGAGGTTAGGTCATTCTGGAATCAGCTTGATCTATTAATATCCAGTAGCCGCTCCTTCCTGTTTTTGTGAATGCTGTATGTCAAACTTGTCCGTCAATCTCCGGTGCGTCGTGTGGCGTACGTAAGCACGCCTCTTTTTACGTCTTGTATGATCTCTCTCTGACAGTCATGCCGAAGACGTTTTTGGTGTGGGTGCGTTGAAGGTCAGTACAGGGATGTGTTCAGTCTGCTGAACGTTGAGTCATTGATTCTTTTGAATACAACAGGATTAATTCAGAATGCAGCACGTCAGTTTCATCCTCCAAGAGCATCCAGTGCAAGAGAAAGGGTTACAAACAGAAGGGTGCTGAAGTACATGTTAAAGTTAGAAAGTGACTTGACATTCACACATCTGCTGTCTTTTACTACGATTGAATGAGGAAGGCTGCTGGTGCACCTGTAATCAGGTTACATATCAAAACCTAGCCTCCGTCTGTTCCAATTGTGAAGTAAATCTTTTTAAAATTCGCAAAAAATTAAAACAAACAAATGTGAATTAGGTGCATTTCCATCAAGTTGTTAGAGTGAATGACGGTGGTATTTGTAACCTAGTAACTAACAGTTAATAAAACAAGGCACGCTTAGGAAATACAGAAGGAGAAATGCTGAATTTTTAATGCAGGCACATTGCGACGACGTCGAGGCCCATATATGGTAAAGACAACGTCAGCTGATATAGCTAGACGATCAGTCACATGTGTTTAATTTTCCCTACGTCAGAATTTACTCTCCAAATGTGTTTTCATCTACCATTATTCGCATTACTCTTAAAAGAGCACCTATTTCATTGCTAAAAAACAACGTTATTTTGTGTATTTGGTATGCTACAATGTGTTTGTGTGGTTTATAATTAAACTAGGGCTTCAAATAGATTAAAAAAATTAATCTAGATTAATCGCATGATTTCATGAGTTAACTCGCGATTAATCGCAAATTAATTGCACATTTTTATCCGTTCTAAATTTACCCTAATTTAACACTTTTCAGGTTTTTAATACTCTAATCATATATACATATATAGATGCTTTATGCAAATGTATGTTAACAACAGCCTGTTTACATTTTTAATAGAACCATCAAGCCATTGTTTTGTATATGCATTTTCCTTTCAGAAGAATTTTCTTTCTCCATTTTTGTTTGATGCTGCATCATTTGTGACATGACTTGTGCTGGCAAATTGAGTCGGAATTAGCAAATTTTCAGAAAAATTGTTGTTCATATTGTGACATTCTCTATTAAAACATAGAACAATGCATGATTTGGGGGAATATAACAAAATATGACAGAACTACACCTGTTTGAAGTTGAAAGAGTCAGCAAAGTTAAATTACCAGAAAAATGACCATATCCATACATTAAATTACCACATCAATACCTTAAAATCACTGATAAAACTATAAGATTTAGCACACACAAAGCAAAAACATCATCAATATATGTTAAACTTTTTTTCTTTTGTTTGATTGACATTGTGACAGACTGCTTAAAATTTAAGTGATCTAATATGATGTTACACATCAGATATTTTTACCCAACAGTTAACCAAACATTTACTTAAGACATAACAGATTATAGATCCTACCTGCATGAATTCTTATCAAAACAGATATTTGTAAAACTAAAATTTTGTGTAGATGTCTATATATCCGGGTCGCGCACTCGCACGTCTGTGTGCACGCGCTTCAGATGTCAGTCAGTCAGCGTGAGGAAGATCGCTTTTGAGTCTTGTCACTCTTAATAACTCTTTAACATTAATCAGGTACCAAACTTTATCTCCCTTAATTACTCTTTTAACATCAAGCAAGTCCTGCAGTCTATTTTCTAAGTCATGCATAAAAGCGAAACCAAAATGAATTGAGACGCATCTTTGTATTAGATTAAGCATTGACAGGAACGTTACACCTCAGACGTATAAATAAAGATCATTTCAGATGTCCAACGAGCATTTAGAGCATTGGATTTGCTAGACGATTTGGTTAATGTTCTTATTTCTATGAAAACCTTTGTATCATTTGGATAGGATCCCATTTGTCTGCGTCTCTGTTCATTCAACTATGGGCTAGACCAAGGGTCAAACAGAAATTGCACGTTGCGTTAATAGCCGTTAATAAAATTAGTGGCGTTAAAATGAATTTGCGTTAACACGTTATTAACGCGTTAATTTTGACAGCCCTAAATTAAACACATTATTTTCCACATAACTTCTGACGTCCTGAAACGCACAGATTTGAAAAGCTCTGTCCCTGATTGGTCAGCTAATCTGAACGTTGTGATTGGCCAGAATACCTCTGACGTCAGCCGGAAATGTGATGCTCCTTACCATGTTTAAAAGATTCAGTTGGTAACAGGAGTTAACTTGCAGGCTGTGAGTCCAAGCGGGAGGAATTATGACAATGTCGGTCTTTACTACATCACCAGTCCCAGGAAGTAAACTGTTGCCTACAATCCGTGTGTTTGTTGTAGTTCAAGAAAAGGGATTTATGTTGGAAACGATAACTCGCGTCAACGTTTACTTTGGGGTTTGTACCTTTTGCATATCGTTAACATGTACTAATACACACTTACACACCAAAAGAAATGTAAAAACTTGTAGTGCTGCCTCACGATTAGTCGCGACTAATCGTTTGCAGAATAAAAGTTTTTGTTTACATAATATATGTGGGTGTACTGTGTATAATAATTATGTATAAATACACATACACACATGCATGTATATAATTAAGAAACATTTGCATGTGTATATACATGTTTATATTTATATATAATCTATATTATATATAAATATAAATATTTATTATATACATATATTTTTTTCTTAAAATTATACATTTATGTGTGTGTATTTATATAAACATAATTATTATACACAGTACACACACATTTATTATGTAAACAAAAACTTTTATTCTGCAAACGATTAGTCGCGACTAATCGTGAGGCAGCACTAAAAACATGAATCGGACAATAGGTGCTCTTTAACTCTTTCCCCGCCAGCGTTTAAAAAAAAAGTTGCCAGCCAGCGCCAGCATTTTTCATGATTTTCACAAAAGTTTAATGCCTTCCAGAAAATGTTCTTCTTTAAATATATATAAACAATACATCAAATGAAAGAACAGACCCTCTGCTTTAAAAAAAAAACCCTGTTTCATCCTACCTTCATTATTTCTCTTTTTATCACCTCTCAAATATGGGTAGGTTTCTTCAAAAACACCCACTTTTGAGCAAAAAGCTGAGATAATTCCATTTTTGTGAAGGACTTTTGATTGAGATCAGATGCAGAGCGAACTTTAAAACATACACGGAGTTCTCTCATTCTCACGTAAGGCGCTACTTCCACGTTGTATAAGTTGCGGAAGCATTATCCTGGTGGACAATAGCGGTATTGCGGAAATGGCAGGGAAACGTTTTCTCGTAATTGACGAGTTATCTCGTCAATGGCGGAGAAAGAGTTAAGTCAAAAACCACCTTAAGCAAGCGTAAAAGCTTTTTTGCGAATTAAGGGATTTTTATGTGAAATTTAGCATTTCCATCACTCGTTTCTTATGTGATACTTCAAAATGTGCATAAAATTGGGGCGATGGACACCCAGCTATTGTGGAAACACGCAGTGAAGAGCTTTTTCCTCATTTGTTTAATGCCCTGATGTGATAAATATGCAGTTATAGAGGAAAAAATTTCAATATCCTACATAAATCTCTAATGGCAGGTTAAAGTTGTAGGGAAGACGTGTAAAATCAACTTTTTTTCTTTAATAGTTTGATTAAAATTTAATTTAAACCACACTTAATTTTGCGGTATCTAATAAAGTTACTGCCAACTGGCAAAATAGCTCTGCTTTATTTACTCATTAAAGCCATTTTTACTCTCATTTGGTGCTTGACAAATGTTAATTTTGGTCCCTGTCTGTTGTGTTGTAAAACTCAGAAATTACTGCAGCCTTGAAGACGATAAACTCTGACTTGTTTTCTGATTCATCAATGTTTGCAGAACACAGCTTCATATTTAGTCTGGATTTTGATCTTGTGGCTGCCACCTGTTATATAGCACAGCAGCTACAGTTAGTGTGTTGAGTTTTACATTTATTATTTCATACTGGACATTTTGCTTGTATTTTCCTTTTGCACACAGACAGCACTGAGACTTTTACTGAGTCAACAAACACAAATATTGCACCCTGACCTGTATGTGAGCAGTGAGTGGAGTGTTTTTATGGGCTCGGCCTTGCACTGAAACCAATAGGCTTACTGTGGAGCTGTTCCCAGATTGGCTCAAAAATTATCCTGTTACAAATCTCAGCATCAGATGGTGGATCCATGAAGCGTTTTGTGGTGCTTCATAATGTGCAATGCACACAAACTTTTATCTTGATTATGTTGTAGCTTAAGTGTGTGTTTATAGCTTTATAAACTCTCGTTATTCTTTCATTGAATGATGCAGTTCAATTGGCAAATGTCTGTGCATTTTCCAAAAGCCAGAGTACATACTTTGTTTTCCAGTGGACTTATAAAAACCTAAAGTTGTTTTGATGAATACTGTATTTCTACATTGAGTGTTTAAAAAAAATCCTGTATTGACATAGTTTATGATGAGAGATGCGGAGACAGTAAGATATCCTACTGCGTATCCAAACATCAGTGTTTTTTCCTAATTAAACCCGCTGTCATGCTAGACTGAACATCTCAACAAACAGGACATGACCACATGCTCTAGGACTTCTGTTTATAGATGGTTTCATCGGACGCACGTGTGGTGATGTGATTATGCATCCAAGTGGAACTTTACTTCCGGTCTCTGTTTGTTTAATGGTCTGAGTAGTGGCTTAACCGAACTCTGGAACAACTACCTTGTTGAAAATATAAATGTTTTGGTTTCCTAAAGACATGGGGAGACAGTGATCATGGCTTACTGCTATTTGAAGGCAGATTTGGCAGCCTATCTTTAGTTAAGATTGCATACGTTATAGTACACATTTTACACACTAATGTTAGCTAAGTGTAGTTTTTGATACGCTTTAGCAATGATTTCAACTAAGGTAATCTACTTGTTGTTTATTTTGCTTGTTATCATAAATAAACTACTCTAAAAGGACTTTGTTATTATTGATTCTTTACAGAGTTTACCGGAAGTTACGTGTGTTCCACGAAAGCCATTTGTTTATGTTGTTACTAGGGGTGTGACGAGACACGAAATTGGGCTCATGAGAACAAGACGAGACAAGATTTTTACTTTTTTTTTTTTTTTTTAAGAAAAAATCCTCAATGATAAAATAAATTAATGGGAAACTGAATTCACATTATTCTGAAATGTTTGAACTAATCTAGGACTGTCCATAACAATTATTTTGCTAATTGATAATGATATAATAATAAAAATAGACCCAAGTGAGCAATAACCTTTAAAATTACACAATAATGACGATGCAATAATAATTGGTTCCAATAAAGTATCAAAACAAGTGAAACGCATTACAGTAATATGTTAGCCTGGCTAACACCAGACCAGTCTCATAGAGAATGAGACGTGGTCTGGGAACCATATGCTCATTTTCTCATATTTGAGGCGTGGTTTACAAATGCCCAGAGCCGTTTATTGGGCGCTACGAATGTTTATCAAATGCGTCTGTACGTAACTCATAGCCAATCGTTTCAATTATACCAGATGATGTAGAGCGACACAAATTCAAACGTAAACAACTTTTATCAGTACGTATGCACACAGCTGAAAGCTATGCAACTAACCGGTAGCTGTATATTTAATTAAAAAGCAACACAACTTAGTGGCACTGTGACAACCACAGTACAGGCATAATGACAATATGATATTTATAAATACCACTTACCATGTATAAGTTAAATGGACTTCCTCGACGACGATGAATAGCAGGTTGGTCCTATAAAACTCTGTGGCTATCATGTCTTGCCATATCCAAACATGCTTCTTGGAAATGAAATAGTTTAATGCCAAAAGTTGCTCTTTTTTTTTAAATAAACTTCTTTCAAAACTACTTAGAACACTATCTAAGGCTGCATTAAAAAGTAACTTCGCATATGCTGCTGTGTGGGATAAACAAAACTGCTTTGGTGTGTTGCATAGACGTCGTCATCGTCTTGCTGCCCCCTCCCCATTCTGTGATTGGTTTCCTATTTCAGGGGAAAAATTGGTCCATGGTTTCCATGCTAGACTTGCAGCATGAATAAATTTGCGCGCAAGGCAGCATGGGGAAACCCAGGCTAATATTACAGTAATTTAAATTTTACGATGAACTAAATATAATAGTAAACTTTATAATTGTTAATATTCTGTAATAAGACAGTCTTTATGAAGTATGCAGTCTACAAATGCGACCTCAAAAGGATGCACCTTTTGTTTTAGAAACGGCCAGCATTTCACCTCCACGAGGAATCGCGTGACATAATTAATTTCGCGATACACATTTAATCTTGTGAGATCGTGTTGCAGCCCTAGTTGTTACTGCCATAACCGTCTATAAAATAATAATACACCACAATAACACATTAGAATGCAAAAAAACTTTTCTCAATACTGCACAGCTGAAGCTTAAAAATTGGGTATGATTATTTATTGGTTACATGACTTGTCGCCATACAAATTTGCATGGCGTTCACCAAGCTTTCTGCATAACAGAATATTTCACACAGTGCATTGATCCCAGAAAATAAAATTGATAAAATTACCAGAATGTCTTCTGTGTGAATGCAAACATGTGTAGAAACGTGTGCATGACAAACATGTCTTTACGGGATCTTTTACAGAATGTGTGTGAATGCATGCACAGAATATAGAAAATCGATGAACAAAACTCAAATGATCCCAGCCCCAGGACAAATCCCGGACACAATTTTCCGTAATCTGTGTGAAAATTGCTAATGTATGGAGGAAACTTATTGTTCAGGGGTTTGCTTTTTTTATAGCTCAGGAGCTTTGATGCAGTTCTCAGTTATGTTAAATTTAAGGGTCACGTTAGTGTAGTGTTGTCCGATATTCTCCATAGTGAGATCGTGCTGCTGTCAGCACGTGAGATAGGGCAATAGTTTCCTTATTTTTATTTTTTTTAAACTCATTTATCTATGACAAGCCACTGGATTGGTTGACAAAAACATAAGCTGCTTTCTTTAAGGGCAGCTGGCAACACTGTCACGACCGCAACCTTCTTAAACATGATGCCATTAATCTGAGCGCGTCATTGATGTCTGGGCACACTGTAAATTACTTGGGTGGCAGAGAACGGGAACAACCTTCTCAATGGTTTAAAGCCCTGTGTGCATTACAACCTCTCTAGAGTGCATTACAAGCTCAGGTGCAAGGAAATGTCAGAGGGGGAGCACCTTATAAGTTCAGTTGCACGGTCAAGTCCGAACTCACAAGTTCTTTTATGCTAGAAAAAGCATGCAATACGCAATGGTGTCGCAAGTGCAGGTTATGTGAGAATGTTAATGTGAAACCATGATGATGATGATGATAACAATAGCATAATAACCAATAAAAACTTTAATGGACAAGCAAGTCAACTATCATCATGAAGGCAATCAGTGATAGTATCGTCTATCGGCACAACCCTACCTTAGTTTCAGATGTTTTTCTTAAAACAGCAACGTTTGAGTATGGAACTATACAATTGATGTAGGTTGTATATGGAAAATAATCTGGATTTGGGTAAATTTGATAAGAAAGAGTTTTGGCATTTGAGATTTCTAGGTCTTTACTCAGTGAAAATATGTAACATACAGAAGACTAAAGGAGAAGTTTTCCTTTCTTCTGCTTCTAATATCATTGACATTTAGGAGAAACAACTATTTTGTTATGGAGATCTCTGATTTTACTTTCTTATGGGACCAGCAAAAATGGCCCATGCAGGCATCATGGCCCAGACTTTGTTGTAAGTCTAAGGGTGCGTCTCATTTCTCTGTCTTACCCCTTCCCCTTACCCCTTCACCTCGGTTTTGTGCGTTCATGTGAGGCGAAGTGGTGTCTCGATTCTCAGTTTGATCAAGGGCTAGGGCCAAAGCGTAGGGATACATAGCCCTTGAAACAAAGTGTGATAAGGACCACACTTGAAAGAGAGGGGTAAACGTTAACGTAGGAATATCTAAGGAGAGCCGGCATCAAGACGTTTTATTGATGAACGTCGAACTGTCAAGGAGTCGCACAAATGAAAGTACCGTTATTTTCTGCAGTTTAATTGAAATTATATTATGACACTCATGTTTTATGATACTTTTAATAAAATGTTCAAGCTGTTTTAATTGTAATGTTTTCGTTTTGAATCGCTAGTTAAGGCGCTAGCAAGCAGCTAAGTTATGTGCTATTTGTTGAGCTCTGCTCAGGCAATCCATACCACAACCTGAGACAACGCCATCTTCTTTGATTGTCAACGCTTGTCTGTTTACGTAGCAGCCAGTTAGCGGCAAGGGAAGGTGACGCAAATGGTTATCGAGTTGTGTCTCATTTTTTAGACAAACGATCTTTCTTACCCCTTTCCCCTTTACTCGGTTTCAAGGGGCAAGGGGAAGACGAAGACAAAGGGGAAGGGGTAAGACAGAGAAATGAGATTGGCCCTAAGTCTAGAGTGTGTTAGCATTGAAAATTTTGATGTGGACAGTTAAATTAATGTTATGGAGCAAAGATGAAAACCATTCTCATAAACTGCACCCAGCCGTTCAGAATACAGATTACTCTCAGGATGTTGTGTCCACTGTTTCAGCCATCTCTAAAAGGGCAAACTGCTCCAGAGATTAGTACTCTTTACTTATGAACTCATTGTAATTTGTGTATGATGAATGTATAGTATTACTTGAAATGCTTAGAAATGAGTAGAAATAGACTCGTGATTGGCTAAAATTGATAATGGAGGATCTCCTTGAGTAACAGGAGTAAAGTAGTTTTTTAAGAGTGATAAGTGCTGATAAATGTTATTTGAACATCATTCAGTGCGAACACACAAATGCACCACTTGGACATACTGCATGACCCATTACTTCTGTTCGTGGAATGCTTGTAGTGCTGATCTTGACTATTTATAGCTAATGTAAGGGCCTTTGGCTCTTTTTGATAGCTTGTTTTTTGTACCTTAAGAAGAGCCCTTGGCTCCATTTCTGACATCCCCTCTGCTAGACCTGGATCTTTATTTATGACACATCCCAGAGGAGCAAATACTCACATCTTTTAGTTGTACATCTAAACTAAAGATGTGCAAAACAACACTTTTTAAAATTAGCAAAATATAATTAATTAATTCCTATTTATAGGAAGTAGTCAGCGTAATTGCGTAAACTAGCTGTGTTATCACAGATGCGTAATAACAGGAAGCATAGCTCAAAGCAGACAATTTTAAGTCTACACAGTAATTATCATGAGATTTGTCATTGCGGGTGCCCCGGGCAGAGAGTTTAACATCTTTTTTAGCTCACTGCTGCTTTAAATAATGAAATCTATAATAGAAAGACAATATAGTTAAACTTCCTATTAAGTGTGATTTATAGTTCTGTGTTGGACCTGTGCCGTAGCTATGCTGTAGCACTGTGTAGCCTGACGGGCACCTCTTTTAAACTGTAACGACGCGTCATTTCTGTGCGCATATCATGCGCTGTGATTGGTCTGCGAGAACCGCTCCCTCAGGTCAAATGTTGTACGTTGCTGAAAATAAAATGTATTGTGTCCAGTTGAAAAGTTGATGTTTGTATACTCAGACATTTGAAAATAACGCATTTTAGTGTTGCAATGGCAATACCGCAACATCGAAACCGCCAAATTCTGCATGTGTAGTTGCATGTCGATGCGAACAATGACGCAGAAGTTAAAATGAAACTTTTGTGTAGCCTACTGCGTATGTCTGGCACAGATTTGTAAAGTAGCCTTTACTTACCAACTAGCTAGATGTTTGACGACAAATATAGTTGACCATAATTTTTTTTCAATCTTTGCTTAAAGATGCTTAAAGATTTATGAGCGCATATTTGTGCAAATGAACAGCAAGCGCATCAGTGATGCCCGTGTGCACGCTAAATTGTTATTGCGAGAGCGAAACCGATATGGTATTAATTCAGTGTTTATAATGCTAATACTTCAACTTTAACCGAAAAGAATTTTAACCAAAACTTACATTTGCTGTGTCCGAAATCGCATACTGTGACAGTAGGTACTGTATTAGATGAAGTACCTACTCATCGACAGTTGAATTCTATATAGTATGAATATGGATAGTATGAATAAATTCGACGTACTACATTCGCCATGTTGTCGTACATCACGTGACATACGTCGTCATATCATAACAACAAGTTGGTCTTTAACTGGAATGACGTTAAACTAGCACAATTTGCATTTGAATAGAGCTGCGTTACCGTTTTCAGCATTTTTTTATAAATCGAATCCATCGAATGAACACTTCGTGATCTTGCCAGAAATAGTAGGTCATCCGTGTACTTTTCGCCTAATGTTTTTTGAATGCTATGAATTCAGACATACTACTCCCCTCACCTACTGCTTTTCACCTACTATATAGTACTGAAGTAGGCGGTTTTGGACACAGCCATGGTTTTTAAAGTGGAAAGGTATTGTTGAAAAAAGGAATACACAAATTCTAAATAAACTGAAGCGATTGTACATTATTCCGTGTTGTCAATGTCAACATTTAGACAGGATTTCAGCTTTAATGTAGGTTTGTTTACACAAATTTATTGCTACCTGAAGTGCTGATACAGAAGTGAGAAGTTAAAGATCATGCAATGTATCACCACAAAAAGTTATTACAACTTTCCATTAATTGAGTAATCTGAATGAGAATCATATATCAACCGTTTGTGGTCTCCCATTTCACATTGATTTTTCATTTGTCTTTGTGCATAAAACATGTTTTTGTTTTACATTTTCTGATTTTTAATATGAAATTGGGTGAGCTCTGTGTCCACTCGGTTCCTACCAATGTTTGGCTTATATTTTAGGATGAAATTGTGACGAAAGTACCAATTTGATTTGCACAATGTTTTTTTGAATGTGTGCAAAGGATTGTGGGTGATTTCAGAGAACGAAGGATAAGGTTCATGCATTCTTCAAAAGTGGCCGAATGAAGGGCACAAAACAGAATCTGCCTTCGAAGCATTCTTCGGATTGAGATGATGACCCCCGCGTGGGCATCATTAGTGTGCTCACTTTTTAGTGGCGTGGAATTGCCTCTATAAAGATGATTTATTTATTCACTTACAGCAATGAGTTATAAAGAGTTTACTTGATGTGTTGTCTTCACCCGATAATATGCATGTTATTTTGGTCTGTGCTTAACTGCATCAGAGGTAGTGACTTTGAACATAAGTTATTTTGATTTGTGTGACTTCATGTGCAGTATTTATTTAGTATTGTATTGTAATTTTTATGTTGTATAAATTATTGTACATTTTAGTTGTTGTGTCTAAGACATGGCAATCCTCCAAACCAAATTTCCTCTTGAAGACCATAACATGCTCTGTACTGTCTCACTCTCTATTGTGCCCAGGAAAACCCTTCATCATTTTTATTACAATTTTTTTTATAGTTGTCATACTGTACTGCATTTTTTTATTTTCTCTAATCTGAATTTTATTGAATGTTTTATTAATATCTGTATTTGCCATATAGCCACTGACTATATCAAACTCTCAATTAATATGTTGATGTTCTTCCTGAACATGGACCGTACATTCAGGTTAATTCCAGTTGTCAAAAGACTTTCAACATCTGTTTTTCCTGGGTCTTAATCAAGTGAATGAGAAGCGGAATGATCTTAAAGGGGACATTTCACAAGACTTTTTTTAAGATGTCAAATAAAGCTGTGGTTGTAATAAAAGGTGAAAAGAGGGAGAGACAAATAATGCAAGGAATTTAATGCAAGGAAATACTTGTATTCCAAGAACTGTATCACTGAACTCAATGTTCAAGAATCGCATAGGCCTTTTACAAAAATTTCCCTGTCATCAAATATATGGTCCCAAAGTTGATATAAGACCAGCCACGTCTCTCTACACCATCAACCCCAGATAAAAGCTGTTTCCTTTTCTAGCACACAATTCACAATCACAGCAACGAGGCCATCAACACACAGCTGGGAAGGAAATGGAGGGAGATATTTAGACATAGCAAACAAGCTCTGAAAGAGAAATCCAGCTATTTTTAAAAGAGGTCCAGGTTCTCCAGACAGAAGGAGCACAGGCGTTTATTTGAAGAAGATCTTCTCCTTCAAACTAGTTAAAGCAAGCAGCTGCTTATAGACTCTGTGTGCTCATTAAATGCGAAAAAAAATTCTGCTCTTATCTGCAGGTGAGGAGGGTTGGCTTTTAAAGATTTGCTTTTGAGCATATAGAAAGCTCAACAGGTCTGGAGGTGTATATTTTTATGCTGTTTGCAACAATTCCCAAATAAGTTTGGAAAAAATAATGCAAAAAGGGAAATAAAGTGACAAAACGAATAGCTTGGTTCGTTTTACAATTTTGAGTTAATTCAACGTAAAAATATGTGTTAAGGGGACACTCCACTTTTTTTGAAAAATGCTCATTTTCCGGCTCCCCTAGAGTTGAGGATCTGATTTTTGCAGTTTTTGGTGTCCGTTCGGCTGATCTCTGGGTCTGGCGCTGCCACTTTTGGCATAGCTTATCCATTGAATTTAGTTGGACCATTGGCATTGGGCTAAAAAGTAACCAAAGAGTTTTGATATTTCTCCTATTTAAAACTTGACTCTTCTGTAGTTACATGGTGTACTAAGACCGATGGAAAATTAAAAGCGGTTTTCTAGGCAGATTTGGCTAGGAACTATACTCTCGTTCCGGCATAATAATCACAGACTTTGTTGCCGTAACATGGCTACAGGAGGCGTAATGATATTATGCAGTTCCCGAAAATAGTCCTTTACTATTGAAAGTTACTAAGTAAAATATCAAAACTCTGTTTTTTTTTTGCGTGATGCTAATGGTCTAATCAGGTTCAATTGATTGTGCTAAGCTATGCTAAAAGTAGTACCGCCAGACCTGGAGATGAGCTGAATGGATTCCAAAATGGTAAAATCAAATGTTTAACTCTAGGGAGCTGGACAATGAGCATATTTTTTTTAAAAAGTGTCCCTTTAACCTTAAAAGTTGTGAAAAAATGTCAACTAATATTCTTAAGTTTAATTAACTCAAAATGGCAACTGGGTAACTTGGTTTTTAAGTTGAACCAACTTTTTTATGGTGTTGCTGAAACAATAAATGTTGACCAGCCTCAACATCTAGTGCATTATGGGATACTTCTGTGGTGCTGAGGCAAAGGGGCAAGGTTGTGGCCAGAAGGGGTCGATTCAGGTACGGCCAACATCTCGTGAAATATTGCTGGATGAGTGCCATTTTCATCCCAGTCCTACCCCCAAACTTAACCCTAAACCCAATATTTCATGGGATTTAGGCCATAGCTATATCTTCTCTAACCAAAACGGTTTTTATCCTAATCTTACCACCAAACTTAACCCTAAACCCAACGTTCTGCTAGACTTGTCCATAACTGTATCCCCTCTAGCCAGAACCGAGGGGCAAGGAGACCAAACTTGGTATCAGTGATTACAACATTAGCATGACAGCTGTGATGGTTCAGAGGTGAGCACCAGCTATGGTCTACTGGCTTACAGCTGGACAGACTGTTAGGCCACCTGGTGAATTTATATCCTTGTACATACAGCACAGGCTTCCTGCCAAACTTCCCGTGCCTCATCAAAGCTCAATCCTGATTAATTTGTTAGCCCAGCCGCCGCTGAGAATAATCATGCTTTGAATCAAAAGTGCATTCATTTGTAATTTTTCACTTTTGCATCTTGCTTGCTTCAAGTCCAAGGCAGTCACTGCCAAGCAGTTATTGTGGTAGTGTGTATGTTGGAGCGAAAACTCGTGGATATTTTAAGCTTCTGTCATCTGTGACTGGTGACAGGCTCGGTCTGGCGTGGAACGTTCCAAAGGCTTTGTTGTGTGTCAGGCTAACAATAAGACAAGAGGATGACCTCATCGCTTCGTGGCCGTTCATTTGCTGTGATGTGATGACATCACTGGGTCATGGCTTTCTGTCACACCTTGGATTTGTTTTTCACTGCTGCAGCTCATTTCATGCATCGGTGCGCACACCATATAGAAGCGTGCAGGTGTATGCGTGTAGAGGAAAACGTGAAAACCGATTGTCTGTCTTGGTGAAAGAGTGTTAGACGGTTTATTTAAAGGCTGCGGTGTGAAAAGCAGTTTTTTCTCTGGGGCTTTTTGGGAATCTGTGTGCTGAGTAAGTAACACACAGAAGCAGTGTAATGGAGATAATCTGAGATTTGAGGAATGTGTGCATTGGTGCTTGGTTTTTGCAATGGCCATATTATAACACATAACAGATTGTGATGCATTATGACTGTGATTTAAGCTGCGGCAGCGAAACACTGCGAAGGATCTTTGACCACACATAAACTTAATGCGGCCTTAGACTTCATTAGGGAAAGAAAATGAAGTGAGAAAATCAATTCAAAGTGTCAACGCACAAAATCTGAGTATAAAAAATCAGGATGGTTGTATCGGCATATCCCCTAATGTGCAATGTGTGAATCCATTGTGTAGTGTATCTGCAGGGTTGTATTCAGCCTTACATTCCCTCTACTATGCATTGTCAGCTGTTGATGCACAAGAATGGCGAGTTTAGCTTTTTCTCTTCTGTTATTTGCACCTCTCTCAGTCTCTCACCGTTTAAGACAATGGACTTTCTGATCAATATCGTCCAAATGTGTTCTGCTCAATCTGATTAAATCAGCACATATCCTCTCTTCAGAACCAGATAAATTTCTCTCTTTCTCCCCCTCCCTCCCAAAGGAGCCAATCAGATCGCAAGCTCTCCTCCTGACCGTCGCTGAAAACAAGCAAGAGCGAGAAGAGAGCGAGAGAGCTGCCGTGGTGCATTCCAAGGCAGTGTTTTATTCTTAAATTTTTTTTTTATGAAATTAGAAAAAAATAAATGAAACTAAAATTTATTTATATGAT
The DNA here is from genome assembly GCF_027580225.2 of Misgurnus anguillicaudatus. Lineage (NCBI taxonomy): Eukaryota > Metazoa > Chordata > Actinopteri > Cypriniformes > Cobitidae > Misgurnus > Misgurnus anguillicaudatus. The sequence continues at coordinate 26,389,034 of NC_073357.2, read as the reverse complement.
TCCAAAACGATATCAAAATAAATGTAGATTTATAATAGTAGCTTGAGCATGTGAAGATTTAATAAGCTCAGAAAAGGGATAATGGGTCAGTACTCGTATTTTGGGTTAAATATTTAAATATCTACTGTAGCTAGGGCTGTCACGGTTATAAAATTTGTCTGATGGTTAATTGGCTAATAAATTGTGACGATTATGACGATTAATTGCTTGTTTCAGGACTTTGGCGATTAGGGTTGGGCGATAAACCGGTAGACATGATTAACCGGTAAAAATTTGTCAACCGGTAGAGATTTTTGACTATCGTCTCTATCGAGGTTTCGCGCCCACGTCACGCTCCTGTGCGCGTTGTCATAAAAACGTAACGTTTGTACACGTATTTGAGCACCGCAGTTTTAAAACAAGTTATTTTAGGCCATTGAAACACAAACAACAGATCTATATGCGTGCGCTCTTTCTGTCTGTGAGAAGCACAAGCCGCGTGACGGCTGCTCTTTCTGTTTGTGAGGAGCGCGCAAGTCGCGCAACCGCTGCTCATTAAGCTCGTGAACATTTTCCCCGATTTATTGGCCTTAAATACATATATGCGTCAAATTTCCGTTTTATTTCTTTGACATTTAATTATCATACAATTTTTGTTTGTTCATGAAATCATTTTCCACATTGTTGTGATTATTTAAATTAAATATTTTGCAAGGTTTACCTGGCAGTAAATATTAATAAACAAAACACATATTTATTTATTTATTTAAAGAATATATTTAAAAAAAAACTGAAAATTCTTTATATGAAATAAAGTAAATGCAATAAAGTGTCTAAAAAAATAACTGAAAATAAAAATGCGATCAAAATAAACTGACTATACCAGGGGTGCGTTTCCTGAACAACGACGCAACTCGCTGCTGAACCAACATAGTACGATGCTTAGTTGGAGAAACAAACTACTGCATAGTAACTTTGTCGCACATTCGTCATTTGAACAATGTTGGTTTAACAACATAGTTGATGATTTCATATGGGAGGTGAAGTACTAATTAATCCGTGCAAATCGTTTAATGTGATATTATTGCTGTAATAACATATATTGCATCGGAAGACTGATTTTGTTATCGTGATTTAGTTATCTGTTGTTTATTTTCAGGATATTTAATTCACACGCAATTTCCCTCTTACGTCACTCCTTCCCAGGGATTCCCCAGGATCTTAAAGCTCGTAGACCTGCGCGAATGCGTGGTTTCAAATGCAGTGCTTTAATTCTGTTTAAAAACCTAAAGACATAAAATACAATTTTAATGTAGTACAATGTATCATTCTAAATATATGTTTTTTGCTTATTTTGTTCAAAAGCATGATCAACGTAAGTCTATATATGATAATAACAAGGAATGATGCTTCTAATCACAGGTGAAGAGCTGTCGTTCAAACCACACAAGTTTGCGATGCAACTTGCGAATATTCGTTTGAACTATGGTTTCGGGAAACACCAAATCGTTGAATTTTGTCAGTAACGACGAAACTTACGACAGTAGTTGGCTACTGATGCTTTCGAGAAACGCACCCCAGAACAGGCCTTAAAATAGTAGCCAAACATGTCTGTAGTGGCTTTAAAAAAATATAAATTCCTTACAGATCCTTAAGAATAGCATCCTTCACTTCCCTAAATTAGGAATTGCTGTTTTGGAAATGTATGTTTTACCTGGCAGTACATACTGCTTATCAAAATTTTGCAGCATTTCTTTAAATGATGTTTTTCCACTGTATTGAATGACTTTGGATTTATCGCGTTACACTATCAGTTAAGGAGCGCCATCTGATACTGTCTCGTTTATACAGGCGCTGCAGCTCCCCCTTGTGTTTTTTATAGAGATGTGCAATCATTGCGGTGATCTGAAATCTTTGAGATGAGGTCAAACTATTGCGACGATGAGACTATGAGACGATTATTTAATCATTGTGACAGCCCTGATTGTAGCGCAAATCATAATGGAATAAAAGAAAAAAGGTTGTTAAACCTGTGAGCATAAATTCACCAAGGCGTTTACATTCGATGTATGTTTTCAATTGTTTCCAATGAAAGCACTGCGCTTTGCTCTGCTTTTTTTCAGTGATCAGCACCAATCGGCCAAAATTAATTGGAAGGGCTCAACTCGTCAATGTCACTTTTCACTCATCCGTCCAATCACAGTGGAGGAGGGGCGGGACGAATGTCCAGTCGCATCTTACAACGGTTAATAAACAAAACAGAAGTATCATAGCAACCAAAACGCTCAGCTTAAAAATGCTGTCAAGCGCCCGCAGTCGGCGTTCGCCTGGCGTTTTCAGCCACGGTGTACACGCCCTTCTAAAGTGATCAGTCTCACAATTTTTTCTTCTAGCACAACAGCTGTGTGTATTTAAATTACAGTGCTAAGGCAGATTATCTACACAAAGTCTTGCTTCCATGCTTACTAATGCTTACATCTTCAATTCATGTGCCAGTTGTACCTCGTCGACACGCTATGAGTGTGTACTTCATAGACCTATAGCTCATAGTAGTGCACTGTCTGTTTTGCCGGTTTCTTGTGATTCATCATCAGACTCCTATAGGGAGCTGCACTAGTTTAGAGTTCCCTATTAGAACAACAGACAGACCCACAGGGCCAAAAACCGACAGATACTAAGTCGTCGTCTCCCTCATTACCTGCTCTGTGTGTCTCAATGTGTGAAAAGATGTTTCTCTCAAGGGAAAGGAAAAAGAGGTTTGTGTTTGAAGAACAGAAAAGCATGCAGTGGGCTGTAAAGGGGGAATGTCTTCATTATGCAAACAGGACAGAACAGAAACGAAAGTTTTTGAGACTCTGATAGGCTTTGAGAGAGGCTGCTTACGGATTGCAAATCTGGGATGCTGCTGCATATTTTAGGAGGCGACTCTCTTTGGATCTTCCCTCCGTGTGCATGTTGCGTAACCGAATGACGTTTAGAAGCCTGTCTAGCCGTCATTGTATTATTATTTGAGATCTGCTTCCATTAGCACTCGCTGTAGATGTGCGCTAATGCGTGTTTCATGCAACGTGAGCATCTTCTCAGCATGTGTGTCCAATGCTGTGTTTATTGAAAAGAGACTTGAGACATCTTGTGTGGGAAGCACTGAATATAAGATACAGCGATTCAGCGACTGTTGCTGTAATATGTGTCATGTGTGTTTCAGATTTGATTCACTGCACCAATGAGATGAATGTGAACGTGCCCCAGCTGGCCGACACTTTGTTTGAAAGGACCGCCAACAGCAGTTGGGTCGTGGTCTTCAAAGCTCTCATCACCACACACCACCTGATGATGTATGGAAATGAGGTGAGTATTCACAAACCTCCTCTGATCAGTTTCTTATAAATTTCAATAGGGTGATTCTCACAAAATGCGGACTTAAAAGGTGTCCAGCATTTTTTTTTAAACCATTGAAGGCAATTTTTTTGCACCTATAAGATTAAGGTCTGAACTTACTTTAACCATTATTTTTAGAGGATTTAAAAAATATTTCCTATAGAATTATTTACATTTTTTAGATTATCATTATTAAAAAATTATCATTACCGCAACATGATATTATATTAAATATATGCATTTACAAACTCATGTTTCGGTAATGAGAACTAAAAAGTTGTCTAGGTACTATGACAAACAAAATATTAGCTTTTTTTTTAATGTTAGTTCCTTGAGGGCTTAAACGATGATTGAAAATTGTTGCAGAGTTTGAGAGAATTTTTCTTGACACATTTATATTCCTTATTATTGTCTCTACATTTACCAATGATCACCAAATAACACATGTTTCTTTACTCTAAATGTTCATAGTATAACATGTACTGAAGCTTTTTATTTTTTAGATTTTTTAATTATAAATATTTCCATGTCAAAGAACTAAAATCCAGACATTGCGGTAATGAAAAATTTCCCCTAAAATGTTGAAAAAAAAATTGGTTTGTATGATGTCATTTGAAATCATGTGGAAAATAGTACATGAAGAGATGCTTCTAAATTTGATACTCTTACTTTGCATTTACTTTTTTTATCAAAATGTTTCATGACACCACATAAGTCTAATTTCGCGAGAATCACCCAATACTCTTTTGGGTTACATTGACGGTTACAAAAGTACTTTTGACCCTTTAATTGTGGCCAAAATAAAACACTAGTCTAAATAGGCAATTCTTCAAAAAATTGTTTGTGCTTCATTTATAACAATGATGACCTCAGATTGCAAAAATTCATGCACATTGTTTATTTCCATATAAAACGGTCCAAGATTGCAATTAAAAATTTAAATATTTTTTTCACACTTTCATTTAACAAATAATCTGTGTCTCATGTATACGGGAAAAAAGCTAGCTAACTTAACATACAGATTTGTGTCTTTTTTCTATTATCTTTGGGGGCGGGTATATAAAAAATGTTTGTGCCTTTGTAAAAGTCTGTATCTGATAAATACACTGTGAAACTATGAAGCACACACATGCTAATGATATATGATGTGCGAGTTTATAAGCGTCCCCACTATTTCGTGCATGCCAGCAGAAGACCTATATACATTCAAGCACATGCACACCCTACTAATGACAAACAGCGTGTAGGCGAACATGACACATAAACACGCTGATGATGTATACATTCAGAAGATGACCCAGATGCGCACTGCCCTCTTAAAGGAGTAGGTCCCCGAAATATAAAAATTGTGCAATTTGTCCCAAATCTCATACTCCAGAAGTAAAAAAATAACTTCACGCAGGCTATTTTCCCCCATGCAGTGACAGTTCAGTGACCACATCTGTTATAAACAGACTGAATCTTTAGCTCTACAGTAGCTCTCGAAAACTGGTGCCTGTGGTGCAGGTTTTACATTATAATGTTTATCCACTAGACATTAGAACTAATGATGTTTGATGATGTTGTTTTCCAACTTGCGCCATATTTGATAGCTAAGGCAGAAAAGAAGATTTTCTAAGAATAACGACTTAAATTTCGGTTTGATTCTGACACAAAGCTGTCGCATACAAATGCATTATATTACCAAAATGTATCGTTTCCTTTTGCTATGCACTTGCTTTTTTCTATGGATCCTGCAAGATTTAGTATGTATCTCTGCTCATTTTATGTACACATCCAAACTCTTTGCATGTGTCCTTGTGAATTCACTTTAGCTATAAACTAAAAAGCCCTTCACTATGTCCTGAGCTCACCAGTGTAGAGATACTGTCCTTCAGCACACCCTGTTCTGCGGCATGACAATGCACTAATCAGCCAGGGGTGTTTTTTTGTTATCGGTGGTGAACGTCTGGTCCCGATTGGGTTTGGTCTTAATCCTTTACCCCGTTATGGCTTCTAACAACAAATGTTCGATTATCACTGTCTGTCGACGAGGAGAGACGTTTGGAGGACATTTGTCTTGTCAGCAGTGGCCCTGCGAGAGGGCACAGGAAGGACCAGAGATAAGGTATTGTTGATAAGGGCGTGTTCGCTCGCACGCGTTTTGTGTGAATTGGAGAGGAAAAAAGACAATGTCAGTCACTGATGAGCCAGATACCAATTTGCTTTAGTGACATCACCGGGATTGTTGTTGTCTGAAGAAGAGATTAAGTAAAGGTGGCTTCGAAAATTGCTGCCGGTGAGGTGACTTAGGACTTGGGTGAGGGATAGTCGGAGGATGGTTTTGAATTTTAATCACCTGGTTCATGCCGGGTCACAATGGACAAATTGGTTGCAACGGGATACCACTTCACTTGCTGTTCATCATCTTCAGTTGCCGAGGAAAGACTAAGTGGGCGAGAAGACTGAGCTAATATTCAAGATAGAGAGGGTGTGTGTGTGTATAAGGGAAGTCCAGTGGGATCTGGTTAACAGTGGAGACTCTGATAAAGGTTTGTGTAATATAGATAAATAACCTCCTGCTGATATATTTAATGAGACTTGCCTCAGTCTGCTGAGAAATATAAGAATTTAAGTCTCTTTGGTTTCATCATTTACTTTCTGTCAATACTTTTTGAGCTGAGGCAATACACAAAACAAACAGTTGCTCAGCTTCAGAAAAACAGCCGTGTTTACCAGAAGATCAAACAGCGGTACTACGCAATACGCTGCAGGAGTTTGATTTGTTAAATTTGTCATTTACTCTAGTTTTGAACTGCTAATAACATTAGTTTAGAACAAGGGTTCCCAAACATTTCACGTCACACTTAACCCTAATAAGACCCTTGGGGTCAATTCTACCCCCAAGCCACTTTTCGTTAGTTAAAATACATGGTTCCCTTTATCTCGGTGGAATAAGATTTTGTGACTTTTCCAGATTATCTGTCAAGGTTCATATAAAAAAACTGGGCTTGATTCGGTCGTTCTAAAGAGGCGTAAAAAAATTCACTTAATTAGTCCCTTTAGGGGTAAAAATGACCCCAATTGAAATGAATGGGAAATGCAAAAAAATCATTTTTTTATTTTTATTTGTAAAAAAATCTATCCATCCAGAATAAATCTGAAAATTTCAACACAGAAAGGTAGGCCTGGTACTAGAGCACAAATGTATCATAGAAAATACATGCTCAATCACACACACACACAAACAGACACACACAAACACACACACAAAGGTATGACTGCCATAGAGACCATTTCTTATAGAATTTGGCAAAAAAACAGCTACAAATGCAAAACAAAGATGTAAAATACTTACACAGGTGTGCGCACATACACACACACATGCACAAACACACACTAACACAGACTCGCACACAAAGACACAGTAAAACTTTTTTATGTCGTTTCTAATGTTTATATAAACATAAATTCACAAAATGTATCACTAAAGTACTGATGTTGAGCAGTTGGCCACATTCAGTGAAATGAATAGGTCTCTATGGGCATCTGCTGGTCGAAGGGATTTATTTCCTAAACTGTAACCATAAAACTGTTTTTTTCTAAACACCAAATGGCTGAATTCAACACACAACATCTAGATCAATATCTAAATCAAATTTAGATCATAATTTATGTGAATTTTTCATAAAATGTGTTTTTTTTCAGGCAAGCTAATGGTGTAGTCCAGGAATTGAGTGGTAAACGGGTATAAAAGTACTTCATATCTCCCAAAACACAGCATTAATGTATAGATGGGAAGTAAATGAAAAAAAAAGTATATATTATTTGTATTATTAAAAGTATATATTTTTTGTAATCACTCTTTTAATCTCTGGGGTCACTTTTACCCCCAAGGAACTATAACCTATACTGGAAAATAGGGGCTTATGAGGGTTAAACAGGTGTAATATTTCCAGGGCCCCACCAATGTATAAAAAAAAAATGAGGGAAAACAGATTTCTTCACTTTTATAAGAGAGTAGTTTTCCTTGTCATTTTATTAAAGAAATGTCAGATTTACTGCAATATCCAAATGTATTATAGTGCCTCATATCAAAATCATTGTCATTACTTGTGATTAGTTGGACTAACTGTTTCTGTGTCATTCACCACTAGATCCAAGCAACTTTGTGCGATCCACCTTATCCCACTGTTAAAGTAGCAATGCACCATAAAACTGCACATAATTTCATAAGCAATCCATAATAAAACTATTGTGTGCATTTAAAAACAATGAAGCACATGCCACTTTCGACCGCTTCTGTCCTGAATACTTTGAGGCGGTGGTCTGCGAGACTGTGGTCTGCGAGACTGTGGGCGAGTCTCTCCACTGTCATTTAAACGCGAGCGGGAGTAATGACGGGTTTATGGACGCAAACTAATATTATGTCAGAGTCTGCTGCTTTTGTTGTAAGTAAACATGCTGCACAGTGTTTTGTACATGTATATGTTAAAGCTTTCTCTGATATTTCAGCGCAATTGATGAAATAAGATCACGGAACTTTAACACGCTTGCAAAATGATACTACGCGGAGATCAGCCGCTTTAGTTTTATCAATGAAAGGCTAAAAATAGCACTCGAACACATTCAACCACATGTGCGTTTACACTACAAAAGCAATCCAATCGAAAGGGTTTTCGACTACCTCTGAATGTGGTTGAAAGTGGTCGAAAGTGGATGAGCTCAAAACGTTTTGAACACCGTTTACACTTTGCATTAACGTCGTCCACTTGTGATCCGATCGACGAAAGCGCATGTTAATGCCAAGTGTAAACAGCCTGAAAGAGCTGCACATGAAAAGTGTTTGTTGGAATTCTTTTAAAAGCTACTTCAAACTACAGCTGTCACATTACTAATGTGATTTCTATAGAGAAATAGTATTTATGGTACATTTACACGGGGTGAAAGCGTTAAATGGACAATAAGTAGGATTTTTCCCCATCTACTGGTGAAATTGTATTTTGCATTCAAACGAATAGTGCTCTCTAGCACCTCGCTTTTCCAAATGTGTGTTGCAACTACGGTAGCCGTTATGTACTCACTGATCTCCTTGTCCGTTTCAGCTGGTTCACGTGTTCTGGATGAAAATGTATTGCAGTAGGCTAGTGCTTTTTGTCCCTCTCTGCTATTATAGTTTTTCAATATGGCGAAATGACATGGAAGCCTCCTTGGACTTACCCGTTCAATGTAAATAAAGAGAAGAAATTCTAAGCTTACAAAGATGATCATCGGCAGAGGTAATTTGACACAAATGAGGACATATTTATGAATAAAGACATTGATTTTGATTAATAAAACACTTAAAAAACTACACATTGTCTCTTAACGCTTCTCATTTACCTTTAATGGGTGATGTCATGCGTTGCCAAACGGAATTGTGGATCTGTCAACTTCGCGCCACTTTTTTAATGGAAAAAATGTATTTAATTATACACATATAAACCAAGTATCCAGGTCATTGAATGGTGATGTAATTAACCGCATGAGTTTTATCGCGAAGGAGACAAGCAAATATATTTTACAGACATCCTCTTAAGAGACAATTACCATCCAATAGGGATTTAGTATGACTTATGTACTGGAATGTAAATATTCCAAAGCCATCCAACTGATTTAAAATTAAAATGATATCAATATTCAATGTTAGCCTTGCAAATATCAGCTTACACTTACACATGGTTATGGCTAATAGAACTAAATTTAATTAAAATAGCATCATTTAAATGTTGGTCTGTTTATTTATACAAAGCCGTCATATCTTCAGAAAAATATAGCAAATGTAAAAGTTGTATAGACTTATTTCATTGTGCTTTTGACAGCCCCAACATTCTTTCAATTTTTTGCTTCATTTCAGAAAGAAAACCATATGTGAACCACAAGATGAGGCTAATTCTGACAGCCCTTTTTAATTTCGAGTTGAAATATTCTTTTAAGCTACCCGTCCTCCAAATACTGACCGTGCAGCTGTGTCTACTGAAATATGTATTAAAGGGTTTTTTTACTGGACATGGGTGTGAAACGGGGGGAAAGTGGGTCTGTTTAACATTCTGGTCGTGTGCTGACTTTTGAGGTCTCTGCTGTGTCGGGTCTGTTTGCATAATGGATGTTGTTTGTGAGTGATGTGCGCTAGCTAAGGTAATTATTACCTTTATGAAACATTCTCACACTCCCCTGACAACTCTTTCCTGCTCTACCCTGCAGGCAGGAACTGCAAATCTGGGCTGAAAACAAACAGCTGGTGCTCAGTAATTCATATGAAGGGGGTATGGATAAGCAACTTGTGGGAATTGGTGACTCAACTTGTTGGATTGGACCATTCAGATTTTTCAGTTTCGTGTTTGACGATGTGGCACCCATAATGCTTTGTCACTTTCTTCTTCACGGTTGTAAAATGCCATAACTTGCATTCCCTGCCCATTAGATGTTCAAAGATTCTGCGAGCGTTAAAATGCGCGTGTAGTCGTAAATTTCAGCACTTCATTAGCTTTGTTCAGCGCTTGAAGTTTATTTCTTTGATATGACAAGCGCTGGGTCGGTCACCCGTTTCTATTTAACATTCTGGCATGGATTTGTTTTCATTTCTTCAGATATGACTCCAGCACTTTTACTCTTATGAAAAGAAAACGGTTTGTGTTCGGAAAAATAATTGCCATCGAACTACACGCCTCCTCTCGAATCCCGTCATTATCTTTTTGTGCTCGACGATTTTCTTTAAGCCTTTGTTTTTTTTAAACGGCAGCAATTGCTCAGGCTGTATCCATAGAAACATCAGATCACGTATGGAGCGAGAGAGCGAAGACCAGCAGTCTATGTGTTATCAGGGCATCATCACGCAGCCTATTTACACATGTTCCCTGCAGAGTTAGTGCTCTCTCTTGTCACATGCACACACACAGTCTTGTAGATTTCACGTACAGGTTACAATGGTTCTCGATTGGCTAAACGCGAACGAACCCAATGCTGAAATCTTCCCTCTGTCTGAAATACTGCGTTAATAGCAGCTGGTTTGTTTAGGAGAAAAACTCTCTGCCGAAGAGCCTCCTGCCTTAATAATAAATGACGTCTCGCTCTGACAGTGCTTGAGGTTTGTTCTCACATTAATTATTTGCTAAGCAGAGAATGCGGGGTCCGTCTTGCCCTATCAATCTAAATTTTTCTCATCCTTTACTTCTGACATCCATTTAAATATGCCCTTCCATACCTCAGCAATGTAGAAACGCATTTGGTGCAGACGAACAGGATTCGCAGACTCCATCGAATTAGTAATCTATATTGATCTGTGCTCCGGAGTAGAATGGTATTCTTTGCATTTTGGTGCTCACGTGGTCTGCCATTTATTTTCCAGGAGGTTTCTGTACAAGGTTAAGCGACAGTGCAAGAAAGATAGCACACGCTCTGCACTTCTGCCATTCTGGGATTTTTCGTCATGGTCTGAATGTGTTACGTCTTACTACGAGTGTACTCGCATGCACTATCCAAACAAACCGCACCTGAGGGCGTTTGACCTCCAAAGCCTGATTCGTTTGACTAGTTTGAGTGCTCCGTACCCGGGCACGGTTTGATTAATCGGGCCCTGGCCTGATTGCAGAGGTGGGCTCGGGCACAGTTCACACACCTAGAGCCTGTTCAAAAGGTGAGATGTCAGTTGTGCGACAGTCATTCAACTTCATCTGCTGAAACCTTCTGATGCGTGTATGTGAACATCTGAGCGACAAACGATGGATCAACTTAGCAATATGATGGGAGGGCGTGTGTCATTGCGCCCCAAGCGACTCAAAATAGAAGTCACAAACTTAAAGGGGTAGTTTACCCCAAAATGATAATTTTATCATAAACGACTTACCCATGTGTCGTTCTAAACCACCAAGTGCTCCATTGTCTTCAGAACACGTTTAAAGATATTTTTGATGAAAACCGGGAGGCTTTTGTCTGTCCTATTGACTTCAGTTACATTCACAATCCATTTCCCAGAAAAGAACAAAAGACATCGCCAAAATGGTGCATGTTCCATTAGTCGTTCAATAATAATATTATTACGCGAAAATAATATTATAAAGCGATAAAAACACTTTGGTGCGCAAAGAAAACAAAACGAACGATTTTATTCAACAATTTCTTCTACTCCATGGTTGTTCAGTGTGCGTTCACGACTAAACTATGTGGCATGCTGCTGACATCACCTGTTGACGTAGTTGCCAATGTTTTTTCCACTTTTTTTAAAAAGCATTATGCAAACATTGTAAACAAACTTAAACAGCTCGTACAAATGCGCAAATTACTTGCCAGCGTATTCTGTGTCTGTACGCTGGCAACTACGTCAGCAGGTGACGTCAGCAGCATGCGGCGTAGTCTGCTCGTAAACGCGCACTGAACAACCAAGGAGAAGAATAAGTTGTTGAATAAAATCGTTCGTAGGGCTGGGCAAAAAAAAAAAAGATTTTTCGAAAAACCGTTTTTTAAAAATGTGTTCGATTCAAAATCGATTCTCAAAGAGCAGAATCGTTTTCCCCCCCCATATTTATTTCCGCAAACATTGAACGTAAGATTAACGTTAATCTAATTACTAGTCTTCTTCACTATATATCACTGTCTTTTTTGCCTTGCACGATGTTACCAAGGAGCGAGAGGCGAGCCTGTCATTCATTCAGTGCTTAAAATGGCGGTTTCAGGTGCTTCATCAACTTTGATGCCACATTCACATAAAAAGTCAGAGGTATGGAAGCATTTTAGATTTTGCAAGAAAGATGACGACGTGGCTTTTAATTTCTTTTTATTAATTACCCACTTATAAACTGCTGTTCACTGTTCTTTTTTATTAATATAGTTTTTTTATTAAGTCTATATTCATTGAGTTGAATCGAGAATCCAGTATGAAAACCGACACGAGAACCGGAATCCAAAATTGAACCGAGAACCGAAATCAAATCGGTTTGATAGCCTGTGAATCGAAATTGAATCGATCTGGAACATCTGAATCGAAACCCAGCCCTAATCGTTCGTTTTGGGGTTTTTTTTTCCACAAAAGTGTTTTCATCGCTTGATAATATTACTATCGAATGACTGATGGAATATGGACCTTTTGGCAATGTCTTTCATTCTTTTCTGGGAAACGGATTGTAAGTCAATGGGACAGACAAAAGCTTCCCAGTTTTCAATCGGAGCGCTTGGTGGTTTGGAGCGACACGGGGGTGGGTGATTTGTGGTGAAGTTGTCATTTTGGGGTGAACTATCCCTTTAAAATAACAAAAACCATAGTGTTGAGAAAGAGCTTAACTTCCTCTTTTCTTCAAAACATTTGCATCTTAATGACAACAGCGTGCTTGGACATGGATCGATACAAGTACAGTGTGAATGCAAGCTAAAGGGGGCAATCACGGGCACAGTTCACGGTAACCGTGCCTAGTATGAGTGCACGGTAAGCCTCAGTATGTCAGTAGCTTTTTATAACGGTCGGAAATACTAAGCTTTGATTGACTGCACATGTTTGACCCTATTCACTGCATATTTGTCTTATCCAGAATAATAATGCGAAGGTTGAGTAACGTCACTTAAAGCCCCGATAAGATGACCAGGGCCACCACAGGCACCATAAGCTCCTTTGAGATTACAGTTCATTGTTTAGTCTCTAGTAAAGCTTGTGTGGCCTCTTTCCTCTTTATACACCTGCTGTCAGACTGTTGTTTGGCTGAACCACCACTTTTAACCTCCCAAACTTTAGCACAGTAATGCGGCATTTTTTGTAGCCTCATGTCCCCACAATCGACCTTTTGAATACTTATGCCACAGGCAAAAAAAACGGCCCCCGCCAGGACCATTCCACTGTGCCAAGCACATTTTGCCGGACTGCAGGTCCTCATGTTGTTCCTACCTGGGGTAAAAATGCTTAAGGCTCCATCCCAGCACCTAAAAACTGTTCTGCAGACTGTTTCCTTTAATGCTCCGATCTACAAAATAAGAGCAAGGTTACATACTGTAGCTCTAACTGCTTTCTAGTTTCTATGTTTAAAAGAATCGATGGCATTGGCATTTTCTGTACGTCGTGGACATGCAATTTATTTTATACACAGCTTTCCCATTAATCATTGGTTGACATACTAGAATGTTTTCTCTTGTTCCTCAGTCTTGGAATAGTGTTTAGGCACTACAAAGGTTTAAAGGGTCCATTTAGGGTACATGACACTTCATCATGGATGCTACATGCACCAATGGTTTCGGAATGAATCATATCTTGGCTTGTATCTACTGCGTTCCCAAACATCTGAACATGCACGGTCCCATCATGATGAAACCCGGAACACTGTGTATTCCTCTCTCCTTTTCCCAAACCCACCACAGCTACTAGAGCTGATGGGACAGGGCTGGGTGGAGTAGGAGAATAGCGGTAGACACGCCTGGCAACTCTTGCACATAGTTTTGCATTTCACAGTGTACTGTAAATTCAGAAGGGAGTTTCCATTTGTCTGGGATGTACGTGCTTCTGCATACTTCATACAGATAAATAACTGCAGGAGCACATGGAGAATATCAAAATGCTTAAATGTCTGTTTTGATTATGCTGTACTTTCTACCCGCAGCGTTTCATTCAGTATCTGGCCTCGAGAAACACACTCTTCAATCTCAGCAATTTCCTCGATAAAGGTGCATTGCAAGGTACGTAATGCGAGCACGTCGTCTTTATCCAAAGCATTACATACGGTACATATGCAAATGATGATTTACCCCTTGACTTTTGTCTTTAGGCTATGACATGTCCACATTCATCAGGCGGTACAGCAGATATCTGAACGAGAAAGCGCTTTCTTATAGATTGGTAGCCGTGGACTTCACCAAGATGAAGAGAGGGTGGGTAACCTCAGTAGTGTCTTCTGCCTAGAGTCATTTCACTATTCAAACAAACTGCCTCAGCAGGACACAATCTAATCAGACTAGCTCATTACTCCCATAATTAAGTTGTTTTTAAAAGCTTGTTAAGTAGCTGATATTTTTAAAAGCCTAAGTAAGATCGAGAGCAAGTGGTGTGGAGCTCTGATTGTTTGTTTGTTTGTTTGCCTCTCAGTATCGACGGGGTCATGCGCACCATGAACACAGAGAAGCTGATCAAAACTTTGCCCATCATTCAAAACCAGCTGGACGCGCTGCTGGACTTCCAGGTAGTGTTTGCGTTGAGAACCTTTTAAAACTACAACAATTCAATCCAAGTGATTCGGTATGATATATACATATACCTTCTTTTTTATATAATGTGTGGGCGCGTGTCCGTAGGCCAACCCGAATGAGCTGACTAATGGTGTGATCAATGCTGCCTTCATGCTGCTCTTCAAAGACTCCATCCGTCTGTTTGCTGCCTATAATGAGGGCGTTATCAACCTGCTGGGTAAGAGTTATCCACACCACCTTCACGCCGCAGTGTGCTCTTATCTGATGATCTGCTTTAGGGGTTAGAAGAAACAAGTTCATTGTACTTACTGCTAATCGGGTCATTTTTTTTTCAAAGCAAGTTATTGCACAAACAACGTTTGAACTTTGTGGAGTTGTTTCACTTAAAGTAGTGTTCTACTGAATTTGTTATTGGCTCAAGTTGATAAATAGATAGCTAGGCATGATGATACAGTTTTTCGAAACTTAATCCATGCTTGCAAATTTTATTGCATTAGAAACAAATGATCATACAAATTAAACAATTTATATTAGACTTACTGAACTCATTTCACTTTTATTAGACATTACTTTAAGTTTGTATAAAGTCAGATATTAATGTGTTTTGAGTTTGAGACCACAGAAAATGTTACAATTTTTTAATCTCCCAACCAAATTTCGATGATAAAAAATAAGTTATCAAAATTTTGGAAAAACAGGCATGATTCTCTGCTGTCAAACACCGGGGGCGTGTTCGCTGTCGGCAGTAAAACCACACCCACTCATGAAAAAGCTGCCGTCTCTCTTTACTTTCAAATATCGCTACAACCTAAATGGATGCTTGTGATTGTGTTACTGTTCGTTCATGCCGCAGCCGGCGAAAGCGCCAAAAAGCGTTATAGCTGCCCTGCCAAAGACGCTATCCACACTATTCCTACGCCCCATGACGCTTTGCGCGAATTATGGGTGCGACTTCTGGCACGAACTGTCACTGAAACGACAAATTCGTATCCCTCGCAATAGGTCTACCATTAGCTGTAGTGGCTCACCGAAAGTTTTACCCATATGAGCTCAAAGATGGCGGCGCCCGCATTTACGTCAGGAATAAGGTGGATAGAAAAAGTGTAGTGGACGCTCTGATGCTCGAATGCATTCTCTGGAATCCTTACAAGGGGAGGTTTCCGTCTTCCGATTGGTTGCCGCCGAAGGTTTCCGCCTTCCAACCATAGACTTTAAAAAAAGATGGACGACGCCTGTTCGCTCTCTTCCATTGGTGAAAAGTGAAGCCACCAATGTCCCGATACGGCGCTGACATTTTGGGTCTTGAGTCTGCGCAGTAGTGATTTCGGGACCAGTCCTGCGCAGTAGTGAGCAGGAAGTAAAACCGCGAAATCAAGGCCCTGCCTTCGCTCTCGCAGAATGCGCAAATCACAACTGTCAATCATGACGTCATACCACCGTTTTTTAAGGGTTAAATAACTAACTAAAAACAACCTTATTTTAAAAACAAACACTTGAATTTACATCAGCATGATAAAACTACAGTAAATGACAGAAACCAGCTTCAGAAAAAAGATAATTGAAGTGTAATTAAATTGTTTAGTTGGTCTCAAATCACATTGAATAACATGGGGGAGGCGGGGTTTATGACCTATATTGGGACCAGTCACTGGGGGGCAATCGAGACGTTTTGACTTCACTTTTCAGGGCTTGTGCGGCACGCTTGCTTCCAACTGGTTGCCGCCAAACCGCGTCATAGCTCATTACCATAAAGTTGAGTTGATTTCAACTCTCCTCGACGTTCATACCGTCCAAGACGCGCCACCTTGCCGGAATTTGCCGCCGGCTCTTATTAAAAATGAACAACTTCCGGCCACTTCGATGCTCTCACCAGTGGCGGTGTGAACGCACAGTTATGGGTGAGGCTAAGTGTGTCATCCAGCCACTGTTAATTGGCCCTTCTAAAACAGTGGTTCTCAAACTCTTTCTGCGTGTGGCCCGCCTTGTGTACGGCACATTCCTTTGCAGCCCCCCAAAAAAAAATTATGTCAAAAACCAGTTCACCATTTAAACTTAAAATTTGAATTAAACAAAATATATTCAATTTTACTAAGCAGTGCTGATGGTTTGTAGCCTTATTTTTTTTAGGTTAAATTACACAGAATTCATGATAAATTAATGTATTTTATAAAATGACATAAAACTGGGGCCCCCCTGGCATCATCTCGCAGCCCCCAGTTTGAGAACCACTGGCCTAAAATATTCAGAAATGGTTCAAACTTGTTTACTGATCTAACTCTGCAATTCAGTACTACATAGTTTACAGTCTTTATGGTGTGTTTCAGCAATTTCTAACATTTTATAATGTGTTTAGAAACTATTTTCAAGATTGACTTCACAGGGACTTTAACTAACTGGAAACAATGCCATTAGTCGCTGTTTATTATCTATGGCTATATTTTGAGATCTGACACAAGGGAGGGCTGCCACTTGTTTATCAGCCAAATGTGATTGTTATCGGTGGATGCAGATAATCTCCAAATGACCAATTTATCATCCTGTCATGATGATCTACTGACTTTAAAGCACTAGGCTACAGCATCTTCAGTCATACAGGCATACAGTTTTATACATACGACCCTTGTTCTGAGTGTACCGCAGAATCAACAAAACCCTGTCAGACACTTCAGCTCCTGCTGTTTTGACCTGCTGACTGCTGATATATTACGGTGGAGTTTAAGAGACCAGCGTGGAGCTGTCAGCACAGCCGAGGCTTTAATTCCCTGCCAGCCCTTGTTTCTTTGCTACGAGTCGTTTCAGCTCTGATTATTCAACTGTTAAGCCAGTTTGTGCCGTTTTCCAGAGAAGCGGCCATTAAATGCTTTTTATTTTTTAGCTTTTTATTTTTTAACGAGTGACGTTTAGGTTTACGGGCTGAAAATGCATTAGGTCGTTCTTGAGCGAGCCATTACAATAGGAGTTTAACCCCCCCGCTGCTTTTGTCAAACAGCCTGAGAGCGTTTTGACAGGCCTCTGATGGATAATTGCGATCGGTTTGAGTCACTCCCCCAATCGTTTCACCTCTCTCTCCCTTTTTCTTTCTTTGTCCCTCCATTTTAGAGAAATATTTTGATATGAAGAAAAATCAGTGTAAAGATGCCTTGGAAATCTACAAGAAGTTTCTGTACAGGATGACCAAGCTGTCAGAGTTTCTCAAAGTGGCTGAGGTACCAACACCATCACACACACACACACACACACACACACACACACAGAATGGGGAGTGTTTTGCTAAAAACAGGTTTGAGGTTAGAAATACGTTACCCCCCCCCCCCTCCTTAACTCTGCAACACCAGTCATTTTTTCCTCTCTCTGACCCATATTTCTCTGGCCTTCAGTTTCACTTTTATGCATGGATGCCATGTATCACATTGTTTTGGCATAGCATTGCCCCTCATCATGTACAGTACTGTCTGTAAACATGTACAGTACATGTGCCACCTCTTCAGTTCAACAGTGACCCGGTATGTGATACAGTATAATTTTTTTCCAAAAACCTCCAAGCTCATCTTTAGTCTAATGTGGCATTCACACCAGACACGGAAGAGGCGGCAAGCGCGAGTGATTGATTTACATGTTAAGTCAAGGCAAAGACGCGAAAATGCATCCCGTGGCCCCGATGGCGCAGAATGCATTAATTTAGCATTGAAGAATTGAGAGTTGAAAAATCTGAACATTGGCGGATATTTGCGCCGCGTCAACCAATCAAGAGCTTGCTCTACGTGATTGCAGGGAGCGAGCGGATTCTCAGAAGCCCCTCCCATGACGCAAATTTCCGCGTGAATGTCTCGAATTACTAGAATTTCACGCACGAATGAAACGAGTAAACTCAAAATGTTCAAGCATCCAACTACGCACAAATAGCGTGTTTTTGCTGCCTCTTCCGCGTCTGGTGTGAATGCCACATAAGATGTCTATTACACTGATAAATACTTTATCCAGTACCTGCTTAAAAAGATCCATGTGTTAAGTGGTCTGTTTTTATTTGCTAGTCCCAAAGTGGTACATACCCCTTATTTCGTAGTCATGTAATCTGACTAGCCGCTCCTCTGATCTGTCAGGTACTACAGGGATGTGTAATGTTCAAATTGGGACCCGTCTAGTCAAACAGAGAATACCCATCACAGTGTGAGGGTCCAATTTGCTTTTTGTAACGCCGTCCTTGTCTCATACAAAACTCATCATTTGTTGGTATACCGCCAGTGTTTTAACATAGTAAATTTTTTTATTATCTTTTTTAAATGTTAATCACCTCACACCCATGATCGGCTGTGTGAGACATTATTAATGTGTGCATCCGTTCCCATTGGTCCTCCGTGACCCGCGGCATGCCACACCTCTGTTATTTTTGTTGTTTTTATTTGTTTCAATTTACAGTCACTGCATGAGGTAATGACCCTTTGTTATGTTTTCCTTATTCCTCCCCTCCTCGTTTGTTTACCGTTTTTGTTTTATGACACAGCAAGTTGGGATTGATCAGGGTGACATCCCAGATCTCACTCAGGTCAGTGTACATTTCATCTTCACATTCTGTTTATTCCTCTTTTCCTCACCGCCCTGCTACTGTGTTGTTTATACCCTCTTAATCTTTTCTTCTTTCTCTGTGTGTTCACCTGTCTTCGTCCTCTCTCTGCGTGTCTGACGTGTTGTTTCTGTACTCATGCTCACCGTGTTTGTCTCCTGGTTTCTCTGCAAGTGTTGGCTTTAGAAAGATAGACTAGTTCACTAGAAACCTAGAAAGTTTTGTCATTTACTAATTTTCATGTTTTTTGTTTTTCCAAATAGGCCAAATGACAAAAAGCACCATAAAATATGGTCCATATGGCTTATATTCCCAGTCTTCTGCTTAAGCATATGATCCGTTCTCCCTGGTTTCTAAACAAATCTTTTATATTCACATTTACTGGTGATGCGCAGGTCGAGGTTTTTTCCAACCCGCGGGTCCTGCTTTTATGAAATTATTTTTACAACCCGCACCATTAAATAGACATAACAGTTACTAGGCATTGTAAGATTACATCGCCATGTAAACTGGCAACAACATCTTATGAATCATAGAAACCAGCATGGTCATATTAATAACAAGATAGGATAATGATGCACATTTACAAAGCAGCGCTTGTATTCATCTGTAGAAAAACTATAAATACCTCTACATTAGATTTAGCAGCTTGACCTTCTTTTTCTTTTTAATTGTGTAAATTCCCGACCTTAAAGGTCACATTCTCCCTAATACCATTTTTCAAACTTTAGTTAGTGTGTAATGTTGCTGTTAGAGCATAAATAATACCTGCAAAATGATAAAGCTCAAAGTTCATTGCCAGGCGATATATTTTCTTTAACAGAATTCCCCTTTCAAAGTCCGGTTTGGTTACAGCCCTCTAATTCCCAATTGAATGATGTCAATAAAAAGTTTTTGACTAAGCTCCGCCCACAGGAATATGTCAGTCGCCAAGCTTTGGCTCAAACGGCTCTGCTAAAATAAGCTGCTGTCTAATCACAACACACTAAACAAACTACACAAGCAGAACTTGATACGTATTTCTGAAGGAGGGATGTCATAGAACAAGGAACAAGGTTTTTTACACGTGAAACATGAACACATGTTATATTGCGCACGGTAAACACAATCAAAGCTTCAAAAAATAGAAAGAACGGGACCTTTAATTTTCCCGCACCTCGTCTTCAATCTTCACTTTTATTTCTCTGCTTGTTTTGTTGTTGTGGCTGGCGGCAGAAGCTGCTTGCGCTTTTGTGACGTGAGTTCAAAGGTGTAAGGACATCACACACGTTGGTACGTAGGCCTACGTATTGCATCCTTATCAAAGAACCTAATAAAGTATGAAAATATATATTCCCAAATATATATTCCCAAATAGGGAATTGCACGCAACATACATTTTTTTTATTGCACGCGCAAATAAAGTCACAATTTCTTTACCCGCCCCAACCTGCTGAATTACCCGCGGGGCCCTTCGGTTATGAGACCTGCGCATCACTGATAGGGATGTATTGGGTGTTGATATTTATTGGCCGGCTTTTGAATTTAATTTTTGAATACATTTTAAACCATTGGCCTATCAGCTATAGCATCAAAAGCCCAATATAGCCAGCTTACATAGAATCAGAGTAAATTTGCTTTAGTGCTGCAGTAATACTGATGTAATAAGGTCACAGGTGTGCATTTCTAGTATCATTTACAACAGATTTGAACATGGCTCGACCAATCATAGTCAAAGTCTGGAACTATCAGTTTTATATTAAAAAGTATTTGAAAACAGAAATAATCTCTCAGGGTTGTCATGCTGTCTTAAAGTGTGTGTATTTTGTTTTTTAATCTTCCAAAAATCAGCCTTAAAAATCATTTAATGCATCCTGTCCTTTTTAACTGTACATTACATTGATGGATTTTGTCTTTTCTATTCACAGTGACTTAAAGAGACAATCCACTTTTTTGAAATTATGTTCATTTTCCAGCTTCCCTAGAGTTAAACATTTGATTCTTACTGTTTTGGAATCCATTCGGCTGATCTCCGGGTCTGGTGCTGCCACTTTTGGCATGGCTTGGCACAATCCATTGGGTCTGATTGGACCATTGGCATCGCGCTGGAAAAGTAACCAGAGAGTTTCTATATTTTTCCTATTTAAAACTTGACTCTTCTGTGGTTGCATCGTGTGCTGGGACCGACGGAGAGTTGAAGGCTGCGATTTTCTAGGCAGATATGGCTTCTAGGCCTGCTGCAGCCATGTTTCAACAGCAGACCTTGATTATTACGTCAGAACGAGAGTATAGTTCCTAGCCATATCTGCCTAGAAAATCTCAACTTTTAATTTTCCGTCGGTCTTCGTAAACGATGTAACTACAACAAAGTCAAGATTTAAATAGGAAAAATATCTATTTTTTAACAATTTGGTTATTTTTTGGCGCAATGCTGGTGGTCTAATCAGATTCAATGCATTGTGCTAAGCGCCGGACCCGGGGATCGGCTGGATGGATTCCAAAACAGTAAGAATCAAATGTTTAACTCTAGGGGAGATGGAAAATAAGCATATTTTCAAAAAAGTGGAGTGTCCCTTTAATGTCCATTCATGCTATATTTTAACGTGCGTTTCTTGGCTATCAAATTTGATCATCTAAAAGAATAAAACTTAAAAGATTTACACTCATTACACTTCTCATAATCTGTCAATGCAATAGAGCTAGGGTGGGTGTCTAGATTTTAGGTGAAAAGCATTTAAATTTCTGATTGTATGGCATTCGATTCCAGTTTTTTATGGTGCTTTTGTCATTTTTATTTAGAAATACTACAGGAAAGATTTGCATGGAATGACTGAAGTTGCAGTGTTGGAGGACATGTTCGGTGTTTTACACTTGAAGCCCTGTTTGTTTTCAGATTGTTTATGATGAAATAGAATGGTTTTGGTCCCGAGAGTTTTCGGGTTTTTGTTCTATCGCCTCCCATCTCTACAATGGGTGTATATGCATTCCTAAAATGCATTAAACTTTCGTTTACAAAGACGTGAAACTCACCGAGTGGTCAGGGGTGTTCACTAATATGCTCACACAAAAATCGCTGCAAAAGATGCTTTTCAACAGGTTTTATTATAGTTTTTGTCCAACTCCATTGACTTGTATTAGATGTGCTGTGAGGTACGGTATTACTCCGCCGCCGGGAACGTTGTTTGTATTCTTGCAATTGGCAAAGGTGGATTATCGTCACCAACTGGGCTGGAGTGTGTATTATTCAAGCTCTCAGCGGATCAATGTACGGGTGTGAGGCGTTTGGAAATATAGGTCCACAAGTTTACAACGAATGCTAAAACACCTGTTGGAAAGCATCTTTTGCAGCGATTTTTGTGTGAGCATATTACACCCCTGACCACTCGGTGAGTTTCACGTCTTTGTAAACGAAAGTTTAATGCATTTTAGGAAGGATTGTTCCAGTGCACCTATGCAGCCATTGCAGAGATGAGAGGTGAAACAACAAACACCCGAAAATTCTTGGGACAGCATCATATGTCCAAATTTTAGTGAAAACCGTTCTATTTCATCATAAACAATCTGAAAACAGGGCTTTAAGTGTAAAATACCGAACTTGTCCTTTAGTGCTGCAACTTGGGTCATTTTGTGTGAATTTTTCCTGTAGTATTTTTAAAATAAAATATCTGACCATAGCACTTGATAGGAGGTTTCAAACACTGCTGTCTATCTAGTTGTCAAATGTGTCTTATGATTATGATAGCGTTCAGCATGGCTTTGTTGAGCTGTACAGAGTGATGTCTCTGTTTGCTGACACTACAGACTGGGGTTAACGCGCTATATTGAATCAAAGGCATTTACTTCTTGCAGTAACTGGTTGTTTATTGTTCCTTTCAGACGACTAGAGGATCTTACCTTGTAGGTGGTGGGTTATATGCACTGTCTGTATTTGACACTGACCTGCCGCAAAGCCTGTTTGTACTAGTGCTGGGTGTTAAATCTGAGATTCAAAATGTATTTTTGTTGGTAATATAAAATGATTCAACATTCTGACTATTGCTATCATTTTAATATGATTATTATCAGGTTTTTACATGTCGTGCCACTCACTATTTGTGTCGCGGCCAATAATCTTAGACATGAATATTTAAATATAACATCTTTGATTTAAACCTAATTGAAATTGTAATAGATTTGATGTTTGATTCAAATCATTTAGCTATTTCAGTGACATTTGCGTCATTACAAATTGCTGCATTATATTACACAAAATGTTTATGGATGTTTCTGCATGCATTGCTTTAAATTGTTCTAGTAAAAATATATGAATATATATTGCCGATACGCAGGAAAGATTAAATAATATAATATTCTCTTTATTAAATGACAGACGTGTCTTGATTACATTGTTTAAAGCTACCGTATATCTCCCAGCCCTAGTTTGTTGCTGACTGCATGAGCGGATTCATGCCTTTTAAATCAGTCTATATTCCTGAATGTGGCCCAAAGCGCCGTCCTCAGCCCACACTATACTGGCATGGCTGTACATCGACTTTACTGATGATCTGAGGGTTGCCTCTAAATATATTGTTTGATCAGTTTGTTGGCTCAGATCAGCACTAAAGGAACTCTTCTGCTGAGTTGCATGGCAGTCGTACGCTTACGAAACCTCCTGTCCATCAAAGCAGAAGGTGGAGCTCTTGAACACAGAACAAAGGAAATAGATTTTTACCTGATGTCCTTTTTCACCTTTACACGAGAAAACAGCCCCAGCGGCCCTGCGTTTGAGATGAAGTATTCATATAACCCTCAATTTTTCCTCTGCTTAGCCAACAATCTCATCTATAATGTAGTCATTTAATCAAAAGCCCATTCTCGCTCTCTTTTCTCCGAGGAAATCAAATCAGGCAAGAAAAAGCAAATTAGAAGATGTACTGTAACGCTTTCATCTTTTCTTTTTATCTCCATTCTCTGGAAGTGATGCATTTTCTCGCTTAGTCGAAATATTCATTTTCTTTTCTATTAGAGTCGGAGCTACCGCATTAGTATTTTTTTCTTTATTGGCCTCTAGATTAAACTCAAACTCTCCTCTCATTTATGTGGAGAAAAATGCCAGCCTAGATCAGATCCAGACATGCTGGCAGGGTTCAGGCAGAGAGCTTACCTTTCTTTGAGTGTATAAGTGTCGGGTAAATGCAAGATGTCAGCTTTGGAAACTTGGCACCGAGCACTTGTTTCATTTGCCCATCGTGAGGTCTGAGCTTGTGCTAACATTTACTCTCATGTGAAGGAAGCAGCGTGATGCTGTGTCTATTAAGCTTGCTTATCTGGGATCAGTGTAATGCTCCTTTATATAGTTATTATATGTTAACTTTTATCAGTTTTAATTAAAGGACATCCAAGCCAATATTGAGACTAAAAATGCGTAGGTCAGGGTTTCCGGTCCCACATCTCTTGGTGAACAGAGGAAGAGGATGCAAGGACCTCCTGTTACATATCGTGTTGTTTTTAAGGTCTGACCTATAAGAAGTAATGTTTATGCATACTCTCTGATGCTTATGTACAGACAAATATACTTAGTTTAAGGTCTGACTCTTGCATGTTACCTCTATAAATGAATTCTTCTCTTAATCGGTTTCCTGTTTTGTGCTTTTATTTTCTTTGCCTGTTCGCCTTACTTCACTACTAGAAGCTTAAAGCATGTTCCTATTTGCTTAGACTTTGTGTGTCAAGCGGGTGTTACTGTAAATTTGAATGTGTTTTCTTAAACTGCTGCTGCTTTCTGTTCATGCTCATCTCTCTCCTGCAGGCTCCCAGCAGTCTCCTGGAAGCTCTTGAGCAGCATCTGGCCTCTCTGGAGGGCAAGAAAACCAAGGAGCTCTCTGCAGACAACAGGTAAAGAATCCTATAGAGAATTATTTTAAATCCAAACAATTTATGGTAAGTGCTACCAGAAAAAATTTAATAACCTTACTGCTGAAATTTAGCTATTGAAAGTCATTTAGCGGATTTATTCAGGTGTGATAATCGCATGTAAATGTGGGATTGAATCCCGTGAGTGATCATTGTATGTGTGTACAGTATGAATCTGGCTTGACATATTGGTAACCATAGCAATGTGCTAGAGTCTTACAGCTCCACCATCGTTCCATTTTATTGGGGCGTACACACCAAACGCTAAGCGTATATTCGCATTGCATTACTCGCTCAATATTACTTGCAGGATTTATTTGAACGAAGTAGCATATATTGGGTAAAAATTAGCCCTAAAACAAACAAAAAATAAATAAATTATCATCCACAACAATAAACTTCATAATTACAGCGGGGAAAATAAGTATTTGAGCATTTTTATTTGTAAGGGGATTTCTAAGTGGGCTTTTGACACAAAATTCCATAAGATGTAGCCATCAAGCCAAATATTGAATTCATACAAAGAAATAAGAACATTTAAGTATACAAGTTGAGTCATAATAAATAAAGTGAAATGACACGGGAATAAGTATTGAACACATTTTATTTAATACTTTGTAGACAAGCCTTTGTTGGTCATTACAGCTTCTAGACGCCTCTTGTATGGAGAGACCAGTCGTCTGCATTGCTCTATTCTCTATTCATCCTGCCATTTAAATAATATGAAGTCTGCCAGTACCCCTTGCTGAAAAGCAGCCCCAAAGCATGATGCTTTCACCCCCAAACTTAACTGTTGGTGTGGTGTTCTTGGGGTGGGCAGTGCCATTTCTTCTCCAAACATGGTGTGTAGAATGACTACCAAAAAGTTCAATTTTGCTTTCATCTGACCATACTATAGTCTCCCAATAATCTACAGGCTTCTCCAAATGCTCTTTCGCAAACTTTAACCTCAACATGCTTTTTGTTCAGCAATGAACAAAAGCAGAGTCTTGCTTGGTGAGCGTGCATGGATGCCATGGCGGTTCAGCGCATTGCTTATAGTTTTCTTTGAAACAACAGTACCTGCTGATGCAAGGTCTTCCTGAAGTTCTGCCCGAGTGGTTCTTGACTCTTTGAGAACTGTCCTGATTATTCTTCAGGACTTCTCGAACAGGGATCTTACGTAGAGCACCTGATCGTGGCCGTTTTATGGTGAAGTAATGCACTTTCTATTTCTGGATAATGGCCCCAACATTGCTCACAGGAACATTCAGCATTCTGGAAATGTACCTATAACCATTCCCATCAAAATGCTTTTTAACGATAAGATTATGAAGATCTTGAAAGACCTCTTTGCTTTTACCCATCATGAAGTCTTTCCTGTGTCCCTCCTGTGTAATGAGAAGCCTTTATAGGCCATCAGTTAGGACTAAAGCAGCTGATATCAATTAGTACTGATAGGGGTCAGGGTTTCTCTCTCAATACTGACAGATTTTAGGTGATCTCTTGGCTTTCTATGCCATTTTGCACCTTGTTCTCTTCATTTGTTCAATACTTATTCCCTGTGTCATTTCACTATTATGACTCAACTTGTATACTTAAATGTTCTGATTTCTTTGTATGAATTCAATATTTGGCTTGATGGCTACATCTGGTGGAAATTTTGTGTGAATAGCCCACTTAGAAATTCCCTTACTGATAAAAATGCTGATGTGTCACATACTTATTTTCTCCGCTGTATATCGCATATTGTCTGTAAACTCTTGTGTTACCAAGGCAACAACTGATCCGTTTGTATAACAAAGGACGTTACCAGCCTCAAAGTGAAAAATGAAACCATAACCGTACCGGCTTGGATGGATCGGCACGGAAATGAATGATTACCCAACGAAAACCGCTTGGCACGTAATGGAAAGCATGAAGTTGTTATCCAATTGGAAACTTATTATTATTTTACAAACCACCTTTATTAGCTTCTGACTTGTTTATTCGGGTGTATGGATTACCTTGAGACATTGTTCATTTTTGCAGATGTGGATTTAATGTAAATGCGGTTGCCACTACCTGAATTTGTCAGCGGTTAATTATGATTGTGGCGGTCAGTAGAAACTCAATGTTTGTGTAGATTGTGATTAAGCACTCATAATAGGAGTTACAGCTGTATTTTGCCTTAGTGTGTAATTGGCTATGGAGATTAATAAACATTAATAGATGTTTTATGTTTTGAACAGTGTTCAAATGGGCTTGAACAGTGGCAATTTTGTGCCTAGATTGTGTCCATCTAGAAATAATTAATGTGGGTTTAGATTAACTCATGAACAATAATGTACCTTCTGTCCAGACAGAGACATTAGAGAAGTAATCCCTTTACGATCTAAAAATGGCAATTTGTGAACATAATGGGGATGTTTTTGTCAAGTAACTTCCCCAAAGCTACTGTCAGCTTCAGCAACCATCATTACGATGAGTGTGGGCTAAACACATTAGCGTCTTCTCCTCACGGCCTTATCTTTATCTGGTCACCTCAGCTCCTAAAAGTACCTTGAGTATCTACTGTACAGCACCTAAGAGCGGAGCTCTGCAGTACTACTGTGTGCTATAAGAAAAGAAGAGAGGCAGCTGTTTTAGATCACATTGATGACACCACTGCCCTCTTATCCTGAATGCACATAATGTCCTTTGTTTCCTTATCTGTTAATATCTGTTTCTACAGA
The DNA here is from genome assembly GCF_027580225.2 of Misgurnus anguillicaudatus. Taxonomy (NCBI): domain Eukaryota; kingdom Metazoa; phylum Chordata; class Actinopteri; order Cypriniformes; family Cobitidae; genus Misgurnus; species Misgurnus anguillicaudatus. Next base: position 26,361,374 of record NC_073357.2, on the reverse strand, counting down.
GCAAACACTCTTTCCAATGCTGTGTCGTCCCTGTCCAACACGGGAATGTCCTTCAGCAGGATGGATGAGAAGGAGAAACAACAGGCCCTGGAAGAAGAACAAGCCCGTCTGCAGGCACTCAAGGTTGGCCATCATCTTTTTCATAATCCCCTTCATCCAGAGGGCTCTCTGAAAGGCTTTCACATTTTAAATTGTTAACTCCGGGTTATTCTTAACTCTTAATAAGCCTTATCCTGTCCCATGTTTCACACTGCTCAAACTCGACTCTGGTTTATTTTTAATCCTGGAGGGTCTTGGGATGTCTCTCTTCTTAACCGGGGCATTGCTACCCCCTGAGAAAACGTCTCTACTAAAGCAATTGCCATCTCATATTTTAAACATTTAACACAAAAGTTACACATAAGTAATGCGAGATGGTTACACATATCACCTTTTTAGTTCAAAATTATTATGTTTTATTGAAACTGAGAGCGGTCCAGAACAGCTGGCTATAAATGGCAGACACATAAATGAGGGCTTAGAAACTGTGATGAAACTAAATCTACCATGGCCAGTAGCTACTGTTTTATCATCATGGCCTTAGGTAGCAAAGTCAAAGTCGTAAAACATATTTTATTTGTGAAGTAAAGGTTGATCTAGTGCTTGGGACAAATACATCAGCCCCTGAAGCCCCCCTCATAACGTCACTGTTGTAAACCTCAGGTTTTATGTGCCTATTTGCATATTTATCACATTAAAAGGTGTCGTAGAATGGAAAACTGTAGGCATAGATGAATAATAAGAGTAATGACATGGTACATGGTAATGACAAATCGTGACCCTCAAACACAATGGGTTTCTCTTCCTTATGTAATCCTCAGGCATGCAATGCCAACCTCAACATAACATAACATTAAATTAAGTACAATTTTGTTACAATGCTAAACAAAGTTGTGACTGCTGAGTTATATGCCAATTAATGTTATATGCTATCTCCAAACAATTAATTATTCCTCAAATTCCATATCTTCGTGTGATACAGGCTCAAACATAAAGTTTACACACCTGTGGCAGCCGATGACTTCTTTTTTTGAGGGCGCACGATGCGAAGTTCGTCACAACATGTATGTAGCCCGTCATGTGTGTGGTTTGTAATTTTAAAATGTGTTCGGGGCGTCGAGTAAACCTATGTGCATCACGTGTCTTGCCAAAATAAGTCCCTTCTGCAGATGCGTCTAAAGGGTTTATGATAAAAGAGACGCTCGCGTTTGCCAGATACTTGCATAATCTGCTAATCAAAGTTTAGTGTTAAGGGAGTGCCTTGCGTGTATTTTGTGAACGTGAGCGTCTCTTTTATCATAAACATTTTTGACGCTTGTGCTACAGGCACTTAATTTTACTAAACACGTGATGCACATGAATCACATGACGCAACAAACACATATTTTGAAAACACGAGCAACACACATGACACTCCAAACACATATTTTGAATTTGCCACTATTATGCGTTCACACCAGCCACAGAAAAAGGGGTCAAGCGCAAGTGATTTCAATGTTAAGTCAATGTGAAGACGCGTTGACGCGTGTCTGGAGGTCTCATGCGTGAATGAAGTGTTTAGCGTGGCGCGGTAGACGTGCTGCGTTAACCAATCAGGAGCTTGCTCTAGTAGTGATGTGATTACAGGAAGCAAGCAGATTCGCAGAAGCCCCTCCCATGACGCGAATTTCAGCGTGAATGTCTCGATGACTAGAATTTCAAGTCCGGCTTTCACGCGTGAGTGAAGCTAGTAAACTCAAAATGTCCAATCGGCAAACTAGACGCGGTAGATGCAAATTTGACGCGGCTGGTGTGAACCCACAATTACACACACACAGAGCTATTGAAAGGAGCTGCTCTGTGAAACGGCCATTCAGAGCAGAGCTCAACATTATTATTCATAACCCTTTCAAATAAGGTAATAATAGACTGTTTCATTCTGGGGGCAAATCCTAGGGTTGTAAATGGACATGTAAACCATCTCTGGATCATTTTTACATTTCACATACCTTCTATGTAGATATCAGAAAACAATTTAACATATTATTTCAGTGCTTTCTTTGGCACCTTTAATTAGATTGATTTTACAGAATGTAAACTGCTGGTCCAACTTTTAAAACCTCGCTTTGTGAAACCATTGTGGTTATTTTAATTTACATGTTAAATGTTTTCAGGTGCTTCCTACAGACATCGAAACTAAGCACACTGTGTGAAAGTTTCTGCAACATGAATATTTAATGATTTAAGCACAGAGGCAGGTGGTTGTTTGTTGCTAAACAGCTCAGCATCAATTCTAGCACGGCACTGTTTCACACCGCATAACTTTGGCACCACAAATATAAGCGGTTTGTAACTCAGATTGAAAAGCAGTGTTAGCTAAGGGTTTAAAAATGGCCAGGTGTCAAGTGTGATGTGATGAGCTCTTGAATGCCCACATTTGAACCAACCATCTGTTGCCGATTCAGCTTAAAGTGTGTGCAGAAAGTGCCATTTTGTTCCTGTTTTTCATTGTCCACTCGAATAAGGCAAATTTCTGTAGATTGTAGAAATGTTTGTTGGAACCGGTAGATTTGGAGCTACTGTTTTGGGAACACCGTGTCCTACACACACAAATGTGTGTGAGGTGTGTGTTTACTTTATACGCCCTTGTGCTTTAATGATTAGCCTCCAGCAGCAAGTGGTCAACAAGGTTAATCAAACTCCATTGTCCCCATTGGGAGGTACTGTCTCATACATTGCGGGACGCACATACACAAACAGGTCGAATGACAGGGAAGTCAGCTGGTCTGCAATGTGTCCCCAGATGCTCCATATCGTAATAGTTTAAACATTCAGAACAATTTCAAAGTCCGACATAAAAGTATTTACACAGTTTGTGCTGAGATTAGTTTGCGTGAAATTAAACTGCTTATTGTTTTCTGAAGAGACATACACAGAGTTGTGGGGAGATGAGGCTTTGTCTTTCTCGGCTACTGTTTTTTTCCTTCTGTTTCTTAACATTTCAAAGGGTGTTTTGAAACGCATTTAACTCAGTAACGGCTACACATTCCATGTCGCAACCCATTTCCCTTCTTGTTTTAGGAAGTTTTTTGCTGAAGCTACAATTTAAAGTCCTTTGTGCACACAATTTTGTGCACAGTGTAGCACTTTTAACTGTAAACAAACCAGAAAAACACATTATTTTGAAAAAATGTATTAATTCTGTAAAGTGAATACTATCATGCTGTCCATACACGATATACAGTTTTCTTGCTGTTTTATATTTTTTGGATTTGGTTTTCTACATGACATCATCAAAAATAATGTAAAGAACATTGTGTGAAAATATAATCTTGACTGAGTGCGGCAATGTCAAAGATTGAGATTAATGTGAAATCAATGATTGAAATCAAACTTTGGATGCTTCTAATCTCAAAAATAGATTGAGACTTTAGCTTTGGTTTTACAGACAGGGTCACAATTTGTCAATACCCACCGCTGCAGCTCGTGGACAAACTTGTTCATTTTTGCAGATATCCTGGCCTTATTAGCACAGATTACTTTAAATTTTCAGTATTATATGCATAAGCAGGCTCATGATGTCATGGGCAGTGTAAGGAAGACTGAATATTGGCACCAAAGGGATCTGCTTTCTAATACAATGTAGCCAGACCTTCAGACTGACATCTGATACTGTGTCCTTACCAGACGCGATGCGATTCCAGCGATGTGCAATTTGTCTGTCCATACCAAAACCAAAAAAGGGTCATGGTGTGACACAGTCACTTAGAAAACACAGCTAATCAGAACAGTTTTGCTCTGTTTGCGGTTTGTTCAGGTTTTTGCTCTCACGCCCTACTGAAAAATCCAGCTAAGACCAGCATAAGCTGGTGAGCTGGTTTTAGCTGGTTTTGCTGGTGTAGGAAGCTGGTTTTGCTGGTGTAGCAAGCTGGTCTATGTGTGTTTTGGTCACATTTTAAGCTGGACTTAGCTGGTGAGGCTGGAATACCAGCTGGCCCACCAGCATGACCAGCGTTAGTCAGGCTGGGAGGACCAGCGTAAACCACCTTAAACCAGCTAAAACCAGCTCCCAGCTTATGCTGGTTTTAGCTGGATTCTTCAGTAGGGCGCATTGCAGCTGAGATGCGCACACAGATAGACTCCATCCCAATTCGAAGGCGACGTCCTCCAAAGGCCATATTTGAAGGCCACTGACATTACATCGGTGCGACGAAGGCTGTCCAAATTCGGAGGCTTTTTTAAAAACCTCCAGAATGCATCTTTTGTTTCCTGTGAAATAAAGGATCCATCAGATGGATCCCTCACAGCCTTGGATATCTCAAGATTGCATGTCTGTGACATCTGGGTATTTTAAAATAAACATTCTTAACTGTAGTTAAATAAATATTAATATTTAACGTCACTGTTTTACACGGAAAGTTCAGAGTACCCCAAATTTTTGTAAAAAGTGATTACATAAAATTTTTAATATTTTAATCAAAAATTTTAAGTAAAGAAAATTAAAAAAAAATCAGTTAACCCAAACTTAAAATTTTACATTTCATTTTGTTTAATATTTAAGTACGCTATACATAAATCTACTGTTTGTTTTAAGGACTGTTTATCATGTATTTTTTGTATACTGTACTTAAAACTTTTTTTACCATTTTAATTTTTGTTCACAAGTCACAGTAAAAGATCATGTGACTCATGAAAATTTAAGACCAGTGAAAGTGTTAAAACGCCAACATTAATTGATGTTAAACACTATTGAGTCTTTCTCTTTACTGAAAACCACATAAAATATAACTTATTTTCGAAAAATGCTCTCGTATTGCAGGCTCATGCAAAGCATGCCGGGAACTGGAACATTCTCAACCAATAGTGTTGATTTAACTTTAAACTGAAGCAAATTTGCAGTGCTAGACTCTTTCATAGCTTACCTGGCAAATCGAACTCATCACAACCACAAAAAGTTTGTAATTATTTGCAATGTTTGTTACAGTAAGGCTGTGGTATTGAAATGATTTCGTTTGGAAGTAATACATAAAATTTTTACGTTTTTTGACTCATTTTATTTGAGTTTGTGGAACTTAAAATGGTAAACTCGTTGAAAACACACAAAACTTTTAAGTTGAATTAACTTTTTTCACAGGTTTGAGTTTAGTTCACTTGTTTTAAATGAGTAGATTGTACCGTTCGGGTTTCAATAATGTGAATTAATATTATTGCTGCAATACTGTGCATGTTGCGTTTTACTTTTAGTATATTTTTAAGGTTGGTATATTTGATATACTTTTGGGTAGTGTAATCTGCATCAACACATCATATTCTCTAAAATAAAATAAAAAAATCTGGCTCCATATTTATTTAGTAAAGGTCTCAAACGTTTCTGCTGTTGTGTCCTGCCGACAGACACGGTGGGCGGGAACAGCAGGTGACGCAACTCGCTCTGTAGGCTAGACTGTCTCATTTCACTTCGCTTTGTGGACTTTGGAGGCTGCATCCTTTAAACACAGAGTCCCGCCTTCAAAATCCAGCCTTCGAATTGGGATGCACCTACCCATAAACAGACACATCCCTTTGCTTTTTATGGCTTTCCTTTTGCAACTTGAGGCATTTGTTATATATTTCTGCTTTTAAACATCTATAATCAGTCTCTCCTCATCCATGTTTGATGATTAATATTCATAATGCGCAAAACTTTCATTGAATGAGATCTCTGCCTGTCAGCCGCGTTGTCGCAGAAATAGAAATGTTCCGGTATCTCATTGTAGCTTGTTAGGGCAAAAAAATTTACACAGAAAAGATACCTTTTATTGCCCATCGTAGTATCGTGTCGCATCTAGTTAGGACACAGTGTGTTCTGAATGCCATCAATTTTATCAACAGCCCTGCATGCAGGTTTTGGTACACAAGTCTTCGTGTTCTTTAATAGCGTTGGTTTCGGCTGGCCCAGTAAGGTTATGGTCTGATCTAGTCTGTACTCTTTTTGTCAGGGGAAGGGTGTCTCAAGGGAGGCTCTCTGGAGAAAAGCGAAAAGCTCACGCTTCTCTCAAATCATCAATCTCTTCCACAGCCGAACACAAACACACTGGTGGCAGATCTCAGCCGTAGCAGACTGACACTCAGCTGCCTAAGTGGCTGTAATCTGTCTGATTTCACAGCCAAACAGTATTCTGATGAATTCATGTGTGTTTTCAGTTCTTTATAGATGGTTTTGTTGTGTTTTATTTGTATAGGACCAGCGTCTAAAGGAGATTGGTATGCACACCCCCTCTGCCTCCCCCAGCACACATTCTATGGGCAGTGCCAACAACCATACCACAGGCATGGACCTATTTGCCAACAACACAAGCCCAATGTCAACTAACAGGTTAATACTATCGAAACATACTAGACAGTATATAGCTTATATTATATTATATTAGATGCCATGTTTTAAAACTTTGATCTTCATAGAAAAATTTAAACCTGCACAGAAACAATGTTTATTTGTTGTTGAATTTGTAAAGCCTGTACCGAACTCTTTATTTCTGTTGTACAGCATGCCAAACCTCAACAGCGACCTGTTTGACCTCCAGCCTGCCTTCGTCCCTGCCGTGCAGAGCACTCCTATCACCACCAACAGCAGTGCCTGGGGAGGTACGTCCCACTTCATTCATACACTTACACACTGCCGAGATCAGCTTCCTCTTATACATCACCACTTTAAATTTAGTTTCCAAAAAATCATTAGAGCAGATCAATCCTTTGTTAACTGTAAATGTTTATTCAATTATTCGTTCATTCATTTGTTCCTTCGTACTGTACATTGCCTTTGTTGTAAATCCTAGTTTCCATAGGCCGTGCACCAAATGCCACCCTTAGCGAATCCACAGTTTGGTGACTGTAGTAGAGTAGGAGTTATGGCGCTTTTCCATTGCATAGTACCCCACGGGTCAGGTCAGATCACTTCACTTTAGCTTGGTTAGCTTTTCCATCGAGTTTAGTAACACTTTGGAGCTGGAGGGAGAGTAGGCGGGTCTTTATATTTGCGCTGCCTACTGCTGTGACATCATACAAATGAGAGCGTCATTGTACATTCCCATACATTCATTTATTTCTCAGTCCGCCACAAAATCAAAATTGTCCACCATAAATAAATGTTTGCACATCGCATTTATCACTACTTCTGTCTCACATGAGTTTCTGGACAAAAACCCGTGGCGTAAGTCGACGCGCTTTGCTGAGCTTCATTTAAGTTATATGCGGACGAGCGTGTTGCGAATGTGCCACCACAAACTGCAAGTCTGGAAAAAACTGTTACCATGGGTTCACACCAGCCGCGTTTGAGGCGTCAAATTCGCGTCTAGTTTGCCGCTTGAACATTTTGCGTTTACTCGCTTCATTTGCGCGTGAAAGCCGCGCGTGAAATAGTCATCGAGACATTCACGCGGAAATTTGTGTCATGGGAGGGGCTTCTGCGACTCTGCTAGCTTCCTGTAATCACGTCACTACTAGAGCAAGCTCCTGATTGTTTAACGCGGTGCGTTTTTCCGCCAAAGTTCAAATATTTTAACTCGCGCGTTATTTTAACAACGCTCGATTCGCGCCATCTGCGCGAACTACACGCGTGAATGAGGTGGAATCATATCTACCGTGCAGGGCTAAATGCCTCATTCGCTCTGCGAGACCTCCAGTCAACGCGACTTAACATTGAAATAACTTGTGCTTGACATCTCTACCGTGGCTGGTGTGAACACAGCATTGTGGTGATCCTGATTCTCAACCTGTGAATGTTATTGGTAGTGACGATTCTCTCAGACCAATCAGTGATCTACAGTGTTTTCGCATCACGTTTTGGTATCAGCTCGGCTCGCTTGGAACCCCAACCGAGGTGGTACTTAAAGTATCGGGTACTACGTACTGCACCCAGTGGAAAAGCCCCCAAAAGTAAGCTGACCCGACCCAAACCATGGGGTACTATGCAATGGACGTGCTCCATTATAAATCACTTGTGAGCAACCTTCTGAAACATAAAATTACAATTCGGAAAATCTTAGAGTCTTGTGAATCTCAGGAACGAGAGCCGCTAAACGCCACCTCCGTCAAAAATAAGATAATGATTGTAACCAATGCTCTTGACACGTACTATATGTTCATCAAATGCTTTCGCGTCAAATCCACTTAATCCAACACTCAGGCCATTCAGAAATACAGGGTTTTAGGCAGAATCCATTATCAAGAATCTGATAAAAAATGCATCTGAAATTTTCACAGGCAATACAGAAAAGTAGGCCATAAGTTTGCACTTAAAGAGCGTCATTTGGCACAAGACCATACGTGCTTATGATTCCCACAACTCGCTAGATTTGTAGGCAACCAAGGTTTTTTCATGCTAATATTTTGTGTACCCATCCCTCCTGTCCTGTAAACTTTAGGACATTGTTTTCTGTATATTCGAAAGCGTGACCGAATTGTGTGCGGGTCCGCCAGGGGATTATCGCTGTGGCTGTAAGCAGCGCTGTTCATATTCAGCACTTCAGCACATCTGCCGGGGTGTGAATTAAGGTCACAAGGTGCAGAGTGTAGACATACTGCCAGACTCTTAACTATTCCAGAATTTGTAGGTCACAGTGTGCATTCGGCGTGTGCGCTTTACAGCTAGTGGGCAGGTGCGCTGAGGGCACCATCTTAAGCCGGCCGGCCTCACAATGAGACTCAGATCTGCAGGGACCCACATATGCTACTAACAGCACAAAGTCACGATAATGCAGACAGACAGAAAAACGGCGAAGGGAACAACTGCTGAGCAAAGAGCCACGGGCACAAATTTAAGCTGTTTGTTATTTACAATTGGAGCCGTATGATTATGGTAGGGGTGTTTTGAATTATCAGTTGCTGAAAAAAAGTCTCTCATGATTGATAATCTTGCCCAAGCTATTATTTCAACTTCTCAGTGTTTTTCCAGAGCTCAATTGCTGTCTCTCACAGTACTCAAGGACACTTAACAAAAAAATATATAAATATTTATGACATTTCTAACTATTAACCAATTCATGTCAAGCATTGAATGTATTACAAATATTAAGAAGTACATTAAAAATTACTGTGCATTGTTGGGCTGCCTAAAAACATGGTTTGGAGGGCTGTTTATAATAATATTATGTACAGTATGGTTTTAAAGGGGACATATGATGAAAATCTGACTTTTTTCATGTTTAAGTGCTATAAGTGGGTCCCCAGTGCTTCTATCAACTTAGAAAATGTGAAAAAGATCAACCCAGTAACTTAGTTTTGGTAAACCAATCTCTGCAAGCATGGGAAAAAATAGATCATTGAAATTTGCCTCCCCTTGTGATGTCAGAAGGGGATAATACTGCCCCTTAATCTGCACTATCCAACCACGGCACTGCCATTTAGTGCATAGATCAGCTCATTTGCATTTAAAAGGACACCCCCAGAAACGGCACATTTTTGCTTACACAAACAAAGTGGTAATTTGAAGGTGTTATAATAAATAATCTATATGGTATTTTAAGCTAAAACTTCACATATGCACTCTGGGGACACCAACGATTTATTTGACGTCTTGTGAAATGTCCCCTTTAAGCTAATAATGCTGTATCAGTATTTTTAAAGTAGGAATTTAGTTGTATAGGAGAATTTTGGTGATGACCACCATTCAGAGAAGGTATGAGGGATGGCAACAACATATACAGTACTGTAGCATAAGGTCAATGGACAACAATGTACCAATTTTCAAAGAAGAAATAAAGTTTTTATTTAATATGCAGTTTTTGGATTTGCTGTAACTGGTGACTGATACGGCATGATAGATCTTGTATTAAAGATCTCATTATAGTCTCTGTCGTGACGAAATTCTTAAAGGAAGCATTAAAGGGGTTTTACAATAATAATATTATTATTATTCATACGGTTTTACAGACAATTTTGATGTTAGTGCAGCACTTTTCTTCATCTTGTGTGTCCAAATGTGTGTGTGACATTTCTTTTGTCTTTGCATGTTGTATGTGTGTGTGTTACTGTCAGGTCTAGAGAGCAGCACTCTTCACCCCATGACTTTCATTCCCACCATGAATGTAGATTTTGATGCAGTTTTTGGGACTAAAACATCTGATAGTGACGTGAAGCCTTCAGCTGGTAAAACATTTCATCAGTGTGATGATTAATAACAGCGCTTATTAATATTTTAAGGTTTTGCAGCTGCGCTTAAAAACTAAGCAACCTCCACTTCAAAATGAAACTCTTCTGCTGGTTTTGCTGCTGTGTGGCGAATGTGTTTACGGCTGGCACAAACTGCAGGCATTCGGTTTTGGAGAATTGGGAATATTTTCTTCGCTCACTCACTTACTCCGTGGCTGTGGAAAACCTGTTATCATCCTTTCATTCATCCACTGTGTATGTGTGTGTGTTACTGGTGGCTGTATGCTGACTGGCGTTGTTTTCTATCTGTTAAACGCCTCTCATTACACACCTTATCTGAACTGAGAACAGACATACACACACTTCTACGCTTCTACTTACAAATATTATCTTTTCCTGCCGCTTTTACTTACCTCTCTTTTCTATTGTCTAACCTTATTGCTGCCCATTCTGCTCTCTTCACTGGATTGTGATGGCTGATCTGATCCGATGTGGTGAGTGTACTCATTTTTTATCTCAGACCTTCTTTATTCCTGCTGGCGAAGCAGGAAGAGGAACTGTATAAATATGGCATGTGTCAGCAGACTTCCTCTCGCTCTCCGTTAGCCTTCTCTCTAATTAACGAAACCTCCTTTTTCGGTTCATGTCGACTGTAATGGGCCCAAAACATGAACCGATGAGGAGAAGCAGGACTCCCTACAGTATTCTTCTCTCAGATCTTGGAGTGCTTCCTATCGCCCTGACCTCGTGTCTGGCTGTGGATCTCACTCACAAGGGCTCGCCCCTGCTGATCACTGATCATTATAAACATCAGCAGGAACCCAGCATGCTTCCTTCGGCTTGTCTCGCTCCTGCCTTTGTGCTTCTTTTTAAGGCTGCGACATGAATATGGTCTCACTAACACTAACACTTGACCGTGTTGATTTTTGTCTTTGCTCGCAGGTTATGATGCATTAGGAGACTTGTTGAAACCTACAATGACGGTTCACAGTCAGGCTCCTGTAATGCCTCATCATACAGGTGGGAAACTGCTGGCCAGTGACCTGGACTCCTCTCTGGCCAATCTCGTAGGCAGTGAGTCTCTCTCTATATCTCTCCCAGCTTTATTGCTTTCTTTATTTACTTGATCACAAGTCCCTGACCTTCAAATTGCATTTGTGCTACTCTACTGAGCACAAATTCGGCAGCACCATATGGAGCTAGGTGCGTTCGTGCGTGTGTGCGTGTAAGCTGGACAGAGATGAATTAAACCCAGCTTAAGGGAGATGAATTGGTCTCTGATGCCTTCTGTGATGTATGTCTTCCAGTATTACGCTGATGTGAGTCTGTGTTATAACAGTCTCTCTCTCTCTATCTCTCTTTCTCTCTCAGACCTGCAGTTTGGGGGAATACCAGGCACAAAGTAAGGAGTCTAAATAAACTCTTTAGATTATAGAAACCTGTCTAGTATCTGTCTCCACCGTCATGTGTGCTGTTGTATATGCAGGTCTGATATGCAGTGGACTCAGCCCGGAGAGAAGAAGTTAACCGGTGGCACTAACTGGCAGTCGAAGACGATGAGCAGCACCACTGCCTGGAGCCCCGCCCCCATGCCACCTGCCGCCATGCCACCTGCTGCCATGCCCGTGCCACACATGGTGAGCATGCACGCACATGCAAAATATACCCATACTGCATATGTGATCAGTCCCACACACACAATATTATATACGCTGCTTACACAATTTTATTACGTGGCTTCTTTGGGATGTTTGATTCTTAATGGTAGATGGTAGCATTGTGTGGTTTTTGTGTTAATGTAATCGACTATTCCTGCATGGCTTTGTGCATGTGGCTCTGTGATATATTTCAAATAAATAATGTTTAGTCAGCAGATCATTATTGCAAAATGAAATCCTCCAGGGTGAAGCTTTCAGTTTTGTTTCGTGACAGGAATTTGCTGTTATTTACAGACCTTTTCGCACATGTTAACTTCACACAATGTAGATGCATAAACCAAAATTCAAACCAGATGTACACATTTCATGCACTAGTACTCAGAGTCAATATCAACATATGGTTTGTAAACTCTTTCAGGAAATAGCAGCGTGAGTGTGTGTTTACTTCCTGTGATATTGACCCGGCTGGACAGGTTAACTGTTAGTGTTTAGTGATGAGTTTTGACTGTTCACATGTGTTTAAAGGCTTCAGACTGTATTGGACTGCTGAACTACATGAGCTGAGAGCGTGAATGAGTGAATGACTAACCTTGGATGTATCTCTCTCTGTCTTTCCACCTCTTCTGTGGTCGGCATCTATCTGCCCTGTTTCTTCTCTTGTCTCATGTCTTCACTCTATTTCTGTCTCACTGTTTCTGTCTCTCCGTCTTTTCTCTCGTGCTTAACCCAGCAGACTGGAATGTTCTATACTGGTTATGTAAGTACCTCCTATAACTGACAGTTATCTGTTAAAGTGCTCAGAGCATCACAGGGGATTGATTCTTGTTTCCTTATCTTTTACTTTTTGTCTTGATTTCTTTCTTAACCTTGATTTTATTCTTAACCTGAATTAGGTTCTTAGGGGGCGTGCACACCAATGCTTTTATGCCCACGGCGGCATATGTATTCAATTGTTTCCAATGGAAGTGCAGCGTTTTTCAAAAAAGCTAGCAGCTAGCATTTTTTCTCTGCGCTGAAAGACGGTGAACGTGATTTCACCAAGTAGGATGTGATCCTGGATCAACATTTTCATTACTATTCAACTAGTAAGATTGCAGGATTAGGGTGTATGTTAGATTTAGTTTTAGGATTTGGTTAGGGGCTTTTAAAAAATACCCCTCAAACTATTATTTCACACTAATTTGAGGGTTTAAAATGGTTAGGGTTTGAGTTAAGGTTAAGTTGGGGTATCTTTGATTAAAACTCCAGGATCACATCTTACTTGGTGAAATCACGGCGACCCTGAAGGACAGCGCTAGGCGTTTTTTCTGCACTGAGCGCCGAGAGTTGAAAAATATCCAAACTTTGGGTGAAAAGCTCAGCTCATCAATGTCAGTTCTCACGGCCGTCCAATCACAGTGGAGGAGGGATCGGACAAATATCACAACAACCAACCGGCGCATTGGCTGATAAACAAAGCAGAAGTAGCACCGCAACCAAAACCATTAGCTGCAAGCTGTCAGTCGCGTCCGCCGGGTGTTTCAGCCACGTAAAAATGCTTTAGTGTGTCCCTTAGTGTGGTCAAGATGAAATCACAGATGGGAATCCGTTTTGATTTTAAGCAACTAGCGTCTGAAAATTAATCAAATTCTGTTAAACCATAAAAATTAAATGCAAAAACATTTTTGTAAACCAATATACAATAATTAGTGCAGTCATTTAAAAAATAATAAACTAATAAACTGAAAATGAACTGAAGTGAAGTAACAGCAGAAAATCTAGTCTTTGTGTTTGTGTGAAGACATCCTACCCTAAGAGCAAGCCTGATCTCACGAGAAATCTCATAATAAAAACTTACAAATTGCCATGAGATAGCGTTGAATGGACCCAGATAGTTTTATTAGTATGTCAACAGACTAGGGATGCACCGGATTCGGATTCGTTCGAATACTGAGCTTTTTGACAGGGTTCGGGTTCGGCCGAATCCTAGATTTTTTTTCCACCGAACCAAACCCTAGGCTTGCGCTACGCTGGTCGACGTCACGCGGCCGTTGATTACACACATCGGGTGCTGACGTGGAGATGAGTTTTTTTCTTTCGGTGAGCCTTAGGGGCTGGACACACCAAAACTTTTAAACGCGGCTGAAAACGCCTTGAGGACGCCGAATGCCAGCTGTTTTTCACCCGAGCGCTTGGTAGCTGTGATGCTTCAGCTGTGAGCCGGTAGGTTGCTGTGGTAATGTCCCGCCCCTCCTCCACTATAATTGGACAGTCGTGTGAAAACTGACATTGACGAGCGGAGCTTCTCACTCAAAGCTGAATATTTTTGAACTCTCAGCGCTGAGCGTGGAAAAAACCAGAGCGCCGGTTTTCAGGGCGGAAAAAACCCTCTAGCTGCTTGCTTATTGGAAAAACGAGTGTGTCGCAACGCATCGCTTTCATTATGTATAAGCTTATGGTAATTGTCAAAATAGTTTTTCCAACTTGTCATCCTGGCATAATGTTGCCTATCCTTTTTTTTACAGTTAAAATTAAATATAATGAAAAATACACTGCTGTGGACGTTGTTTACTTCATTAATGTGTTTTACTGTATTAATGGAATAAGGATGCGAGTAGGATTCGGTATTCGGAAAAATTATTATTAGTATAGCTCTGTCTGTTGTAAGGATGCACCGAATCCAGATTTTTTGGGTTCGGCCGAATACCAAATCCACTGTTTAAGATTCGGCCGAACCCAAAAAATCTGGATTCGGTGCATCCTTACAACAGACAGAGCTATACTAATAATAATTTTTCCGATGTGAATTGTAAAAAAAAATGCGAAACAAACGAAACCCCGCCTCTAAGCCCAACGTCACGGGCAAAACCGAATTGTACAAAAATGTACAAATTTGGTTATACGAATTAGCCACCTCTTAAAAAACATACGAACTGACAAGAAATAGCCTTGAATGGGCACAGAAAGTTTTATTAATTTTTTTTAAGCACTTTGGAGCATTTCTCAAATCATTTTTAAAATTTGCTAAATAATGCATGCATTTTTTTTTCAGAATAATTCGTACAAACTGCACAATATCATGGATATCTTGCAAAAGCCTTCGTTCACACTGCAGGCTGAAACGACCCAATTCTGATTTTTTTGCCCCTATGCGACCTGTATCTGATCTTTTAATGACAGTCTGAACGACACAGATCCGATCTTTTCAAATGTGACCCAGGCCACTTGGGTATGTGGTCCTGAACCCGATACGTATCCGATCTTTTGAAATGCGTCCTCCGTCTGAACGGCCAGGCCACATGTATCCGACCCATACGTCATAATTCTGTGTTGAAGTAGGCTGAAACAAACAACAACCATGGCGGACATTGCTAACACTGCTCCACAAAACGCCATGGCCAAAAACCTTGCTCTCCTTCTTCTTTTTATTTTTTTTAAAACGAGAAGATTGTAGGTGTGACCCCGAATAGTCGAAGATTCAATGCATCGATAGGAGAAGCCTGATTCGACTACAAATCTCACAGTCGTATCGTCGCAGATGTGTTATGAAATAGGGATCATTCAATTTTGGCCTTATGGGTGCACACGTTATCTGATTTCACATATAACAGCTTTCTCCCACTATATTAATATACAGCATATTATTATAATGCTGCAAATAATATGTGAAGTAGCAGCTTTCAATAAATATTTTTAAAATGCGTTAATAAATCCAACAACCCCTGTGACCGGGCTACACGTCCATAAGAGGTTTCTATGTTAATAAACCATTGCCTCTTTGTTTCTACATTAAAAGACAAAGCTGGCAATTCTGGTTATACTTTCGTTCTTTTAATAATTTCTTTACTTTTTTATTTTATTTATAAATCACTCTGGGTTATCTGATTTATCTATTTGGCATGTGTTTTGTTTCCGTGCACTTGAGGCATTTTGCACATTTGTTCTGCACTTTGTTACTTCTGACTTTATTTTATTAAAAAAATGGTATTTATCATAAACGTAAATTCTGATCTAATTTAAGTCTGTAAATTTTGGATTGCTTTTCGTTGTATCGATGTTGCGCTATTGCGTGCTGGCAATGCTTGCGCATGCAATTTAGCCGAACGGGCTAATTGCTCTGCGTCTCATATTTAGAAGTTCATCAAACTAAACATACAAACACGGATGTTTTTCGACGGGTATAAGTTTTTAAAATGTTAAATGTATTTAAACAGAGGTAAGCCGTTTCTTTAAATTTCGGTGCTGAAACGGAAAATATCTGCTATGCGTAGTGTCTATAAAATCATGAATTTCAGTGTTTTTCTTGTTATAAATTAACGTTTAATGATTTGTATATAAAGCTTCGTTTTTATTATTTACAGTAACGATCACAAAGTATTTGTCATTTCTCATTTGTTGTTTTTTTTTGTCATGACTGCTTTGACGTACTAAATCTCCAAATTAAATAAAAAACACTAAATTGTAGCCGGAGTTTCCAAGGCAGGATCCCCTTTGTTATTGGGGAGATTTTTTGCACAATTTATATATTACTTATGAATATTTTAGGAAATTATTTTTGACACACGATTTTGGATTTTAATTTCATTACTGTCTGTGCATCTCCGTGGCCTCATCCGAGCGCACTTTCTCCGCCTTGCGTCTTTTGAAGATACGGGCATCAGCACCATGACCCAGAATAGACTCACACACCTTTGGCTAATGCATGCCCACACAGAAATTCTGAACTCCCTGGGCATTCGTCCCCTAGCTCATGAGAGACTTTGGACTTTATTATACAACCGGCGCGATGGTAGTGTCTTTTGTTAGAGTAAAGGGCGCGTTGATAATATGCGCATACAGTATTAACGGAATGACAACGCGGGTTTGCTTTTCACATACATGGATGCGAAGCAGCACAAAAACGCTTTTTAATATGAAAAATTAAAGGATTAAAATGTAAAAGATTATTATTGAGTCTCTTGGACATAAATGGGGACTGATTATGAGACGTTAGAAGGCGCAAAGAGCTGCTTCATCTGTAGCTAAGTAAATAAATGCTTTTCTTTAAACAAATGCATCTATTTTTAAATGTTTTTAAATGCTACCCCACAAATTTATTGTATATAATCTGGGGATTTGGTGAGATGAGAACTCATCTCTTGTTTGTAACAAATAGTATTTTTAGAGTACAAACCTTATATAAAGCCTAATATATTCTAAAAATGTAATTATACACTATGTATATCTTTATAAAAGTATACAATATCAGAACTAAAACCATTATTATTTTTTTCAATTTATGAATTATTTATAAGTTTAAAAAAGACAGTAATAGTACTATTTAGTAAAAAAAGATCTTACGATCTTACGAAAGTACAATATGTTCGTCCGCATGGACATTGAAAATTGTAAAGTTTAATTAATATTATATGTTGTTATAATATTATATGTTGTATGTAAATATGTTGTATGTATGTGGGTCAAAGACGAAAATGGGGTTTAAAGCATAAAAAAAATAAAAGTGTAAAAGAGCTTTAAATTTAGTCTTTTTCACATACATTAGAATATGTCCTGTTTAACTTTATGTTTTTCTGAGCAAAAAATAATTACTACCATACATTTTTACTGGGATTTTACAGAAGACACCAACTAAAATGTCATTCAGTGTAACAATATTTTTATGCAAAAAAATATTATCAGACATTTTTAGAAAAACTATTATTTGATGACACATTACAAGACTCTATTTATAGATCACAGTGCAGACACCAAATACTAACTATTTGTCATTTTAAAGCATTTTACATTGCCAATATCCTTTAAACCATTAGTTTTTACCCATTTGTCAGCAAGAAGTTTTTGTAAGGAAGTGAAAATCAATTCAAATCAAATAAAATTTTTGTAGGATCACACATTATTTTACATATTTTAATAAGTACAGCTCAGAATAAGTATATTGTTTCATTTCTACATAAATATATCTGTTACACAGAATGACAATGGTTTGTTACACTGAATGACATTTTTGACAAAAATAGTTTCATTGTTTCCATTATTGCAATTATTTGAATATTATTCTGTATAATTTTATTCCTAAACAAATCACAGAAGTAGATGCTGAAATTAATAATCATTTTATTCCACAATACATATCATATTCGTAAAAATTAACTGAACAGGTGGTAATACTGTATAATAAGATCCAGAACTGCCCTTATACGTTTAGCTTCTGCCCTGCGTTTACTTTGATTTTCCCGCCATTGCTTTCGCCTCTTCTCAGCTGCAGCATCTGATAAATTCCTGATTGACAGGTGATCAGGATTTGCAGCCAAGGCAGCTTGCTTTCTTCTCTGGTTGCTGAAATACAGATTCCATGTAATTATTGACATAAAATTATTGACATAGATCTATATAAAACGTGTTATTAATTAAAAATACTTTCTGTTTGGCAACATAAATGACATGTTATCAGGATTTGTATTATGGGCGGAGAATCCCCTCAGTGGCCTCTCTTAAAGGGATAGTTCACCCAAAAATGAAAATTCTGTTATCATTTACTCACTCTCGTGTTGTTTCAAACCCGCATAAATGGAAGGAAGATATTTTGAGAAATGTTTGTAACCAAACCTTTTGTGGACCCCATACTGTGATAATAAAAATAATACTATGGAAGTAAATGGGGTCCACGAACGGTTTGGTTGCAAACATTGCTCAAAATATCTTCCTTTGTGTTTATCAGAACAAAAAAATTCATGCGGGTTTTTACCAACATGAGAGTGAGTGAATGATGACCAAGTTTTCATTTTTGGGTGAACTATCCCTTTAACTTGTGGTATAGGTAGGGTGGAGTCTCTATCTAAAAACAGCAGTAAACTATTATTCTGTAGGGCTAGGCTTGGACACAAATTTCACGATTTGATTCAATTTCAAATCAATTTGATATTGATTAACATCATCTGAAAACAGCATAGACTGAAAGATTGATTATTGGGATTTACAAATCACTATTGTTTCTTCAAAATTAGAATTGATTAAAATCGAGAAATCTATCTTTTTAAACCCAGCCCTATTATTTTTACATTGCACTCCTCAATACCTTTCTTGTCTCCTTGCTAAATGCATTGCCCTAGCTACTGGGTCTGCATTAACTTTCTGCCAGTGCCTAGAAACTTTTTGTTTGTGGGCATCTAAAAGAAATCAGTACCAAAACGACAAAAATGCATTAAAACATTAATATTGATAAAGTTTGATATATTTTTTTTGTGCTAAACATCCCTCATTTATCTGAAATAGAAATAAAATGCTAAAAATGTTATCTAAACAGTGACACTATCATTCAGTGTAATGGATGACACTGTGGTGTAACATACAATTTGCATTACACCGAATGACAAAACATTACCCTGAATGACGAAACTTTTACTTAAGCTAATATTAGTAGTTAACAACTAGATACCTATATCAAACAGTGAACTTGACCAGAAAGGTTTATCATCATTATTCACAACATCTACTTTTTTTTCAAAAAAATCTAACAATAAAAGTGTTTTTTTGCATTTCACTGAATGACAGTCATTTTTGTAACTCAAGATACCACACTATGAAAAGGTGAAATTATCAAATAATTAAGGGCAATAAACTTACCTTGCTGAATCACCACATGGTCTTCAGGGGGTCTTTTGATGATGTCACAGACTGCTTGATGAGTATTGTTTGTGTATTTAATTTCAAAATGGCTTCCTGATCCCATTACACCGAATGACCTCTGACAAACTGCATATTCGGGACAAAAGTCCCCTAGTTGTTTCAATATTTAACGAAAAAAATAACACATAGTCCTATTAATATAAAACAGCCAACACTTATGTGAACATGCCAAGGAAGCAATTTTTTTTTTAACATGGTATTTTATACGTTTATTTAAAAATGTATTAGTAAAATCATAGTCCGGACCATTACGCTGAATGACGATTTTACACTTTGGAGCATTATTAAACTCATATTTGGTCATTGTATTTTCACAAAAGTTATTTGAAACATAAAAGTAGACATTTTACTTGCATTTTATATGTTTTTTTTTTGTATGTAAAATCACTTTTGTAAATTATTTTTGATGCGGACACCAAAATGGTGACGTCTCGTCTTTGACCCATGTATATCTGAAGTTGTAAGAAAGTAATTTCCCCTGGGATTATTAAAAGTATTTCTGTTTCTGATTAATAGCGCATATATTTATCTGATAACTGATAATGTCTGTGTGTTTCAGACCCTGGCTGTGTGCACTGAAGTGTATATGACAATAAAGTAGTGAAACTCAATGTATTTATTTTTTAAATGTATTTTAAATAGGCCTATAGGCTCTCATAGGTTTTTTGTTAAAAAAAATAATTCACAGCACCCCCTGTTCAAAATGACCTCCAGCAGCCCTGGACTACACTGTTGTTGACATCCATGTTTAACGTTAGTTAACAAGTGACGTCATTGACCATTGAGTACTCTTCTGCGCATGCGGGTCACTTCTGGGTCATTTCACGTTCACACAGGAGATCACAAAAGGTCGCATTTAATTGGAAATGTGAACGGCCTTGCAAAAAAATCACATTTTTTCAAAAAATCGGAATTGAACATTAAGCCCTGCAGTATGAACGTAGCCATAGTTCATCTCTCAAAAGTATTTTTTTGTCAGTGAACATGTCAGTGCCATCAAAATGACATATGTGTCATTCAAGACAGTCAAAAGGTTTAGCCATGTTGTGAATATACCAAGTGTACACAATTGTATGTGTCAGTATTTTCTGGACGAATTTAATTTTTTTTTACCTTTTCTATGTAAACAAATTACACACATTGTGATATTGAAAAAAATCTTATTTTTAGTACAAATAAAAAAGTATACAATTAGAAAGGGTTACTGTACAGTGTAAGAATTGTCTAATTTCCTGTCACTCAAATTTTCAAGATTCACTTGACAAGTAAAAAACAAAACAAAAAAAACTATGGAAAACATGCTAACAGTAACAGATTATAACACAAAGGTCAACAATTTTGCATGACATGACTTGTACGATGAACTAATTCCTAATTGTTTTGAGGTGTAAGACTATTCAACAGAAACCAGTATAATGTATTTTGATGAAAATAAGCAAATGAAAGTGTAGGAAACAGCAGACAGTTGTACATAATCATCTGCATGCTTGTACCAAAGCATTTGCAATTTGTCCAAAATAAAGAGAATTTGCTTTTATGTTGTGCACAACGGACTTGATAATGTGCAGGTTGAACAAAGTAATAAGAAATGCTCCAAAGCGACTGAGAAAAACTGTAGCATAAGAACAGACAGAGCAATACTCATTCTGTTATAATAAACTTTTGTGAAATATGGATTTAATACTGAGCCATGGTCAATGTTGCTCATTTGCTGTATCTACAAGCTTTCAGCTATAAGCTACTACTACTTTTCACTGTGCTGTATACACACAGGAACAATAAGCTACCAAAGTTGTCACTGGGGCGATAACCTTTTTAAAAAGTACACTTTTGTACCTAAAAGAATACATACTGGTACCTCAAAGGTACATATATGTACCAAAATGGTACATATTAGGATCTTGTTTAAAGGTACCATCCTAGTTTTTTTTTGACAGTGCATGCTATAAAAGCGAAACACGATGCCCTACACAGTCAGGAACAAAATCACACTTGGTTTTATTAATGAGCAAATAAATAAGAAAATGTATAAAAATGCTAAAATATATAACAAAAACGATCAATATATATCAAAAATTTACATATTCTTAAACAAAAACTGAATTGTACCATTAATATCATTGTTTAAACAAACAAATTCTTGCGGTAATAACTGTGTAGCAGTAAATACGGCCATAACTATTTTTACTTGAGCTTGTTTGCCACAGTATGTGACATGGCAGAAATTTATGCTTCCGGGAAACATCTGCAGTTTAAAAAGTGTGAAACTGTAGGGATGATTTTTTTATTCTAGTGTTAAGAATTCATGCTGATGGTAAATAGGCCTTTACACTTTTCCCATACTGCTGAATGAGTGAAGAAAATGCCTGATAAATGCAAAAAGTGTCATGTGTTAATTGTGACATATGGATGTTTGTTCAGTCTCTCGAGCCCTTTCTGTAGCAGTTGGTGTATTTTATTTTGACTTGCAAACCAGCCATGTGCACATGCTTATGTTTAGGGGCTGCAGTTTATTTATTAGATATGGTACAAGATTAATGATACATGCTAAATGCCACCAGATAAATATCAATGCATTTTCTCTTGGAAATAAGATGTCAAACATATCCTGAATGTGAGAAAGTTAATGTCTTTCTGTAACATGTATTTTTATTAGTGGGGGGGCTATGAATTTTTATTAATATTTGTGCTCCAGAAGTGAAGTTTTGATTTAAGATTAACAGTTTAAATAGTAGTGTTTAAATAATCGTGTTATGGGCACAGAGAAGTTTAATTTGTACCTCACAATACAGTGGCGTTTGATCAATGAGTGTCAGTGTTTAACAGGTTTTTTCTTTCTCTGCAGGCTCCTGCTCCCATGGCGTTTCCCATGACAACACCTCAAGTGCCTGTGTATGGAATAGTGAGTATGACTAAAATGGCTGAAGACGCGTCTGGTGCAGAAAAGCTTTAAAACAATTATTAACACATTTGTGTGAACGTCTGGTTTTAGGTTCCTCCTCAGCTGGGACAGATGGGAGGGGTTCCACTGATGACCCAACAGCCCATGTTATACAACCAGACAGTTCTCAGACCCACTAACCCCTTCACCCCCATCCCAGGAGCCCAGGTACACACACACATACACAACAGTTAATCCCCTTATTATTCATACTGTTCATACAGGGAACACAAAAAATGCACATTCCAATACACTCCGAGTAGCCCCATTTGCAGAATGAATAAATGTAGATGCAATGTAAATCAATGTTTTAATTGAACTAACAGTGGACCACCTGTGTCCATGTGTGTGTGCTGTTTTTCAAAACAGCATGCTTAAATGTAACATTAAAGGAAAATTCAATATTTGACAATGAATGTGAATGTGTTAGAATTTAGCCCAGCTTCATTCATTCCTTATGCAGGGCTTAAAGTTTTCCGGATCTCTGGCGTGCAGATGCGAATTAAAAAAAAGAAAAAATATATTAATATCAGTTCGAGTTCACACGTTCGTCTACCAGTAGTATGAGATGAACACATCTTTTACTCTCAACCAAACTAACAAACTAGCCAATCAGAAGTAAAATGGGGTGGGTCTTTAAAAAGTGTGGTTGAGATCCAGCTGCAGATGCTGAGCGGAGACCGGAGATGTCATGTAGCAAGAAGTAAACGTAGTCCGCAGGATGGAAAGAGAGTTTATAATGCACAGGAAAGATATGACCTAATTGATAATGGACTTAAATCAGTGACGCTGGGCATAAATAGAAGAAATAAGGCAGAGACATGCAGCATTTTAGTAGTAGCTGGTGTAAATAAGAGAAGCAGGTGCTTGCATTTCAAACGCTGTCTCGCAATATCAGTATGAAGTTGCGTTTCTGTCAAAACATTTTGCTTGCATAATAATATTCTGTAGTCACATGCGATAGCGCATCCATGTGAACCAAATCCGACTTCATCCTGACGAACACATGCATTCGCTGATGGTTCGCGAATCTGGTTTGCGTGTGTGTGTTAACACATGCGATTACAGAATAATATAATGACAAACACACACACATTCGTGAAATGCATAGCTCTTGACTGTTATGCTTTGCCAAAAGAACAATGCAAAAGACAAATGCTCTTGACTAAATTCCTGTGTCTGGAGGGTCACAACATTATTTAAATGATGTAACTTTAATATTACAGTATCCATTTCAAATGTAGGGTGTAAAGGTTGCTTGGTGTTCAGTAATCAATAATAAATCTGTATTAAATGCCACCACTTATTATTCTATAAACATTAAACATGTTTTGACCAATGGCGAATCTCATTTGTGTGCCCTATTATTTCCATACATATATGCAACCAATGATTTTTAAGAACATAAAATTCCTCATAGATCTGTCACTTATTTTTACTCTCAAACTGCACCACATTGATGTATTTACCTTTAAATGCACAAAGTGACTAAATTTGTTCAGTCTGGTCATGGTTTACTTTGTGGCATATAATAAAAGATGACCAAAAAGTTTTAACAACATTTTTTTGTTTGCGCCATATTTTAGTGAGTATTCTTTTTTTACATTGCTGTCTCAAATAGCCCATCATAACCTGTAGTTTGAGCCTGTCAGGTGCTAATGGCAATGGCAGATACATTACTAGTTAGTTTCAACAATGTTTTTAACAACATTAAAGCTCAGGATTTTTTTGCTTTAACCCCTGCTTATGCTAGATTCACACCAAACATGGTAGAGGTGTCAAAAACTTGCTATTCGCACGTAGTTGGATGCTTAAACATTTTGAGTTTACTAGCTTCATTCGTGCATGAAAGCCGTGCATGAAATTTTACTAATTTGAGTCATTCACGCAGAAATGTGCATCATGGGAGGGGCTTCTGTGACTCTGCTCGTTTCCTGTAATCACGTCACTAATAGAGCAAGCTCCTGATTGGTTAACGAGGCCCGATGTTCCACCAAAGTTCAGATTTTTCAACTCGCGCGTTTCCCATGGCAACGCTCAATTTGCTTTATTCGCGAACTTGTGCTTGACACCTCTACCGCGGCAGATGTGAACGGAGCATTAGGATCCAAACAGGAATGAGTTTAGAAGCCAACAAACACTTCCATGTTTTCCCTATTTAAAGACTGTTACATGAGTAGTTACATGAGTAAGTATGGTTGCACAAAATTAAACATGCCGATTTTTTAAGCAGTTAAAAATGAGAACTATATGTATGGCGGAAGAGCACTTTGCAGCACTTCGACCTCTGGCGCAATAATATTGACGGAAGTTTAAGCGAGAGGGGGAGTAGTCAGGAGTGATGATGTTGCTGCACGCCGAGGTCGAAGTGCTGCAAACGAGGTGCTCTTCCAATATACAATAAAATAGTTCTCGTTTTTGTCCGCTTAGAAGTTGCCAGGTTTTATTTTGTGCCACCAGACTTTAAATAGGGAAAACATGGAGGTGTTTGGTGGCTTCAAAGTTCATTCCTTTTTGGATCCTAAGGAATGAATGGGGCTAGGCTAAATGCTAACACATTCGTGACGCGCTGTACAAAGATTAAAGTGCACACATTGAAAAAATATAAGTATGTATTAATTCGTCTAAGTTGAGGTAAGAACATAGTAAAATATTGAAAAACGGTGGTGTTTTCCTTTAAAACCCGGCACACAGCTTGTAGTCTGAAATAAAATTTCATACAAACACATCTCTCCTCCTGTGGCCAACAAATGCAATTGTTTAGCCCACCATTGATTTTGCACTATTTCAAGATGTTCTTCTGTGTCTTTACGGTACTTTTATAAAAAGTGGAAATAACATTTTTGCAAATATCAAATGAAAAACGGATTCAATTAAAGGAATATTCCATTTTCTTAAAAGAAAAATCCAGATAATTTACTCACCACCATGTCATCCAAAATGTTGATGTCTTTCTTTGTTCAGTCGAGAAGAAATTATGTTTTTTGAGGAAAACATTGCAGGATTTTTCTTATTTTAATGGACTTCAATAGACACCAACAATTAACACTTAACTCAACACGTAACAGTTTTTTTCAACGGAGTTTCAAAGGACTATAAACAATCCCAAACGAGGCATAAGGGTCTTATCTAGCGAAACGAGTGTCATTTTTGACAAGAAAAATAACAAATATCCACTTTTAAAGCACAACTTCTCGTCTAGGTCCGGTCCAGCGCAACCTAACGTAAATGCGTAGTGACGTAGGGAGGTCACGTGTTACATATATAAAACGCACATTTGCGGACCATTTTTAAACAATAAACTGACACAAAGACATTAATTAGTATCAGTTGACATACAACAACATAGGAACGCTCCTCTTTCTCCACACTTGTAAACACTGGGGTGGAGTTTCGTGTTCGTCTTCTGTGACCTCTTGATGTCATGACGTATTGCGTGGGGTCGCGCTGGCGCATCACGACTGGATCTAGACGAGAAGTTGTGCTTTAAAAGTGTATATTTGTTATTTTTATTGTCAAAAATGACAATCGTTTCGGTAGATAAGACCCTTATGTCTCGTTTGGGATTGTTTATAGTCCTTTGAAACTCCGTTGAAAAAAACTGTTACGTGTTAAGTGTTAATTGTTGGTGTCTATTAATGTCCATTAAAATGAGAAAAATCCTGACCTCGACTGAACAAAGAAAGACATCAACATTTTGGATGACATGGTGGTGAGTAAATTATCTGGATTTTTCTTTTAAGAAAATGGAATATTCCTTTAAAGTCATTTGCACTGGAAGTGACATTTGCACTATGAAGTGCATTGGTGACAAAAAAATAAGCATACATTCTAAAAACAAATGGTGCTAAATAGCACTAAAAGTGCTTCACTGGCTCGTAATCATAGGGGAACCATTTTAAGTGCCATATAGAACCTAAGTAGCACCATATTGTGCTATATAGAACCATATCTGGTGCTATAGTGGTGCTATATCACCCCCGGATGGTTCTTCATAGGTGCTATATAGCGCAAATGCATATATTTGGCGCAAATGCATTTGCTGTGAGATTTGACGCTGTTTTTTTTTTACTGTATGTCTGTGCAGATGCAGTTCATGTAGTAGCACTTCAGCAGATGGCTGAAGAAGAGGATCCAACTACCACCAAATGAAAGGAGGGAGAGGCAGACAAACAGAGAGGGAGAGAGAGCAAATGGAGAGGAATGTGTTTGCATCAACAATGCTTTACCTCATTGTCTGAAATGGCTCACCCAACACACAAACACACACACAGGTCTCACTATATTAGTGAGGGCATCTCATAGATTCCCACCGCTATCATATCAGGCTCACGGCAACCCCTCCCCTACCTCTAAAACTCACACAAACCCGTGAACAACATCAGATTAATAAAAACACGATTCGGCTGATTTCTAAGCATTTTTCACTACTGAGCACTTTGTTGTTTTTAAAATTAGCCCTTGAAGGTATCTAAACCTGTATACAGCCAGACTAAATGACAGTGTGTTTTATTATTCATCTCTAGAGTGTCATTTCTTTCCTAGGGCACTGCTTCTTCCATAGATTTTATTGCGAATCTTAAATTACCTTGTACAGAAAATTCTTGTTTTACTCGACAATTAGTATGAATTGGATCTGAAGCCCAGCACTTACTGTCAATGCTTTCTTGTGCTGATGAAAAATGCCTTAAAGGGTAGATGTTTCTAGATTATAGATGTCACACATGTTTATTAGCACAATGCTTCTCATTTTAAAAACAAGGAACGGATTTGATCCCCTAAGCACTTCACACGCGCATTTATGTGTAACAGAAATTTAATGAGCTGGTCTCTGAAACGTTAATAGTATATCAACAAATGACACGTCTTTATTTACATTCAGTTTAAATGGTCAAATCTGTGTTTATATCAGGTTGGGGTTGCTGCTTCAGACACGGCGGTATTATGCAAACACCGCTGTTGCGTCAGTCTGGATGTGTTACTTGAGCCACATAAAGAGCCTCTCTCCCTCACCTCCCACCTTGTTGTGTCACCCCAGGACACTGATAAACATATCAGTTCCTTGTCAGCTGTGTGAGACCCCGCCCACGTCTGCAACCCACCCAGGGAAATGAGTAAAATGATAACGTTAGTTGAGAGGGCGAATAAACATATTCTGTTTCTGATTAGGAGTTTGTTTTAAAGCTTTGTTTTTCGAGAATTACACGAATTCAGTCTGTTGCACATTTGCCAAATGATGAAATTTGTGGTTTGAGTTGTAACTACAGTAGCAAATGGACATCCTCACAGTAGCGAATTTAACACACATATCAGTGTTTGCCAACTTTTGAACCAAAATGAATCGCTAAAGTCTGGAGTTTTTGTTAACAGGGTTTATTTTTGCTTGTGCAGCCAAAGTGTTTAAGTCCTTTAACCCTTTATAGAGCGGATTTTCATGCCAGCCTTCATCCCATAATTCCTACTGTATTTCTTGCGTACCACATGCAGTGATGTAGGCTTGTATTCTGCATAGATTGGCAGTATGATGACGTCTGCCAGTGATTAAGTGTTTATTTTTTTACTTTTTTTTCAAAGGGCAAAGTGTGGAGATGTAGTTGCTGACCGTTGTGCGTGGCCAGGGAAGATGTTACAGCCCCAGTTAGATTATATTTTTGTGCATTCAACATTGTGACCAACAACATATATGATCATAAGCTGAACTTTTTTTGACAGAATAGCGCAGCTTACGTTTACTGATGTAGCTTGGCCATCCTTCAGTCACACAGGTTTAATTCGGATTTAACCCAACGTGTGTCGTACACGTATAGGAGAGTGGAAAAATTGTGAGCCTTTAGGGAGGGTGAAAGATCTCGAGACATGTTAGGGTGCTATCATGAGCCAGGGTTTCCATGGTAATCTCCAGTTTCAATTCCTTGCGGTCTTAAAAATCCCTGTGTTTTGGCACAGGTCGTTGAGCACATGTTTTCCACATTTTTTGACTCGAAACGTTATTCAGACTTCTGCCCTTCCTGTGGTGTAGCCTACACTGTTTCTTTCTTTGATAACCACTTACTTGCGTTTGCGTTCACGTTACTTTGCTAACTTCTAAATGTTAGATTATGGTTCACCACTTGCATGGGTTGACTGTGTTCACTTTATCATCATTTATGGCACCCTCCACGTGTACCACTGCTCAGCGTAGAGATGTCCGCCTCTCTCCCTCCCTCTAGTGGTTGTTGTTCGTTTAACCCACAACATGCGTCATCTTTCATGCCAGGATGTGTTAGTTTAATTGGAGTTTAACGTGATGCGATTGTGCGCGCAAAGCAAATACGATATCGGAGTGTCTCAGACTCTACTGCTTATTTCTTCATATTTCCAGACCACTTAGACTGATTTTACACGTCTAGGCTGGACTCATTAGCCGTCCCGCAGTGCTCAGCTCAGCAGAATCGATGTGTCAGCTTGTGGCGCACGTCCTGGACATCCGGTGGGGATTGTCTGTGTAATAAGTTGGTATCCAGGGTCCCTTTCATCTTAGCGTTGTCGGGAGCAGCTCGACTTCTCCGACTTTATTAACATGCATGCTTTGTTTTTAGATCCAGATTGTGTTTTTCCTTTAGGGTAGACCGTTTGTCCGCTGAATCGTGTGTTGTGCGCTTGTATGTCTAGCAACACATTTTTATTCGTATCTTTTTTTTTGTTACGGAAATTATATTTAGACATTTGTATTCAATAAGGCTTTGTAATCCCCGTGTATCAGCCCGGGGTTTCAAGGCTGCTGTTTTTGCCCATTTATCATCCAATGCCAAAAAGGAGAACGCCAACCTCCGCGTTTATGCTGATTTCACCACC
This sequence comes from Misgurnus anguillicaudatus, assembly GCF_027580225.2. Lineage (NCBI taxonomy): Eukaryota > Metazoa > Chordata > Actinopteri > Cypriniformes > Cobitidae > Misgurnus > Misgurnus anguillicaudatus. Next base: position 26,332,130 of record NC_073357.2, on the reverse strand, counting down.
ACCTGTACATTTTTGTATTTATTTATGCAGACCATAATGATTTTATGCAAAATAACATGCAGAAATCTTGGGATTGTTTAACTTGTATTTTCTTTCATCGTCTTTCATTTTGTCTGATATAAATAAAGTCCTTTTTCATTCTTAAGTTGTTGGTCATTTTTATGTTTTTTATTTTTTATTTATTGTTGTTCACCATTCAGTTTCATTCATCTTATCTTTTTGGAGGGATAGTTCACCCAAAAATGAAATTTCTGTCATCGTTTGCTAGCTCTCATGTTGTTACAAACCTAAACAGGGCTCCAGACTAACTTTTTTCACTAGGAGCACAGTGGCCCCCAACTGAAAATTTTAGGGGGGCAACCAGAAAATTTAGGGGCACACACCGTAAATCAACATGCTAACCATATATTCAAATTTCTACTAAGTAATACACTGTATTACTAATAAATACTTTGATGATAGATGCAGAAAATACAATGTGCTGTTTAAAATTTAGTGTAAGTCAAATTTACTGGTCGCACATGTGCGAATGGATGTAAAATTCAGTGGCACACTCTAAAAATTTGGGGGCAGTCTGGAGCCCTGCTAAATCGGTTTCTTTTTTCTGATGGGCGCGGGGGAGGACATTTGAGAAATGTTTGTAACCAAACCATTCGTGGACCCCATTTACAAAGAACACTATGGAAGTAAATGGGATCCACAAACATTTCTCAAAGTGTCTTCCTTCGTGTTCATCAGAACAAAGAAATTGATTTGGGTTTGTAACAATATGAGAGTGGGTGAATGATGACAGGGTTTTCATTTTTGGGTGAACTATCCCTTTAAAGCCACATTCATTGACAAGCAGGAAGATTTTTGCTCGTGTTTGTAGCTTTTCTGAATTTGATGTCAACTACCTTTATATTGCTATTCTCTCACTTGTTAAAAATTGCACTTCTTGCCTGCCTCGCGGCCCAATATGCAGGGTTTTTCTGACTGCACGTTTTAAATACCTGGTAAAATTTGCGTAGTGCTGTGTTGTATTTCCATGTCCATCAGTGTGCGATTTCTGTCGAATCTATTGCACGGGTTCACTACAACCAGAGATCATCTGATTATTCTGTTGTTACACTATTTCAGATTGTGAACTCAAACCGGGAACAATCGACTAATGTTTCATTGTGTATCTTCTGTTCAAAGATTTTTTAAAGTTTATATCAACAAAAGCAAACAGGAACTAGAGCTGATTGTAGTGTACAGATAGAAAGAGAGAGATGTTGAACAAAAGCATTATTCATCTTGTGATCCTATTCCTCAACCTTACATTAAACCCCAGGTTTGTGAGTCTCTTGCATGTCTGATTTATGGTTTTTTATACGTCTTCATGATGAAATGGTAGCACCCTGGGTTGTTTTTTCACAATAACATACAGTAATTCATGGACTGTACTGTATATTCAATCTGTTTATGGTAACATTGGTGTAAGGCTCACGTTAGTAAACTACATTAGTAGTAACATTAAACATCCCCTATATTTTTCATTGTTGGTTCATGTTAACCAATATTAATGAATGGGGCATATATATGTATATATACTTGATTTGGTTTTGGTGTACAGTAATGTTGAGAAAATAGGTCTTGGACATTATGGCTGTTTGTGCTTGTACAGCATCTCTCTCTCTCTCAAGATTGGAAAATGGCTTGTATCGGTCAATGATGAAAACCTTTAATACCTAAAACCAAGCCCTCATCATTCCTTGCCTTTGGTTTTCCTGTGGGCTTCATTGAACTGCACTGGTTGAAGTGAATGATCTTATGATGCCAGTCTCTCCTCAACCGTATGCCTGCAATGAGATGCTCGACCCAGGACCAAGAGATGTAATAGATATTTAAATCGATTTTAATTTGTACTTGTTTTCTTGCATGTTTTTGTATCCGTCATGCCTGAGAAAGTTTCCCAGTTCCATGTAATGTTTGCAAAGTTTTATTAAATATGGTGCTGTTTTTTAGTAAGCCGTTGTTGTTGTAGTGATGGACGGGTTCTGTGTATATCTGTTATTTTTCTGTTTTATCCGTGATTGGTTGTGCTGATCTGGTACCATGTGTTAATTATTTCTTGCAATTTTGCTTAAGTCGGGTTTTTAGGTCGTTTCATTTTTCTGTCTCGGTCTCTGTTTTGTTGTCTGTATCTGTGAAGAAAATTTATGGTTGCAAGCCACTAACCTAAACCATGAGTGAATGCCTTGTGAATAAATGGATTTAACGCTCACACTCACCAGTTTCTTAATAAAGATCATTTTTAACAGATTTTTATCTTGACAGCTTATTCTGCGCATCTATTAATATTCATCTGCGTGGTGAAACCTTGCATCTGACTTCATGCCTCAAGGGTTTCTCTTATGCAGCTTGTTTATTAATTGTATCAAGATTCCTGGCTTTTAACTAAATCTGCCTGAGGTTTAAAGTGCAATCTGATTTGAAGCTAAATTTGGATTTTGAGGAGTTCTTCTTGATGTCGATGAAGTTTTTGTGATAACTTTCCCAAATCTGAACCGTAGATGTCATAAAAAGGCACAAACCTGGGTTTTATTAATATTAAACAGAAACTTTTGCTACACTGTCAAAATGTCTTTGCTGCCTTATCAATTCGGATTCATTTGTCATTTTGGCCTTTATATTATTTATCTTGAATAGAGATGAGTTGTTATAACAGTAACACTTTACTTGTTAATAAGACATGACATCTTCATAATAATGACATGACACGTGTCATGAACATGAAGGAGATTTTATGCACATTTATGACAACTGTCATGAAGTGTCATTTGTTCAATTGTGTCATTTTTGTTGCAGGGATGATATTGTTTTAGACGTCTTTGTTGTGGCAACTTGACATGAACCAATACATCATAACTTGTCATAAACATGACATAGCAGAATAATCAAACTTAAGAAACCAGGCTTAATGGTTTAACATTAAACTTTCATTTACATGTCATTAAGTGTTAATACTTTGTCAAATAGTTTTATAACAGCAATATTAGTATTATTAACAATGACATTTTAATGACAAATTATATTTGTACCACTGTAGTTGAGGTCAAGAAAAATATTAATTACACTGTTATAAAATTATTTAACAGAGTATTAACACTTAATGACATTTTAATGACAAATTCAATTTGTATCACTGGTTAAAAGTGGTCAGTTATGTTGTCTTTGTAATGTCAAGTTGTCATGACAAGTTATGATGTATTGGTTTATCGAGTTGTCGTGACAAAGACATGTCGGGCAATGTCATCTTTGCATTAAAAATGACAGGATTGAGCGAATGACACTTAATGACAGTTCTCAAAAGCGTGCATAAAATCTCCTTCATGTTCATGACACGTCATGATTATGAACAGTCCTTCAAGTAAAGTGTTTGTGTTATAACTAAGAAAATATAGTTGAAATAAATCAACTTTATTTAATAAGTTGTAGCAAATCATTTCAAGTTGAAATGACTTGAAATCTGAGTTGATTAAACAAAATAATTTATCGTGGGCCTATGTATTAATTTGCTGACACATTTCTTTCTGGACAATCTCTTATACAGTCACAAAAGAAATCAAATTAGAAAAAATCAATGATTGCTTTTAACTTATTGATTTACAAGCTATACAAATCCCTTTTAATGCACAACATGGGTAAAAAATGACTCATATTGGTTTTCTATGGTATTTCATGCATGCATTTTCGTGCTTTATGTTTGAAGATCAGTATTTCAGCATTTTATATTCCATAATCCAAATATCTTGTTTTTAAGGACCACAAATTATTATTTGATATTTCTTAGGTTTTGTGTTATTAAAGTAGACACGCCTGGGTGGAAAATGACCCATCTACGCAAACATTATAAAACAAAAGAATAAAGGCAACAATTTGTTAAAATATTAATTTTAGCAGTTATTTAGACCTACACATTTGTCTAAATTTGAAATGTGTATATTTGTCAGTGTCACTTTGTCACACAAAATATACACATCAATTATTACCAATGAATATCACTGAAATTGCACTGAATTAAACACATCAAAGGGTTAAATCCAGAAGTTTTGGATCCAATCAAATTAATAATGTTATAACGCATTGGTTCTCAAACTTTTTCAGCTTCGCCCCCCCCCAAAGAAAATTTATGAAAAAAACATTTCTCAAACTTAAACTTTAATTAAACAAAACATTAAATTATACAAAGTAGTGCTGTTTGTTAGTAGTCTTATTATTATTATTTTTGTTTAATTACACAAAATTCATGATAAATTAATGTATTATATAAAATGTCATAAAACTGGGGCCCCCTGGCACCATCTCGCGGCCCCCAGTCCCCAGTTTGAGAACCAATGCATTAATCAGACAATGCAACAGCAACTAAGTGTAATTCTCGCAGTTGTTGTCCTGACCAGTTCTGAAATAAAATCCCTAAGCCAAAACCAGTCAGTTGAGACCAAGACCATAAAAAAATGGTCTTGAGACCAAGACCGGTTTCAAGTTCTGCAACGCTAAATAAACATCATTTATAAAAGATTTAAAACGGAATGTGTGAAACTTTCCTCCCACATACTGTAGGTATAACAGAGATAACAAACATATAAAAAAAACAATGCAAGCATCTCTATTATTATTCCTCATAATTACGTGTTATGGATTCAAACATTAAACTCTGTCACATACAGTGGGGCAAAAAAGTATTTAGTCAGCTACCAATTGTTCAAGTTCTCACACTTAAAAAGATGAGAGAGGCCTGTAATTTTTGTCAAAGGTACACGTCAACTATGAGAGACAAAATGAGAAAAAAAATCCAGAAAATCACATTGTCTGATTTTTTTAAGAATTTATTTGTAAATTATGGTGAAAAATAAGTATTTGGTCAATAACAAAAGTTTATGTCAATACTTTGTTATATACCCTTCGTTGGCAATGACAGAGATCAAACGTTTTCTGTAAGTCTCCACAAGGTTTTTACACACTGTTGCTGGTAGTTTGGTCCATTCCTCCATGCAGATCTCCTCTAGAGCAGTGATGTTTTAGGGCTGTCGCTGGGCAACTCAGATTTTTAACTCCCTCCAAAGATTTTCTATGGGGTTGAGATCTGGAGACTGGCTAGGCCACTCCAGGACCTTGAAATGCTTCTTACCAAACCACTCCTTCTTTGCCCGGGCGGTATGTTTGGGATCACTGCCATATTCATCTTCAATGCCCTTGCTGACGAAAGGAGGTTTTGAGTCAAAATCTCACGATACATGGACCCATTCATTCTTTCCTTAACTCGGATCAGTCGTCCTGGTCCCTTTGCAGAAAAACAGCCCCAAAGCATGAGGTTTCCACCCCCATGCTTCACAGTAGGTATGGTGTTCTTTGGATGCAACTCAGCATTCTTTCTCCTCCAAACACAAGAAGTTGAGTTTCTACCAAAAAGTTATGTTTTGGTTTCATCTGACCATATGACATTCTCCCACTCTTCTTCTGGATCATCCAAATGCTCTCTAGCAAACTTCAGACGGGTCCGAACATGTACTGGCTTAAGCAGGTGGACACATCTGGCACTGCAGGAATTGAGTCCCTGGCTGCATAGTGTGTTACTGATGGTAGCCTTTGTTACTTTGGTCCCAGCTCTCTGCAGGTCATTCACTAGGTTCCCCCATGTGGTTCTGGGATTTTTGCTCACCATCCTGGTGATAATTTTTACCCTACGGGATGAGATCTTGCGTGGAGCCCCAGATCGAGGGACATTATCAGTGTTCTTGTATGTCTTTCATTTTCTAATAATTGCTCTCACAGTTGATTTCTTCACACCAAGCTGCTTACCTATTGCAGATTCAGTCTTCCCAGCCTGGTGCAGGTCTACAATTTTGTTTCTGGTGTCCTTTGACAGCTCTTTGGTCTTGGCCATAGTTGAGTTTGCATTCTGACTGTTTTAGGTTGTGGACAGGTGTCTTTTATACTGCTAACAAGTTCAAACAGGTGCCATTAATACAGGTAACAAGTGGAGGACAGAGGATCCTCTTAAAGAAAAAGTTACAGGTCTGTGAGAGAAAGAAATCTTGCTTTTTTGTTATTGACCAAATACTTGTTTTCCACCATGAATTGCAAATAAATTCTTGGAGGATCAGACAGTGTGATTTTCCGGATTTTTTTCCTCATTTTGTCTCTCATAGTTGAGGTGTGCCTGTGATGAAAATTGCAGGCCCCTCTCATCTTTTTAAGTGGGAGAACTTGCACAATTGGTGGTTGACTAAATACTTTTTTGCCCCACTGTAGCTCATCTAGTTAAAGTTGTAGATGTAACTGAAACTCAGGATCTTGTTGAGGACTTAGGCTAATACGTTTCTAAGCATTATGTTTTTATTGTGCAGATGCCCCTGGGGACACGCACCTCATGGACAAAAGCACGTGGACACGTTTGACAATTTCAGCAATTATAAAAGGAGACATGGCCTTATAATTATAATAATAAATTAAGATAAAACATTTGCCTTAAAAAACATGTTCCTGATGAGTTTTATGGTAATCTGTAATACAGCGATTTACCCAATTTATAAAAAAACTGAAGCAAAAAAGTTACTTGTTAATTTTACACTCCGTGTATGTTTTGATAATCGTTCTGAATCTGATCTCTAACAAAATTCCTTCATAAAATGCAATTATTTCAGCTGAACTTTCTGCTGAAAATGTTGTGTTTTTGAAGAAAAAACATATTTAAGAGTTCATGTTTGTTTGAAAGCAGAGGTCTGTTCTTTTATTTGATATATCTGTATGTTTATATATTTTTAGAAGAAAATTTTACTGGAAGGCATTTTGTGAAACTTTTGTGAAAATCACAAAAAATGCTGGCGGGCAACTTAAAAAAAGGCTGGCGGGGAATGTGTTTAAAGAGTGTGATATGTTGTAGCAACTTGACTGGTCTTAAGAAAGCTAAAACTTCAACACCTCTGGAGAAATCAGTGCCTGACCCGAGTGTTAATAAGACCAAACCAAGCCTTCCTGGAAACGAAATGACAAACTTAACATAAATGGATATTAAATGTTCAATCAGAATTCGTGGGTACCATCATAATACTGCATAATATTACAGAGAATTTGTAGAGACAAGCTTTAGTCACATTTCCCTTCATTCAATAACCTGTTTCAAAATGATATCATGCTTTGTAAATTCGTTTTTCAATGTTTATTCTCTGTGTTATCTGAGGCTCAGCTGTGTCCCAACCCCCAGAGCCTGGAACCCAGGAATGTCACACCATCATCTCTGATAGAACCCAACAGCTGTAATGAGAGAGAGAGAGAGAGAGAGAGAGAGAGCATGGCGACTATTTATAGAGTTCATTCAGACTAGAAAATCTCTCCAGCTCTTTCCCTCGACGTGTTTATTCCTTCTGGATCTTTCTTCCGAAAGTTCTGGAGAAGCTTCACAGGGCCGGCTCAGTTCATAAGTACCCGAGGTGAACGCGAGATAAACCAGATAAACAAGCCAAGAGTCTCATAAAGGACGGAAAGACCAAAAAACAACGTGAATCTCAGACAGACCAGCATGGCTTTGCTGTGTTATAACAGAGGCTGTGGAGCTCGATTTGATGCTGACAAAAACTCAGATGGTATTTTCTTATTTTTCATTTTTTTTTTAATTGACATTGAGAATGTTGAGCTGAAATGTGTGTTATGTGAAGGTCATGATATTTAGTACAGGCCTACATGTAAATGTACATGTAAATCTTGCTTTTAACAGAAATCTTTGTTATTATAATTCTATTAATGGAAATATTAATTCAAAAACTAACTGCAACTTTGAAGACTTTTGTAAAATAAGAACAGCATCTGGCAGCCAAAACATAAAATACTAATAGTTTACAGAGATGAACGGATGAATTTAAAATGTGTGTTTATAGAGACTTGATAAAGTCAGCAGCACATGTTGCTACTTCTATAAATGGCTGTTCACCATGCATAGCCCTCCCCAGCTGGGCTGCTCCATGTGTTTGGTTTGACGTTCATAAAAATAAGGATGGGATTGAATTTATACTCATTTCTAATCTTCTCTCAACATCTAAAGAGGCCTGTCGCTATCACCCCGGTGTGCCAATCTTCCATGATGCTTTAAAGGTAAGTACAAACTGATTCTCAATAAAGACCACCGGCTGTTACGTTCAGCCTGCTGTAACTTGATAAGCAAGCTTACTACTTAAAGAGCCTAATATTCATAATATGTCTTTTATTGTTCTTGGCTCTCTTATTTAATTCTTTGTTTCGGTTTATCTCCTCAGGGCTGGTCCTGCTGTAAAAAGAGGACGACAGATTTCTCAGAGTTCCTGTCAATCAAAGTATGCTAATAGTATGATAATCCCCACAGCTTTTATGCACTGCAGATACAGTAGTAACATAGTGACAGAATATGACTCAAAATTCAAATTATACTTAAAATATAAACTTGCTCTGCAGGCACAATATCAATTTTTTCTGATGCAAATTAAATTGCATGTGTCATCACACCTGGCTGAATCATATTATGCTAAATTCTACAATTCAGTGGAGTGAAATAATAATTTATGACATTTACATTCACCGCATTCATTTAAAGTATGGTTTAATCCGAAGAATTAACAAATGTTAAATTGTGCACAATGCGGAACCCAATGTACAAAACTTACAGCATAAGTGTAATCAAAGTAATAACGGCATCAGTTGTTCATTATACATCATTGCACACATTCTGTTAAAAGAATGCATATAATAACATTCAATGCTGTCTCAAACGTGTAATTTTCTGTTCTGGGTACACTCATTATTTGCGCCGAATCAAATGTCTGATTGGCACATCATGCCCTCTGTACTCATCCTAGGGTTGCACCCGCGGGCGCCATAGTAATGAAAAGCCTGAGGAGCCGCTGAGGCCGGAGGTGACAACCGACAAGGGAGATGGGAAGCAACACGGTGGAGAAGAAATCATCTACAAGGGACCCAAATCAGCAGAGGCCCTGGAAAAGGAGAGACCCAGGTATGTGCATACACAATGCTACAGAAAAACATTTTCATAAAAAACCTTTAAATTATCCGAAATCCACTTTTACAAGGTGTTTGGACATAATGTGTGCTGAGCACAATCCACCCGCTCCTAGTTTTTTAACCAAAGCAGTCTCATTAGACATGCCGTTTTGATACTCCTATCAATGTGAGGTCATATTGATAAAGCCCCGCCCACTTCCAGTCCTGCATCACCATAGTTTCAACCCTCAGCGAGCTGTATTCTGTCCACTAGATGCTATTTTCTCAGACTGTATTAATCAGATCTATTTTATCTGAAAGCGCTCACTGTCTGTTTGTAAGAAAGTGAAGAGTTGTAGCTCATTTGCATTTAAAGGTACAGACATTAAAGGGACACTTGACTTTTTTTTTTAAATGCAAATGTTTTACTCGGTGGGGGGATGAGCATATAAAAAAAGAAAGTGTAGTGTAGTGTCCCTTTAAAACAGCGCGTTTTTGCTCCCACCAAAATAGGGGCATTTTGGACATGCTATAATAAATGAACTATGTGGGGTATTTTGAGTTGAAACTTTACAGATACATTCTGGGCACACCTGAGACTTATATTAATTTGTGTAAAAAGGGCATAATAGGTGCCCTTTAACATCCAAAGAAACCTATTGTGTCCAGAAAGGTATTATGCTATGATGGCTGTGAGGAATCAATTGTAGCACCTTTCATTTATAAGAGTGTAGAGCTGTCATGTAAGAAAGTTAATGTAGTCCTTTATCAATCATGAAATACTCAAAACACTAATAAGTAGCAAGACACTTTAATAAAGGCTGGTGGAGTTCAATACTACCGTAATTTTCTACATAAAATTATCCTACATTCTGTAAAAAAATATAACGTTGATATATTTAAAGGCGGGGTGCATGAATTTTGAAAAACGCTTTGGAAAAGAGAGTCGGGCCGAGTACCAAAACACACTTGTAGCCAATCAGCAGTAAACGGCGTGTCTACTAACCGACATCGTTGCCTGGGTTGCGTATGTGTGGGACGGGTCTATCAAGAAGGTCCAGATTCTATTGGGGTAGGGGCGTGTTTGTTTAGGTGATTTCAAACGTCAACATTGGCCTTATATATTGTCTAAGGTCATCTCCAAGATTAAAATCATAGATTGAAATCTTTTAAGCGGTTTTATGAGACTTTATCCTGAATTTTACAGGCAAGGTCACGATTTGTATTTATTTGTAATAATCTTCTAATATTGTAAAAATGACCAAAAAGAGGCCAAATATGGGACACTATCGTAAATAAATGTGTTGATCCAGTCCTGGATGCTGATTGGTCATTAAATGGAACTTCCAATATCACAGTATATAGTAAATCATGTCAAAGACACAAGTGCAGAAAAAAGAACTCTCTCTCTCTCTCTCTCTCTCTCTCTCTCTCTCTCTCTCTCTCTCTCTCTCTCTCTCTCCCTTCTGAATACAAAATTTAGACATTTATTTCTCCCATACTTTCCTTTCAAATACACCTCCTCCTGCTTTAAGGTACTGTAAAAACAGCCAGTGACGTGTTTTTCAATAATTCCTTACAGTTCTGATGAGTCAAAGTCGAAGCTGAAGCTGAAGATCTCTCCATCTCTGGCTCAGATTGCAGAGAAAATGGAAATCACTGAGAGGGAGAAGAGAGAGAAGCTAGGTGAGCAATTTGAGATTCAACCCTTTTACAGTACAGCATGATGTACCAGACACAAACAGACCAGCAGACACCTGCAACACAAACAGTACAGTCAAAATGTTGTGCCTTTTATATGCATGTTACATTTTCAGTCTTTCTCTTTATGTTCTACAGAAGATCAAAAATGTCCAACCAAGAGAATCCACTTTTCTATTGCAAGTAGAAAATAAAACTAAGGGATATTAGCTTTTATGTTACATGTTTTGCCATAACAAAGCAAAGAACTGTCTGTCTGTCTAGCCAATAAATAGGAGCTCTTTTGATCATTTTGGTTGCCATCAGTAAAACTGTAGTTGATTTGAAGCTCACCTGTTTTTGATGGAACATGACTTTGTACATTTTCTTGTTAAAGGTTTCATGACTCTTCAAATATCAAAGTTTTTTCATCTCCTCTTTCTCCTTTTCCCACCTCTTACTGTCTCACAGAAAGTCAAGTCTTTGTTGGAGTTCGGTGCAAAAATGCAGGATGCAAAACAGTAGGTGCATTTGTGAATCTGTGTGTACGTGTATGTTTCATTTACAGATTTATTTATTTGTTTATTTATTTTAGGTATGGTCTCAAGTCACTTTAGGCAAAACATCCTATAGCATTTCTGAAAGATTGTAAATGTATCAAAAAATCTACAATCCTTTAGGTTTTAGGAAATACTTTTTGTGAGAAAATTGTATAAAATATTATACAAAGGAAATGTATAGTCTTTATAATATAATATATAATATTATTGCAAATATTATTCTGCTAATAAATAGATCTAAATGATATGTACCAGGGGTCTCCAACTCTAGGTTGCCCACAAGGAGTCTGTGAGTTGCCCACCAAAGCACATACTATTAATACACTTAATTTTAATATTTATTTCTGACATATTTTTTATATTAGCTTGGCTTTTTTTATTTATGTTAACATTTTAAACAATGATAAAACATATCAACAAGTTAAATAAAATTAAAATCAACAAGTAAAACTAAACGTTTTGAGGAGACTATCAAACAAGTAACCCCCTAGATTGTTTTATCCATTGTGGTAGCCCTTGCTCAAAAAAAAAAAAAAAAAAAAAAAAGGTTGAAGACCCCTGGTATATACTATATGGCCAAAAAATATATTTTGAAATATATTTAAAAATATACAAACAATGGCCAAACAATATATGTGCTGAAATATTTTTGGAATATGTTTACAAAATATTTTTACAGATATATTTTTGGGCCATTTTTTGTATATTTTGAAATATATTTAAAAATAAATACATTTAAAGGATTGAAAATATTATATTAAGAAAAACTTTGTTTATTGTACAAACCAGTTAACATTACAGGTTTAAACTAATATAAAATTAAGTTGTATTTAGCATATATTTTAAATATTTTTTGGCAAAGAATAAAGTTTTTGCCATATCAAATGTAAAATTAGAAATGTACTTGCTTGTACTTGAAATACATTTTGAAATATATGTTGATATATATATAAAGGTTATAACCAAACATATTTCCAAATTCAAAAATATATTTAATTGCGTTTAAAACTAAATATATTTCCAAATTTAAAAATATTTGGAAAATATATTTATTTTAGCATTACTTTCTCCAAAATATATTTAGTATATATTTAAAATATTTTTTGGCCAGAGAATGTATTTTTTTGCCTTATGGGATACTTTTTCATTGACTGACATAGACAATTAATATGATAAATATCAGGCATCAAATCAAACTAGACATGACTTTCCATTTTACATGAATTTGAAAAAAAAAATATTTAAAAGCAGAAGTTTTACATTATATTTGCAATATTACAATGAAAACCATAAAGAACATTTTACATAGGAAATGATACACCTTATGGTGCCCTCTAGTGACCATGATGCAGAATACAACTGCAGCACATGCTGTTAGTATCAGTGACAATGAGCATCAGTGAGACAACTGATCTAGGATCAACCTTCCCCATCACTTGTTTAGTAAGAACATTGACATTTGGATGTTAGGTATTATTAAAGGCTCAGATTAAAACCTTCTGTCAAATGGATTTGTTATCTGTAATCCTGAAAGTTCATCATGTTAACGCAGTGAATGTTAATGACTCAGGAGCTGTTCTTTTGCTTCAGGCGAGAACCGAATTCTTGTAACAGGTTAATAACATGGTGCTGATTGCCCTTTGTTGATTTTTTCCCTTCACCACTAAGAAAGTTTATAACATTAAGCTCTGTTACAGCTTCCCGCACATTTATCTGTTTAGAAGAGCAGAAAATGAGTGATTTATCAGCCGTGAGGCCAGTAAATGAATGAGACTGAGCTCATGCTGCTTTGAGCTGGAACGCTCTCAGGATTTGCTTGTCTAATAAGCAGTATGAGTTACTGTGAGCAGACATGTGTAGGCAGATAATACTTTTAAATGCTGTTTATTTGTGTAGTGTGAGATATACAATACCTTTGTGTTTCATGTAGCTGTTTAAATGGTTCAATTGTGTTATTTTCAGACTTATCAGGGTCCAGAAACTGATGCAGAGATCTGCACTTTTCATCCTGGAGTACCTGTCTTTCACGAAGGGTAAGGAGCTTGGTTTGCAAATGTGACTCAATCTATGCTTATTCTTTGCTGTTGGAGTCCTAGATTAGAAAATATTAAAAACAACCGTGTTACATATATCTTTTAAAGCACCTACAACAAGGCATACTGAGTGAGAAATAATTCCCATCTTTCATCATTGTCTAGATACAAATACTGGAACTGCTGCTGCATTAAAACAACTGACTTTAATGCTTTCCTGGATCAGAAGGGCTGCACTTCAGGGAAACACTGCTGGATCCCTAAACAGGTAATTTAATCATACAGTTTCAGTATCCCACTAATGTGTTGCTATGGATTGTGAGTGGTTAGAGATTATTTACTTTGGTCTACAGGACAAAAAGAAGGTGGCTTGCCGGCATGATTGGCACCAGACTGGAAACCAGGTCGTGGTTACAATCTATGCAAAAAACTCCAGTCCAGAGCATTCCTACGTGGAGGCAAACCGCACAGTGGTGAGTTAAATATAACCTGTTATATAACTTAAAATTACACTACATAGCATCAAAAGAGTCTAAATGAATCATTTTCATCAGCATTAAGAGTCAAAACAGTCACTCTATATCAGAGTCAAAGTGAATCATTTTACATCACATCAAAGTCATTCCATGTCTAAAGATTCACTTCAAATCAGTATTAAATGATTCAAGAAGAATCACTTTCCATCAATAGAAAAAGATTCAAAACAGTCACTCTACATCAGAATCAGAGGAGTCAAAATGAATCATTTTACATTAGCATCAAAGTCATAAACCCACTTTACATCAGCATCAAAGATTGACTCTAAATTAGCATCAAATGAGTCAAGAAGAATCACTCCACATTAGCAGTAAAAGAGTCAAAACAGTCACTCTACATCAGAATCAAATTAGTCAAAATGAATCATTTTACATCAGCATCAAGAGTCAAACAACCACTTTATATCAGCATAAAGGTCATTCCACATCTAAAGATCCACTTCAAATCAGTATCAAATGAGTCAGGAGATTCACTCCACATTAACAGTAAAAGATTCAAAACTATCACTCTCCATCAGAATCAGAGGAGTCAAAATGAATCATTTTACATCAGCATCAAGAATCAAAACACCCACTTTACATCAGCATCAAGTCATTACACATCTAAAGATGAACTTAAAATCAGTATTAAATGATTCAAGAAGAATCACTTCACATTAACAGTAAAAGATTCAAAACTGTCACTCTACATCAGAATCAAATTAGTCAAAATGAATCATTTTACATCAGCATCAAAAGTCAAACAACCACTTTACATTTGTATCAAAGATTCACTCTAAATTAATATCAAATGAGTCAAGAAGAATCACTACACAACAACATTATGAGATTCAAATACTCTGCATTAGAATAAAAAAACTCAAAGTGAATCATTTTACACCAGCATCAAGAGTCAAAACACCCACTTTACATCAGCATCAAGTCATTACACATCTAAAGATTCACTTAAAATCAGTATTAAATGATTCAAGAAGAATCACTTCACATTAACAGTAGAAGATTTAAAACTGTCACTCTACATCAGAATCAGAGGAGTCAAAATGAATCATGTTACATCAGCATTAAAGTCATTCCACATCTAAAGATTCACTCTAAATTCATATCAGATGAGTCAAGAAGAATCAACAGTAAACGATTCAAACAAAGTCACTCTGCATTAGAATCAAAAGACTCAAGGTGAATCATTTTACATCAGCATTAAAAGATTCATTCCACATTAGCATCACAAGAATCAAAAAAGTCACTTCACATGGGGGTTAAAACAATCACATAGCATCAAAAATGAATTTTGTGTCTGGGGAGTATCAATCAATGTTTTTTTCTGTTATCTCTGCAGTTAACCTGCCACATACAGTTTGAGGGTGACAAAGTGTTTCACAAGGACTTCCACCTATGGGGGGTAAGATTACTGTACAACAGTTTCTCATGATTTAGCAACCCTATATTGATCATTATTGAAACCTCTAATTATTACCCCACCAATTTACCAACTAGTTTACAACCATATAAATCATTCATGAATCTCATGACATCTGTGTCCATTTCTGATCTTGTAGGTGATTGACGTGAACAACAGTTTCGCAAACATGGTGCCCTCCAAGGTTGAGGTGACCTTGAAGAAGGCTGATGTTGTAGCCTGGGGCAAACTGGAAGATCCCAAGCACAAACCCGAGCCAGATGTCAACAACGAGACGAACAACCCAGAAGAAGAAGAGGTCAAACCAGACTGGGACATCTCAGACGACGACATCAGCGAGTCGGACTGGGAAGATGAAGAGGACGACAAGAAAGAAAGTGAAAACAAAAATGAGAAAGAAACGCACGACGATCAACCTCCTGAGCTAGAAGAACCCGCCGATGTTCCTCCAGAAAAATAAAAAAAACATGTTAAGGTTAATTTATGTATTTGTTATGTATTTATACACACACAGGGCTGCTACTCGAGTCATTTATTTTCTAGCAATATGTTTGATATGTCTTAAAACCTAAAATGTATATTCTGTGAATCCAAGAAAATAAACAGGAACACAAATCAAACAGCAATGAGCACACTTTATTTTTGCTTCAAGTCAACAGCAACAATCCTGCAGTAGGTGTGTGTAGTCCGAGTCAGGGCTCAAGGCCACGGAAGCTCGACCGCACCAATATGGCAAAATATTTTAAATTAAAAGGATAAATAATACATCGCAAAAGTAAACAGTAGTCTCGACAATGAAAAGAACAAATGAGTCAATCTCCCTTTTCTGTTCAAATAAAAATTCAAAAATACATATTTTCTGTTCATAAAATAATTGCCTTCCTCTTGTACCTGATAAACGCACTCAATGGCTTGATACATGGAGATGATAAAGTGATGGGATTTCAAAAACTAAAACGGAACTTTTAAACAAAGACGTGCAAAAAAACAAAATACAGTCCATCATTTAGGGGCACAATCAGCACCATCACTTCTGTATCGAGACAACATTTGCAATGTTTAGTTTGTACAGAGCAATACTGCTAGACTTTGGCTCACAACTTGTCCAGTTTGTATATTTTGACTTTAATGGTACCTTGATAAATACTGCTTGCGAACCATATAGCAATATATTCAAAATAAAAGTTCAAGTTTTCCTTTACCTCCGTGCTTTTTACAGTAAAACCCAACCCTTAAAAGGGGCAACATTTGAATAACATTCATAAAGTTTGATTATATGTAACATACCTCATTCCATCTTCATATGATAAAACAAACACACATGACCTTTAAGTTTTTTTGTTTTCCATATTAAAGTGCAAGGCGAGATAAAATACATTTTGAAATGTACGACATACAGCATCACTTTCTTTCACGAGATTTCCCTGCAGAAATAAGTAAAACAGCTCACTTTAAACCACTGCGCTCCATTTACTGACTTGGCACAAGATTTACGGCACTGAAGCTTCTAGAACGACGGCTCGATTGACACACTAGTGATACACCATCACGACTTGGCTGAGAAAAATAGACCTTTTTTTCTGCATAAGGGCATGAAAGGCATGCAGAAACCATAGAGATATGGTCATAGAGATATACAGAGAGAGAGATACGTAATGCAGATTTCTATCTATTCAGCCGTTTTGACGAATAATACAGGTCTACCATACATTCATCAGGATATTCATTTTTGCCTTGGTTTCATTGTCAATACAATTTTCCTTTGATTCAATTTGATTTTGTTCTTTTGTTGTTGTTGTTCAGATGGCGACAAGACGAGACAAATAAGTCTTCATAAGTTTTCTTTGGAGAGCAAAGAAAGTTTTGAGTTTGTGTCTGACAGCTTGAATACTAAGAAAAGAAAGGATAAAAAAGAGAAAGGTTGGTCATGCTTGGGAACTGCATTATTGAGAGAAAGAGGAGAAAGAGTTGTGGTCCACTCCTGCCCTCTGATGACGTTTCTCGTGTCCTCATCAAACTAATGGCAGGTAGAAAATAAACCGGAAACATAACCACAACAGTAATGCAGTGCCGGGCCACGCCCCTCCAAAAGAAGCTCACAAACACTGGGGGTGTGTGTCTGCTCAGGTGGTCTCACGCCCCCCCAACGGCCATAAAGCAGCATCCCGTAGCCAAGTGTGTCCTCACGGCAGATGTGCGGCAAACTTTATCTTCAGTTGCCTGCGGTATCCACATCACATGCCCCGCCCTTGATGTCCCAGGTTCCTAAAAGGTTCATAAAAATAATGAATAAATGAGTAAAGCTTTTTACTGACCAAGCACTGATCACATGCCATGATTCAATAATACGCTTTAATGATTTTGTTACTATGTGGTCTCATACAAATAAAAAGCTTGTGGTTTTTTATGTTTATTGGTGTGTTTGTCTTGCAGCGGTGAATGCGTCTCTTACAGTACCTGAGAGAGAGCTGCTTGACCGCTGCTTATGTAATCTCTCTTTTTCTTTCTTCCCCTTGGGCATAATTTTCAGCTTCATACTGCTTTTCCCGCTTACTCGGGATGATTCCTGCAGTGACACAAACACACAAGAAACTTGAAATACATTTGGAAATCTCACTTAAAGGGACACTCTACTTTTTTTGAAAATAGGCTCACCTTCCAGCTCCCCTAGAATTACCGCAAATTCCGGACTATAAGTCGCTCCAGAGTGTAAGTCGCATCAGTCAAAAAATGCGTCACCAAGACGAAAAAACATATGAAGAGTTTCGTTGCAAAACAAGATAAATCCATTTTTTAACATTTTTGTCAAAACATGTTTATTATTATGTTATTATTTTGTTTTATGGTGCTACTTAGCTGTATTTTTAAGTTATGAAGGTTTAAATCAAAACAAACCAACTGCAGTTGCATTGAAATGTATTGGAATGCACAACCAAAAAACGAGATTTTTGAACAATAAAAAAAACGGTGGTTGTCTCGTTTTGCAACGAAACTCTTCATATATAAGTCGCACTAGACTATAAGTCGCATTTATTTAGAAAACTATTATTTTTTGGGGGGCATTTTGATTGTTTAGTCTTTCTTCGTTGTTTTTAAGTTAATGTTTCAGTAGTAACAGTTGGGTAGGCTACATGAGCAACACATAGCGCCCTCTCGTGGCTGTAAACGGCAAATGTTTTCTTTGGGTTCATGTTAGTCAGTATGAATTTATTTTGACATATAAGTCGCACCTGACTATAAGTCTCAGGACCAGCCAAACTATAAAAAAGTGTGACTTATAGTCCGGAAAATACGGTAAACATTTGATTCTTACCATCTCCAGGTCTGGCGCTAGCACTTTTAGCATAGCTTAGCATAATCCACTAAATCTGATTAGACCATTAGCATTTTGCTAAAATATTATGTTTTGATATTTTGACTTTGCTGCTGAGCCATGGATGCAGCAGGCGCAATGCTATTACACAGCACCTGAAAATAGTCCCCTTGGTAACTTTCAATGGCAGGGAACTATTTTCGGGCACTGCACAATATCATTGCGCCCCCTGCAGCCATGTTACGGCAGCAACGTCATTGATTATTTCGTCACAATGAGAGTATAGTTCCTAGCCATACAGGTATCTGCATAGAAAATCACAACTTTTAATTTTCCGTCGGTCTTAGTACACGATGTAACTACAAAAGAGTCAAGTTTTAAATAGGAAAAATATCTAAACTCTTTGGTTATTTTTAGCGCGATGCTAATGGTCTAATCAGATTCAATGGATTATGCTAAGCTATGCTAAAAGTGCTAGCGCCAGACCCGGAAATCAGCTGAATGGATTCCAAAATGGTAAAAATCAAATGTTTAACTCTAGGGGAGCTGGAAAATAAGCATATTTTCAAAAAAGTGGTCAAAAGCTTGTCAATTAAAATGGGATTTGTCAAAAAAAAAAACTGAAATTAAAAATCATATGCAATAGTTGAACCTCATAGCTAATGTTAAAAATGTTTAAAATGTCTTTACTAAAGATCAATTTCATTGCAGAGATTTTTAATTTTGCCCTCTACTGAGCAAGAGAAATGGATGTGTACTAAAAAGCATCACGCTCAGACGGTTCTGCATTAAAAAACAAAAAGCCACACCTCCTCAGAGCAGTGCATGCTGGGACAGATCCAGTGAATATCCTCCAGCTTGTGTAACTCTGTGCCGAGACTGTCCACCGTCGAAAGAAGCTCCTCTTTTTGACAAGTCTCCAGCTGCTACATACACAGAAAAACATCCTCATGTTTCAGACCGCATCCCATCACAAACATACCAAAGACAGCGAGAGACAAACAGTGATGTCACCCACCAGCAGTTTTCCTTCCAACAGCATCTTGGTCTCCTGCTGAAGGATTTTACTGCTGTTGACGATGTCTACGGCTGTACTGCGACTTAAACCCTGCAGAGAAAAACACAAATACATGCGCACGGTCACCACTCGGCTCTGACTTTGACTTCCTGACAATCTCTTGCTGTTCAGTGATAAACACATAGTGTTGTTTTTTTATTCCTCTATATATACTGGTCAATAAAGCTCCGGTGGAGAACAGCTTGAGAGTTCAATACAAACAGGATGAAGCTAAAGCCGGAAGAAAATTGTTTTTTATACTATGTGTTTTCACAAGTTTATGTGTGTGTGTTTAAATATATATATATATCACATACTACGTACTTACTGTGAAACTGTGTAATAGGTACAAACTCTAAACATAAACCTAAACCTAATGCATGTACTTACCAGTATTTTATTGGCTAAGTACACATACTAAGGGGGCGTGCACACCAAAGCTTTTAAACGCATCTAAAAAAACTGACGGATGCCGACTGCCAGCTTTTTTTCTGTTAACTACCAGCTTTCTTTAACTGAGCGCTTTGGTTGCTATGATACTTCTGCTTTGTTAATCAGTTGTTGGTTGTTGTGATATTTGTCCCGCCCCGCTGTGATTGAATGGCCGTGTGAGAATGGACATTGACGAGCTGAGCTTTTCACTTTCGAAATTTTATATTTATCAACTCTTGGCGCTCAGCGCTGATCACAGAAAAACCTCTGAACGCTGGCTTTCAGCGCAGAAGAAAACGCCAACTGCTGGCTTTTTTGAAAAACGCTGAGCTTCCATTGAAAAAAAAACATACGCCAGCCGCCAGCGTAAAAGCATTGGTGTGAACGCCCCCTAGGGGTGCTTTCCCGTACAGGGTTTAGATAAATCCAGGACTAGGCCTTTGTTATTTTAGGACAATAAAATACAAACAAACTTTACAAAAAAAATATACTGGTGTGCATCTCGAGACAAAACAAAGGTACTGATATATGTTAAAATGTCAGTACAAGGTGTTTTGAAATTATAGCAGCTGAAACATGCATTTTAGTCTGGGACTAGGATACGCCTTGACCGGGAAAAATGCGTAAAATAATCATTACAAGATTGCAGTAATATTTTAAGAATAAAGTGTAAACCCTATGAATATAAGCCATTAGGAGATCAAATCTGTACAAATTAATCACACAAATTACAAGAAATGAAAATGTTTATTATCAAGATCTTTTGTACAGTAGTGGCCAAATGTTTGGGAGGGAAATGTGTACAATATTTGCCTTTAATGCCCCCTCAGGTTAGATTAAACCATCAAAATATTTGGTGTATGGTACAAATTAGACAAAATATTAAACTTTTAAAGTATTTATTGGACAAAATAATCTTAAAAATGTAGGGTAAACAAAGTTTTTTACAGTGCATACACTGACAACAATTTGATCTGTTTTAAATAGTTATTGATCATCTTTTATAAACTTTGCACGCTCTTTTTGTAATTTTTGTAAATTTTAGCGGCATCTAGTGGTGAGGTCCACTCAGTCCACTGCTCACCCCTCGCTTTTGAAACACAAAGAGAAGCTACCGTAGCCGCCACCACACAAACATGTCAGCGTCGGAGACAACTTAGTAAAAAAATGTGTCCGTTAAGGGCTTCTGTAGAAAAATGGTGTCACAAAATGGCGACTTCCATGTAAGGGAACCCTCGGTTTATGTAGATAAAAAGGTCTCGTTCTAAAGTAATAAACACATAACGGTTCATTATGAACGGTCTTAATACACCCCTGACAATGTAGTTTTGTATATTATTTTGCATTTCTGTCAAGAGATCATTCTAAAATATTACACACTGCACCTTTAATACTTCAAACACACAAATGCAACGTGCATACAAAATCTTTTAATAATAATGATAAATAATCATTAAAAAAGTGTTTCAATAAAGAGCAAAGCTGTCAATTGTTTGACCACTACAGTATGTCATTTAATATAAATCAATCCAAATAATTATACTGTCTGAAATCTGTGTTTTTACAGTAACCTACAATGTACATTTTATCAAAACGTTTTTACTAAGTCGTAATGATTTTTGTGCCTAATATCACACAAGCTGATTCTGACAAGTGTCTTCGTGTTACCTCAGGGCTGGAGGGTTTGGAGGGAAACGCTTCACTCAAAACCGCAGCGCTGGCATTTACTGCATGAGCCAACTCTTGCTCCACCACCATATGACTTCTAGCCACCTCTCGAATTCTACCAAACATTCAGCAATCATATTAACACATTCATCTATTACTTATCTATTATCATACACACTTTTAATAGTGAATGCAATTCATTAAAGGGACACTCCTCTTTTATTGAAAATATTCTCATTTTCCAGCTCCCCTAGAGTTAAACACCCGATTTTTACCGTTTTGTAATCCATTCAGCTGATCTCTGGGTCTGGCGCTAGCACTTTTAGCATAGCTTAGCACAATCCATTGAATCTAATTAGACCATTAGCATCAGCATTAGCAAAAATGACCTATGATTTTTCCTATTTAAAACTTGACTCTTCTGTAGTTACATCATGTACTAAGACTGACGGAAAATTAAAAGTTGTGATTTTATAGGCATATATGGATAGGAACTATACTCTCATTCTGGCGTAATAATCAAGGACTTTGTTGCCGTAATGATATTACGCATCAGCTGAAAATTGTTCCCTTGGTATCTCTCAGTAGCAGGGGACTATTTTTGAGCACTATGTAATATCATTGCGCCTCCTGCAGCCATGTTACGGCAGCAAAGTCCTTGATTATTACACCAAAATCAAATCTTTAACTTTAGGGGAGCTGGAAAATAAGCATATTTTCAAAAAAAGTGAAGTGTCCCTTTAAGTTAACTGTAATAAGAGGAATTACTACAGTAAGTCACATTAAAGACTAACAAGAAAGTGTGTTGTTCAAATTAAACAACATGCAGTTTATTAACTTATTAGTTTTCACACACTAAAGCATTAACAGTCATTAAAGTGATTCATTGCTGTAGGATTAGAAGTGACTTTTGTGCACTGTGATTAAACACACCTGTTGATGAGTGTGTCGGCCACTAAGCCGAGCTGTTGGACCTGAGCGCATTCTTCTTCTGTCAGATACTCCATAGACTGCTGGGAGTTCAGTCGAGGGCGTGGGGGATTGCTGTCACCTTTACGTTTGTCTTCCCATGATTTCAAAGTGCTCTCGAATGCCTATTGCCATAAAAACACGTAACATTGATAGGATGGAGAGCATGTATAATGAAATGTGACAAGGTCTATAAAAAGCATGACTTATTGTTGATTTGATGTCAGTAAAGCAGAATATTTGTCTTTTACTCGCAAATTATGTAAAAGCATCCTAAAGCATGAATGTGAATCAGAATAACACGACTGACCCGGTCTCTGGTGAGCATTTGGGCTCGGTTCTTGTGAATGATTTGGACCATGCCAGGAGGCTGAATCCAGGCCTCTCCGTCCACCTGCACAGGTACACCTTCATCACCCAGGATGGTAATCTTCACTTGCCGACACTGAGAAGAAAGTAAAACGGCACGTGAAGGGATGCATTTGTGTCAAATGATGTCATTTAAACCTATATTGCTACATGCTTTCTGTTAAAGAAAAGGTCATGTTGAATTTAAAATGACCAATGCATTAAGAGTGATATATCAACATAAATATATTAACGTTGTTCTTGAGTCCCCTAGTGTTCACCTATGTCACTGTATTTGTGTATGGGAGTGTGTGCAGACCTGGGCAATGCGGTGATGCTGTATGTTGATAACTCGAGACATGGCCATCTGCATGCTGCCAAACACTGCCACCACCTCCAGCTTCTTATCATCAAACGATGGAGCCCCAAAATTCTACACAAACAAATAAAATGGTGGAAATACTTAATCCCACCCACGACTAAATCACATTCATCATCATCAACTGTATTTTAACTACACCATTCTATACACAATTTGATAAAAAAACAGGATTTTCTGTAATATATACATACTGTTCACATACTGCATAGTCACAGAATAGTCATCTATAATGTCCTGGCTATACAGTATAATGTTATTTACATGATCTATCTATATTCCTATATTTAATACCCTTTAATTCCAACAATACTTTAGGATAAATATATGAATATGCTCATCTTTCTCTGTTTCCTTCCATTTATTTTTTACCCGTTCACATCTTTTCATTGATATATGCTGCAATGCTACTTGTGGTGTTGAAAAATGTAATTGTAGTTGAAAATGATGATGAAAGTCAATTGATGGATTGATGGCTGGTTGTAAATGTGGCTGATATATTCTGAATGCTTTAGTCGCCATGTGATACTTAAGCTGGGCTGTTATTTACTGGGAGCTCAGAGTATTAAGATGCGCTGATGATAAATGCACAGCTCTGATTCATCTGTATATCTAAAGTTTATTAACTAAGTGCTCTTGGTTCAACTTCATTGATGGACTCACATTGTCCTCTTTGGTGCCACCCCAGAAATTAATTCCTCCTGCATAGCTCGGGATGTTCAAAACAGCAAGACCCTGAAGACTCGGCAGGGACATGGGCACCCCATCACACTGCAGAGAGAAAAGGGTTACGTGATGCTTAAAAAATATAATACCATGACCACTTGGAAAGATGAAAACAAACACACACACACACACACACACACACACACACACACACACACACACACACACACACACACACACACACACACACTAGGAAGGCTATCATTTGTAATGTGTGCAGTTCTTGCGTCCCTTAATAGAAGTTATAAGAGGCTAAATGCAAAATGTTTGGTTTTCACAGAATGCCAATAATCATAAAATGTAAAGACTGAATGCACTTTTGTATGATGCATTTGCTAATGCTTTAATATGTGTGGGGATCTTGCATCCGTCACATACCTCCAGCTTGACTCTTTGCTCCAGGTTTTTGTAGGTTTTTTGCAGCAGTTCTTTGGTTCCTAGCACTCCGTACCACATCATGTTTTTAGTGCGACTGCTGTAAAAGACACATGATTTTAAAGGATCAGTTTCGATCATATTGTACAAACACAACAAATAACAATAACAGTTGCATCTACTGTGGTATTTGGATTTGTCAATTATATGTCGATCTGACCATTTTTATCGACCCATGGATTTTTTATTCGAAATCTTTATTTTTACTGTTGCCTTTTTAGTAATATTTAATCATATTAATAATATTTAAATGTTTTTTTTGCTAATAGCCTTACTAAGTTTATCATTTAGTGACTCATGCAACCAACATGTTGGTTTGCTGCAATATTATTACTGCTTAAAGGTTTTGAAATATGAACACTACATTCTTAGACCTTTTCTGACAATTTATAGTCTATTGTGATAGATTAACATTTACATGAAAGATGTTGACGTAACCCGGGTGTCCCGCTCCCGGGACAATGCCAGTTAACAGGTTTAATTACAATAATGATACTGGGCATGTATAATGACAAAAATTGTAACTGGTCACCTCATTGTGTTATTGTCTTGTCACGTATTGTCCAGCAATTATTCGTGTTTTTACATTTTTGTAATTTCTGTATAAATGTGTGCTTTGTGTGATGTCTAGCAGTAATGTATATTGAATTCTGTCTTTAGTCTGTGGAGAAGCATTCAGTAAAATGTTTCATTGTACTTCTAAATGGTACATTGTACATTTAACATTAAAGGACTTTGACTTGGGTCCTTTTAACCATTAAGCTCATTGAAATCAGAGTCTGTGAGTTACCGGCCAAAGCACATTCTACTAATAGCCTCAATTTTAATATTTATAAATGACATATATTTTTATTAGCTTGGCTTCTTTTGTATATGCTAACATTTTAAACAATATTATTAAATAAACATATCAACAAGTACAACAAAAAAGTTTTAAGTAGACTATATAAAAAAGTAGCTCTAAACTGTCAAAAACTCTCTTACCTGCACTTTTTTGGGTGTTCATCTCTCTTGTTGTTAAATTCTAGAGATATTTTGGCGTCCAACCCGATGCCAAAATAATTATTCATTACACACTTCTCGGTGCACTGTCTGTGGAGCAGAGAGTTAATCAAAATGAATAGGACCCAATGTATGGCAAAATGAACCCTTCATTCACAAAGGGACAAACTTAAGACTGGAACAACAGGTGCAATGATGTTGACAGTTTTTGTAATGCACTGACATTGAAAAACAAGTACATTACTGTATCTATAAAGGTGTAAACAATAATATCTCTTGAATCATTGACTCTTATAGGCTGGAAAGATATCAGCTGTGTTTTAAAACCACTACAAGCATGTCTGCTCATCATACACAGGGTTCCCACACCTTAGTTAACTTTAAATTCAAGGACGTTTCGAGGACTTTTCAACAACCTCAAATTCAAGAACTAAATGTGGGGACACATTTCAAGTAAGAGCAAGGTTACATCATGTTACCTTTTAAGATACATTGTAACAGTTTCCTTTCGAGGATACTCGGACTGCGTCACTGCGGTGACACTTTGAGGACGCATCCAGGGGTAAGTGCATATGAATGTGTATATCAAATTCAACCAAGGGTGAGGCTTAACGACAAAGACATGGTGGACGCGGGAGCCAGGATGTATATCGCTATCTGACATATTGCCAAAGACGGCGTTACAGGGACGCAGGAAGTATGGCAAGGGAGACGCAGCGTCTCATTCCTTTCTCAGGGAACAACAGTTACATACGTAACCCGAGACGTTTTCATGTGTCAAACACAACTATGCAAAAAAGCATTTTGGTATGAATCAACATTCGCATACAAAATATATAATCATTAAAAGCGAACAGTTTAGCACGTGTGCTTAAAACGCCTAGAATTTTTATGATATTATCCTACACTACACAAGAAATAACATGGATTTTTTTTCTGAAAACATCTTGCTAAAATAGATTCAAGCACTTTCAATGACCTGTATCTACATATTTATATTTTCAAAAACTTCCCAGGGCCTTGAATTTTCCCCCCCAGATTTACAAACTTTCAAGGATTTCAAGGACCCGTGGGTACCCTGCATACAGTATGACTGTTAGAATATTCAATGGCTGTGTCTGAAATTGCCCCCTATACCCTCATTCTCCATTCCCTACATTAGTTTGCCAATATAGTCCACTTGAATGAGTGAATGAATTCAGACACTAAATTGCATCTTGTACGCGAGAGTTCATTTGGCACGCGCCTGACACTCACACTGTAGTTGTTGAGTGTACATTGCAGTGCATAATTGAAGTGCACTCGATAATGTCCACACCATTGCAAATGGCTGTCCCCTCAAATAGTGCACTATTTAAGGGTACAGTAACTTGGAAGCTATTTCGGACACAGCCAATGATGAGTCCACTAAAAACAGCTTCATGTCCACTGACACTATGACGTTATAAAGGTGTCAGTGAATTAGGAGCAAACACACACACACACACACACACACACACACACACACACACACACACAAACACACACACACACACACACACACACACATTCTGTTTTTTTTTGTGGGGACATTCCATAGACGTAATGCATTTTATACCGTACAAACTGTATATTCTATTCCCCTAACCTTCCCCATTCCCTAACCCCAACCATCACAGAAACCCTTCTACTACTTCACATTTTCAAGATACATCATTCTGTTTGATTTATAAGCTTGTTTCCTCATGGGGACGTCAAAATGTCCCCACAAGGTCACAAAAACACTGGTATTCCTATCTTTGTGGGGACACACAACGTGATAATTACCAGGTACACACACGCACGCACGCACGCACGCACACACACACACACACACACACACACACACACACACACACACTAAGATCTATTACACTGTCAACATGGTTCTGGGGGTTTAACATGTCATTGATAAGAGCTCTGTCCTGTATGTGTAATATGTGTGTGTGTGTGTGTGTGTGTGTGTGTGTGTGTGTGTGTGTGTGTTTGTCTTACACAGAGTCTTCAGAGAAAAGCACAGTGTTGAAGCTGTCTGACTTGTCCAGCAAAATATGGGTTGTGGTGGTTGGACTCAGTGTGTTTTGACCTGTCAGTGAGATGGAAAAAGAGAATAAGAGAGAGAGACTGAGAGAGGAGGAAATGTGTCATCATCAGTAAATCTGACCTTTTGCATGAGATTGTAATTGATAACAAGACCAATGATAAAAACAAACTTTCTGATTATTTGCAACTTTAAATACTGTAATATTGTTGGACTCCAGTGTCACCCATTTTTCATTGTTATGCATACAAATTCAGTTAGATAGAGATCAAGACCATTACATCACTACTGTAAGACATATAGAGGTTGTTTACACCTGGTATTAAAATGCATTTTGGTCATGTAGACGATACTAAATACAGGTGTAAACGGGGTGTGTGTAACTTTTGAGCTCGTCCACTTTAACAACATAATGACCTATCCCTCTCTTTGGCATCATTGTTTTAATGAAAGAATTTAATATCCGAAGCCCAAGATTAAAACAGATTCTTTTACAGAACTTCCCTATATTCTGCATTATTCATTTAAAATCACAATGACACAGAAGTAGTGATCGCCTTCTTTTCATATCATGACGTAAATCCCAGTGAAACGGCTTTTGAAATGAGAAAAAAATGTAGAGCAGAACTTGATTTCTTCCATGGAGAACTGATTTGATTGGTGGAAGTTGGGCCATGTTGCTAATTGCCAGGGTTTTTTTCCGGGCAGAAACATGTCTCTAATAGCCCCGCCCTCGCGCCATTCCGCGGAACAGGAAGTGAAGCAGGTCGTTTAAAGGGTGGGAAGGCAGTTAATGTTTTTTAATTAAAGATTTTGAGGGCACATTTTCAAAAAAATTATGAAGTACACAAATAAGTCATTAATAAAAACACTACAATGTTCCATTAAAAAAAACTCATTTTAATTTCATGGTACATAATATGATATTCAATGTGAACAGGATGTCTAGTCCCTGCTGATAAACTTCACCCACATGATACTAACTACCTTATCATAATTGGCTGCTTTTAAGAAGTGTCACTTTTAAACCACTTTTTTTTAAAGTCTGAACTTTTCTGTTATGGTTATGTTGTGTAGAGCAGTGTTTTCCTAATCACTGTGCCGTGTCACACTAGTGTGCCGTGACCACTTGTTTGGTGTGGCGTGGAAAAATAACACTGCCACAGTGTTTGAAAAAGCGATTGGAGCTAGCTACCAGGTTGCTGAGTTTGATGTGTCACTGATATTAATTCCAGCTAGGATATCATCTTTGTGTTCATCAAAACAAAATCAAGTTTCACATAAAATGTGAATACTACATTTAATACAGTATAATATGCCAGTTTAACAAGTCATTTAAGCATTACAATACAGGATTGTGCAGATCTGTTAATGCTTATTGTGAAAGTGGTGTGCCGTATGATTTTTTACTTTATTACTTACTTTTCTGCTGTGGCAGAAAAAAGGGTTGGGAAACACTGGTGTAGAGTAACGAGGATGAAGATGGACTACAAAACATATAACTTTTAATAACACTGAAGAAACATATCAAACTTTACACTAATGGCACACAAATGGAGATCGGACAAGGACTGAACTAAGGCAAGGTTATAAACACACAAGGGTAAATGAGGATTAAACAAGGAAGAGGATGATTAATTAAAAACAGGTGCAGACGATGACATATGATGAAAAACTAAACAACAAAGAGGATTTTGAGTATTGTAGCGGTGTCAAAGCTCTTTTTGGGTAACAGCTGCCCTTTCACGTGAGCTGTGCAGCCGTACACACAAGCTTTTGATATTTCAGATGTTAATTAACTTTGAGTGATCCTTGGCCTTTTGTTATTTCACGCGTGCTGACAGTTTTAAGGAACAAGTTTCCACTCCATCATAACATGAAACAGCTGGACCCACCGGTGCATTTATTTAAACACATATTTTATTGTGTTGTGCTCTTTTCACTCTGCTTTTGTTCTTTAAATCTTATATCTGCAAAATCCTCTGCAGTGGATTTTTTGCCTGGGAACTATGGTGGGTGTTTTATGTAAATGAATGTAATTAACTCACAGGTTGAGGTTAATGGCAAATCAACTATGCAAATTTTGTTTTTTATCAAAAACAATTTCTAATTCTAATTGCTAACATATTTTTCAGCAAATCACAGCACTTGACCTGCTATTTAGTAAAACAAGTAAGGGTCTAAGCACTAAGGGACAGTTTCCCAGACAGGGTTTAGATTAATCCAGGACTAGGGCTTAGTTTTATAACAACATTTAAGTAGTTTTTACAAACATACCTTACAAAAAAACAATACTGGTGCGGATATTGAGCCAAAAATGGCACTGATATATGTTAAGTGCAGGATGTTTTTAAAGTAAAGCAGCTCAAACATGCATTTTAGTCTGGGACTAGGATAAGCCCTGTCCGGAAACCGCTAATAGTGTTAGCAGCACGAATGTCATGGGTTTGCTCCCCATGGAACACACAAACTATTAAAAAAAGTCTACTTTGAAT
The DNA here is from genome assembly GCF_027580225.2 of Misgurnus anguillicaudatus. Lineage (NCBI taxonomy): Eukaryota > Metazoa > Chordata > Actinopteri > Cypriniformes > Cobitidae > Misgurnus > Misgurnus anguillicaudatus. Next base: position 26,302,027 of record NC_073357.2, on the reverse strand, counting down.
GCACTTTAAGTTGCTTTGGATAAAAGCATCTGCCAAATGCATGAATGTAATGTAATGTAATGTAATAAATGTATGATTATGTATTGATCTTGTCACTTACGTGACTCCGCCTCTTTGATATCCTCACTGCTGCCTCTTTTAAACGATGAGGAGGACGACATCCTCTGCACCTGGGTGTGTCTGTTCTGCTCATCCACCACTGAGCAGGGTTGAAAGAGAATAATGTTAACATCAATCACATTAAACAGTGAGTAAAGTTTAGCATGAACTACATGAACATGAACATGCACTATCCTTCCTGTATACAAACAAAGAGATTTTATTCAAATATTAAACAACAATATTTAGATGATTAGCATTCGATTCAAGGTCTCCTTTAAGCAAGTATGAATGCAAAAAGAAGTGCTATAATTTCAGCCTGTGGTGCTTGTGCCTTGAAATGACGTTGATGCTTATTATTCTCTAACTCATTTAACTCTTTCCCCGCCATTGACGAGTTATCTCGTCAATTTACCCTTTAACTGGCACAGCCATTTTTGAGTGGGGCGTGGTGAAAAGGTGGAGTACACCTTCAAATTAATATAACTCTGGCCTTTTTTTGGTCTAGAAGCCTAAGTTTTGTCTTGTTTTAAAGAAGACACTTAAAAGTTTTTACGGAAGTGAAAATGTAATTTTTATAGCAGTTTACATTTATTTGTTATAAATAAAAAATGCAATATAGTATAATTTATAATACATAAAATTATCAAAAAAAAATTTGTGTTGGTTTGCTGTGAGGTTTGCTGCGAGGTTTGCTGCATACTCTTGTCACAAATGAATAAATTACAGTTACTGCATCATTATTACTGCTAAAAGGTTTTGAAATATGAAAACTATATTCTTAGACCTTTCCAACATATATAGTTTGTCGTGATAGATAACATTTACATGAAAAATATTGAAGCAAACTTAGGTTTTTTAACGCCATTTAACGGGTTAACTCATTCCCCACCAGCCTTTTTTGCAAAGTTGCCCCCAAGCATTATTTGTGATTTTCACAAAAGTATTACAGAATGCCTTTGAGAAAAATTTTCTTTTAAAAACATATAAACAAACAAACATGAAAGAACAGACCCTCTGCTTTCAAACAAATAATAAACAAACAAACAAAACAGGAATAAAAACGTCTCATCCTATCTATATTTTTTTCTCTGCTTATAAACTCTTAAATATGGGTATTGTACATTTTTCAGCAAAAAGCTGAAATAATTGCATTTTTGTGAATGAATTTAGTTAGAGATCAGATTCAGAACGATTATCGAAACATACACAGAGTTTAAAATTAGTAAATATTTTTTTTGCTTCAGTTTTTTTATAAATTGGGTAAGTGGTAATACCATCTAGTGGATAATCGCGGTATTACAGATAAACATAAAAACTCATCAGGAATACGTTTTTTTTTCATGCAAATGTTTTCTCTAAATTGACTAGATAACTCGTCAATGGCAGGGAAAAAGTTAAAAGAAAACATTTCCCTGCCAATGACATTTCCTGACGAGTTTTTATGGTAATCTGTAATTCCGCTATTATCCACTAGATGGCTGTTACCCAATTTATTTTAAAAAAACTGATGCAAAAACACATTTAATCAATTCTAAACTTCATGTATGTTTTGATTTTTGTTCTTAATCTGATCTCTAACAAAATTCCTTTACAAAAATGCAATTATTTCAGTTTTATGCTAAAAATTTTGTATATTTGTAAAAACCTACCCCTATTCAAAGACACACTATGCAGTTATTTTACCTTCATATAACAGCTTCAAAGTTATTTCAGTGGTAAACAAAGTCATAGTAGGGCGAATCATCCTCCTGTTGAAGCTCGGGGAGGACGGCGCTAGTAAAACCACCAATGCAAGCTTGAGAGAACCGCCCCCGACAAATCTCGCGAGAATAACAATTTGCTTTACGGCAACGACGTCACACACGTTAGGCTTGTTCGACTTTGTGTGGCGCTGCAAGAACCGACCGCCGGATGACGTCAAAGTACCGCGAGAATGATCCGAGACGGCACTTTGACGTCATCCGGCTGTCGGTTCTTGCAGCGCTGCATGAAGTCGATCAAGCCCATAACAACAACTACACGCGCGAATTTGAGACGTGAGGCTAAACGATTTAAAAGTTAAGAGCGCATCCGGAAGAGAGTAGGAGAGGAAAAAAGAATCTGACCGTGTTAGGAACCGGACAAGAGTCCCACTCGGTCAGGTTTTTAAGCAACATCATCTCACAAAGTTCCGTGGGATAGTCACAGAATTTTTTGCTCATTTTTCCGTGGCATTCTCACGGATCTCCACATATTTCTGTGGCCCTGCCACGGACTTTCTTTTCCGTGGCATTCTCACGGATTGTTTTTCTCAAATGCTTTTTCCATTTTTCAAACCATTGTCGCTTCAGTTTAGGGTTAGATTTGGTGTTTGCGTTAATATGTCACTTTAAGTATTGGTTTATCCTATTTTTTCTGATGTATTCTTTTATATTTTCTAAACTTTAATCAATTGTCACCTGGCGTTGGGGTTAGAGTTGGGTTTGGGTAGGGATGTCATTTTATGTAAATCTAACCATAAACCGAAGCGACAATGGTAAGAAAATAGGACAAAACAGTTGAAATATGCGGAGATCCGTGAGAATGCCACGGAAAAATTAGCAAAAAATTCTGTGACTATACCACGGAAATTCGTGAGATCAGGTTGTTTTTACTTGTTGGCGTGAGCTAAAAGACAGCACTGGATTGGATGCTGATCTGGCAATCTTGTTGATGGACTAGTAAGTAAATCTCTCATTTGTAAACTTGTTTGCGGTCTATGTTGTATGTTGTTGCGCTTGCTTGTAGTATGTCATGCGATTATCATGACAACAGTTGTCAATATCTCACATAATTATCAGGACATAAATAAGCCTACAGGTTGAAAATAGTGTAAACATGCACAAATTGCAAACTATTATGATAAATAGCAATAATCATGTATAGTGACATTATAACGAACAACGTTATGAAATAATGCAACGTACACAATTGACTTTGTCATGGCATTTTGTAATGTTTATTTGTGATTTAGCTGCAATCATGTAAAAACATTATAAGCTAGCAAACGCTGTACTTTATTATTATATGCACTCTACACTTGGAATAAACTTCTTATTATCCTATTACCATCATTTGTAGTTTAGTAGACTATGCAGTAGCCTAATATTTGTATGAAATTGTGAAACATTACCTGGTCATTATCTTCAAAGTACTAGAGTGGGAAATTACGACAGTTGCAAGTATTCTCCAGCGACTCTAGGGGTCGCTGTTTGACAAAAACGCCGAAAATGCATAGAGCGGCTTTAAGAGGTTATAAAAAGAGAACCAATGAAGATACAATGAAACTTTTTTCCCGTTTTGCTTGTTTGTTTGTTTGAAAGCAGATGGTCTGTTTTTCATTTGAAATATTTGTTTGTTTATATATTTCTAAAAGAAAATTTTCATGAAAGGCATTTTGTGAGACTTTTGTGAAAATCACAAAAAATGCTGTCTGGCAAAAAAAGACTGGTGGGGAATGAGTTAATACTGGCCCTTATATAAATGGATGGAAAAACTCATAAAGTGATGGCTGACCTTTCTCAGCTTGGTCTATGATTTGTCTAAGTGCTTTCTTCAGGCTGTTGGCCCTCAGCATCAGCTGCTCTCTTGATCTGAAGGGTCTGGACTGATCAGTGTCCACCTCCTCTGGTGAGATGGAGCCGGATGGTAACAGCTGGGCATTTGCGTCTTCACTCAGAGCCTTTACCAGAGAATCCAGCTTTTCATTCAGCATGGCGCACTGAAAGTCGAAACAAATCAAACTGTGATGTCGATTTCTGTTGAGTTTACTTTAACAGCCATCTGTTAATCCTTTCTAGTTTTTTTCTCCTAGATTGTTTTCTCATTTCTATTTAAAGCACTGAATTTCCCCCCAGTGTAGGAATGAACAAACTTGCCTTGCTTTGCTTTTAAGAATTCATTTGAATGTTGAGTAGAGCTCATTTGACTGCACATTTAAACCCATAACTTGAAAGACCCAAGATCCTTTGCTATAAATCCAGCTTCCTGTGCTTTGGTGTATAAACTCACTTCACAGTAATCAAATAGCAGTTTTACTACTCCAGTGGACTCTTGCTCACGGCACCTATTATATCATTTCTCAGAAAACACCCACAGCTACACAATAACTCACATATATTGCCTGCACACATGCTTTACCTTTTTTGCCATAGCATCCGCTTCCTCCTTATTCTCTGTGGCTCGCTCGTAAGCTTTGCCGACCTCAGCTACAAAATCATTAACCGTCCCACACAGAAACCTACAGATGGAGAAAGACAGTGAGACGGATAGACAGACAGATATAAAGCCTAAAGGAAGATAATACTGAGAGACAGAAAATGAAGAACATTTTTATGCTTTATATAAGGGATAATGTACAGGCAGCCGGTAGTTATCGCAGAAATAAGACCTAAAAGTGTGATCAAAACCCAACCCAAAGATCTTGTATCACACTATAGAGGCTTATTACATGATAACAACCGTCTGTCTGTACATTATCCTGCTTATTACACGGCTAATTACCTTATAAGTAAGTTAAGGAACATTAAATATTGATGTAAAATCTCATTTTTAAAGAAACAGTATGTAAGAAATTTATATCAATTAATCATAAAATGGCCCTGATATGTCACAAGACATAAAAAAATTCATTTCAAATACTTATATTACTGACAACAGTGGTCCGGTCCGGATATTGTCATTTAAAAAGTGGAGTTCCAGCCCTCAACTGATGTTTATGTTGTCATTTTGTGTATTGGCCACCAGTTGTGTGAGTGCAGTACCAGTTTTAGCCACAAGTTTTGTGATTGCAATACCAGTTTTGGCCACAATCTTACATACTGTTCCTTTAAAGGAAAACACCACCGTTTTTCTAAATTTCACTGTGTTCTTACATCAACTTAGATGAATTAATACATACCTTTTTTCAATGTGTGCTCTTTTAATCTTTGTACAGTGCCTCATGAATGTGTTAGCATTTAGCCTAGCCCCATTCATTCATATGGCTTCAAACAGGGATGAATTTAGAAGGCACCAAACACTTAAATGTTTTCCCTATTTAAAGACTGTTACACGAGTAGTTACACGAGTAAGTATGGTGGCATAAAATAAAACTTTTGTTTGGAGCCATAAGAATGAATGGGGCTAGGCTAAATGCTAACACATTCAAGAAGCGATGTCCAAAGATTATGGGCTTTATCATACACTCGGCACAATGCGACCGCAAGTGTCTTTTGCTAGTTTCAACCCAGCGCAATCTTCATTTTCACGTTTAGCGCCACGTTGTTTAAATAGCAAACGCAATTTTGCGCCCATGGGCGTGCTGGTCAGAAAACAAGGTGTGTTTAAGCACATTGCTGGCACGTTGCTATTTTGTGCAAATTTTGATATCAAGAACTACAGTTTTTAAGGCGTAAGTTCTACACCGTAACTATGGCGTAGGCTATCCGTAGCCTGTGCGTAGCCTGACGTGCAAAAATTGTAACAGCGCATCATATCTACGCGGAGCGCAAGCGCTGTGATTGGTCAACCAGAACCCCTCCCGTCAGGTAAAAAAAACTGCGTCATAGGTATTTCCGTTTGTGACGGTGAAAACAAAGATGAGCCAAGTTGAGGAGTGATTTAACTGCATCAAAAGTTGTTGTTTATTTACTTCCATCACTGCTGGTCTTCACAACAAGTTGCTGTTTCTTCTTCGTTTGTGGGTTAACTTGCTAAGCTTCTTCTTTTCTGACGGTCATGCTGCTACTGTGGTTACACGCGTGGTTAGTGCCTACCAGCGGTCTGCGCGTGTGTTTGCACGTTGACCCGGACGACGACGCAAAAGTATAAATGAAAACCAACGCGGGACCTACGCTGTCGCGGCTACGCCGTAGGACCTACGCACAACTATAACGAGCCCTTTACTAGTGAAAATTCAATTATTGATATAAAAAATAGCAATTGTTAGTACTAGAAATCCATTTTCTGATATCAAGAATTAACATTTTTACTAGTGAAAATGTAATTCTTGATATCAACAATTGCCATTGTTACTAGTAGAAATGTATTTTTTGATATCAAGAATTACATTTTTTACTAGTGAAAATTTAATTGTTGAAATCAAGAACTCAATGAATAAAAGTTAAAATGGCTTGCCATACACAAATGCATTACTTACTTAGCAGATGATATTACATCACTGTGTTTGTCAGAGTCCAGAATTTTGGTCAAGTGAGTTGCAACAGAATCAGCATATTGTGTAATCTGGATTAAAAAAAGTTAGAAGACAGTTAAAGTCTTAAAATGTGATAAGACTACATTTTTTTTATATATTATGAATTTATGTGTGTTTAAAGAGGACCTGTAGGGGGCAGTCTGATGGATCCTCATCCTTTATGATCACTGGGGTCTGTTTGGTGGGCACTTCATAGGTCATCACACTCCATCTGACACACACATTCATGGACACAGACATTCAGTTTATTAAGCATCCTTTGGTTAATTCATCCACTGATTCTTACGTTGTCTTGCCGTCTCTCACCTGTCCAGCATTTTGGTTGTTGCTCTCTCCAGTTTCTCAAGGATCTGCAGCAACTGAGCGTCATCATCACAGAGTCCTCCCCAGCCCAGCACACGTGCCAGGTCATTTCCTGTGCCCAACGGCAACACACCCAGCTGGCACTGTTACACACACAACACAAGAAAAAACAACACAATTAGACTACTTGAAAAGAATGGTCTGTATAATATCTAGAGAAACCAAGTCTTGGTTTTTAATTAAAAACAACTTTGTTGTATAGTAACAAAGTAATGATACCAGTGAGTGCTCTGACCTGTTTGTGTATTCCAAGTTTGTCTAGCTCAGACAAAACCCAGCCCACACTCCCATCACCACCACAGACAAGTGTACGAAAGGTCTCGAACTTCTGGAAGAGACGGAGCCTGTACACACACATGCACACACATTTTTGTATAGACAGTTTCATCAAACGCAGGTACACTGTCACAGTTAAGCGCCTGGCCCGAAGTTAACTTTTAAAGGTTTGGCAGCCAGGCAAGAATTCAAGGATCTGTTAACGTTATAGACATTCATTTTACACTGTTGTTTTAGCTCAGTGTAGTAGTTTTAGCTATGTTTTAAACTAAGGAAGTTCCTTAAGGTAGTTAAGGGGGACTCAGAAATTTAAGTTTGGGCCACAAAAGCCATTATGTTGTTGCCACTGAAACGTCTAATATGAAAAAAATATTATATGTGTCAAAGGACAAATTCACTCTGCCAACAAAATGATGTTTTAAAATATCAGGATAGGCCTATTGTTAAAAGTGACTGTAAACTTAAAAATAAATGTAAGATTTACATTTTCTTAAAGATGGTTACAGCTATCAAATTTTAAAAAATATGCTCATTTTCCAGCTCCCCTAGAGTTTAACATTTGATTTTTACAGTTTTGGAATCCATTTAGCCGATCTCCGGGTCTGGCTGTACCACTTTTAGCATAGCTTAGCATAATCCATTAAAACTGATTAGACAATTAGCATCACGCTCAAAAGTAACCAAAGATTTTTGATATTTTTTCTTATTTAAAACTTGACTCTTCTGTAGTTACATCGTGTACTAAAAGTTGTGATTTTCTAGGCCAATATGGCTAGGAACTATACATTCATTCTGGCGTAATAATCAAGAAATTTGCTGCCGTAACATGGCTGCAGGAGGCGCAATGATATTACGCACTGCTTGAAAATAGTCCCCTGCTATTGAAAGATACCAAGGGGACTATTTTCAGGTGCTGTGTAATATCATTGCACCTCCTGCAGCCATGTTACGGGGGAGCTGGAAAATTAGCATATTTAAAAAAAAAGTGGAGTGTCCCTTTAAAAGCTAGACATTGTTGACTTTGACATTGAACTACTGAACTTCCTGACTCCTCTATTGCCCTACAAAACATTTTATTGACACTGCAATGCAGTGTGTGATCAGTGGACCTCACCCAAGCTGTGGGCCGCCGTTCATGAGGTCGAAGACCTGCGCCGGGTTCAGAAGCTGCTTAAACCTCCGCAGGAACTTAACACCCTGATTATCGCCACTCTTACTGTTCACCAGCACCAGCAGAGGACTCATGCACGACGAACACATGGCCTTCCAGAAGCCTGCAGTGGAAAAATGTAAAAGATGGGGGAGTTGAATGGAGGTATTGGAGAGTGAGGAGAATGAAGACGAGATGAGAATTTGGGAGGGTTTCTGCATACTTGAAATACAACTACGGCCTAAACCTTGCAAGGATTAGAATAGAAACAGCACTAATCCGGTGACATTTTACAAAATTTTGGTCGTTGCTGTATCCCTTCTAGTCAAAACCACTTGGGAGTGGTGTCATGTTCTCTATACACGGTGTGCCCCCTGCGTATGTCCGGTAAAATCTCAGGGGTATAAAGCGCTTCCGTTTTGTATAAATGTGCTAACTAGCAGTATTCTCTTAGGAATTAGCAAGTAATATAGATTGCTGAAATGGATTTTATTGTTATATCATCATATATTAAACATACAATAATACAAAACCTAATAAGTTACGAGAGCTTCAGCATTAAAATACGTCCGATGTGTCCAGTTTTATGAGGCTTCTCAGGAAATTTACTCTATTCTAAGTTTTTTTACAGACGTCATGATTTTAACTTTAACCCTGATACTACAGTCTGTTAATAACACTTCAGGTGTGCACAAAGCAGTAGCATTAGCCGATGCTATGAATTAGATATAACACACGAAATCTATTCATTAGTGTTTAATTTTTTGTACATATTGCAATGTAAGTGTAAATAAAAATAATGTAAATATATCAATTTACATACAGTAGTTTTGTACATATTTGTTTACATGTGCACTTGTTTGTTTATGTGTTTTAATAAATGTGTGTGTAATACTATCTTAAATTTTAAACTACTAGAGAGCTTAAATTTCAAAGTACAGCTGTGTAATAACAATAACGGTGTTATAATCTATAAATACAATATAATGTAAGTGTGTAATATAAATAACATCAATTAATATAGTACAGGTATGTCACTACCTTTTAATGATATTATGTTACGTTAAAAACATATTGCAAAGCAAAATATATTTGACATGCATTAATATATATTTACAATATATTTTACATGCATCCGCCATACAATATAGTTTTCATTTTTTGTATCTGCTTAAAAAATTGCCAAGTTTTATTTTGTGCCACCATATTTACTCGTGTAACTACTCATGTAACAGTCCTTAAACAGGGAAAACATGAAAGTGTTTGGTGGCCTCCAAATGCATCCCTGTTTGGATCCTAAGGAATGAATGGGGCAAGGCTAAATGCTTACACAATCACGACGCACTGAACAAAGATTAAGTGCACGCATTGAATAAAGGTGTGTATTAATTTTTCTAAGTTGAGGTAAGAACATAGTAAAAT